>NC_090844.1:4795000-5420000 GCF_028021215.1 Eschrichtius robustus
GTTTGTGTCGTCTTTAATTACTTTCATCAGTGTCTTGTAGATTTCTGCATACAGGTCTTTTGTCTCCTTAGGTAGGTTTATTCCTAGGTATTTTATTCTTTCTGTTGCAGTGGTAAATGGGAGTGTTTCCTTAATTTCTCTTTCAGATTTTTCATCATTAGTGTATAGGAATGCAAGAGATTTCTGTGCATTAATTTTGTATCCCGCTACTCTACCAAATTCATTGATTAGCTCTAATAGTTTGTATGTTATTTGCTGCTTTTCCCTTGCTGCTTTCAATATTTTTTTCTTCGTATTTAATTTTTGATAGTTTCATTAATATGTGTCTCGGTGTGTTTCTCTTTGGGTTTATCCTGTATGGCACTCTGTGTTTCCTGGACTTGATTGACTATTTCCTTTCCCATGTCAGGGAAGTTTTCGACTATAATCTCTTCAAATATTTTCTCAACCCCCCCTTTTTTTCTCTTATTCTTCTGGGACCGCTATAATTCGAATGTTGGTTCGTTTAATGTTGTCCCAGAGGTCTCTTGAGACTGTCCTCAATTCTTTTCATTGTTTTTTCTTTTCTGCTCTCTGGCAGTTACTTCCACCGTTTTATCTTCCAGCTCACTTATCTGTTCTTCTGCCTCAGTTATTCTGCTACTGGTTCCTTCTAGAATATTTTTAATTTCAGTAATTGTGTTGTTCATCTCTGTTTGTTTGCTCTTTAGTTCTTCTAGATCCTTGGTAAGTGTTTCTTGCATTTTATCTATTCTGTCTCCCAGATTTCGGATCATCTTTACTATCAATACTCTGAACTCTTTTTCAGTTAGGTTGCCTATTTCATCTTCATTTATTTGGTCTTGTAGGTTCTTACCTTGCTCCTTCACCTGTAACATATTTTTCCGTGGTTTCATCTTTTTTGTTTGTTTGTTTCCTCTTTTTGATAGGTGGTGCTGTATTCCTGTCTTACTGGTTGTTTGGCCTGAGACGTCCAGCACTGGAGTTTGCAGGCAGTTGGATAGATCCAGGTCTTGGTGCTGAGATGAGGACCTCCGGGAGGCCTTACTCTGATTAATATTCCCTGGGGTCTGAGGTTCTCTGTTAGTCCAGTGGTTTGGACTCGGAGCTTCCACCACAGGAGCTTGGTCCCGACCTCTGGCCTGAGAACCAACATCTTGCAAGCTTCGTGGTGTGGTTTAAAAAAAAAAAGAAAGAAAGAAAGAAAAAAAGGAGCAGTACAATATCAAAGAATAAAAAACAAAATAAAATTAGAATGATAAAAAATACATTAAGAGAAATAAAAGTATAATTGAAACAACCAGTCACTGGAGGTTCCTCCCATCCCCTTAGGTGTCTGTGGTCTCCCACCGGTGCCTGGTAGGCGCCCTAGTTGTGCGGGGCCGCAAATTCCGCATCCTCGTAGTACGCCATCTTGACCCCGTCCCCCTATCTCTTTAAAATAAACTTCAAATTACACTTTTTCTATGAGATTTTCCCAACCTTTTGTATACCTATAAACTTCTAACATCCCCCAAACTTTTGTAGCACTTTATGTGCTTCATGTCTGTACTGGTTATTTTGGCTTGTAATCACATATAGTTCAGCTCCTTTATATTGTTAATATTTCAGCCAGCCATCCCCAAAGGGACCTATGGCCTCTTACCGGGGTAAGTGTACACTGCAGAAAAGGAAAGTGTCAAAGCATTGAGGCCTACTGGACACTGGTTCTGCACTGACACTAATTCCAGGAGACCCAGGAGCACCACTGTGCTCCGCCAGTCAGAGCAGGGGCTTGTGGAGGTCAGGTGATCAATGGGGTTTTAGTTCAAGTTCATCCCACAGCGGGTCCAGTAGGGCCCTGAGCCCATCCTGTGGTTACTTCCCCAGCTCTGGAATGCAGAATGGGAACAGCCTTACTCAGCCACTGGCTGAATCACCACACAAGTGCTTAGTAAGTAGTCGGCTGTTTCACCAAGAAGACTGCAATTTTGTAAAGAGAGCTTGCTAATGTTTTATAATATTATTTCAAAAGCAAGAACTTTTGAAAATACTTGCATTTTTCCAATTACTGACAAAACTACATCTCCTGGTAATCACTTTACAAATGAGATGAAAGTCAAAGCCTGGATATTAACATCAAAGTTAGAGATTTTCTACTGAATTCAGAAGAGGCTCATAAATCATCTCCAGCTCATTCTGGTTTTTGGATGATATTATTTACTATTTCCTTCCAAGGGTTCAAATACTTGTGAGTTATGTTCTGTTCTTAATAGCCTGATAGCTATTCAACTATGTTCTCTTATTAATAACATTTCTGTTAGAGAATTAGGGCAAACAGTACACTTTAAATTAGACTCCTCACCATATGTCAGCATGTTGAGGATTTTCCTTCTGACAGTGAGGACAGAAATATGTCATTCTCTTATTCTCCCCTAAGCGACACACAGTTATTTTGCAGCAGCACTGACCACAATTAGGACGCTTGTAAACCTTGTAGTGGTTAGAGACAGCAGATCCTGCTTTGTGGCACTAAAAACAAACAAACAAACAAACATTACAATGTTATCTACAAAATAGTATTGAAAGATACATTCTTAAAAGTCATTTCTAAAAATAATTTGTTAAAAATGTACATATGTTTATACATATGTCCTCATAATCTTTTCTTTCATCTGAGAAAAAGGTATTGACAAGATTCAGCAACATTTGTCAAATAAGATTTGTGTGAAATAATTAAGTCATTATTTTATAACTTATTAGTATTTAAAATTGTTCTTTGCATGGCTTTACCCTCCTATCTAAATGGGATATAAAAGTTCTATAATTTAAAATGTCTTTCATGCTTTTAAGGTTTTTATAATTAAACATAATTATGTGGTTATATGAAAAAGACTAGATTAGCTTTAAATCTGATTACTTTTAGAACACTGAAGCTGCTCACTTTGTTTCAACAGTCAAAAAATTTACTCCTAGGCAGAAACACTTAACAAGATCATCTTTTTTGTTGACCTGAAAAGGGACAGTTTTTTGTTTTTAATCTTACAGATTCACTGAAAAAGAAAAATTTAAATGCCATCTTAGCAGCGAACATGTTCTGTTTTGGCATAAGTTCTATTTCAAAAGACACTGATATTCTCTGTCACAGTTTTATTCTACTCACATACAGTTAAAGCTCCTACAAAGACAGCGTTAGGGATTTACATCAGCAGTGTGAAAATATAAAAGCCCAGAAATATGGTGGATCATATTACAAGCTGAAAATTACAGGAACAACTCATATTAATTTAAGCAAAGTATTGAAATACCCATCTTAATCTGAGCAGAAAATGGGTAGGTATCTGTAATCATCTTTCCCTAGAAGAATAAGTGAGCATATGTAACATTAAAATAGCCATCGATACTCAGGACAGGTATGTAAAGCAAGAGGCTCATTAACACTTTAGGCCAATTAATGAAGACGCCTACAATACCTGACTTTCTAACAGTAGTAAAAACAAACATTTTGAATACAGGAAATGGACTGTAGAGAAAAAGACAAATTTATGATACTTCGTTTAAAGACAAAATGTGTTTACTTAACTCTATATATGCATATATACGTGTATATATATACAACATTCAAAATTTACAGTTTAGTGAGGACTTATTCTCAAAACAGTCTCTGTGGTAGATAGAGAAGTATTATTATCCCATTTTACAGATAAAGAAACTAAATCTAAATTAAGTTACCTAAATAATATTAACCACACTGATGGTAAGTGGCAAAATCAGATTGAACTGAAGTCTATATTTATCCCAAAGTATTGAATCTCTCTCTAGGCTACCTATATGTTACTTTTATATATCCAAAATTAGAACAAGAGTCTAAGTAAGTAAAATGCTAACATAGCTGTCCCCCAACTTAGTGTAAAGATAATTTAATATAATTAGAGTTAGACAAGTTTGGACCGACCTGTGACCTAAAATTTCAAGGTGTTAATTATGCCCATAACATGTCACTCTCCCCTATTGCACCTCTATGCTCTTACCACTAGATGGCTACACACAGCCTTGATATTGCTGGTGCAATCAAAGGGAAATAACTGACATTTTATATAGTTGAAAAATTTTTGCTCTTACCCTGTAAAAAAGAAGGCTGAAATCACGTATCATTTTCACAAGGTGATGTATCTGTTCATGTGTTAACTGACAAACCTTAAAATAGAAAAACAACTCAGGAGAGTTTCGTAATTTGTTCATTATTGTAGAAAAACAATACCACTTGCCAGTTCTACCTAAGAGAACTTGAAATAGATTTGAAATATATGCATCTCTTCTAAAACTCATGTATCTATTCAGTGTTATTAACAGTGTATATTTTTAAGTGATGGTACTACAGATAAAAAATACCATTCTCGAACTTATTTACAAAACAGAACTAGACCCACAGACACAGAAAACAAACTTATGGTTACCAAAGGGGCGAGCCAGGGGTGGGGTGGGAGATAAATTAGGACTTTGGGATTAATGGATACACACGACTACACAGAAAATAGATAAACAACAAGGACCTACTGTATAGCATGGGGAACTATACTCAGTATCTTTTTTTTTTTTTAAGATTTATTTTTTTTTGATGTGGACCATTTTTATAGTCTTCATTGAATTTTTTACAATATTGCTTCTGTTTGATGTTTTGGTTTTTTGGCCACGAGGCATGTGGGATCTTAGCTCCCCAACCAGGGATCGAACCCGCACCCCCTGCATTGGAAGGCGAAGTCTTAACCACTGGACCGCCACGGAAGTCCCCTCAGTATCTTTTAATAACCTATAATGGAAAAGATTCTGAAAAAGAATACATATAATGTGTATAACTGAATCACTCCGCTGTACAGTTGAAACTAACACAACATTGCCAATTAACTATATCTCAATTTTAGAAAAATTCAAAAAAGGAAAAATACCAGTCTTATAAACTTTAATTCTAAATTCAAATATTTCTTGAATATCTATTCTGTACTGGACATCTTCAAAGTCCCAGCATTGCCTATCAGCCACCTTGAAAAGTCTTGCAGGAGAAAAAGGAAAGGAAAAAAAAAAGACCAGAAAGAAGGGACAAACAGGTACAGGAGCAGATGATCACCAAGGTCACTATCAAGCTTTAAAAAGATATGAATTTATAGACATGCTTTAATATTAAAGTACTTGTTAACACATGGAAGAACTCAGAAACAAACCTTACTGAAGAATTTTTTTGTGACACAGCCTATCATAAACCTCAGGGTCACCCTTTGCAGAATTCATTATCATTTGGCACATGTAGTTTCAATAGTAATTCCAGAAGAAATTCTAAAGACTCACTTTTGTTGTGTGTATATGAATACATATGTATATCTTTATACAACAGAAACAAATTTATCAGTGCCTATAAAATCTAAAGCCATCTAATCAACATAATCCTTCTAAAAGTATTATCTATTTTTTCATTTATTTAAAGTTTAAAACATATGTACTTCTCAACTTCATTTATTTCTTACCACATCTTATGTACTACGTTCAGTCACATCTTAAAAGGCTAAATTATACTTTTTCAATCATTGCCCGTGTGCTTTTAGGGGGCTGATAGCTAAGCTTCAGAAATATTAATTTTTAACCCCCTCACGCATTACGGCCAAACGATCTTTACTAGATGAACGGCCGGCTGGACGTACTGATAAAAAGTAAATTGTTGGGCTTCCCTGGTGGTGCAGTGGTTGAGAATCTGCCTGCCAATGCAGGGGACACGGGTTCGAGCCCTGGTCTGGGAAGATCCCACATGCCGCGGAGCGACTGGGCCAGTGAGCCACAACTGCTGAGCCTGCGCGTCTGGAGCCTGTGCTCTGCAAAAAGAGAGGCCGCGATAGTGAGAGGCAGCGCACCGCGATGAAGAGTGGCCCCCGCTCGTCGCAACTAGAGAAAGCCCTCGCACAGAAACGAAGACCCAACACAGCCAAAAATAAATAAATTAATTAATTAATTAAAAAAAAAAAGTAAATTGTCAGTTTATCAAAGATAATAACAGTGTTCTGGTCAACAACACTCTGGGTACTTTTTTCAAAAACATTTTCCATAGAGTTCTAGATGATTTTAAAAAGCTCATAAGCTCATTCGTGTTAAAATTCTGTTTCATTATTCCCATATTACAGAAATTTGACTAGCTTGCTCCAAGCGTCAAAAAACAGAACCAAATCTACAATAATTATTAACTGGTTTCTTCGAAAACTTATTTCCTACTGATTTGAATTTTATAAAAACTCTCTGGGAAGCAGTTACACAAAATAAATAGGTACCTTTGGAATCACGTAAAAGATGGTTTAGTTAATAGAGACTATTTGGGTCTGGATAAAAGCCCTAATGTAGCTTTCTTCCCTGGAAACTAAAATATATGTATCCTTCCACCTGGGTTTGAGTTCTAACTGCTCTGACCTTCTTACTACTTGGTCCTATTAATCACCGTCCCTTTTTTTTTTTTTTTTTCAATTTTAACCTCTCCCTCTTGATCAGTTTGTGTTTTTTTCCCCAACATATAAATAAGTTCATGTCACTCCAGTTGAAGAACAAGAAAAAAAACCCCTAAAAAAACCAGTTCTTGTCCCAACTTCTCCATCCAGCAGTCTAATATTTTCCCTTTGCTCCAATCTAAGCTATTTTAACAATTACTCTGAGTTTTGTTTCCATTTCCTCACCAATCACTTATTCCTTATTCTCTGCTACCTGACTTCCATTCTTACCATTCCACCAAAACAGCATCTTCTAATGTCATGAATAGGTACAAACAGGAATATATGAGTGTGTGTAGAGTGTGAATTTAATATGCCAGACAGTAAAAGAAAGTTGTGAGCTTAGCTCATTCATACATTCAACAAATATTTCTTTAATGCCTTCCAAATGCCAGACACTGTATTCTAGATACTTGGATACATCAACGAGCCAAACAGACACCTTCCTCCTAAGTCAGATCCTAAACAATATATATAACAGGTAAGGATCAGGCTACATCTGAAGGTGATCAGTGGTGTGGAGAAAAATAAAAAGAAAGCAAGTTATGGAAGCCTGGGAGGAAGAAGTGGGTGGCAGGGATGCACACAGCAATTTTAAAAAGAGAGGCCAGGGTTGGCCTCACGGAGAAGCTGACGTGAGCGAAGACCCCGGAAGTCTGTCTGGGGAGAATGTGTTACTGTCATGCCGATTTAAGTGTTCCACGTTGGTCCCTTCACAGTATTTAAAAATACAGAAATCATTTAAAAACTACTTAAAACCTACTTTAACAGCGGGATGAAGACCACTGTCAAAGAGAGCTTCATTTTTGATGATGTTTCCCACCCCGGGCAACACTTTCTGATCCATTAACACGTCACATAGCATCCGCCCTCTCTGCTTTTTCACTTCACTTTCTGCTCTTGAGAAACTAAAGTTAGGTGAACATACATCTAATTCTTCCATCATTCTTATTCTCTCTTGGCTTTCTGCTGAGTTTCTATAGAAAGGAATAGAAAACACATTAATCATGTGCCTGGTTACAATTCACAAAGTGTCATTTAAAATGATCTTTGATAAAAACATAAACACTTTATGTTAACCAGCTTATAAGAGTTACATAGCCAAACAATGACGACCCTAACAAAACATGTTATTTGAAGAATCTTTTAAAATGACGTTTTATCAGTTATAAACTACTTTTAAAATGTTTGTTTATTTATTTATTTTCACATGTGACATCCCAAACCCAACTGCAGAGTCAACTTTGCAGTTTTGCAGCTGAAGCAATTTTTAATTCAATCTTTTACCTGATTTCTACTGATGAGTCAAAGAAACAAATCAGGTCTTTGGTGAGCTGTACTTCAAAAACAGGAGAAAGTCCATTTTTATTTTTAGACTTCACTGGATTAATCACGAGGGAGCCTTTCATTCCAAAATGAATCCTAGAACAAAAGCAAACCCATCTTTGAGCGGCAGTAAGTATATCATGCATGAAATTTTTGTTCCTTCACTTTTTGGAATATAAGCAAACAAATGTTAGTCACAATAGACACTTCAAGGGCACAAAATGATAGCTAATATCATACTTTTCTGTTAATGGCTTTGTATCCTTATAAAACTAGATATGGCAATCATTTTTTCAACTCACAAAGAAAATAAGTTCCTAGAGAAATAATAAGGCCCTGACAATAAGCCCAAGAAAACACACCCCTGGTTCTCTTTTCTTGTCAGATGAGGTATCTTTTATTCACTCAACAGTCTACTGTCTCTCAGCTTTTTCTCTGATTCAAAGGCTTGGGGTGAGACAAGGCTAAATTTAAATTGCCTATAGTCGGTGTTTTTATGAATTCTACAAAGCCACCAACATTCATGTTCCTTATTTCTAGCCACAGTAGACTGGAAATGTTTACCTATTCCAAAATGAGACCTATAGTTTAAGACACTTACTCTTTTCTACCCCCCTGCTTTGGGATAACACAGTGAAACAATTTTTTGCAAAATCTTTCATATTAAAAGAAAAGAGAACAAGTCAAAATGCTATTGTCTTCAATTCTTCTAGTTTCCTTCTACCTTTATATGTATTGGGAAGAGGGGATTTATAAATATTTACGGTTATCTTGAAAGCCACAATGCAGTGATGAAAAATTCATAGCCTTTCAGTTTTTATAGGATTGATTAGCATGTCCAGTTTAAAAAAGAGGAAAAAAAAAAGTGGTTTTACGAGACTTCTGATGATGAAGATCAGAAATGATTCTCAAGATGAAATACTGTTTTCTGCCTTTCAAATCCTCCTCCTTATAGCTTTGTTGAGTTAATAAATATGGCTCTCTTGGCAGCAAATGTTACTGCTCTGTGCTTCTAATTCCAAAGCACCATGTTATAGTATTGTACAAGGTTAACCAGTCTAACTTTAAAGATGTGGGTTTTAAACTCTGTGTGCCCTACTATCAATCATAAATGCATTTTACATGCCCCATAGTTCTTGACAGGAAAAATGTGTGCCTGTAAGTACTCCATAATTTAGCTTATGGAGGTTCAACGCCAGTGAAAGGTGTACAACTGTCATGCCCAGAAGCCATCATACCTAAAATCTTTTCAGCTGCGTGGCCCCTAAAGTGGATTCTAAATCCCTTTCTATAATGAAACTGCATCTACATATAAAATCTCAAAGGTTAAGACCCAATTCAAATGCAGGAGTAACCCCAGTAAGAACCCCAAATTAAATAAGTATGCCTTTTTTTGGTCTTATAAATCTATTCAGGTGGAAATGTGCATAAAAATAACTATTTTTATAATAAATAAATTTTATTTTTATGAATTTTTATGAAATAGAAAAATGTTATGGTAACTGAGCCCCAATAAACCAATAAATATTGTGTTTATTATTAAGTACCCTTTATCTTAAACTAAGAAAAACATATCAGTACCATGAAAATTTTCAAGGCACAGTAAATGCCTGTACTGTTACAACAATTTTCATACTGATGTTTTATAAACTTGGACATATGCCCCTATTAACATTTGCATTCCAGAGTCAGATTTGCTTTCCAAGATTCCTCATTATTATCAAGCCAGTTTAGGAGAATTTTATTAGATCCTTATTTCTATCTCTTGATCCTCTCAAGCTCCATCCACTCACAATCCAACTGGCTACCTGAGACCATTCACTCTGCATAACATGACTGCCTGCCCACGAGGGGCTTTAGGCCCAACCGGGAGTGGTCTCTGTCCCTCCCTCTGATCCCATGCCTTTCACACGGCTGATTCGGGAATGGACACCTGGATCAAGCTGGATTCATCAGCGTTTTCCTGAGGAATTTATCTGGGACACAGAGGGATCAGTTTCTCGTTAGGATTGGGAGATCGATCATGGGAGCTGTCTATGGTAATGTGTCCTGACATGGGCACCAGAAAAGCCAAGAGGCCTGTCTGCAGAGATACAGACGACAGTAGATGTCAGCGGGGAACAGAATCAAGAAATGCAGACAGTCCTCATGGTGCTTAGTCTTTGCTCCCAGTTCTACCTGAAGTCTGACTGCATTATCTTCCGCTATCAAAAGACACCCATATTCTTATAATAAATCATCAGTAAACTTGTTTAAGTTGGGCTTCTGTCGCTTGCAACCAAAATTCTAATATAAAAATTATGTTCAAACTAAAAATTGAAGTGATAGTAAGAAAATTCCTCTAGTTAGAAATAACTGCCTGAAACAAATCAATAAATAAGACCCGATACTATTTTAACCACCAGCCACATTCTTCCTGGTTATCGCTAGCAGAATAATCTGAACATCCTTAACCAAACATAAATAGCATCAACAACAGTATTGTCACAGGTTCAGACTAATGACAACTACACATGCAGATGAGGCAGCTGCTTATGAAAATTATCAAGTGGTCAAAAGTGTCATACGGATACTAGCGTGTAAAATAGTTGAATATGAAGATTGTAAAACTTATGCTGGGAATTCAAGGAAAGAGGTTATAGAAAGAAAGATATGGTCTTAACCACGTTGAAAAGGAAAAAGGGAGTTCTGCTTCTACTTAGGATATAGGAGCTAAAAGTGAATACGGATCCTACCCTAACAAGGAGAGAAAAATCACAGTATTTACAAAATCCTAAATTTTCTTGAGCCCACCAGAGACAGGACATTGCAGGCAGCCAGGTGAAATAAATTCCAAAGAGTGACAAGCCCCTCTGTGGAAAGACATCACACACAAATTATTCCATCTGGGGAAGAGTACAGGAGAAAGAGACAGCTACTGTAGAAATGGATAAGAAGAAAACAGCTAATATTTTCAACAAACTTTTAAATAGTGTGGCTAGTATGACGGTTTAGAATCTCTGGAGCCCCAGACACAAGGAGAGTGTGCCCTCACTTGTAAGCTCTTTCCCACGGGCATCCACAAGTTAGCTGCCCACAAGTAAGATGTGAGTCATGGCAGGGGACCTGAAAGAACCACCCTTGGTGACATGGGACCTGCCTGCATGAAACCCTGTCTCCTTGCTTCTTGAACATGCCTCTTATATGAAGCAGAAGTCTTAGGAAGTTTTAAGATGCCCTAGCCAATAGAGAGGTACAAACAAAAAGCCGTCTGTCCCCGAAGAAGTAACAGGAAACTTCCTGCAGGCAGAGGAAGTCTTGTGCCAGGTAACAAGGATAAGCAAGCAGTCTGCCACTGGGGAGGGCAAGAAACCCTTCTGCCTCCAGGCCCAGGCCAAGTGCACTGCTGTTAAGAACTAGCGGAAGCAAAAGCCATCTGCCTCTAGGCATGAGGCAGGGAATCAACTTTGCCGCAGACTCCTACAGTGATACTCTGAGGCACCAGTCCCATGGGAGAGAGCAAGAAAACTCTCTCTGACCTAAGGCCACCTACACAGCGGAGGAAGCACGGCTGCCTTAGGGAGGAGAGGGGCAGCAGCCTTGAGAAAACTGCAACCCTGAGGCCCACATGCTCAGGGCCTGCCCCAAATTAAAGCTGGTCTGGAAGAAACCAGAACCTCTGTCTCCCCATCACGAACCTCTCACTGAGTAACAGGCAACAGCAGTCTGCCACCGGGGGGTGGGCTGGGGGACCTGAGTGTGGGGACTCCCTTAGGACAGGAATACGCAGGGTAGGTAGTCAGTAGGTAGCTGACTAAACAAATGATGATACATCCATAGAGTAGAACACTTTGTGCACATTAAAAATAATAATGTACGTTTTGACATTGACCAATGCAATACGCACGTTATGTAAAAGGGAAAAATATAAATTGAAATTCCTGTTTATATAAAAATCATAACATGCGATATATTATAATTCATGCATATGTAATATAAACTATATATGGTATATATACAATTTATATTTTATCTATGACATTTACAAAAACTGTTGAGTGGTTTTTTTCTTAACAGTAGTAATTATGGGTGGTATTTACTTTTTCCTTTAGATAGTTTGGAACTATCTTAAGGTTTTACAATTGGCTTATATATGATTTTAAAATATGGGAAAAACTGCAATAAAATGACGTGTACTGTGAAAAGAAGCAAGAAAAGGAAAGCGGCAGAACTAGTGACCCTGTAGGCTGTCAGGTGCAGAAGGGAACGTAAATGACTGCGGTAAAGATTTCCATATTTTCTCCAGTTACACATGAAAGCATTATGGTAATTGAAATACAAAATAAAAGCTACTATTTAAAAAATTAAAAATATGTATTTTTCGGGCTTCCCTGGTGGCGCAGTGGTTGAGAGTCTGCCTGCCAATGCAGGAGGGGACACGGGTTCGAGCCCTGGTCTGGGAAGATCCCACGTGCCGCGGAGCGACTGGGCCCGTGAGCCACAACTGCTGAGCCTGAGCATCTGGAGCCTCTGCTCCGCAACAAGAGAGGCCGCGATGGTGAGAGGCCCGCGCACCGCGATGAAGAGTGGCCCCCACTCGCCGCAACTGGAGACGGCCCTCGCGCAGAAACGAGGACCCAGCACAGCCAAAAATAAAAAAACATAATAAATAAATAGTAAATAAAAATTTAAAAAAAGATGTATTTTTCTACCTGTAGATTACTTTAATGGTCAGTTTTCTTAAATTGCAAGTGACAGAGACCCAACTCAAAAAGTTTAGGCATTAAGGGATATTTGGTAGTTTATGGAGTCTTAGGAAGGCTGAAGAATCACACTGCGGGAAAGGCAAGAATGTGGCTGGATCTTAGGAACAGAGGGAATTAGGGGCTAAAATGCCTCTGGGATTCTCTCTGCTTTATGGAGGCTGGCTGTATTTTCCATCACCTTGTCTTTCTGGACAAGCCAATGGCCACCTACAAGTCTTAAGGCCTCACATCCCCAGCTTTCCTCCAACACAGAGAGCCTAACCCACCTCAGCTCCTGCTGAGAAAGTTCACAGAAGAACTCGGGTTGACCCAATCGACTACGTAGGAGAGAAAGTTAAGTAAGATTATGCGAAATTCAACTTGAATTCTTTGGTTATTGCGACCAGATGATCAGTTTCCAGAGGAAATGCTGTCCCCAAAAGATAAGTGGGCATGTTGGACAAACAGTAGGTATTCACTACTCTAAAGTACAAAATTTCATTTAGAGTCCTTATCACACTCCAACTTTTCCTAAGATGTTATGTGACAGATTACAAAACTATGTTTAAGCTCTAAAACCCTCTTATAAGTAGCGTATCATGGACTCCTTAAAGACTTTTCAGCAAACCAGAAAGAACTGTCACATTATCTTTTGCATTTCTCTTTAGAGGATCATATCACTCAAGCTCCAATAAATTACAAAACTGATTATGTATAATGCTTCACTAAAATGGCAAAGCCTCCAAAATATTTCAGATACAGTTTCTGGTCTCTGAGTATGCACGTAATTGCAAACAATTGGAGTCACATAAACCATAAGTTGGAAACACCAAAGTGTTTTAGAAAAGATATTCATTTAAAAAATATATATATAAGTTCACGATATAAGCTGCATTCATTTTGATTGAAAATAGCAGCTTGTAGGATGGGCATGTCTGGGTGAATAGAGTTACAAATATATGCACACATAGTACTGGCAAAACACGCACTCATGGTTAACAGAGATTCTATTCGGTAGTGGGATTGTGAAGGTATAAATTTATTCTTGTGTGTTCATTGTTTCTCAGTTTGCTCTAAGGAGTATTTGATACATATTTAACAAAAAATTAAACATGACTCTTTTTTTTTTTTGTTACAGATGAAGAGCTTCTGTAAAGTGTTCAGAAAGAGTATAGGTATTAATCACAACTAACACCAGATCTGCGCTCCTAAAATAAACGTATATCAAGTCATTTTTATTGTTTTCTGGCACTATTCCAGAGCACTTTGATACATCTTTTAGCAACAGAAATAGTCACTGTCTAATTTGTATCTTTCTGAAGTGTGGATTTTACATGGCAGATTCCCCCTTCCAGAGGGCTAGGCCTGTATTCTACTTTCATAACAAATGAATCCCAGGAAGATTCATGGCCCGGCCTATAAGATGTACTAAATCCATGGGCAATTTTAGTTGTGAGAAGCTGCCTATTGAGGGAAAACTGTGATCATTAAGCATGTTTCCTGCTATCGGCTTTCTAAAGAGCAGACCAGCCTGGTGGGGAGGAAACAGAGGTCAGAAATGAACACTACATTTCTATCTCACGCTCACAGACCTGCAGGCTTACACAGGACCCCATTTCGCTGACACTGCCATCCATCCTCCCAAGAAGCACAGGTTAGGAGAGCATTTTCGTAACTTATGTTAAACTGTGAAAGGGCATACAGGTGATTTTAGGTGGTTCACTTCATATTCAAACAGCTGACCTGCCAGTGACCTTGAACTGTTACGTCACACAGTGGTCACGGCGGTAGGAATCGCACTGCTCCCCAGACATATGCTGAGACACGTGCTCGCCAGGGGCGGTACTAGTTCACTTAGTTTGAGGAAACAACTGCCTTTGTTTAGAACTTCATGGAACACTTGCTGACAGCTCTGCACTGAGAAATGATTCCCCCCTTTATCAGTCTGGTGGAGAACACTTGATAAAAACCTCCCTCTCGTGCTATAGAAATAAATCTGCACCTCACAACAGAGAATCAATAACATATCAATGTTTTCAACTATCTTACATGGATCCCATTGTGTCCTACTGTTTGGAGCAAAGAATTTTCAATCACATCAATCAATCTATTACCACAATAATGTAGCCTGTGGTAGATCACTGCTGCCTGAACCGGGAGGCGTGTGCTGATGCTATCAATTCCAGACTAAGAAAAACCACGGAGGGACAACGAAGGGACAACGCTGTCCAAGGGCAGCAGCTACTGACAATGAAGAGACCACGTCAAAGGAAAAGCAATCACGTAAAGTCTGAAGTACTCTAAACATGCAATAGATGAGATGCAATAAGTAACAATCATAGAGTCATATTATCTCTTTGTAACCATTATTCATCTTCACTTAGAAGCATGGGGTCCAGTAACAGAACTTTCAGGAAGGGGAAAACTGTTTAATATCTTAAGGAAACATTAAAAAAGATTCAAATTTACAGTTTGCAATAGATTAGGCTAAACTCCGAGAAGACAGATTTGACAGACATATTAATCCACAGGCCTTTTTTTGTATTTTTGGCAAAAATTAGATAGGTGATTACATACATTTTGACATTTTTATCATTAAGTCAACCAGTGTGTTAGCAATGAATTTCCATAAGCACTGTGAAACAGCAGAGAACCGGTTACTTCTGTGCAAAGTTTTGAAATCTATAAATAAGTTTCCATTTCCGTACGAGGCTTCAGAGAAAGAAGAGAGAAAAATGTAAAAATCTAGAGACATTCACACCAAACGAGGAGCTGTCATAAATATAAAGAGAATAATGTCGCTAAATGCAATAAATATTTGGTGAAAGTGAGAGGGGAAAAGAGCGCCCTAGGGAGTGTGAGGAGGAGCAAAACAGAGCTGTAGTGCTCTAGCATCCCCTGGGAGGCCCTGCCAGACTAGCATCTTTTTTTAAGAGAAATAAATTGACTAACCCTCCAAGGAACGATGACATCACAATCTGTTCTTCTTCTGCTTATTGCTTTCCATGATAGAATCTCAACCTCTTGTATGAGAGCTCTCTTAAAAACGGAGTACTTTCTACGTATTTCAACGTGACATGCAGCAAACTGCAAGAAAAGCCTTCTACACATCTTTAAACACAGAGGTACGACGTACTGTACAGATTTACCTTACCGTAAAGCTTTTGGCCCAAAGTACATAAAGAGCTCCTTCCCCAAAGTTTCCACGCCACTGTAAATGTGTCCATTAAACAGTCTCAAGAAATTCTGGCTGGAATCTTTATTATTATTCAGTGCAGCAGCCTAGGAGACAATACATACACATATGTAAACACACACAAACTCGAAACAAAAATCATAATTTAATTCTTAATTTTTTATATTACTTCATGCCCAGGTACATCCAATGAGAAGAATAATCTCCAACAAGTCAAGTAACGTAATCAGCTGTTTACATACATTTTGTCAAATTACTAGGCAGTCATTTGAAAAGAGAGAGGCCAAATAAAAATTAAGTGGAAAAAAAGTCACTGGCACACAATCAAAATGAATTTTCTTCCAGGACCATATCGCTCTGTGCATATGAAAAGCACAGAAAAATGATGTGAATGTTTTAAAGCTAAAAACTAGGGCACAGAGTCTTTCATTTCCAACGTGCAGCCAAGGTCCTCGGAAGAGCATTCAGATACAAACAGCTAAAAATGGTGGATAAAATATGAAAACAAGACATTTTGACTTGTAAGCCAGTAAGGAAGAATAAGAGGTCACAAGCCAAGTAAAAGTGAGAGAGAACCCCAAAGGTAAGAAGCCAGCTTTTATCAGAAAGGCATTTTACCAGATATAAGGAATGAGAGCTTCAATTTCATGGTCTTGTGGGATACGGGGGATCAGAGATAAAGCCTGGGGTCCCCCTGAGGAGGAGAATCTGATTTGAGGTCTGCGCCCCTCTCCCTCCCCAACTGCAGTGTTCAGAATAAAGGAAAAAGAAACCCACTATTCCTTCTCCCTATCAGCATGCAAAACCAAACAACATATTGTTAGAATTACAACATATGAACTGAACATTATCAAGAAGATCAAGGAAATTATAAACATAAAATCTCAGTTCTTCTGTGGGTGAAGGAAAGGAATGGGTTGAGTTTAGATATCCCTTGAGAAGCCCTGCCAACCTATCATTTTTTTTTTTTAAAGAAATCAATTGACTAGACTTCCAAGTAACAATGACATAATGACATAGAAAATGATGACATAGATAATGCTCTTTTTCTTAAGCTGGGCAGTATGGATACTGGTATCATAAAACTATAAAACAGTTTTAGATACTGTCTGTGAGCAAATCACAACTTTCCTTCCACTTATGTTAGGATGTTACCATTCAGTGATTCTCAGACTTTTGGTTTACAGACATCTGTCATCCTATATATTTAAGATGATATGTTCATTCTATTCTTTGACTAAATTGGTCCTTGTTTAAAAAAAAAAAAAAGACACAACTGTAGTATTTAGCTCAAAGGGATAAAGGAATAAGAGATGTTAAAAAGAAGAAAAAAAGATTGCAAATTGCTAGGGACTAAATTGTGTCCCCTCCAACACTCTTTACGTTGAAATTCTTACCCCCATTGTGACTGTATTTGAAAACAGGGCCTTTAAGAGGTAATTAAGGTTTAATCGGGTCATAAGGGTGGGACCCTGACCCAAAAGGATTAGTATCTTTATAAGAAGAGACACCAGAGAACACACTCTCTTCCTTCTGTATACTCAGAGGAAAGGCCATGTGAAAAGAAAGTGGTATCAGCAAACTAGGAAGAGAGCTTCACCAGAAACAACTGGCTGGAACCCTGGTCTTAAACTTCTAGCCTCCAGAACTGTAAGGAAATTAACTTCTGTTGTCTAAGCCACCCAGTCTGTGGTATTTTGTTATAGCAGCCCAAGCAGATGAAGGCATGAACAGACACTATTCTTCCACTAAATCCATTCACAGTTGTAATGGCTACAGCCAATGCCAAACTTTCCCAACTGCCTGAAGTTCAGAGAACTGGCTTTACATCTCTCCTTTGCAAAATAATAACTGTGGAATCAATCACAGACTTAGAGAGACCAATGAACGAATGCACAGGAGTAATTAACAGTGACAGCCTTGCAGTTCTGCACGAACCAAAAAACAAAAAAACAAACAAACAAACAAACAAAAAAAAACCTGTGGGAGAGTCTAGCATCAGGAACTACAGACACGTGCCACCATGTCCTCAGAACATTTGCCTCCGATTTCTCTTCTCTTTCTTGGATGAACTCTAGTGCCAATCCACTGGACCACCAGGGAATTCCCAGAATTCGTTTTTTAATACTTGATGAGGTGCTTGGGTTTAAAATGACATGTTAGTATAACCTCTTCCTTGCTCACATGTACTGTGTGTCCCTCTCTCTGGTTCTGGAATTTCCCCACTGGAAAGAGGCATCATCTTGAGGTTTTCAACCTGCCAAACCCAGGACAGTGCTTTCACCAACCACTATGATGGGACTGAACAAACTGAATGATGATCTGTCTTGTGTTTCTCTCTTATTTGTCCATAAGCTCCTGGGGAAAAGTAGCTCTGGTGTTTAATATCCCTGGGAGCCTCACACAATGCCTGGAATTCAGGAAACATCTGTGGGATTAATCAGATTCCTCCTTCTTTCCCTCTTAAAAATGAGTGTGGCTTTAAAATACAGGGTTGCTGTCTTCCCCACCCATCATCCTCATCTTGCTTTACCTTTCCCAAGGTTTCTTGGCAAAAACTTCTACTCTACCACCTGTTTTATCTCCTTTGAAAATTATTAACACCCTAGTCTCTTATTTTCTAATTATCTTCAATGGAGTGAGGCTTAAACGTAGGAGGACCAAATTCTCATGACTACCAAAAGCTAGATGGATGTAAAATACTGTATTTACCAGAGCTTCCCATAAAGTAAAAAGAACTTTATGGGAAGGTTTAGGAAAAGATTAATGTATTTTCAGCGACCAGTCCCAGCCTGTCCTGGTTTTTATTTAAGATGTTTACTTAGCATTTAAATGGCTGCTTTGAAAACATCTATTCCAATACCTTATTTGGGTTTTGAGAGAGGTGATACAAAAAGATCTTTTTATCCAGTTGTCTATCATGTGAGCACTTGACCAAATCACCTGATTCCCAGTACACTATCATTTCTAAAATAATCAGCTTCAGATAATATACTCAGGGCAAAATAAAAATTTCAACTTATAATCGCCCATCTCAAGCACCGGCATGTATTTTTACTGTTTTTTAAAAACTCCATTTAGGGGAAATTCTGGTGTACCAGTGATGGTTTGTTCCATTTATTTTGAGAGCGCCTGTGTACAAACTGGGTAAGGCTTTTGCAATAAACCATAGATTTACAAGATATTCACTTGTCCTACTGTGGAATCTGGGGTTATCACCTCTTTGTATAAGCTTCAGCTGTCCAAATTCAAAAATTAATTTCCACAAGCCTTATTTTTGCTGTAACTATACACAATGGCCCAATATATACTTGACTTTCTCATTTTGGCCCTTATAATCCTATTACAGTATTATTTGAACATTTCATCCTTTTTTTTTTTTTCCTGAAATAGAGAGGAAAATCTCCTTTGCCACAATTTTAAGTATGATTGAGAAGGATTCACCTGCCCATTTTCAAGTGGCTTAATATGAAATCGTCAAAACAACATATATCTTCAGAGACAGCACATGATTTATTGTGCTGATTACCATTTATCCTGCCTATCCATGGGTGAACAAGGAAGATGAACTTTTCAGAACAGAATAAGGCTTTTCCATAGATAAATGTTTCAGCTCTAGTGCAGTTACATATTTTCCCCAGAGAGGAAGAAAATAATACCATATTTACATTCATAGTCTGTCCTCCTTTTTGTCTCCCACATGCTTTACTTTCCTAATACGACAACACTTTCAGTAATCAGAAGTCACTTCTCTACCAATTTAAACCATCAAAGAACCTAATTTTAAAATGGTCTCTAAGCCCCCAAACAGAGGTCTTTAGGCCCTTTCATCAAAATATATTCTACAATTTTGTAAGAGCAGAGGTTATAAGCGCTTACTCAGAGGCTAAATGCTTTATATACAATATGAGGGCACCAAAAGATTACACCCCTTCATAAGGGAATAGGTCATGCCTCTGATAAATGGGTCTGGTGAGACAGCCCTGATCTGCGAGAAAAAGGAACAAACAATTACCAGGACGTTTACTTTACATTGCTAGGCACTAAGCTCAGAGTTTTATATGTCCTCTAATCTAATCCTGACCAAATAAGCAAAGATGTAAGTATAAGCACCTCCAGCTGAGGAAGTAACAAAGGAGCTGGAATTCAAAATCAAGATAGTCATATGTTCTTTTCTCTACATCACCCCCAATACTTTGTTGTTTGGTGAAAGCTCCAATGGCCATGGAAAGTCATCTCCCTGAGTTTCCTCATCCGTAAGACTGTTATCTGTTCTCTGTTGACCCTTGTTCCATGACTCCATATAATGCTGAGTGCTGATAATAATGATCCTGAGCCATTAAGGTGAAACCATTATCAGTATCCACTGAAGAAGGTAAGCAAGTACTATAATGCAATTTTAAAACCCCTTTTTGGATTTAAACAAGTAAGCTTCATTTAGCTGGAAAACGAATCTCTGTGGATTAGCTCCTTCCTTTACAGAATGGCAATAAAAATGAGCTATGATTCTTTCCCCCCACTATGAAGAAGAGAAAGGAGGGAGGAAAACCTTTACTATGTGGCTTCACGATTTTCTTGTCATAGGAATTTCCATTTAACATACATAACAAAATACATAGTCATAAAGAAAGATTCTGAACTGAATCGATTTTTAAATCCTTCATCAAAACTACTTTTGCACTATTCAAAACTTCGCTCTTCTCCATCCAAATGTTTACCAAACGCCTACTCTGTTCAAGGCCCGTGAAGGGCAGACCAAGATGAGGAAGAGCTCGCTACATGTATCAGTGCCTAAGGAGTGATGGAGTAGCCAGAGGATCGTGTTTCACATGAAAGGAATACTTATAAATAAACTGTTTCATATCCTGTTTTGTGAAAGGAGATTGAAAACTCATGCAGATTACACACCAATTTCACTAAAATATTGTATACACCCAACAATTAACATCAGAGGATTGACTCTTCACAGCTCATTAACCAGACATGTTCATTTATATTCCAATGTTGTTTCGTACCATAAGGTTCCAAAGCTCCAACAGAGTTTTATGCAGTGCACTTACAGAGTTGCATAATTTTATGCTGACAAGACAGTGGATCAAAACTCAGCGAAATAATATAGTGCATGCAGGACTAGCAAATGCCGGGACCTTCTATGGCGAGCCTTTCTTCTTCAAAATGAGGATCACTTGTCACAGGGAGACATGCCTTAAATCGTGTTCTCTATGAACTTCAAACTGCAGCAAAGAGGAAGGCTATACGCCACAGTAACTGGTTCATTACGGCGGTAGCTACAGAGGTGTTTTTTTTGGTACAATGATTATCTGGAGTTTAAATCATTTATTTTAAATAGCCAATTAATATTTCTTTAACTCTCTTTTGTATTTTTTCCTGTTTACTGCAATATAAAGAAGATTGTATGCAGTTATTTTTCAACTGCTGCCTTGTGAAAACTAATGACTTCAAGCCAGTAGCAGACACCTTTAAATAGCTTTAACTCTGGCATAAAGGCCTAGAAAACACGGGATCATTACCTGTTACAGTAATGATCATGCCAGAGACCTGTGACAACCTACCATGTTTTGATGCAATTTACTATGGATCTAACAACCCTCTAAAATGCAAAGAACCCTTCATGTTGATAAAGATATTATTTTTTTAGATCAAAGGCCCAGAAAGTGAAGCCATGGCAAAATATTTAGAATATTCCCAATAACCACAAAGGGATTATTCATTCCACATTGATTTTCACAAAGGGATTATTCATTCCACATTGATTTTCAAAGCCAGTTCCCACAGAACCAGATTCCTGATCCCAATCATAAAGACATCTTCTAACTTTTAATACCTCTTTACGTCAAGGTATTAAGCATAACAGCTTTATGTTCAAGGCTTTTTATTTAAGGGGTATAGAGCTCATTTAGTAATGCTTCCAAGTTATATTAATAATTGCCCAACCATTGACTAAGCGTTTGTATTATATTACCAGGCTGCACTGTGAACAGGGGAATGGAAGCCATTAGGATTATCAAATTAGGTAAGAGAATCAACCAAACTGAACAAAACTAAAAATGGTGGCAGACACAGCCAAAAACCTAAGGTCTCACTTCTCTGGTTAATCAGTAATCACCACTATATGCTGAGCAATATGGTGTTCCTGACAGTGAATTAGCCATTTTCCTACTGCACCGTTTATAACTGAGGGGATCTATGGTTAGGAGCGTAGGCTTTGGAGTCTGAAAGCAGGGAGGCCAAACCCTGGTTCACCCCTTCCTAGTCATGTGATCTTGATTATTTAAATTATTAACTTAATTATTTAAACTCACTCTGAGCTTCACATTCCTCATCTGTAGAATCAGGTTAATCCTTTATCATGGGGTTATTATCTATAGTAATGAAATGAAATGGAACAGTTCTTCAAAAGCACTTTACGCCTTGCTCCTAAGGACAATCACAAACCAAAGGGAATGTGCATTGCTGTTTGGGCCTAAATACCAATGAGGTGATGTCTAGTTAAAACACTAAGTGGGATTCTCACAAAAGGAAGTTTATCTAACTCATCTTTGTATCCTCGGGGGCAAGCTTAAGACCTAATACAAAATGTATTATTGTTGAATGATGTCAATGATGATATCTGTAACATATTCATGCCACAGTTACCAAGCCCTGCTGCCTTTACTTCCGAAATAGCGACTCTGTTCCCTTCTCTTCATCTCCGCCACCAGCACCCTCCTCCAAGGTCCAGGCGCGCCGCCCTGGATTCCTACAGTCCTCGTGTAACCGAGGGAGCTGCGTCTACCCTGCCTTTCCTCCACTCTTTTTATTTTACCTTTGCAAGGTAGAGTGACCTTTTCAAAGTGTCAGTGGATCTTATCACCCTTCAAAGACCCCCATTACTCCTAAAATGAATAGAGTCCCTACCCAGGTCTACAAAGATCCGCAGCGTCTGACTCCGACCCACCCATCCCAATCCTGTCTTATTTCAAACCACCTTCCTTCTATCTCATCCTCCCTTTTCCAGCCCCACAAGGTTTCTTTCGACCCCTCATACATTCGCAGCTCTCTTCCTTTGCTATTCTTCTGCCTGAAGCGTTCCGCCCGCCAACCTTCAGTTCAGGTCTGCATATCTCCTCATCCTTCATACCTCAGCTTAATTGTTACTTTCTCAGCAAAGCTTTCCCTGAACTTCCTGTAAGTTCTTATGGAACCGTGTATCTCCTCTTCAGAGAAGCTATCAATTTATATTTCTTTCTCTTCTTACTTAATGAATGTCTGTGTAGCTTCCCAACTAAAGAACAGACTCCACAAGATGAAGTGTTAGTTTCTGTTCCCCAGGTTCCTTGAGTATTCAAAATTTTGTTGAATGAGTGATTTTTCTAAACGTTAATATTCTTAAGAGACCACTCAAGATCCATCTCTGTGGCACCCTGAAATGATTTTGAGAGAAACGCTACAATAAAAGAATAGGTGCAGAGTACTAACTGACATGTAAAGTCAAAAATAAATTCAATACAAGGGCAACTGGAAGGAGGTGCAAAACTTACTCTTTTTCCAAGTTTGAAAATGTATTTTCTCAGACTCAGAACCTCATTTCTTTCAAGTTGTAAGCATATGCTGATTTCATAGCAGGCAACTTTTTCTTCCAGGACCAAAGGCTATGGTGAAGCTTTGCAGGAGAAACTGAAGTACAGCGCAGCGTGCATGCATCCATGAAATACAACCATCCGTACATCTAAAGGGCTTTTAAGGCACGATGGCTTAATCAGAATATTTTTAGTGCTAAATTCTCATTTAGTTCTAAGTTCTAAATTCTTACCAAATGACTACCCCACCATCTGGAATGCATGCCTGAGTGGCAAGAAGCTGTGCTACAATTTCCTTTAAAAAGCAATAAATTCACTTAAGGGAACCAAAATGGGTTTCACTGCCCCTTCATTAGTCGGCAATATTAATTTGAGTGGGAAGGTTGGTGCTAAATCTTCTATGTGAAATTTCAGAATTATATATTAGTTGTGATACATTTTCAATTGCAGAGTATTAGGCAAGCGAGAAGCTAGAATTGTATCCTACAAAGCTTATTGTCTTAAAAATGTGAAGAAAAAAACACGTCAGGGGGTGCGGAGATCTGAGAACATTAACAGCAGAAAATGCAGCTCTAGACAGAAGGAACCACCTTTCGCTGGGCTGTAAAGAAGTGACGTGACCTGGAATGAAACACCATCCGTCACTCCCCGCCCGGGCGTCTCCACCGCACCCTTAGCCCAGCGGCCCAGCAGCTCTCAACTGCGCAGGCGCAATAGCACGGCCTTCTTCCTCCGGTGAAGTCAAGGTCAGCTTTCGGGAACGCGGGGCCCCAGGGAGCCTGGACCAGAGCAAAGAGATGACACTTTGGACCCTGGAAACCCGATGGGGTTTTTAATCCACTTCGCACAGCTGGTCCCCTCGCAAGATATAGGAGCGTCTCACCTGTGAGGAGCCCGCAGCGCCAGAGGCCGAGGGCGGCGAGCCGCGCCCCCCCGGGCTCTGCAGCGCTCGGCCCCGCATGTCCGTCACCGCCTGGCCCGGGCGCACTCGCGCCCGAATCTTCTCTCCATTGAGAGTACAGCCCGGTCCTTCCACCATCTCCCGGGCCGCCCTGTGCCCCACTAGGCTGCGCGGCCCTGCTGAGAAAACTGCCGCGCAACCTCACCTCTGCGCGGGCGCGTACCTCGGCCCCGAGGAGATTCAAATCTCGCGCGCGTCCGGCCCCGCCCCGGAAGCCCCGCCCCCGTCCACGGGCCGGGCTCCCGGGCGCAGGCGCAGTGGCTCAGCGCTCCGGGCCCGGACGCGGGATTACAGGCAGCGAAACATGAGATCTGGCGTAGCTCACCTACCACCCACCGGGGCCGAATCTTAAAAGCGGAGGCAATTGGAACCTCAGAAGCTCCAACTTGTTCTTTGCTTTGAGGTTTTGCCTTTGTCTTTGAGCTGCTCCGTACACCATTTTGGACCTTATCCTCTCATTCTGTCCTAAAATCCGAGGTTGCCTGGCAGGCCTTTGCTTGCCCTCTTTGGACGTGGGTGGGCGCAGAGGGAGTCAGAGGAGGGTTTTAGAGCAAGCAGCTTTTGCTTTTTCTCTTAAAGGTTTAGCATGTCTTAGGAAACGTGGCCTCATATGCCAAATATATTTTAGTGCGTATATTAAAATCTTCATTTTTTGATAGCTGAACTAAGCGAGACCCTACCCAAATTCATGCAACCATTCTATTTTGGGATGAACGCTATTTGAAATTGATTTGTAAAAGTCAGGGCTCTGTATAAATTTGAGGGCAATGCATAGCTTTTCAAATTTACACAAGGATGTGTGCATGTAAATACATAAAGATAAGGACTCCATACAATTTTTTAGAAAATGAAAAAATCTAATCATTTTTGAAAATTAAAACACAGCACATTAAAACAGTGTCAATTTATAAGTGATTTAATAAGCATACCACTGCTGTCGTTAACCAGAAAAATATATGTAGTAGAGACTTGAATTACAATATATTACTGGGCTTCCCTGGTGGCGCAGTGGTTGAGAATCTGCCTGCCAATGCAGGGGACACGGGTTCGAGCCCTGGTCTGGGAAGATCCCACATGCCGCGGAGCAACTGGGCCCGTGAGCCACAACTGCTGAGCCTGCGCGTCTGGAGCCTGTGCTCCGCAACGAGAGGCCGCGATAGTGAGAGGCCCGCGTACCGCGATGAAGAGTGACCCCCGCTCGCCGCAACTGGAGAAAGCCCTCGCACAGCAACGAAGACCCAACACAGCCAAAAAAATAAATTAATTAATTAATATTTAAAAAAAGAATATATTACTAAAGACTTGAATTCAAAAATTTGAAAACTAATAAGTCTTTCTATAGGGAGAGATCAGTGGTCAAAAGTTAGCTGGATCAGGTTCAGAATTCTTTGTACTTCCTTGCTTAATTGTTTTTTTAATAAATTTATTTTATTTATTTTTGGTTGCGTTGGGTCTTCATTGCTGCATTGCAGGCTTTCTCTAGTTGCAGTGAGGTGTGCAGGTTTCTCATTGCGGTGGCTTTCTTGTTGCAGAGCAGGGAGTCTAGGCACATGGGCTTCAGCAGTTGTGGCTCGCGGGCTCTAGAGCGCAGCCTCAGTAGTTGTGGCCCACGGGCTTAGTTGCTCTGAGGCATGTGGGATCTTCCTGGACCAGGGCTCGAACCCGTGTCCTCTGCATGGGCAGGCAGATTCTTAACCACTGGGCCACCAGGGAAGCCCTTCTTGTTTAATTGTTGTTTACTCTTCTAGGTCAAGTTACTAACTAATCAAGGAAGAATCCTATTCCCTACAACCCAGATTCAGTCATAATCTTTGCCCTTTGATGGAAGACAATCCTCATACACCTTATTCACGTTTACCTTTTTATTCATTATTTTTTGCTACCTAACAAATTATCCCATTTGTTATTTCAAAGTTTCTGCAGGTCAAAAATTTGGCAGGGGTCTGGCTCAGTGGTGCTGGCTCAGTGCTTGTCAAGCAGTTGCAGCCAAGACATTGGCCAGGGCTGCAGTCATCAAAAGGTTTGATTGTAGCTGGAAGATCCACTTCTGAGATGGCTCTCTGGCATAGCTCTTGGCAGAAGGCTTTGGTTTCTCATTTTATGGGTCTCTCCATAGGGTTGCTTGGCTGTTTTCCTGACATGGTAGGCGCCATCCCCACCGTGTGTGATCCAAGCGGGAAGGCAAGGAAGACGCTGTACTGTAATGGCCTTTACTACCTAGTCTCTGAAGTGGCGCGCCCACACCTTCACTCCTTCATTTCATTAGAATCCAGTCATTCGGTACAGCCCACAACGGGTAAAGGAGGGGAATTAAGCTTTATCCCTGGAAGGGAGGAGTATCAAATAACTTGTGAACATATTTTAACGCCATCACAATCTTCATTCATCTGATTGATTCATCGTGAACTTATTCTCTTTAGCTGTTGTGTACTGGGGCACATTTGGATCAAATAAAATCTTGAACTTGAATTAGGTTTACCATTCTCCAGAGAGCTGAGTAAGAGCTGGGGAGTAACACTGAAGACACTGAGAGACGTCACTGATGTGCCCCTGCAAGGCCAAGCCAGATTTTGTTTATCTGTGACGAGACTCTGAGTCTTTGGATACTTCTCTTTTTTATCCTTCCTTACGTGCAATTAAGAGCGAAATCGCATGCACTCTGCATCTGCAGTGTTTATAGACAGTCATCCCACCATTGCAAGCAAACCTTCCCTCGTATAGACTCGATTTCTTCCTAAGCGTTATTTATTACTTGATGACTTTATGAAAGTCATTCATTTTCTCTAAAACACAATTTTTTCTTATGTAAAATAAAATATACCTTTCCTATAAACCTCCACATGATTTTTTTGGTTTTAATTCCCAAGTAGCATAACATATGTGAAAGCACTTTGAAAACACACACCACAAATTCAAGGAATTAAAATAAATTCTATTTGCTCTGCCCAGAATATGCTCTGTACTTTCTGTTTCTTGGCTCATGCTGTTATTCTCACCTTTTTGTAACCTTGTCTTCATCCCAGTTTACTGAAATTCTCCCAATTTTTAAGTCCTAATTGAATGCACATCCTCTAAGAAACCTTCCAGGTACACTTTACAAATGAAGGAACGGAGAGGGGCACGGAGAGGTTAGGTAACATGCTCAAGGTCACAGAGTTGGGATTCAATGAGGCAAGCCAAGGTCTTAGCCAAATGTTTTCACCAACATCACTTACATGACACTAGCCCTCAATCAAATATTTTTAGGAACAACTTATGAAATGGTGGTTTAGAGGAAAAGCACCTTTTAGTCAGCCTTATATGGGAATTAAAGGCAATCTCAAAACCTTCCTTTAGCATATTAAGTTTTAACATATCCTGGATAATGAAACTTTGTTTTTACCCTTCTCCTTACAAGGTCTGTGTGCAGATTTTTAGTTGGAGTTGGAATGATAAAAATGTAGCACGGGGGATATTTCATTAATTTCTGTGTTTTACATAAATTACCTGAATATATTTAACAGGTAGAGAGATAACATCCATCCTCTCTGAACACCCTCTTAATTTTAGCTCTGAATAGAGGAAACAGTCGTTAGTGAACATTACGTGCAGGTGTTTTCAGTGGTATTTACTAAAGAGTCTCCAGTTTATACCCATTAAGAGAAACTTTTAACGTTAGATTACAAGAAGAATAAAATGCACAGCAGCAGAAACCATTTTTGACACTTTCATTGTTTGAAGCATATACCAAATGCTGGGACTTTGCAAAACAGTGGATTTTGTTCCATTGTGAAGGCTGGAAGTGCCAGGTGACAGTTTTCTGCTTGCAAAGTCAAAATCTAAATTGCAGAATCAACCATGGGCTTCTGGGTAACTCACGAAACCGCTCTGACATACCTAGCCTTTTCACAGTGATGCGAAATCTAGGATTGGGTGCTTTGATTTTGCCAGATTCTCCATGGAAGGGATTTTTCTAATTTATTTCTTAATTTAAGCATATTTAGTAAGCAAAGGTAGTTTCTGAGCATGAACTTAATTTGGGGGAAAATAATAACTAGTTGTTAAACACTCATAAAAGAGCCCAGATAATCTCGTTGTGAGGGGTTCTCTCCATGAGAGAGAATAGGAGAATTAATTCATTTTCTATTTTGAAATAGAAAAGCAGGTTATTTTTTGTCAATATCTTGGAGCAATATTCTTCGTCGGTCTCAGGCACTGGAGGGCGTATTCAAGTTGAGGCATGAAATCCGCCATTTATTCATTCATTCAAAAAGCAATGCAATTCTTGGGCACCTAATTTGTTGCAGGAAGAGTGCTAGATCCATGGATACAGATATAAGTCAGAGATCTAAACAGCCCACCAAGTAGTGCAGCGAGAAGAGGAAATAAACACCAGCGTGCCGACAGGTAACCTCAGGGTGCTGCCGGCAGACACAGGGAGGAGACCTCGGTTTTCCGACATCTCAGCTAAATTTTGAGGAGACGTAAATAAAAGTTTGTTGCATAAAGGATAGGAGAAGGGGATTTTTAGGCAGATAGGGGGAAACAGATTTTACAACGCCAGGAGGTGTGAGAGAACCTCATATTTGGGGGAACCACAAGAATATCTGGAGGACAAGAGGATAGGGAGTGAGGGCAGATGGGGCCAAGAGAAGTCAGCAAAGCCAGATGACAGAAAACCTGAATGGTGTGCTAAGAAGTATGGGTACTCTGTTGAAAGTAATAGGGGAACAAATAGAGAATTCTATGCAGGAGATGGACGTGCTTAGCTTTGCTTTATTAAATGATCCCCAGAATAGTGTGAAGCAGTGGGTCTCAACCGGTGACATCTGGTCACGACTAGGGGGAGAGGTACTACCGGCATCTCATGGGTCGAGGGCAGGGATGCCACTAAATATCTAACAAAGTGCAGGACAAGCCACCACAGCAGATCGTTAATTACCCAGTCGAGAAAGTGTTACCAGTACCAAGGCTGAGAAAGCCTGGTGCGGTAGGCTGAATAAGGCTCCCCCCAACCCTAACGTGTTCATGACCTAATCCGTGGAATCTGTGAACACGTTTCCTTAAATGGCAAAAGGGATTTGACAGATGTGATTAAATTAAGGATTGTGAAATGAGGAGATGATCCTGAATTATCTGAGTGCACCCAGTGTAATCACAAGGGTCTGATAAGAGGGGGCACGAGGGTCAAAGACAGAAAAGGTAATGCGAGGACAGACCCAGTCAGTGAAGGAGATGGATGACGCTTCTGAAGATGGAGGAGGGAACAAGGAGCCTAGGAACGCAGGCGACCTCCGAAAGGAGCAGCCCTGCTGACACCTTGACTCCAGGCCAGTAGGACTGATGTTGGACTTTTGCCCTTCAGAAAAGTTAGAGAGTAAATCTGTGTTATTTTAAACTGCTAAACATGAACTACTTAGAGCAGCAATAGGAAATTAATGTATCTGTCTCGGAGAACAGGACAGATGGGAAGTGAATCTTGATGCAGAATAAACAGTAAGCAGGTGTCAATATTGCCAGGCACTTATCTGAGCACTGGAGATACAACAGTGATTGAGGAAGGAAAAAAAATTCTACTCTCTTGAAACCTATAGTTTTTTTTTTTTTGTATGTGCGAGTTCTTTTTATAGTCCAGGAAATAATGTCTGTATGACACTTACTTTCTTTCCCAGTCCATCACACATCAGCTAACTTTCTCTAAAACTTGAGAGTTTTACTTTTGATTTATTTGAATTTATCAGTATTTTACATTACGATTTGTGCTTCCCCCCTCTAGCCCAAGGTATTTTAACGTCATAAAAATACCTTCCTACATTTTTCTACTAACTTTGTTTATAGTTTTATTATGATAGATTATTATTCCTAATTACCCACTCACTTCTTCATATCACTATTATTAACCCGTTCCTACCACGCGTCCCTATAAAGGAACAGACTTCACCACACCATTGTCAGGACAGGCCACTGGACTACCTTTGGCTGATTGAATGCAAGTTCTTTTATCTGATCATAAACTTGTGAGGGAGAAATAAAATGATTATTGTTGGAAGCCACTGAGACCTGGGGATGGTTCGTCATGCAGCTTACCCTCGAGAAATTTGACTAAAACATTTATGTTTACATTTAGGCCCTTTATCTATGATGCCATCATTGTTACATGCAGTTATCCTTTGTACATAAGTCTGTTTGGTCTTTCTATTCTGTGTCATTGATCTATCTGTTCGGGTACCAATTCAACACTATTTTTAGTCCTGTGATATTATAATGTGTCAATATTTCATGAGTTTCCACTTTTAGTCTTCCTTCTCAAAATTATATTAGCTTTGTATGAATGTGTAAACTTTATTTAAAATCAGTTTCATGTTCTCTTGCAAATTCTGAGATACTGATTATATATATACATTTAGTTTATAGATAAACTTGGGAAACCGTTAATAGCTTTACAATGTTAACATGCCTTCTTTTATTAAGGTCTCATTTGATTAACTTTAGAAATCTTATAAATGTCTCTGTGAAGATGTCGTGCTTTCTTCGTTGGTCTAATTCCTAGGATCTCATAGTTTGGGTTGATATTTTGAGTGGCATATTATCTTCTCTTATATTTTTAGTTGGTTTTTACTATGTAAGGTGCTGGACTCCAGTGTAAAGTATACCCAACTGAGGAAGAGAAGAAAATATTAGCGCTTCTATAAATACTTATTTTTTATTTTATTTTCTTTTAACATTTTAATTTTTAGGCAAATAGTACCTAATGTATTAATACATTAGTCCTATAATAATAATTATTATTATACTAATAGCTAATTTTTATGAGACACCAACTTTGTGCTATTCAAATGCTTTCCAAGTATTAATTCACTTAATCCTCACAATATCCTAAGTGGTAATTTTTTTCCTCTCATTTTATAGGCAAGAAAAATGAGGCAGAGAGTGGTTATGTAACTTGTCTAAGTTCACACAGGTGTAAATGACTGAACCAAGATTTGAACCCAAGGCAATCTTGCTTTCAATCTCTACACTATGTTGTCTGTAAAGTACATAACTGCAGTTTATAAATAAACACTGGGATCATACTGGGCTCATAAAATGAGTTGGTTTGCTTTTTGAAGATAAGAATTATATGTTTTTTAAAGTTTTATTTATCAAATTTTAGAGGAACCAATATTTTGAGACTAGTGGTGTAGAAAAATGCTATTAATCTTTAAAGTTTATCTTGTATCTGGCAATTTCACTTAACTCTTTTATTAGATACACTAATTTGTTCATTCTGTTGGGTTTTCTACATAATCTTATCATTTACAAATAATGACAGTTTTATGTCTTCCTTTCCAATTCTTATCATTGCAATTATTTTCCTTGTCTCATTGTGTTGGTTAGGGCCTTCAGTACTATACTGAATAGCAGTGGTGATAAAATATATCCTTGCTTTGTTGAGTTCAAAATTTCTTCAATAAACACTATCTAGCTGAGTCTTTTCAATGAAGACTTTTATTGTTAAGTTAAAGACATCATATTTGCTCCCAGTTTTCTTAGTTTCTTTTGTTTTCTCATTAAATAAGTGTAAATTTTATGAAATGCTTTTTCTGTATCTACTGAGGTGATAAATTTCTTTTTTTTAGTCCACTGTCATGATGAATTACATTGATAAAGTTTTGATCGGTAAGCCATTGTACCATTCCTGAGATAATTCCTACAAATTCACACTGTATTGTTCTTAACAGACAATGTTTACTTGGCTAATATTTTATTTAGTATTTCCTTATCTGTGTTTAGAAGTGGACTATTTTTCTTTTTCGTTTGTACTGTCCTTATATAGTTTTAATATCAAGATATTAAGCTCATAAATTGACTTGTGCAGTTTTTGTTTTTTCTGGAAAAGCTTTTATATGATAAAATTATCTGCCTTTTAAAGTTTCACTTAACCTCTAAAGGACCTTATTTCAACTAACTCCGAGGTATTTAGTTACCTAAGAAGAAAAAGAAGGATACCAAAACTATACTATGGCATTTTCTAGAGATATCTTATTTAGTCAGTTAAATATGTTCTGCAATTCATCATAAGATAAGTGAGCTTTAAAGCTTCATAGTAGAATTTTGAAATATGTAGTATTTGGCAATTTTGGAAAAGATTAAGAACATTAGTGCTTTTGTATATTTGCTTCATGGCACTGTCATTTGGTTGCCAACCATTTTTGTAGGGTGTTTCCCCACAATTCCTGTCAGATTACTAATGAAAAGAATTAAAATAACTACGTCAACATAAACTAAGTTTTATTGAGCAAACTGAAAGACGAAAAGGAATCAGGTCTCAGAAGGCCATTACTATAACATTAGATTTCTGGTGGGGACCACATTTGTTCTAGTGAGAAGTTACATCAAGGATATCCTTCTTCAAAAATGTGGCATTGCACAGGAAATTATACTCAATATTTTGTAATAACTATGAGAGAAAAGAATCTGAAAAAGAATATATATATATATATATTTATATGAAACTGAGTCACTTTGCTGTATACCTGAAACTAACAGAACATTGTAAATCAACTATACTCCAACTATAAAAAAAGAAAGAAAAAATCATCATGTTGTACGCTTGAAGTATATTTTTAAAATGCGGCATTGTCACTTGAGGCAAAAAAAAGGCAACTATTTTTTGCCTTGATTGGGTCAGAATGTGGGGAAGGGTTTAGTGAGGTGCCCTCCTTAAGAAGTAAAAGCTGAGAAGAGAAATCTTAGTAGCTTTCAGGTAGCAACTTAGGCAGGGACTTGGTCATTTTAGACCAAGGATCAAGACTCTAAGAGGTTTGCAATCTTCTTAATTGCAGATTCATTGTTGTTATTTTAAATGACTGCCAGTTTCATGTAATGAGTTACTGGAAAACTCTTAAGACCTTAGCAGGCTGTGTGCTCTTTTAGGAACAGCAAGGCATTTGGAGAAGTGGAAGCAAAACAGAGAGGGAGGTGACAGCAAACAAGACAAGCAGAGACTGAGCCACTACAAGGAAGAAAAAGAGCACAGGAAATTGTCCTGAGCCTGAGAAAAGACCTGAAGTTTAAAACAGAAATGCTTGGATTCTGTCATTATGCCACGCTATCTATACTTTGTGGACATTCCAAGTTTGGCTGGATTGCACTGGGGCCTGATGTGAAGTCAGGTAGCTCTGATAGCTGTGGAATGACAGCAACAGATGGACCTTGCTAGCATGAAGCAACCAAAGGTGTGCACGGTTTAAGGAAAAATCCTCAATCCTGAGCTTGACAGACCATATAGAAGCAGCTTACGTCATTAACTAAAGGTCAGATATAAATACAGTGAGCTTGTTTGAGACAGTTGGGCATGCTCTAGACTTCTCAATCACACTTATCTACCTGGGAGATAACCTGTCAGCTATATGTGTATCCCTCTCTACGTATGTAACAGAACAAACAAAAATCTCAGGAGATGGTTGAGTCCAATCTATTGTATTTGATGTCTTATTGAGAACACAATGGGCATAATGTAGTAAAATAGATTTATATTCCTAGCAGAAGGGCCCAGTTCAGCAGACAAATATAAGATCACTTCTTGCCAAAGTGATACCATATATAATTTAGCATATATAATTTTAATCAGCTACCCAAGTCAACAGAAAAACTTAGTCTTAAGTAATCTGTAGATGTCTTGAAACCCATTAAAAAAACAAGAACAATATTTTGACATTGTTCACATTATGCAGACAAGGCTCAAAGTTTATCTGTTAAACCTCAAGAGGATTCTTTGGCATTTCTGATCTAATTATTATTGGCTTGGACCCAATTTGGACTACTGATTAATTCACAACAGGCTCTATTTTCCATTATTAATCTCTTAAGACTTGAAAAGCTTATCAGACCCAAAGCTATTAGATATTTCAAATTCTGTACTTTTTGCTTACTTGCTATATATTGACTCCTAGTTTTTTTTCTGTTCCACTATTTTCATTCGTGAAGCAACTGGAAAATGCGAGTGTGTGTGTGTGTGTGCCTGTGCACACACAAGTAGAAGTTTTATAATCTTTCAGGGATAAGCACTCACCTTCACAAAATATTCAAATTTAAGTTAGCAGAGCTGAGAAACACTGCATTCTATTCCTCTGCTAACTCTCAAGTAGGGCATCCAGAGCCATATCCTAAATGCCGAGTGGAACTGCTGTCTGTCCTAGATGTGGAAGTTTACATCAGTAGATATTCATGTGAAAGCTTGATTGTGAACGGGTTGATTAATTCCCCAGCACATGCATGTGGGAATTTGCTTCTGAGGTTCAGTGCTAATGCGGAAGGGATTCGCACTGCACTTTGGGAATTCAAAACTCCCCAAGAGAAAACGGTTAAGCCTGACGTCAACTCAGAGAGAAAAGGCCAAGGCAGTTACAGAAACACATTTGCCGAGATACCAGATAAGAAAATAATTTTGTACAAACTTCACCTTGTAATGTCTTTCAAACTGTGCGGGAAGTCGAATTGTTTTACGGAAGGGCAGTCAACAATCTTCCTCTGTATAGCCCGGACTTAATGTTTCATTTTAGAAAAAGGAGTGATATTTCAAAGAGAAAACCACTGCTTGGAGGACTTCTGATTACCAAAATGATGCCAAATGGGTGAAAGTCTGCACTGAGTTCTTTGCATGATAACGTAGAAAGTTTTGAAGTTTATTTTTTAAAGAAATTGTTCTAGAAGAGTAGAAAATGTGCAAGTATAACTCAGGCAGAAGTTTGAATTTGGCTTCTGATAGAGTAATGAGTCTCTTAATACTTTATCTTTTTAAAGTTCAGCTGCATATAACAGAAACACAATTATGGCAGCTTAACCAAATAGGGGTTTCTTGTTCTTATACAGTAAGTCTGGACGTAGGCAGGCCAGGTGATGTAGCAGCCTTGTAATATCATCAACATCCTGGATTTACTCGGTCTTTCCGTTCCTTCATTCGCACGGTTACTTCACGGTTGCGAGATACCTCTGACCCCCCTTCTGTACTCCAAGCAGGAAGAATAAGAAAGCTATGAGGAGGAAGACTGGCACCTATGTCAGGAAAGCAAAACTACACAGGAATTCCTGGTTAGGTTCCAGCTAATCTCACCGACGAAGCCATGTCCTACGGTCAGCCTTTGCGGTATTAATAGAGTCTGAGAAGTGGTAGGGTCGGTTTGTTTTGGTTTTTTTGTTTGTGCGTTTTTTGGCTGCATTGCCAACGAAAGCTGAGAACCAGGGTTCTTTCAGTAGAAACAAAGGAGAGCGTGGCCCCCGGGCAGGCGAGCAGCATGCTGAGCCACACGCGCGGCATGTTCACCAGCGCCCATCCTGAGCTGGCACTGCCGTGACGTTCCCACTGCTGCTCTGTACACTGTGCCCCCTTGTGCTTGACTGGAAGTAGATTTTGTTCAACGTAGCTCTGGTGCACAGAGCTGAAGTTCTCGGGGAGAAACGACATTCTGAGAGCTTGCTGCTCCGGAGCCCCCTCCCCCACAGGCTCGCAAACGACATCTGCGATGACCGCCCACGACCCGTCCACGGGAGGGGCTGCCCAGGTACGTCCGACTGCCAGCCCGGATGCGAAGCCCAGAGCAAGGCTGGCGTCATGCTTCACGTGGGGCGGCGCTGGGAGCTGAAACTTCAAGGATAAACCGCGTGGATAACAAAAAGCCCAAAGCAAACACTGGTGATAAACCTAATGGAGATTTTAACATCCCTTGTCAAGTGCATACAGTAAAATCTCCAGGAGAAACTCTATGCTGGGGAAGAAACACATTCAATAAACTTAAAAGGCTTGATTTTTAAAGCCTGTTAACTGACAGTAACAGACTCAAATGAGAAATCAATAACACATCTAGATAAGCCTAGACGTTTGGAAATTAAAGAACTCCCTTCTAAATATCAAAGAAGTCAAGGGGAAAAAAATCACAAAGAAGATGAAAACTTGATTTGAGAAAAATTACAATGAAAAATATAGCCTATGAAATGTTACGGGATGCTGTGGGATGTTGCTAAAGCAGTACTTAAAGGGAAATTCTTAAATTAGGAAAGAAAAAAAGACTTAAGATCACTCTAAATTTCCACCTTAAGAATCTAGAAAAAGACAAGCAATTTCAACCCAAATATATAAAAGGACAAAAATAATAAACATTAAGAGTGGAGATCAAGTAATATAAAACAAACAATGGAGGAAATTCACAAAACCAAAAGTAAGTCCTCTGAAAAGGTTAATAAAACATTTCTTTTGATAAAGACAAGAAAGTTAAAAAGAAAACCAAAACTATTTCTTTCAGGAATAAATGAGAGTTTGGTTTTTTCCATATATTATAGATATTAAAGGAATAATAAGGGAATATTTTGAACAACCATATACCAACATATATGACAATTTAGATGAGGTGGACAAATTCCTTTAAAAGCAAGTTACCAAAACTAACAAAATAGAAAATCTGAGTAGCCCCATAATAATGGAGTTGAATCAAAGGGAACTCTACTCAATGCTCTGTGGTGACCTAAATGGGAAGGAAATCCAAAAAAGAGGGGATATATGTATACATATAGCTGATTCACTTTGCTGTACAGTAGAAACTAACACAACATTGTAAAGCAGCTATACTCCAGTAAAAATTAAAAAAAACAAAAAAAAAGAAAGAATCTTAACCACAAGTAGAACTTGAGTCCCAAATGGCTTTATTGGTGAATTCTATCAAACTTTAAAAAAGGAAATAATGCAAATCCTGCAGATAATTTCACATAAAATAGAAAAGGAGTTAATCCCCAACTTTTTCTATGAGGCTTATATCCAGCCTGGCAATTGATCTTATCTGACTTACAGGTTAATAAATTAGCCTATTCCTGTTTCATAGATTCAGAAGACGTGAGACTCTTGGGTGGGAGACAAAGGACTTTGTTACTCACAGGCACCAAAGCAACATGAGTGCCATCGTGCTTGTGGCTGTTCCCCTTGTTCTCAGGTCCCATGGAAGTGACACAAAGGACCCAAATAGATGCTGACACGTGCAGGGACCTGCATTACAGGAGAGGGTCCTGAGTCTGGAGAACACACTGACTTGTGTGTTTGCTGACGTGGAGCCTGAATGAAAGTCAGGAAAAGGGGTTTGGGTGTTAGCTCAGCTACTGATATATTCCTAGCACGAGACAAATCACCTGTGTTTTGGGATCTCAGCTTCATTATCCATAAAATCAGAGGATTTGGACAAGATGATCTCTCAAGTCCCTTCCAACTCTATGATTTTAAGTGTCCATGTCCATGAACTAAAGAGGTTTGAAAAACAGAGGCTTAACTTATTTTATGTAATGGAATTAAGAGCATGAAGTTAAAGACACGAGGAACTAACTCCTTTGGTCAACTTTTGGCCTGAAAGTATCAACCCCCTTATGACTCATACATTACCTGGGGATCTATAACTTCCTGACACTTATATTTAAGATTTCAGATTTGTACTTCTCATAGTATTGTATTCTCTTATCCATTAAAAAAACTCTCTTGATGGTGAGGACAAATCAAGTAAATATACCTAGGTGTTTCTATGTGTATGCAAATACCTAGCAAACATCCAGATATATGGGTACATAACTATATTTACATATGTACGCGGGTATATATATGTGTGTGTGTATATAAAATATACAAATATGTGTGCATGTGTACACATTGATAAATATGAGCATACCTCAGAGACATTGCCTGTTTGATTCCACACCATGGGAAAAATAGCCACACCATGGGAAAAAGAGCCACACCAATTTTTTGGTTTCCCAGTCCATATAAAAGTTATGTATTTAAAAACAATTCCACCAATAACACATGCTCTACATAACATCATGTTTGGCTTTGAGCTAGAAAAAAATCTGAAAAACAGTGGCTTAAACACAGAAAGCGTTTCTTTTTCTCACATACAAGACACTGTGTAGATAGGGAGTCTAAGGCTGCTGTAGCTGAAGCCCTGCAAGGTCATCAAGGCTTCAAACTCCTATTTCCTATTCTGCCTTCCTCAGCATGTGGCCTTTGCACTCATGTTTGCATAATGGCTGCTGCCCCTCCAGCCATCACATTCTGATCCCAGGCAGGAAAAAAGGGAAAGATCCAGAAGCCTTTCCCATAAGGCTTTGTCTTGTCTTGAGAAGGGATCCTATCCCCAGACATGTCTGCCTATACCTTACTGGCTAGAACTAGGTTAACATAGCTTTCCCTAGCTGCAAAGTTATTTGGGGAAAGTGAAGATATTTACATAGTAAGCTGGAAACCTTTATAATCATCTCCAACAAAACTGGAGTTCTGTTAGCAAGGAGGAAGGGGAGACTAGATCGTAGTAAGCGACAAGCAGTTTCTGCCATATGCCTACTGTAGAAAAGTTAGAAAAAAACGAAGAGGCATTTCTCCATTCTTTTCATTCCATTTATTTATTCCTTTGTTTAGCCTTTATCCTTCTGTCTCCTGATCCATACCTTATTTGAAAAATAGAGATTTTCGTGGCCTTACCTCAGAGAGTTAAAGCAACGTTGAGGCTATATCCTTAAGTGATAGCTTTCTGATACAAATAACATTTCTCCCCCCACCCCCCACCCCGGGAGAATTTAGTAGCCCTAAGATAGAACCTTTAAGGGGGACAAAAAATGTAGATAAGGGTTTGGGGCAAAAAATAGTTTCATGACGGACTGTCAGCATTTTATTTGGGTCACAAAACAGGCCATTTCCTGTCTTTGCGAAGCCCTGCACTTCTTAAATCCCCGCCCTGTAACCGGCATGTGGAGACAGACTTGGCCGAGGCCTCAGAGGCAGCGGCCTTCCCCGCCTGAGTGCCCAGTGCCCGGGGGCTGTTTACTAACGGCTCTAGACGCTGATGGCTCACCATTGTCTTAATCGCCGCGGGTTAGATTTCTGAGTGCCATGGGGGGCATGGCACTGCGCGGTGCAAAGTGTTTACTGTCCTGTTCCTGCTTCCGAATCCTTAGATGCTGTGCTCACACTTACCTCAGCTCAGACCACAAGCAATACTGTCCGCTGCTGTCAGCTACCTAAAGTTAAAGCTTTCCATACTGCAGACATTCCCGGAAGGAATCTGACGAGACAGTGACACTACCACCTTTTAGCTAAGTTTCTTCATCATTAATGGATTTGCTCAACAAGCCTATTAGCAGGTACTATTTTCTTGATTTACGGAGCTAAGCAATGGCGTCGCTGACTTCAAGGTTGGCCAGAACCTTCTGGATTTGGAGGAAAAAGAGCTAATATTTATCAGTCCTGGGGACAGTCTTACACACTACTATGTGTAAAATAGATAACTAATAAGGACCTGCTGTAGAGCACAGGGAACTCTACTCAATACTGCGTAATGGCCTCTATGGGAAAAGAATCTAAAAAAGAGCGGAGATATGTATACGTATAACTGAATCACTTTGCTGTACACCTGAAACTAACACAACATTGTAAATCAACTATACACCAATAAAAATTTTTTAAAAATAAAGATAAATGCTTTATATTTCATTCTCGAATTATCTCTCTGAAGGTGTAATCAGTACACACATTTTGTAGATGAAGCAGCTGTTAGAAGAGTTTAGATGAGTCGTCCAAAGTCACATAAGCTGGTAAAAGATCAAAGCTGAACTTGAACCTGGGTCCTAATTTAATTATCTTTCAGCTACAGGACACTGTCCTTTAAGAAGTGTCATAATATTTCACCAAGAGGTCACAAAACCCAACCCTCATTAGCGAATTGGGTTTAACCTAAACTGAAGGACCCTCACCTCTTATTGACATCAGTGGTTACCCCATATGAGGAAGAAGAGGTGCTTTCACAAAGTAAGTGAAGGGACTTAGGAAGTCTAACAGAATTCAGGAATAAGGCATATTATTTTCTTCAAGGTATGTTATGTACTATGTACATTTAACGTAGCAGAACTAAAATTACACTCTATCCTTGTTCATTGTGCTTTATTTCCCCCGTACATATTTACAGTTTTATTCTGCTTACTGACTTTATGAGTCCTCCATCATAGTGATAGTTTTCCTCATAGTTTATCCTTGCTCTTAACTCTTCTTTCACTGAGTAGCAGTTCCTAGCGATGCTATATATGATTCGTGCTTTCTTGCTTCTGTTCGAGTGCTTTCGTAATTTTCACCCTCATTCACATCAGCCTCAATCTCCTCCTGCATTATTTCTGAGTGGTACTAACTGCACATTTATTTCCTGAGTATGTTTTAGAATCCTCCCTCTCCCCTCTGTATTTTACAATTGCAGATGGCTTTTCTGCAGCATTCTTATTTTCTCAGAGTCTCTACTTGTTAGAGCTTGAGGCTCCGCTCACGTAATGACTCAGTAAGAACCTGCACATCTGCGATTATGATTGCTATTGAACCTGACTGTGCCTTCTATTTCATAGGTGTCGTGATTTTCCTTATTTCTAATAATTCCATCTGTAATGATTTTAAACTGTATTATAACTTTAAAAAGGAATCTCGAAGATCTTTTTTTGCATGTTTCCTTCTCTACAGATTTTGCTGTACAGAGGCTGCTCTTTCCTGTAATCGTTCTCAGTAATGAAAAGTGTTTATATTAGAGACTAAAGCCCAAAGTTGTAGCATTAATCTCTCCTGTTTCTTATGCCACACTCTCTGGCCTTTAACCCCCATCTCCCATCTGATAACATGAGATACACCATGTTTGTAGCTTTTCAAAGCATTTTTCATTCGCCTCATACTGTCTTGATATTCAGGCATTGCCTTTGACAAGCACGATTATTTAATAATGTAATATTCTGGCCCATGTACTTCCCTACGATTACATGGTTAGAAAAAAAATGATTAGCTATATAATATATTCTGATAGAGACTAAAATATACTAGCAGATCTAAATATAGTTTTGAAATAAATAGACCAATTGAAGGAAAGAAGGCTTGCATAAGAACCAAGAAAAGAACACAAAGAACCCTGGGACTAAATGTAAAGGAATAGTAAAACAGCAACAGCTGTCTATAAAATACATGAAAATTAAACATCAGGTTCTTGGCATATTTTACCTCACAGAATCATGATACAGTTTTTAACCCATTTGAAAGAAAATCAGCAAGCATTAGAATTACCCACAGTAAATGGCCGAGCAGATACTGAACAAGGCAGCCTGACATTCGACCTGCCCACATCAAAACGCTGGGGCAGACAAGGGTCCAGGTGTGCCAGCCTGAGCTGGGCACAGAAGACAGTAGCACTAGGGACCCAGCCTGGTGAGCAAAACTTTTGAGTCAAGAGAGGACACAAGAGGGGCTTAGGTTGGCTATACAGTGTGTAAATCTGAGCACTTAAGATATTCTGGGGTAAGGCAGACCTGCTCCATTTGCAACTGATTCTGAAAATGGGAAATTCATAAAGCATGTAGTCGGAAACTGCATTATATCACATGCTATTATTATCAGTTAGCACGTATGTGATGCATACACTAATGGAAGGCTGCAGAGAAAATAGTTCAGGGGTCAAAACAGTCAAGTGAAGACAATCAATCTATATTACTTTTGAAGTTTGGAAATCCTTGCCTTGACAATAGGAAAGCTGAGTTTTTTATTTTATGCCATTTTCTTGCATGATTTAAGCTTATCTATTTTTGTACTATTTCTCCATTCATAAGAAGGTCTAGTCACTTCCTTTCATTGTACTACATAAGCACTCAGTGACAATTAAATGTACTACTCCTCTCACATTTTGATTCTTTAAGCCCCCTTTTACTAACTTCTAAAAAAAAAGTCTCTCTATAGACAAGGATTTTACATGTCAAATAGTGGCCTTGTGAAGGGCTACCAATTAGACATCCATCTGTGCATAAATATTTCCCTTAAAAAATAAGTCTAGGAAGACTAGTTTATTTTGGCACTCAGGGTCAATTTCTTTCATCGGCACATTACTGGCCCTCCCCTCTCCCACAGTTTTCTTCCTGCCGTGCCCCCAGGCATGACACCAGGTGACCAAGAGGGATAACGACCCTCTGAAGCTAGCCTGAGCGGACACATGGCAGGAGTCGCTCCGAGAGAGACCGCCTCAGTGCCCGCCACTCTCCTGGGGGCCCATCGCTGCCTCTCAGCGGCTTGCCTCACCCACAGGTGTTGCAGTGTGCTTTGTGGACCCTTTTCATACTCTTTGCCTTACACAATGCCTCCATCCAAGGCCTCCCCTCCTCAGACCCTGGGAGCTAGTTGTTCACGGCTCACTTGCTCATAAATAGTTGTTTCTTAGGCTTTGAGTAAAATATAGTCCGACATTGGTTCACTCACCCAGCCTGAGAGCTTCCTCTGGAGAGCAGACCAGTTAGGGGAAGTCAAGACCCTCACTCCCCGGGGATCCCAAACCCGGCCTCCACAGACTGGTGAAGACTTGAGGACCACTAAGCACTCGAAAATAAGATTTGTGACAGAGCCAGGAAAGGAGAATGGAAACTCTGGAGTCCAAGGAAAGGCCTTGGTGGGGAGGAGGACACCCAACACTGAGTACACGTGTCAACCTGCTGGCATCTGTAAGGCCAAGTCGGGGGCGGGGATGGAGGGGCTTGGTCAGCGGGGTGAAGCGCTTTTAAGAAGAGACAGAAAGTACATCAACGTTTCCGTACACCCTGCAATTCTGATCTAAAGCTTTCGGAAGCAAGGGAACTAGGAGTGGGAATTCCCGGCTAGGTAAAGGTAGCTAGCGGGCAGCTCTGAAAGGGAAATTATATGAAGCCAGCGTTTGCTGGAATTAGAATAGGGGTCAGTAAGATTTTGCTACAAAGGGTCAGAGGGTAAATACTTTAGGCTGAGGCAACACTGAAGACATTATGCAGGAATTTATATGGCAGAAGAGAAGACAAATTTGCAGAAAGATTTTATGGATGACCTTCAAAATATAATGATGATAACTTAAGTTCGTTTTTAAAAATACAGGCCTACTAATGAGAAGAACGGAATTCTCTTTTGAGGGGATGGCATTTTGCTTAATTGAAGTTCAAACTTAGTTTTCACTACAGTCAGAATCAACTGCAGATTTATCTGTTAATGTTGATCCAAAATGAGATGTTAAGTATTTCATCTTCAAAAATATCTTTTCACACTTACAGGTATCACCAAACACATGTCAGTAGAGGAATGTATGATTTTTTAATTTTTAAAAAATTTTTCGCTGCACTGGGTCCTCGTTGCTGCATGCGGGCTTTCTCTAGTTGTGGCGAGCAGGGGCTACTCTTCATTGCGGTGCGCGGGCTTCTCACTGCAGTGGCCTCTCTTGTGGCGGAGCACGGGCTCTAGGCGCGTGGGCTTCAGTAGTTGCAGCACACGGGCTCAGTAGCTGTGGCTCGCGGGCTCTAGAGCGCAGGCTCAGTAGTTGCGGCGCACGGGCTTAGTTACTATGCGGCATGTGGGATCTTCCCGGACCAGGGCTCGAACCCGTGTCCCCTGCATTGGCAGGAGGATTCTTAACCACTGCGCCACCAGGGAAGTCCCGGAACATATGATTTTAATTGAGCATATTTATCGATTGGAAGGCATATAGAATTCTATTATATTTTTCTCTTGATGTTTGATTTTAGCATGCTATTATATTACATATTAGTAAGTTCCAAAGGAAGACTACATGAAAGCTCCTCCGTTGCACCATTAATTGGATTTTTAAATATGGACTTTTTTTCTTGCATTTGGATTAAGGTCTGAAAAATGCTGCTAGAACTATATAATTTGAACTTGGAAGCTATATCTACTTCTGCAAATTTGTGTGGAAATAGAGATCTTGTCTTTTGTTTTAACTTTTAATAGAACATGACATATATAAGGAAGTTTTACTTTATTTTGTTTCAAGCAGCATTAGTCATCATAGAAATGACTTTACTGCAGAATAAGTTTTGCATATAAGCACTCTTTTACCTTGTAATTTTACGTCAAATTCATTAAGAAATGTTATCCAGTCGGCACTAAAAGCTAATTTCCAACCATCCAGAGTCTGATAATAGTAGTTGAGGGTAGTACTTCCAACCACTTAAAAGTAAAAAAGCCATTCTCAGCTTGTGGGCCGAACAAATACAGGCAGCGGGCAGGATCTGGCCTGTGGGCCTTTGTTTGCCAACCTCTGACTCAGACTGTAGGGCCTCTGGAGTTGGACTCCCAATACTTACTGAGCCTTGTGACTTTGGGCAAATTATTTAACCTCTCTAAACCCTCTAAGACAGGATAAGAGTTGGCCCCCTTCCTAGATTTGTAAGGATTAAATGAAGGGAGTGCCTGAAATACTGTAAACAATTAGTAAATAGTCTTTAGTAGTAAAATAGAAAAACCACCATAATGCTATAAATGGATCAAATAATTCAACCATGTGAAATAAGGCTGGGAGGGGTGGCAGGGGCGTGAGGACAAGGACTGGAGTTGCTCTTCTGGAAGTGAAGCTAATGCGACGAACTTGGGGAACCTGCTGTGGAGGACACCTGCCGTCACCAGTCACCTGCTACCTGCAGTAGCAGAAGTCCTGTTGAGGGACTTCACTGTTAGAATTACGGTAAGTACTCTATTAACACTGCCATCATGACACTCTCTGCTTTATTCTTTATAACCACCTTATGAGCTAGGCATTGATACCACTGTATAGGCCAGGGAGTCAAGGCTGCCATCCTGGAGTTTACCCAGTTCAGCTTCTCCCACCGTCCACGCTCAGCTCATCCAACCTCACCAGTTCCGGGCAGCAGCTCCCCAGCTAATCCCAGTTCTTCCTTCTCCAGAGTACCTGCCAGCAGAGAGCACGCTTCACGGGTTTTGCCCCTCCTCAGACCTTGAAACTGCCTTTAAAGGTATTAAAGTCCTTAAATATGACCTTTTACGTGACCTGACTATGTGCCTACCCTCCTTCCACAGTGGGTGATCCTGAAACGGCAGGTGTGTCTTATTTATTTTTGTGTGGACGGAGGTGACTACTGAGTAGTCATTCAGAAGAAAGTACTGAATTAAGTAATGGATGAATGAAGATCATTACATAAATGAAATAGTATTTTACTATTATCCCTCACTAAAGACAGTGCTCTTCAGGCATTTATTTCATGCATTCACTATTTTCATATTCTTTTTTATATTATGTTATTTATTTATAAACTAAAAGTAACCTTTTATAGAAAGAACACATAGATTAACATGTCATGTTCAGGTCCCAAGTTTGCCATTAAAAAGCTATGGGGGGCTTCCCTGGTGGCGCAGTGGTTGAGAATCTGCCTGCTAATGCAGGGGACATGGGTTCGAGCCCTGGTCTGGGAAGATCCCACATGCTGCGGAGCGACTAGGCCCGTGAGCCACAACTGCTGAGCCTGCACGTCTGGAGCCTGTGCTCCGCAACAAGAGAGGCCGAGACAGTGAGAGGCCCGCGCACCGCGATGAAGAGTGGCCCCCGCTCGCCGCAACTGGAGAAAGCCCTTGCACAGAAACGAAGACCCAACACAGCCAAAAATAAATAAAAAAAAAAAAAAAAAAAAAAGCTATGGGGACTTAAGCAAAAAAGTTCACTTCTCTGTTCTTTCTTTTATTTCCTTATCTGAAAGTTATCTTTAAGATCAAATTCAATTCTGAAATTCTTTGATACTTTTCAAAGCATATGGTTTACTTTTGATAATAGATTCTGTATTATTTATATTTTGAAAAATAACCTATAAGATTTAAATTAGGTAGAGAAATGCAAATCAAAGCTAAGAGGTACCACCCCCACACCAATCAGAATGGCCATCATCAAAAAGTCTACAAATAACAAATGCTGGAGAGGGTGTGGAGAAAAGGGAACCCTCTTGCACTGTTGGTGGGAATGTAAGTTGGTGCAGCCACTATGGAGAACGGTACAGAGGTTCCTCAGAAAACTAAAAATAGAGCTACCATAAGATCCAGCAATCCTACTCCTGGGCACATAACTGGACAAAACTATAATTCAAAAAGATACATGCACCCCTATGGTCACAGCAGCACTATTCACAATAGCCAAGACATGGAAACAACCTAAATGTCCATCAACAGATGAATGGATAAAGAAGATGTGGTACATATATACAATAGAATACTACTCAACCATAAAAAGGAATGAAATAATGCCATTTGCAGCAACATGGATGCAACTAGAGATTATCAGGCTAAGTGAAGTCAGTCAGAAAGAGAAAGACAAAATACCATATGATATCACTTACATGTGGAATCTAAAATATGGCACAAATGAACCTATCTACGAAACAGAAACAGACTGACATAGAAAACAGACTTGTGGTTGCCAAGAGTGGGTGGGGGAGGGATGGAGTGGGAGTTTGGGGTTAGTAGCTGCAAATTATCACATATAGAATGGATAAACAACAAAGTCCTACTGTATAGCACAGGGAACTATACATATTCAATATCCTGGGATAAACCATAATGGAAAAGAATATAAAAAAGAATGTATATACGTGTATAACTGAGTCACTTCGCTGTACAGCAGAAATTAACACAACATTGTAAATCAACTATACTTCAATAAAGAAGATTTAAATCAGGACTTAAAAATATCTCAGCTCTACACGGCTTTAGGAGATAAACAGTGTCCTTTTATTGTTTGATAGAAATATGTAAAAAAACATATTTGGTATAGGAATACTAAGTTTTGTTAAACTGTTTCCTTGAGTTTTTTTTTTTTTAATATCTCCCACCAGCATCCTAACTTGATGCATCCTTGAAATTCAGCATTGGGCTCTTTAAACCACATTCAAATTTCACTGCCCATAAGACCCGTGTCTTACCTGGGGCTTTACACTGATGTAGTCAGCAGCCAAAACTGAAAGGACCCATCTGACTCTGGCAGGAGGAACCAAGGTAATTGCTCTCTCACCTCCTAGAAATGTGCTTTATCTGAGGGACCTCATACAATGAAAGAAAACTCTAATCTGGTGTGTATACGTGTTTTGCTTTTAATCAGCCCAGTGTTGAGTAACGATTTTTGTTATTGATTACCAGGAACGGGATTGGTCATTGCTATCTTCCTCCAACACACTGCATCTTTCTTCTTAGGAGGGTCACCAACTTGTGCAGCTCGCTTTACCATGTCCCAAGATCGTCTCCCGCCATAAGGCAGGACTGCGGCTGTCGTCCTGTGTGTTCCCAGCCACTAGCTTAGAGCCTGACACATAATCCCTGACTCAAATAAATATTCTCCGAAAGAGAGAACGAATGAAAGCATCGTCACGTTTGACACTCATGACATTATCCCCATTGGACAGATGAGGAAAGAATGGTTCAGGCAGGGTAATTAGGGACTAGATCAGGGTCACAGAGATGATAAGTGATAGCCTTAAACCTGACCTCCTGACTTGGGAGCCATTATCTTTTCAATGACTCCAGGCTGCTTCTCCTGGCAAATCATTAAAGCTGTACAAGTTTTTAAACTAGACCTATCAAGTCACGTTATTTTTCAGCAGATTGCATCATGAACACTTCAAACTTTTGTCTCTAGCACTTTTATGGTGTTTGGAATCATAAAACAGCTTTAAACTTCCTCAGCACAAGAGCACCAGGAAGGCCGGTTGAGAAACTTTGCCACAAACTTTTAATGGGCGTCTGTAGAGCATTAGGGTCCCCATAAACATTCCGGGGCACTCCCCAGGAGTTCTGTGGGATACTGTTCCCCAAAGCTTTCCAGAAGTTCCGTGAGGTTAGGAACATTTTTGTGTCACTTAGGCAAGTATGGCATCTGCAGGCTCTAATTTCCCAGGTCCAAGGAAAGAAAACATTGGTGATGGAAACTTTCTCCAGGGGCCTCTGTAGAAAGCAAGCTCACTGATCACAAACAAACCATTTCTAAGACAGCAACAATTCTGTTGACTACGTTTAAAGACAGAACATGCGGTTCCCAAATGCAATTTCAGTTTCCAAAGAACAGTTTTACTCTTTTTCAGAAAAGCCTGGGTGATTATTTTTTGCTGTTTTGTTTTGTTTTGCTTAAAAGGGTTGCTTAGTGTGCCTCCTTAGTCAACATGACAAAGGAAAAGAACAAGCAACGCAAGTATCCCCTGAGGGCCTCAAGGGATTGAGGACACCTGGCTTTTAAACCCAAACAGGTATTCTCAGGTTGCCGGTAAAGACTTTTCAAATCGGGCTAAAATACTCTTCCAACTCTGACCCAGTCAGATTGATTCAGATTAAATGTTTTCTTTTTTCCTTGAGACTGTCTGTTTTCCACAGTGTTTTTAAGAAATCCCCTTAAAAATACTGAGACCTCAGTAATAAGATGTCAATCTCTTACATTAAGAATTGGATTAAATTTCCTTACAGTGGCCATTCTTGGGTTTTATTATGTTTGGCATATGAATTTTTTTCTTTTGACAGCTACTATGATTAAAATTACTGACTCTCTGCTTTCTAAATTTGTGCTATTAGGCCTTAGTATATGTATGTGTATTTATTTATTTTTAGACAAGAAATTAATAAGAATTTGGCACCAGGACCAGCAATGGCGTCAATATTTTAGGACATTTATATACAGTTTTGGCTATGTAGGGAAGGAAAATAATTTTCCTTTACCCTTCTGAGTTCTCAGCTGAAACCCCTGTAATAAAAGACAGATTAACCAGAATAAAACACACAGGCGTTTGATTAACATGCAGACCTCAATGTATACATGGGAGATGCCCAGGGAAAAATGAGTGACTCCCCGAGTGGCTTAGAACTCAGGCTTAAATACCATCTTAATAGAGAAAAGGGAGGGGAACTGTGCCCTCTTAGGGGAGGAAATGATTTTTAGGAAGATGAATGGGCCCTTAGAAGTGCAGATGGGAAGTGTGCTAGTTTGTGACAAAGTGTGTCTAGGTGTGGTGTCCACTTCTAGTTTCCTCTCCTGTGACAAGAGTCCATCTTCCCTGGTTGATGAAACTCCTGGGATGGGATTTATGACAATTAGTTCCTTTTGGAGGATCTGTCTTGAGGCAGATAAAGGAGTTCAGGGAAAGCCTCTCCCTGCATTGCTGTTTTCCAAGTGCCTACAGCTCCCAGTAATCAATACACCAAAGTGGAGACTTTGGGGTGTCCTGTCCTGTAACCCTGCATCAGCTCTACATCTCTCCTATATTCCTCGTAGGTAAGACATACGTGGTTCAAATATGTGTAATCCCTTAGAAACGATATGATTTTCCCAGTTTAATTAAAAGTTTATAAGTAACGTTGTGACTACTTTTATCTGTAAAATTTATACTCTAAAGTTGCCAAAAAATATTTTCAGGATAATCATTTTGGGAAAATGAAGGATGGGCTTAAATTTGGGGTTTGTTTATCATGAGCATCCTACCAGATTATGAGCTTTTCTATATCATCATGGCTGTATCCTCAACACTTAGTCGGATGACTGATTATATTAAACATTCAATAAAGCTTTGTTGACTGGAAGATCATTAAACTATACACACCATGTGTTGACCCAGGGGTCAGCACACTAGGGTCCAATCTGGCCCATGGTCTGTTTTGATATGTCCTGCAAGCTAAGAAGGTTTTTATGTTTTTAAAGGGTTTTTAAAATAACGAGGAAGAATATGTGACAGAGACTACACGGCCCACAAAGTCTAAAATATTTACCACCTGGCCCTTTACAGAAGAACATCTGCCAAATTTAAAATCTTTATTCTTAAATATACACCTATTTTTTAGACATACTTTAGCCAGAACTCAGACCAATTTGCAGAGTAAGGTTATCCGGGGTGGGAGACCCTAGTATTGCCTATTCAAAATCCTCCTCCTTCTCTCTAATTAACAGAACTCCTATTGTGTACTCACCTCTCGGGATGAAATGCAGTAGGTCAAAGCCAGTCTGGGCAATCCCAGTCGTCTCTACTAGGGATCTGTCTGGGGTAGACGTGTGACTCAGTCCTGGAAGATGAAACAGAAGGGGAAATGTTCAGGGAGACATCTGGGAAGGATCTTACTCTTCTTTTGGAAGCAAACAGAGAGAAAGAAATATACATGTTTGCTCCCACTTTGTTCCATCTTTCTTGGGACACAGTTATGTGCCGATGTGTTTCGGATCCTTAGCCGTCATCTTTTAACCATGAATGAAAGACCAAACAATTCACAGTGATGCTGGCCTCACACTGTGTCACTGTTGGGCTCCTTGACCTCAGCACCACCCACCTCCAGTTTCCTTGTTATTTGGTAAACAGCATGGCTTTTCGGTTTAGGCCATTAATTGTGTGTTCTCATACTTGCTGCGAAAATATCCGGATTCATTCAGGTTGTAAATCTGTTCTATTAATGAGCTAGAGTGAATTATTAAAAGTTTGTTTGGAATGAGGAGCTTTCGCAAATGACTTAGAATGGTGAGTGAAATTGTAGTATAAGAGGGATTATAGACAGGGATTAATATAACCTGGTATTGCATTATCTTGGACATAACCATTTGGGCTTAAATTTGTATAAGAAGTAGCCACTTGGAGAGCAGAGTGAATTCGACCATGAAATCAATTTAATTTTCCTATCTGATTAAGAAGTAAGTGTGTGTGTGGGTGTATGTGGGTGCAGGTTCTGTAGGAACACGGAATGCATGGATTACACCTAACTAGAGATTGTTCAGAACATACCAGACTAGGAATTAAGGAGGAAAACACCTTTGACCTCTCAATAAAGACGTTACAAATCCATGCTCTAAAGTTCACGCCTCTGAATTTCATTAAGAACCCCAAGTTCCTCCCTCAAAGCTTGTTTCCAGAACGAATAAAAACGCAATGCTAGGAGTCAAGATGGCAGACTAGAAGGACGCGGAATTCTCGTCTCCACACAACTAGGGCACCTGCCAGGCCCCGGCAGGGGACCGCGGACACCTAAGTGGACGGGAGGAGCCCCCAGCGACCGGGTAGGACGTGGGGCGTGGCGGGAGTGAGGGGGGAGGAGAAGTGGAGGCGGGACAGGACTGGAGCCCTGAGGGGCAGCTGGGGGAGGGGAAGGGATCCCACGCCCGAAGGGGGAAACTGGGGGACCACTGGGAGGGCAGAGGATCAAAAGGGAGCGTGGCCAGGTTTCCCCTGCCCACTTGGGCCCCCGGGAACCTGCTGAGATCCCGGGCCTGATCCTCTGCCCACCGAGGCCCCCTCCTGCCACGGGGTCCTGCGGGAGTGGGAGGGAAGGCGAGCAAAAGTAAAGGCCGGACCTCCGGGACCTGCACCCCTGAGGGGAGGCTGGGGGAGGGGAGGGGTTCCTACACCCAGCGGGACCCACCCACGGTTAGGGGTGCAGCGGGGACGGGGGAGACCCTGGGGGAGACGGTGAGGAAGGGGCCTGGAGGAACGGAAGGGCACTCGGCCAGTGCTTTCCCTGTCCACCCAGGTGCCAGGGAGTCTGCTGGGCTCCGGGGCCTAATCCTCTGCCCTCGGAGCCTCCCTCCTGCCGTGCAGAGCCCAAGCCCCGCCCCTACACCCCCACCCGGGGCCCCACCTCTACACTCAGAGACCGCCTCTGAGACCCCCTCCAACACACTGGGCCTAAGCCCCACCCACACACCCTCACCCAGGGCCCTACCTCCAAACTCCAGAACTCCACACTCCAGAGGCCCCCTTTCCACGGGCTGCCTCTCCCCTTCGAGCAGGTCCTAAGCAGAGGCCCCGCCCCATGCTCAAACGTCACCCTCCACCCGCCTAGGCCCCGCCCCACCCTAAACCCCGCCCCTGCCTAAACTCCACCCCCACCTAAACTCCGCTCCCCATAGCCAAGACTTTTTTTTTTTTTTTTCCTCTTTTAGATTGGGGTTCTATTTTACCTTGTTGATTCATTGTTGTTGATTCTTTTATATTCTAATTTTTCCTAATAAATCTTTTAGTTTTCTAATTTTATTTTATTCTTTATACTCTGTTAGTGATCTCTCCTTTTGGCTTGTTCCCCCCACACCTTTTTTTTTCTTTTTTCTCTTGTGGTTTTATTTTACCTTGTTGCAGTTGTTTCGATTATAGTTTTATTTATCCTAATTTTTTTTTATCTTTCTAATTTTATTTTGTTTTTTATTCTTGATATTGCACTGCTCCTTTTTTTCTTTCTTTCTTCCTTTTTTTTTTTTTCTACAGTGCCACGAAGCTTGCGGCATCTTGGTTCCCAGGCCAGAGGTGGGGCCCAAGCTCCTGTGGTGCGAGCTCCGAGTCCAAACCACTGGACTAACAGAGAACCTCAGATCCCAGGGAATATCAATCAGAGTGAGGCCTCTCGAAGGTCCTCATCTCGGCACCAAGACCCAGCTCTATCCAACTGCCTGCAAACTCCAGTGCTGGGTGCCTCAAGTCAAACAACCAGCAAGACAGGAATACAGCACCACCATCAAAAAAAAAAAGAAATGACAAAAAAATTTGTTACAGACGAAGGAGCAAGGTAAAAACTTACAAGACTAAATAAATGAAGATGAAATAGGCAACCTACCCGAAAAAGAATTCAGAGTAATGATAGTAAAGATGATCCAATATCTCAGAAATAGAATGGAGAAAATACAAGAAACATGTAACAAGGGTCTAGAAGAACTAAAGAGAAAGCAAACAGTGATGAACAACACAATTACTGAAATTAAAAATACTCTAGAAGGAATCAATAACAGAATAACTGAGGCAGAAGAACGGATAAGTGAGCTGGAAGATAAAATGGTGGAAATAACTGCCAGGGAGCAGAATAAAGAAAAAAGAATGAAAAGAACTGAGGACAGTTTCAGAGACCTCTGGGACAACATTAAACACACCAACATTCGAATTATAGGGGTCCCAGAAGAAGAAGAGAAAAAGAAAGGGTCTGAGAAAATATTTGAAGAGATTATAGTCAAAAACTTCCTTAACATGGGAAAGGAAATAATCAAGTCCAGGAAGCACAGAGAGTACCATACAGAATAACCTCAAAGAGAAACACACTGAGACACATATTAATCAAACTATTACAAATTAAATACAAAGAAAAAATATTGAAAGTAGCAAGGGAAAAGCAACAAGTAACATACAAGGGAATCCTCATAAGGTTAACAGCTGATTTTTCAGCAGAAACTCTGCAAGCCAGAAGGGAGTGGCAAGACATATTTACAGTGATGAAAGGGAAAAACCTACAACCAAGATTACCCAGCAAGGATCTCATTCAGGTTCGATGGAGAAATTAAAACCTTTACAGATAAGTAAAAGTTAAGAGAATTCAGCACCACCAAACCAGCTTTACAAGAAATGCTAAAGGAACTCCTCTAGGCAGGAAACACAAGAGAAGGAAAAGAACTACAAAAACAAGCCCAAAACAATTAAGAAAATGGTAATAGGAACACACATATCGATAATTACCTTAAATGTAAATGGATTAAATGCTCCAACCAAAACACATAGACTGGCTGAATGGATACAAAAACAAGACCCGTACATATGCTCTCTACAAGAGACCCACTTCAGACCTAGGGATGCATACAGACTGAAAGTGAGGCGATGGAAAAAGATATTCTGTGCAAATGGAAATCAAAAGAAAGCTGAAGTAGCAATTCTCATATCAGACAAAATAGAATTTAAAATAAAGACTATTACAAGAGACAAAGAAGGACACTACATAATGATCAAGGGATCAATCCAAGAAGAAGATATGATAATTGTAAATATTTATGCACCCAACATAGGAGCACCTCAATACATAAGGCAAATACTAACAGACATAAAAGGGGAAATTGACAGTAACACAATAATAGATGGGAACTTTAACACCCCACTTTCACCAATGGACAGATGATCCAAAATGAAAATAAATAAAGAAACACAAGCTTTAAATGACACATTAAACAAGATGGACTTAATTGATATTTATAGGACATTCCATCCAAAAACAACAGAATACACGTTCTTCTCAAGTGCTCGTGGAACATTCTCCAGGATAGACCATATTTTGTGTTACAAATCAAGCCTTGGTAACTTTAAGAAAATTGAAATCGTATCAAGTATCTTTTCCAACCACAACGCTGTGAGACTAGGTATCAATTACAGGAAAAAAACTGTAAAGAATACAAACACATGGAGGCTAAACAATATGCTACTAAATAACCAAGAGATCACTGAAGAAATCAAAGAGGAAATCAAAAATTACCTAGAAACAAATGACAATGAAAACACAGTGGCCCAAAACGTATGGGATGCAGCAAAAGCAGTTCTAAGAGGGAAGTTTATAGCAATAAAATCCTACCTCAAGAAACAACAAAAATCTCAAATAAACAACCTAACCTTACACCTAAAGCAATTAGAGAAAGAAGAACAAAAAACCCCAAAGTTAGCAGAAGGAAAGAAATCATAAAGATCAGATCAGAAATAAATGAAAAAGAAATGAAAGAAACAATAGCAAAGATCAATAAAACTAAAAGCTGGTTCTTAGAGAAGATAAACAAAATTGATAAACCATTAGCCAGACTCATCAAGAAAAAAAGGGAGGACACTCAAATCAACAGCATTAGAAATGAAAAAGGAGAAGTAACAACTGACACTGCAGAAATACAAAGGATCATGAGAGATTACTACAAGCAACTCTATGCCAATAAAATGGACAACCTGGAAGAAATGCACAAATTCTTAGAAAAGTACAACTTTCCAAGACTGAACCAGGAAGAAATAGAAAACAGAAACAGACCACTCACAAGCACTGAAATTGAAATTGTGATTAAAAATCTTCCAACAAACAAAAGCCCAGGACCAGACGGGTTCACAGGCGAATTCTCTCAAACATTTATAGAAGATCTAACACCTATCCTTCTCAAACTCTTCCAAAATATAGCAGAGGGAGGAACACTCCCAAACTCATTCTACGAGGCCACCATCACCCTGATACCAAAACCAGACAAAGATGCCACAAAAAAAGAAAACTACAGGCCAATATCACTGATGAACATAGATGCAAAAATCCTCAACAAAATACTAGCAAACAGAATCCAACAGCACATTAAAATAAAAGGATCATACACCATGGTCAAATGGGGTTTATCCCAGGAATGCAAGGATTCTTCAATATACGCAAACCGATCAATGTGATAAACCATATTAACAAAATGAAGGAGAAAAACCATATGATCATCTCAATAGATGCAGAAAAAGCTTTTGACAAAATTCAACACCCATTTATGATAAAAACTCTCCAGAAAGTGGGCACAGAGGGAACCTACCTCAACATAATAAAGGCCATATATGACAAACCCACAGCCAACATTGTTCTCAATGGTGAAAAACTGAAACCATTTCCTCTAATATCAGGAACAAGACAAGGTTGCCCCCCCCACCACTATTATTCAACATAGTTTTGGAAGTTTTAGCCACAGCAATCTGAGAAGAAAAAAAAAATAAAAGGGGGCTTCCCTGGTGGCACAGTGGTTAAGAATCTGCCTGCCAATGCAGGGGACACGGGTTCGAGCCCTGGTCTGGGAAGATCCCACATGCCGCCAAGCAACTAAGCCAGTGAGGCACAACTACTGAGCCTGCGCGTCTAGAGCCTGTGCTCCGCAACAAGAGAAGCCACGACAATGAGAAGCCCGCGCACCGCGATGAAGAGTAGCCCCTGCTCGCCGCAACTAGAGAAAGCCCGTGCACAGAAACGAAAACCCAACACAGCCAAAAATAAACAAATAAATAAATAACTTTATTTTAAAGTAAATAAATAAATAAATAAAAATAAAAGGAATCCGAATCAGAAAAGAAGAAATGAAACTGTCACTGTTTGCAGATGATATGATACTATACATAGAAAATCCTAAAGATGCTACCAGAAAACTATTAGAGCTAATTACTGAATTTGGTAGAGTAGCAGGATACAAAATTAATGCACAGAAATCTCTTGCATTTCTATACACTAATGATGAAAAATCTGAAAGAAAAATTAAGGAAACACTCCCATTTACCACTGCAACAAAAAGAATAAAATACCTAGGAATAAACCTACCTAAGGAGACAAAAGACCTGTATGCAGAAAACTATAAGACACTGATGAAAGAAATTAAAGATGATACAAACAGATGGAGAGATATATTATGTTCTTGGATTGGAAGAATCAACATTGTGAAAATGACTATACTACCCAAAGCAATCTACAGATTCAGTGAAATCCCTATCAAACTACCAATGGCATTTTTCACAGAACTAGAACAAAAAATTGCACAATTTGTATGGAAACACAAAAGACCCCGAATAGCCAAAACAATCTTGAGAAAGAAAAATGGAGCTGGAGGAATCAGGCTCCCGGACTTCAGACTATACTACAAAGCTACAGTAATCAAGACAGTATGGTACTGGCACAAAAACACAAATATAGATCAATGGAACAGGATAGAAAGCCCAGAGATAAACCCATGCACATATGGTCACCTTATCTTTGATAAAGGAGGCAAGAATATACAAAGGAGAAAAGAAAGCCTCTTCAACAAGTGGTGCTGGGAAAATTGGACAGCTACATGTAAAAGAATGAAATTAGAACACTTCCTAACACCATACACAAAAATAAAATCAAAATGGATTAAAGACCTAAATGTAAGGCCAGACACTATCAAACTCTTAGAGGAAAACATAGGCAGAACACTCTATGACATAAATCACAGCAAGATCCTTTTTGACCCACCTCCTAGAGAAATGGAAATAAAATAAAAAAACATATGGGACCTTATGAAACTTAAGAGCTTTTGCACAGCAAAGGAAACCTTAAACAAGATGAAAAGAGAACCCTCAGAATGGGAGAAAATATTTGCAAATGAAGCAACTGAGAAAGGATTAATCTCCAAAATATACAAGCAGCTCATGCAGCTCAATATCAATAAAACAAACAAACAATCCAAAAATGGGCAGAAGACCTAAATAGACATTTCTCCAAAGAAGATATTCAGATTGCCAACAAACACATGAAAAGACGCTCAACATCACTAATCATTAGAGAAATGTAAATCAAAACTGTCACCTCACACCAGTCAGAATGGCCATCAACAAAAAATCTACAAACAAATGCTGGAGAGGGTGTTGAGAAAAGGCAACCCTCTTGCACTGTTGGTGGGACTATAAATTGATATAGCCACTATGGAGAACAGTATGGAGGTTCCTTAAAAAACTAAAAATAGAACTACCATATGACCCAGCAATCCCACTACTGGGCATATACTCTGAGAAAACCGTAATTCAAAAAGAATCATGTACCACAATGTACACTGCAGCTCTATTTACCATAGCCAGGACATGGAAGCAACCTAAGTGTTCATCGACAGATGAATGGATAAAGAAGATGTGGCACATATATACAATGGAATATTGCTCAGGCATAAAAAGACACGAAATTGAGTTATTTGTAGTGAGGTGGATGGACCTAGAGTCTGTCCTACAGAGTGAAGTAAGTCAGAATGAGAAAAACAAATACCGCATACTAACAGATATATATGGAATCTAAAAAAAAAATATGGTTCTGAAGAACCTAGAGGCAGGACAGGAATAAAGACGCAGACGTAGAGAATGGACATGACGACGTGGGGAGGGGGAAGGGTAAGCTGGGATGAAGTAAGAAAGTAGCAGTGACACATATACATTACCAAATGTAAAATAGCTAGCTAGTGGGAAGCAGCTGCATGGCACAGGGAGATCAGCTTGGTGCTTTGCGACCACCTAGAGGGGTGGGAAAAGGAGGGTGGGAGGGAGACGCTAGAGGGAGGGGATATGGGGATATACATATGCATATAGTTGATTCACTTTGTTATATAGCAGAAACTGACACAACACTGTAAAGCAATTATACTCCAATAAAGATGTTAAACAAAATGCAATGCTGTCTTGATGCCATTTTACCCTGTTTCTCTATTTTGACATTCCAACTTCGTAAGTTGCGTTTTCGCTGCCACATAGGCAACTTTCCAGGGCTCACAAGAGTAACACTCTTCAGACTTCTATTAACTCTTCATTAGCTTTGTTAACGATTGCAAACTCTGCTACATACTAACGTTCATTTTAGTTGGATTGCATATTTTCTGAAAGCTTTCAAGTCATTTTATGATGGGCACAAATAACAGTTTGGATGGACAGTCCACATTCTCATCCATCTCTGACTTGTATTACTTTTTTTTTTTTTTTTTAAGTATTTATTTATTTATTTATTTATTTATTTATTTATGGCTGCGTTGGGTCTTCGTCTCCGTGCGAGGGCTTTCTCTAGCTGCGGCGAGCGGGGGCCACTCTTCATCGCGGTGCGCGGGCCTCTCACCGTCGCGGCCTCTCTCGTTGCGGAGCACGGGCTCCAGACGCGCAGGCTCAGTAGTTGTGGCTCACGGGCCCGGTTGCTCCGCGGCATGCGGGATCCTCCCGGACCAGGGCTCGAACCCGTGTCCCCTGCGTTGGCAGGCAGATTCTCAACCACTGCGCCACCAGGGAAGCCCTGTATTACTTTTTATTATTGGTTTATCTATGAAATTTTATGCATTATTTTGTTCCTGTACATTCTTGTGAACTTTTAACTACCTGGCAGGAGTCCATACTTCCTACATTTGTGAAGAGACAACTCCTTGCCCCCCACCAAACTGCTCTCACAGAACAAATTAAGGAAAGAAAATTTCTTTATCTCAAGATAAAAGGGGTACATTTCTATAGTGAAATTCTAACATGTACATAGTGCTTTACAGTATAAAGTGCATTCATATTTCTTATTTTATCCTCATAAGAACTCCGTAAAGTCAACAGGTGTGACTTTCTGTATGTTTCATATTGAAAAAGCCAATGCTCAGAAAGTTTGAGACTTGCTCAAGTCAATCTCCTTTGAAGAAACAGATTCTAGCTCTGAATCCATGTCTCCTAATTCTAACCTCTAACAGAAGTAGGGCATTTGAACTGTTTTTTTTAATTAATTAATTTAATTTATTTATTTTTGCCTGCATTGGGTCTTCGTTGTTGCGTGCGGGCTTTCTCTAGTTGCAGTGAGCAGGGGCTACTCTTCATTGCGGTGTGCGGGCTTCTCATTGCAGTGGCTTCTCTCGTTGTGGAGCATGGGCTCTAGGCACATGGGCTTCAGTAGTTGTGGCACATGGGCTCAGTAGTTGTGGCCCACAGGCTTAGTGGCTCTGCAGTATGTGGGATCTTCCTGGACCAGGGATCGAACACGAACACGTGTCCCCTGCATTGGCAGGTGCATTCTTAACCACTGCACCACCAGGGAAGCCCTGAACTGATTTTTTTGATGATGGTATTGCCACCATCTTTTTGAATGGCTTTTGGAAATGATTAATTTTTGAAACAGAATTTTTGTCAGAGGTGGCCAATTAATTAGGCTGACAGACATATGACATTTTCACTGAAATCACAGAGCCTATTTAAAAATTTCTCCATCCATTTCTCTTTTAAAAACATGTAGGAAAAATGTTCATCCCTCATTAGGAATATGTAGAAATATTTTGGAAATGTGTGAACACAGTATGTAAAATCAGTGTAGTATACAACTATAAATTCTATGGGTGTAATGTGTCAGATTGTCAATGTCAATGGGAGATTGTAATAAAAAGTGTAAACATGAAGGTCCCCAGTTAATTTGCCATGCTATCTTTTTTCACTTGTATTCTCAGTAGATGACAGAATTCTGTGTACCTGCCCGTCAGATTTTCCTGGTGGTCCACATATGTTCAGTGTCATTCCATTTTAATTAACCTCAAGATTCTAGTTTATGTGGCAGAGCTGGGTTTCCTAATTATTTTCATAAAACTAGTGATCTTCCCAGAAACAAAGCGTCAGAGAAGATGCAAGCCATCAGAGCCACTGCTAAATCTCACACAAATAGGCAAAGGTACTAGAAGATGTAACAAACTACTGTTTGTTTTTTAAAGACTCTCATATTATTTAATTTTTGTTGAATGGTGTTAGAGTTAACTCTAGAAATGACTCAGGGGCTAATTCTTTTTCTTTCTGGACATCTGTCTATTTATCTATATGTATATTTTAAAGCATATTAAAGAAAATATGTCCTATGGTAATAGTTTTCATCTGTATAACGTATGTGAAAAATTATTCTTGTTTTATCCTCTCAGGATAGTTAAGATGGAATTGAATTCACTGTTGCTCACATGCTGGCCTTGACAGAGAAAAGCCCGGATTATCTTCAGAATCAAAGCTTCATTATTGAGATAAAATGAAAGAGACTTTACCACTCTTTATGTAATTAAATGCAATCATTATTATGAAAATTTTTCTGCACAGCTGTTAGGATGAAAAAAAATTTGCATTATCAGTAATCCCTTTATATCTTTGACACGTTTCATAGCTCCTTATGTATTCCCTAGTCTGAAAATGAAAGAGAATTTGAAAACTTCCATAGGTAAGTGTTGCTTATTTGTTGCCTTAATAGCAATTCTATACCTTTTTTTTTTTTTTTTAACTCGGTGAACCATTCAAATGATTAAGATGCCATGTCCTTACAACTTATCCACTCAGTGGCTTGTAGATAAAGGGTCAAATGGCCAAGCAGGTCATAAAATAGTCAATTCGGTTTAGTCTCAAGCTTTGACAACTGAAGTAATAGCCTCCAATGAGGCTGTTAATTAGGCAACTTGTGTCATAACATATGTGTGAGAGTGGAGGTTGCATTGTGTTCCAACATAAGGGTCTGGATAGGTCCATGGCTGGGGAACTGGGGTGACTGGTGTATTACCTAAGCTACTTGACCACATCTGACAAGATTTTCCAATATATTCACTAGTATTAAAAATATAGTTAAATTTCCTTTGTCTAAATCTCAAATGATTCTGAACTCAGGCAGGGAAGATAAGAGGTGCAGCATACTGGGATCCTTAAAAACCCATGTATTTATCCAAGTTCAGTAATTAGTCCAAGCTGAGACCTGAAAGGCCTGGGAATTTCCCATTCCAGTCCCTTGGTAAGTGGCCCTATGTCCTTTTGGGAAAGACTGGAAAGAAGATTCAGCAGTCACAGGTCCTCCCTTAAGGGAATCTGTTGTACTCTTTATTTACTCTCACTCTTTGTCTTGAGAAGTGATTTACACCTAAGAATTAGATGAGGTGGCCTTCTACTTCTTTTCAGGTGTCAAAGACAGGCTTTTGCTTACAACACCGGAGATTTGTAAGTTGACTCAGACCAAGCTAGCCTCTAAGTCATCTGCCCAACCATTTTAGTCCAAGAGATACCATGGTAAATCAGAAGCTACTAAAAATCCTTATGGGGCAAATTATTCTGGTTATCTTTCTGTCCCTGCTGCCTATCTTTGTAATCATGATCACCTTGTTTCTAGCAGTTCATTGCTGCCACTTAGTCTTTTCCTCTCTGGGATCCAATCCTCTTCATGGAAATCAGTGAGCCTATATCAACAGCTGCATTTCCGCCTTGCATAAGGCCTACTGGGGATGTCTTCCAAGCTGCTGTATGGTTTTTTTCAATAAAAATATATATTAAAAATTTTTATTTGGAAATAATTTCAAACTTACAGCAAAGGTGCAAAAATAAGCCTATACGAAGAACAACAAATGCCCTTTACCCTGGTTCACTTATTTTTAATAGTTTGCTCCGTTTGCTTTATCAATGGACTCTCCCGCTCAACATTTGGGAGTAAGTTGCATACCTCTGGGTCTTTTGCCACTAAAAACTTATTTCCTAAGCAAAAAGATATATTCTCATGTAACAACTGTGCAGTTACCATCTTCAGTAAATTTAACATAAATTTCATACTTTTGTTTATCTATCGTCTATTTTCCAATTTGGTCCATTGACGCAATAATGTTCTGTTGAATTTGCTTGGCCTCCAGTATAAAATGTAGTCTAGGGTTAGGTATTGCACTCAGTTGTCATGTTTTTTTGAGACTCATTTAATTTGGAACACTTTTAAAGCCTTTCTTTTTCTTTTATCACTATTTTTACTATTTATTACTATTATTAACATTTGTGCAGAATACAATCCTCCCCTACCTTTCAAAAAACAGAAGAGAATGTTCTTCGTTTTGAGTTTGTTTCATGTTTCCTCATGATTAAATTTAGATTATGTATTCCTAGGCAGAACACTACATAAAGGACATTGTGATTTGACGTCCTTCTCAGGGTATCAAATCAAGAGGCATACAATGTCAATCTACATCTTTATCACCCTGTGAATGTGTCTGATTTCTTCACCTTGCCTTGCAGTGACTAAACAATCTAGAGGGACAATTTAAGATCATACAAATATTTTGCTCCTTATCAAAATTTGTCCCCCTGATTTTAGCATCAATTGATGATTCTTGCCTGTACCAATATTTACTATATTACTATAATTCCACAATTCCCTTCACACTTACCAATCAACATTTGGCATTCTTCTAAAGCAAGAGCCCCTCTCCTCTTTCCTTTCTTTCTTTCTCTCTCTCTCTCTTTCTTTCTTTCTTTCTTCTCTATATAAGTACATATCTTATATATATATATAACCATATATATTTTCTGTATAAGTCTATACCAAAATATACAAGTAAACATATATATGAAGGTGAATATATATATATACATTTAATATATTTTAGTGTGGACTCATAGTTTCCCATTTTTTACCCCAGTGGTTTATAACCAATTTATTTCTAAATGCTAGATATCTAATGCTAAAGCCCCCTCAAGGGAAATTCTTGCATAATAGATTGAGTGATTTAGGAGCACATCAAATAAATCCATTCCATTCTTATCTTTCTAAGTTTTAAAATTCCTTCTTCCATATTATCCTAAAAATTTTAGGCATCTCACCTTCATTTAGTGCAGGCCACCCACTGAGTCCATATCCCAGTTGACCAACCAAGCCAACACTTAATACCATATTGGGAAGTTTATGTTAGCACAATGAGCATATAATCCCTGGTAGGCACACCCATCTTGCTATATTTGGCCTGATCAATAGTTATATTTCTTTTTCCTTTGTCTAGCCCTCTTGGAACCATTCTCACACATAGCCCTCAGCTTTTGCCAATATATATTAGCAGAGTCATGGATCCATCTTGATATGTGATGTACCTTCTTCCATGTCAGAATGTATTTGTCTCGTTGGGACAAGCTGGGACCTCACTCTCGGTCATAGCTACAGGGTGCAGTAGAGGCAGAGTTGAGGGAAAGGAATTGTCATCCCTTTGAGAGGTGAACGTATCACAGTGTCTCCACATGAGTCAAGGCTTGTTTCATCAGAGAGGGAAGAACTGTTGTTGGCCGAGGTATTTTCACTGGCCTTTGGGGATACAGAGTGGTCAGGTCCATTTGAATCCACCAAAATGTCCTCAGTCAGGACGCCACTTTCTCTTAATAAATGCTCAAGCTTTGACATACAAACCATGGCAAGGCTTTGCATTCAATTTATGTTGTGATTTAGCAAATTAGAGGAACTGATTCTGTGTCTGATTTCTGGCTATGTCAGTTTCGAGGCTGCAAGAGATCATGATAAATGTTCCTTAATTTTCTAACCATGTCTTGGGCTGAGAATTTAAAACTCAGAGAGTGCGTTCCTCCTCTTCCTAACGCAATGTAAAAACAGGATCCACTTCAAATATCTTAAAGAGGAAAAGATGAAATGCAGAGAACTATAGGCTTACGTTAAGGAAGACTGGAAGGGCAGACTGTAGTTGAGGCACCAGAAATGACTTCCACAATCAAGGGCAGATCCCCAAGGGACCGATTGCACTGGGACAAGCTCTGGAACTGAGAGTGTCCGTGGTGCAGGGACCAGGGATCCGGTCTCACGAAGCTAACGCCATACTGCCTCTGACGCAACTCCTATCGAAACAAAAGAAGCAGGAAAAAGGACAGTTAAGAAGGCAGAAAATCTTCAAATTTCCATGACCTTGTTTGTTAGGAAAACGTCAAAAGGGACAAGAAATGGTTTCGAACTCATTTTCACTTTACAAATCTCACTCGAGTGCATTCAATCTGAGGAAACTTAATTTGCATCCAGAACCCTAGTTGCCATGGATAAATGCTGTTTTCAGTTTTCTCAAATCTCAGTCAGAGGTAGGGTAGAAATCTAGGCTGAACAAGCCAACCACAGTATTTAGCACGGTCCACCATCGAGAACTGCCACACTTGGACTCACAATCAAAACCCATTTACCTATTTTTAATGAGAGTTGTAAGCAGCAAATACTTGATTCAATGCTCATAGTGTGTACGTATAAACCATACTCATGAAATTCATAAAACGGATGATTCCGACTCCCCCAGACTTAAGGGTATGACACCTCTTTTCCTCTTTTGTTTAATATTCTTAAATCATAAAAGTAAATGGCACCCAGCTCATGGCTAAAGGGATTTTGATATTTCGTTTTATACTTAATGGTAATGCATTTTTCTTTTCTAACAAAGCCTTGGTATGTTAAAGTTAATCAACCAATAATTATATTTATTGCAATTAATATATTGCAATTAATATAAATTGCAATTCATATATTTGCAATTAATTAATTAATATAAATTACAATGAATATATTTGCACTTCAGGCACAGCAAGACCCAGCCGATCTTTCAACAACACGGTATGGAAGATCCAGTCCAACCCTCAGTAAGGAAGAGTCTTATCTCCTCACAGAGGTAGCTGGGCTAATCTGAGTGTGCTGACCACACGACATCCTCTTGACTGTTAACTAACAGATTGGCTAACTTGATATATCTGTTGATATAGGTCCGATGTAAACATCTTTTATGTTGTTGCTTTTATCAGTAACGGCATTTTTAACTGAAGTAGAAATTCATGGGGAAAAAAGGAAAAACACAACTGTAGGCTAATTGGCTTTGAAGCTCTGGGGGATTCATTTTATTATGGAAGATTCAACTTGAAGATAAATGCACATACACAGCATGAAAAAGTATCGACCACACGGAAACCACAGGAGAAAGCTCAGTTGGCTTGTGAAGCTATCTGATGCAGAGGTGCACAGACATAAACTAACTTTTATTGTGTTTGTTTTATTTATACTTGTTTATTTCTTCAAAGCAAGGACTTATTATTTGAAAAAGAATTCATTGAAAGGGAAAAAAGACTAAGAGAAGAAACTTTAAAAAGTGTCTTTCTAATATCTTATTTGAGGGTTTTCATTTTGTGGTAAATTATTTTGTTGCATTTTACATTTTAACTTATACTTGCAAATGTTTACTAGTTAACACGTTAACCTTTGTAATTCTTGCCTAAGAATATTTATTCCCCAAGCTCTGTTGTGAAAAGAATCTCCTTTATATAATAAAGTAAGGTGGGTATATATTAGAGTCAAGTTTCAGTTATTATCTGGCCTTCTGTGTAGGAGTAGTTGACCCTTAAGAATACCTTTCCAAGGCAAAGCCCTCTGACTGCTTTGTAGCAATCAAATACCAATGGTGTCACAGGGGAAAACCACATCTTCACTTCTGATTGAGTGTCTAGAAGATTCACTCCATTCTCCAAATCTCTCTGAACAATGTAGATTGATCTTTGGAAGAGATAATGTTAACAGATATATGGTGCAAAGTTTTAAACATTATTTCATATGGTATTTTAAAATTTACTGAAAATAAGTATTTTCAGTTATATCACAAAAATCAAAATTCTGACCCCAACTACAGATATGGAAGATGACACGTACAAAAATATCACTATAAGGAAACAGAAGACGTAGCTGAGAGAAGGGTGATGTGACCTTAGGAGCTGCGAGCAGGGCAGGGAGGGGGAAGGAGATCCTGTCGGGCTTTGGCGACTGTTTAACCATTTTTATTTCAACTGGAAGTCACTCTAAGATTTTAGCAGGGATGTGACATGATCCTATTTATGTTTTACAAATATCAGTCTGCTTTTTATACTTTTATAGCAATAAATGTCTTGATGATGTTTTTTAAACTAATTAATTAATTATTAAAAAAAATTTTTGGCTGTGTTGGTTCTTCGTTGCTGTGCGTGGGCTTTCTCTAGTTGTGGCGAGCGGGGGCTACTCTTCGTTGCGGTGCGCAGGCTTCTCATTGCGGTGGCTTCTCTTGTTGCGGAGCACGGGCTCTAGGCGGGAGGGCTTCAGTAGTTGTGGCATGCGGGCTCAGTAGTTGTGGCTCGTGGGCTCAGTAGTTGTGGCTCACGGGCTCCAGAGCACAGGCTCAGTAGTTGTGGTGCACGGGCTTGGTTGGTCTGCAGCATGTGGGATCTTCCTGGACCAGGGCTCGAACCCGTGTCCCCTGCACTGGCAGGCAGATTCTTAACCACTGCGCCACCAGGGAAGCCCTGTCGTGATGATTAATGGCACATTTTTGACAGAGTATTTATCCCTTTTAACAGATGTTTTCTTCATGATTTCAGCTAGTTCACTTGTAGCACAGTCACCATGTGAAAGATGCTTTTAAACACAGAAACCATCTTTAAAACTGTTTCTGAATGAAGATGGGTTTTAACATAAATAAATCTGATACGTATAAAAAGCAAATTTAGAAGATCTGTACATGTTACTATGAAATAGAAGATATGTGACTTAAATATTATTAAGTGTTTCACAGTGTTGTTGATAAAAGTTACAATGTGGCTAAACAGTTCTTGTTGTAGGTTAGGTGCATGTTAACGTTAGTGTATTAAAATATTTAGACAATATTTGCTATAAAGAATACTGATGTAGCAATATACAATTATAATGTAATTATAATGATATAATAAACTATTATCAATACATAATTCTATAATATATAATATAATAAACAGACTCAGGTTTACTATTTAACTCATAGTTTAAATATAATAAGTTAAAAGGCAAAAAAATGCCAGCATTTTAGTAGAATTCGGTAAAAAGAATGCCTATTCTGCCCTGTATAAGGAACTGGTTAGACTAACAGGTTTGTACAGGCAGTGCATGTTTTTTGCAAAACCACCACTTAGGAAAAGAACGTAGCTACCTTTAGGGTGCTGGGTGTTTGTATCTCATTCACATACACAAGTTGTCTTTTGGAATCAGAAGCAAAAACCGTGGCCTATAGCACTGGTTAAAAGCAGGAGCTATTGCTCTAACAAAGAGTAGTTCTCTACCTGAGCTGGTAGGAGATTGGCAGAAACTCCGCTCTTAATGAGCAGCGCGGGCTCACGGTCCCGCAGCGCCCCCTGGAGGACGATGGCAAAGTCGCAGCCCGTCAGGCCGCAGGAGGAAAGCAAGGAACCCGTGAGGCTGATGGGCATTTCTGAGGAGGCGCTACAGGCAAGGAAAGACCGCGGAGAGCTGGAAGGTGACAGGACAGACAGCAAGAGAAAACGGCGTCATGCGGTCGGTTAGTGATTCCAACCGCTGAGAACGTTACAGCTGGTAAGGGAAGGTGGCGCAGGTGAATTACCTCTTGATAACAGTCAGGGAAATCCTTCACAAGATTTGAATGTTCTTGCCTATCAGGACACGTGGAAATATTTTGCTCGTGATAATAAAGCATTAAGGCCAGTTTTTTAAAAAGGATATATTATTGAGAATGCAAACGAAAAGAAGCCTATGAATACAGCCCAGAATGTGTGCTCATGATTCTGCTGTTACCGTCAAAGGCTGTCCTGGTGGGTAATTTACTGCTGATAAATTTTTGATACAGCCAAATTATCACTGGGCTCTCACCATTGTACAGGAGATTGTTCCTTCATATTTTAAGGTGACCTAAAAATACAGAATACTCAAAAGATAAGTGGGAAATATTATTAGCCAGATCCCTATTCTTTTTAATTGCACACAGATGCAATTATTCTTTTAAGTGGGGTTGGAGAAGAGATGTTCCTGAAGTACTGGAAATTCTGCAGATGTAAATTAGGGGTGCAGGGGACAACTGTGGTTCATCAACAAGAGACAGAAAATAGCAATGAACATTTTCAGGCCACGGCAAGGGGGTGTAAAGAGGTGTATTGGACCCTTCTTTGCCCAGGATTTCTGTGGGTTTTTGGTTCCCTGCCAATCACTGTGTCGGGGCAGCTTGCTCAGTGCACCTTGATAACACCCTGGCATGTCTTCCGGTTTTAGCTTAAAGCCTCTTGTTGAAAGTGTGAGTTAATATTGGTTCTAATACTACATTCATGTATTAATAAAGTAATGCCAGAGCAAGGCTGTCTATTTCACTTTCCAACCACAGCAGAAATTGAATCCACAGCCTCAAAAATGAATTATTTTCACTTAAGTACTTATGTAACTAGACATAAGATCACAACCTTAAAAAGCTCTAAAGACTAATATTTTACGAAGCACATGCCTCTGCACATAGGCACTATGGTAGTAAAACAGACACGGACTTTCTCCTTCACGGAACCTAGAGGATAATTATTAATCTTACAGCAGCCATTGATGTGGTTAATTTGTTGCTTGCATTTGCATTTTTAAGAGAGTTTAGAATGTTTAAAAAGATTGGCTTTGGGCAGAAAGATACCTGAGGTTTATTTCAGGCAAGTGCAGAGAGAGTAGCCGGAAGTAACGACTAGGATGGAGCCATTCTGGGTAAGGATGGAGATGAAGCGGATCATTGTCATGGGCCGGTGTTCAGCCCCTGGAGCGGATTATCCAGTTTGATCCTCACATTGTCTGATGAAGTAGGTGTTCTTACTATCCTCCCAATACTCAGGGAGTTTGGGGTTGAGCTGCAATTAAATCAATTGCCCAATGTCACACAACTACTAAGTATATATTTTAGTATTTCTCACCCAATTAAAAATCTAGAAAGTGGAAGATTTTTTAGAAAGAAATAATTAAAATAATTAGGGCTTCAATACACACAAATAGATACTAGTAAAACCACAGAGATGCCAATGTCAGGCATCATAATGTGACTCAACAACTGTGAGTCACTTCCCTCTGTGTACTTTGTTCTACTGCTCTTACAAACCACCAACTATTTCCTGCTAACGCTCATTCCAGAAAGAAGTCTTCAGAATATTATAATGATTAGACATGAAGCTGAAAGGTGGAACTGTCCATTAGGAATAATCTCCTGGTTTTCAAAAACAAGCTCTTTTAAACTGTTTGTACACAAATCATTCAGCCAAGAGCAAGACATCAGAAGTTCTTAGCAGGAGGCAGATGGGAGGTCAGACCAGACTACTGCAGTCAGTGGGCACTCAGCGAAAGGAAGCTTATAAAATGAAAAAAAAAAACTGAAAAAAACCCAAAAAGGCTTTGCCTCCTCTTGTTCATAATAAAATGCTGACACAACTTTAATTATAGTGCTATGAAAAGTGCTGTTGGACTTCACCATATGGGACTGAGTACGATAAATATGTTCTATATTGGTTCTTAGGAAAGGAAAATGTAGAATATCCTCTTTGTAAGAATCATATTTTTATGAGCCTGCTGAAGAGTAGCTGAATGTTGAATCAAATCACGAATTCTCAAGATCATCATAATCAGAGTAGGCAGAGTGTATATTTGCTCAGGGAAACATCTGTTAAGGAATTTCTCCTGAGTCTCATCAGTAGTTGGCAAGCTTTACTGCTTTAACTATGTTTTCATTATTGGCCTGTCGGCAGAATAGTTTACACTACTTGTCCTTCTAGCGTTAATTCACTGGTGAAGAAACAGCCTTTTTAATGGCCTGCCTTTGCTGATAATGCTCACGACAAAATTTAAATTATAAATTCACTCCCTGATTTGTATTTTATTGAATTGTATTCTTGAATTTTATATACATGCAAAGAGCTCTCAAAAGGATATAAATAGTAAGCTACGAAATGAGTGTGAATCAGCTGTGGTGTTAAAATGGACAACTTAGCTCCTTTTGGAATATTACAGAAGCTGTATCTTTACCTTGTAACGCTTTGTTCACAGAGATCATGCCATAATTTCTGATACTTCTCAGGGAAATTATTGAAGTTGGGTAAATTATATACATAGAAAAATCTTCTTTGGTCCAAGTAGAGGCACTTTCAAGCAAAATATACTTTCATCAAACTCTCAAATCAATAATAGGAAGTACAGCATTTTCTGGAAAAAAAGAAGAAAGCCAAAAAAATCATCTTCTTTGATACACTTATCTCATAGATGTATATTGCAGGTGGCATACATAAAATGTGGGATGGGCTCTTTGGGGATATGTTTGACATTAAATACATTTGTGAACAGGATGATGTTATTTTCTTTCTAGTCTCCATTCGGTGCTTCCCATGTGTCATGTAGTCAGTAAAAAGGCTGTCTTGATAAACCCATTTGTATTTTGTTGCATAATGTTTACAGTTGATTTGCAAGTGATTAATTTTTGAAATTCTGTTAAGGACACTTAACATGAAATATACCCTCTTAAGAAAATTTTAAGAGCACAATATGGTGTTGTCACCTATAGGCACTATGTTGTACAGCAGATCTCTAGAATTTATTGATTTTGTGTAAATGGAACTTTGTACCTGTAGAAGAGCAACTCCCCATTTCCCCTCTCCCCCGGCTCCTGGTGACCACCGTTCTACTCTCTGCTTCCATGGAGTTTGACTACTTTAGATTCCTTATATAACTGGAATCACGTAGTCTTTGTCCTTCTGCGACTGGCTTATTTCACTTAGCATCATGCGCTCTGGGCTCATACATGTTGCACGTGGCAGGCTTTCCTTCTTTTTGAAGACTAAATAATATTCCATTCTATGTATATACATATTTTCTTCATCCATTCATCTGTTGATGGATATTTAGGTTGTTTCCATATCTTGGCTATCGTGAATAATGCTGCAATAAACATGGAGATGCAGATATCGCGTTGCGATCCCGATTTCAATTTGAGGATGTGGAGAGATTGGAACCCTTGCACACTTTTGGTGGGAATGTTAAGTAGTGCAGCTGCTGTGGAAAACAGTATTGCGGTTCCTCAAAAAATTACAAATAGGAGTACCATATGCTCCAGCAATCCCACTTCTGGGTATATATGCAAGGGAATTATTTTTGTATGGCACTTGCTAAAACCATATCAAAATATCATACAATTACTATTATAGAATAAGATTTCAGTTTTCTCTAACACTTTCTCTGGTCAAAGTATTCATATAACTTGGCCAACAATAAGCATGGACGAGAATGAAGGTACTATTTCCGTTGTGTGCAATATCAACCCGCAGTTGCTGATGCTATTATTAAGTTTCAGTAATCGTCTAGGTCATCAATCTCTCCAAGCACCTTTCAGAGTGCTTGATGACAGTGCAAACACCAAGCTGTGCTACATTAAAAAATGATGAATCTCTGTCCAGGTAAAGCTCTGCCCTTTGGCTATCATAATGTATCACCATTTTGTTTACAAATGGGTATTCACTGTGCTAAATGGCAACAGGGTACAGGGACTTTTTATAAATAGGTGGAATGTTGGCGCTAGCTAATGTCAGAACTTATGTGGTTGAAAGTGCAATTGGAAATCTAGGGAAAATAATCAGTTCCCTGTGAAATAAATGACTTTGTTACATTAAAATCATGGTGCTCAGTTATTTAAGTGTCTAAAGATGATTTATTTAAAGTATCATGCTCTTCATAGGGTAACTCAATTTTGACTTTAAATTTTCAGTCTTAAAAAATAAAGTCTATGTCTCCTACCTAAACATAACTTTACATCATCAGGCATAATTCTGGTAATTCATAAATTTCAGAGGAACCCCTAATCTTTGCTGTTAGATTCATTCAGCCATTAGTCACATTATGGCCATGTTATTCAGTTTTGGACAAGAAGCTTTTATTTTTGACAGGAAATTTATTTCCTGAGCACACAATGGAAATGATTGTCTTTAACTCCTCTTTGGCTGATTGATTTATAAGGCAGCTGCGTTCACTCCCATGCAAACTTCCTTATTAATCAAAGGTGGCATTTTACAGACACACAGGAGGAAAGTTGTGCAGCGCTTGCTGTAACTTTTTATTTTATTTTACTATTTTATTTTATTTTTTTGACTTATGTGTTTTGTCCTGTATCTGTGTTTACTATGATAATTATGTTACTTTTGGCTCTATTATCATTCTTTACTCAATGTACATGGTAAAACCTCCATTTTTATCAGCAAATTTTTTTAAGCATACAGAAAAGTATGGAAACGCTACAATCATCACACCAAGAGAACAACACGAAGCTTTATCAAATCTTTAACAATTTGATACATTCAGATTTTTTAAAGAAATGAAAGATCACAGAAAGAATTGCAGTACTTGGCTACCTTTCCCAGACTGTCTCTCTGCCCTCCATTCATATCTTGTTCACTAGAATGTTTGTCAGTTTCATGTATGCATTTATACTGTTACTGCACAAGGATCTATCCATCCACGCTATGTCATGTTTTGTATATTTTCAGTCTTTATACAAATAGCCTGAGACTGTGAATATCATCATTTAACTTGCCATTAGTTTTCAGTATTCTGAGTTTTCACCGTGTTAATACATGTACATCCCTGAATGATTCATTTTTAGGTACTGTACATTCTGCTCTTGATGGAGTGCATCACAATTTACTCAATGAGCAGTTAGGCCTGTGCCCTATCTTTCACTGTTATAAACATGCGTGTCACACCATATGTCTGCTTGCTAGGATTTCTCTAGAAGAGTATCTACTTAAATGTTCCAACGTGTGTATCTACAACTTTACCAGGATGGTGCCGTATTGCCCTCCAGGGAATGTGTATACACTTTACACTTTTGGCAGTGTATAAAAATTCCCTATTTTTCCACAGCCTTACCAATGGTTGATATCATCAAGCACTTTCAATGTTGTCAATCTGATGGATATGAAATAATATTTTGCTGTTTTTTTTTTCATTTCCCTACTTGGAAATGAGCTTGAGTATATTTCCATACATTTATTGGACATTGGCTTGTCATTGGATTAACTATTCATATTTTTTCTCACTTTTTTGGTTGTTGGCCTGTTTTCTTATTAACTAGTAAGAGCTCTTTGTATGTTCTTATACCTAATTCTTAGTCAATTACATGAATTGCAAATAGCCTCTCCCAGTTGGCATCTGATCTTTTCACTTGTTTGTGGTTTCTAGTTGAAGAGTTAAAAATTTAATGTATTCAAATTGATCAACTTTCTCTTTTATGTTTTGAGCTTTTGAATTATGTTTAAGAAGCCTTTCTCTACCTTGTAGATATAAAGATATCTACTATGTTTTCTTTCAAAAATTTTACAGAGTAGATCTTTCATTCACTTAGAATGGATTGTAAAGTATATCTCTTATTTTATTTTTATTATGTATAATAAAATCTGTTCTCACTGTAACATTGATTGAAAAACAAACTTTTCATTTATTTCTAATGCCCTTTCTGTCATGTATCAATTTTCTAAATATTCACGGGTCTGTTTTCGTCCTCTGAATTCTATTGCATATGTCTAATTTATATCTTTATACCAAGGCTTGTCATTTGTTAGGACAAGACCCACTGAGCCATGCAAACTCATGTGGCACCGTTGTTCAAATTAGAAAATCACTTCTCTTCCTCAAGATGTCCTTGGAGACCCCTTGGAGAACCCCTATTTATTTTTAACTTATTTTTGTCTCATTGTTCTCCTTTGTGAATTTGGGATAAGATTGTCAAGTTCTATAAAAAACCCCACTGGAATTTTGCTTGGAATTGAGTTGAAATTAATAATTCATTTGGAGAGAATTATACTTTTATAATATCATGGCTTTTCAACCATGAGCATGATTTATTTCCATTTATGCAAGTCCTTATTAATATTATTCAACATGTTATTATAATTTATGTTAGATTTATTCCTAGTTATTAGAGTTGCATGGAGATTTTGTTTGGCTTTGATACTTGGCCAAAACCAGCTATTACGTGGAACTTCAACCTTGGTTCTTAATAGACTAAACAGCTGCAAGCCAACTTCAATATAATTTCTGGCATCCCTGAACTTGAGTATGATCAATAATTCTGTGATCTCAAAGGTTTCTTTCATATTTAAATATGGTTACAACATCAGTAATACAAATAAAACATGTTATTTGGATTTTCTGTGAGTATCTTAATATTCATTTACAAATATATATAAATAATCTAGATGGTACTCAGAAAGAAAATTCTCCTTATGTTGTTTTCGTGACGAAAATCTATTTTGAAACAAAAGTGTCTATTTATTATTGCAAAAGCACAATGCTGTAGTAACTAATAACGACTATAAATATTAATACCATGAAGAAAACTACTATAAACTTTCAAATGGTTAAATACGTAGGACAATAAATTTGAGGATTAAGTTAGACTTTGAGAATGAAATTAGCATATTAACAAAGAGTATGTCAGCTACTTAAGATGGAATATTCAATACTTTTTGAACCAACAAATGTTTACACAATTTAAGCAATACAAGGCAGAATGTTGGAGATTACATAATAAATCTAATCTTTGTGCAATTGTTCAGTGTACAGTACTCAAAAATTTAAATGAAGGAAACTAAGAACTCTAATTTTTAGCTATTTAACTAACTTTAAGGCATTTTTCTCCTTAAGAAACTATAATTGAAAATGAATGCCCATTTAATGGTGCAGCTGTTCTGTGTAGTGGCTGCACAACAACTCAACAGCTGAAATTATGGAGAAATAATATTTCCTGCATTATGAAATTTTAAAAATGATTTTGAGAACAAGCCTTTAACCATTTTCAAGGTTCCTTGGAGAAGTGGTATATTCCAGGGCTGAAGTAGGGAAAATAAGAGATGAGCCTGGAGCATTGATGTCAAAAAGTAAGGAAGTTCTCAAAAAGCAATGGGGCAGATTGCAAGGGCAAAGGAGCCAACTTGAGGAGGTCCTGATGCCCAAAGGTGCAGCGACTGCAGGAACAAAATAAATAATGAACCTATAGAATTTTTAACCCATAGAATTAAAAAATCTATGAGTCCATACTAATATGAACAAATAAGTAAATAGGTGGGAAGAAAGAATGGCCCTCTTACAGAAAAATTCCAATGAATAAATATATGAGAGAGGGAAACAGTGGATTGCCGTTAAAACACCATGGGAATCATTATTTCAGGCAAGAGTTGCCAGTGCATGCTCAAATTCCTAGGCAAAAATTAGAAGAGAAACAGGATATTTGCCTAGTCTCAAGAAGTCTCCCTTAAGATATTTGATTAAAAGGGGGAAAATTATAACTTCAGAGTGAAAAATTATGGCAGACACCAGCTTAAGCAAGTGACATGTCCAATAATAAGACATATGGGCATTATGTGCTCCCTGACAAGATGTACTGAAAAGCACACAGCATAATTGTGGTATTCTTGCCCCAAATGCATAAACTCTATCTGATCATGAGAAAACATCAGACAAATCCAAATTGAGAGACACAGAATAACTGACCCGTTGTCTCCAAAAGTGTGATGCTGGTGAAAGACAAGGAAAGACTGAGAAACTGTCACAGACTGGAGAGGACCAAATAAAGTCTTTAATTGTGTTGTACTAATGCTAATTTCTTAGTTTAATAATTACGTTTATGTAAGATGTTAACATAAAAGCAAGTCGGAGGGGGGTGCATGAAACTGTGTTATTTGTGCTATTTCTGCAATATTTCTGAAAGTTTAAAATTATTTGAAGATAAAAATTTAACCAAAATGTACATATTTTACATTGTTTGTATGCAGGATTTCTATATACGTACTAGAACAAACATGTACTTTTGAACATTAAATCTTTGATTATTTGGTTTAATCGGTTTCTGTTATAGTTGTATTAAAATTCCCCACTATGACTGTGGAATTATTAGTTTCTGCTAATAATTCTTTCTGGTTTTGCTTTGTGTATTTTGAAGCTGTGTGGTTAGGTGCATACAAGCTCATAGTTTTTCTATTTCATGGAGATTCTGTGTTCCTTTTATCCCTATTAATGCCTTTTGCCTTTAATATTATTTCATCTAATTTTAATATTACTAGAAATATCTTTAATTATTATTAGCACAGTATACTTTCCCAATTCTTTTATTTTCTTCCTTTCTGTATGTTTTTTGTTTTATATATATTTCTAGCAAGAAGTTTATAGATGGATTAGATAGTAGTCACAATTTTTATCTTTTCATATAAAAGTTTAATCTGTTAATATTTATTATAATTACTGATATATCATAGCCATAAAAATATTTTATTTTGTGCTTTTGTCTTTGGCAGTGTTCCAAAATATACATTCTCCCTTTCTTCTGAATGAACAGACCTCTTAGCTGGGCACATGGCTGACGGCAAAAAATATTACATGTTCCAGCCACCCTGGAGTTAAGTGTGAGTATGTAACTACATTTTGGCCAATGGGATATAAAGCATACAGCCTTCCAGAGTCTTTTTTAGGAGACAATGGAAGATGTTCTTGCTTTCTTCTTCTCCTTCTCCTTCTCCTTCTCCTTCTCCTTCTTCTTCTTCTTCTTCTTTATTTGGTTCTTTCCAGCATTATTGTGCCTGGTATATGGATGCTTCCTTAGACCATGTGGACCAAGACCACATCCCAGGGATGGCTGAATGGTGACTTGAATAGTCTTTCAGGACAGCATTGAACTGTGTGACCACAGCAGCTCTGGACTTCTTATCTCTGGACATTTATGTGATTAATGTGAGCAAAAATAAACATCTTCCATATTTAAATCTATATCTGTGTGTGTGTGTCTGTGTGTGTTTGTGTTTCTCGTAGCTGAATCCAATCTTAAGAAATCTATCCTTTCCGCCGTAATTTTTCTCCTTCTGTGACTTCTTTGAGGTTGATAATTTTCTACACTCCCTTCTTTTTCTCTGCATGCATGGAGAAGAATATAGATCTTATTTTTGTCAGCAAACATACTTAATTATATAGTTTAAAATAAAGTCTAAAGTTATTTCTACCTTCTCTTAAGCAAGACACAGACCATATTATAGTCAAATAGACATTGGATTTCCCTGTTTCCATTTGGTTATTATTATCTAGATGCATTGCTGACCAGTACAAATTTCTGTTATGATAGAAATGTCTGAACTGTCCAGTGGGGTAGTCACATATGGCTGCTGAGCACCTGAAATGTGTTTAGTGTGACTGAGGAAATGAATTTTTAATTTAAATTAATTTAAAATTATGTTTTAAGAGCTACATTTGACTAGTAGCTAAAATATCAGACTACGCAGGTAGAGTTTTAATTATCGTTTTATCTCCATCATTTAAACAAAAGATGAGTCAAGACATACCTAAGCTGTACTCTCTGCCTGGGAGTCCTGTCTCTCTTCTGCTATGACAATCCTATACATTTCCAGGTCTACCTTAAATCGCATTATCATTCAGTACTTACCCTCCTTTCCTCGCAGAGTCACAAAATATTCTATCTCAAATCATCTAATCTAAGCCTTTTATTTGACAGAAAGGGAAAAAATAGACTAAGTGAGTTAAATCAGGATTATTAAATTTAATTAGTTTTATGTGACATTTCATACTCTGTCCTGGCTTTTGAAAAGTTAATTTCAACATTCTTGTATACTATGACTACACTAAATATTGCCCATAATAACTGTATATTGATTAAGGATTAGAAATATTCTTTTTTGTATTGAGAAATTTTTATGGTATGTTATTCTATAAATCTGATAAGAAGTGCTTAATTGTACCATATATTAATGGTGGTAGTACTTTAATCCTCATTTGAAAATATCCAAATAGTAAAGTAGATAGACATTATTCTCAACATAAGTTTAAAGTGATCTTATAAATACAAGGTGCTAGTAGCTATTACATACCTGCATTCATATTTTCATTTGATATGATAATCTGTCATAAAATATTGTAATCTCCAATTTAAGTGAAAAAACAGCCAAAATACATACCAACTTTAAAGACTTAGTTTATATTATTTATTACTAGTCCCACTAAAAAAATTAATAATATGACAGACTCTATGGAGTCTAAAAACATTAAGATGACTGAAAAATTAGCATTTTTTGGTGTTAGAGTGTATAAAGGTTTATGTCTAAGCATCCTGATATGCTGACAAAGAAACATTTTTTAGGCAAGGAAAAGTGCTGCATGGTGATTTTTACATTTAAAAATAAAGGGAGTAAGAAGTAAAACCTTAAAAAATTTAAATCTCATTAGACTAGAATAGAAAATTAGACCTCAAAGAGACCTTAGAAATAATCAAGTCCAATCCCTTCACTTGTAATGACATCAAATGTTAAGGAAGTTAACTAACTTCTCTTAGAAAACACAGCACATTAACCAGAACCAGAGCTACAAGTGAGGTCTGCAGTTCCCTGTCAGGTATGCTTTCCACTAAACCAGGCTGTGTCTTTAGACATCATGTTTGTTGAGAATGTATTTTAAAGACTATGAGTTGATACTTTTACTACAAGATTCATTCTACAGGAAAGTTCATGTATCTTTGGCTTAACTTGTAGGATAGAATGGAGTGTATGGCATTTCTACATCATTATTCCTATGGGCTAAATGAACTCTTTGCTGTCACTTATCAAACATGGAAGGAAGAAGTATCATCATGAACTAAATACCTTGTCCTCAACATTTCCCCACTTTCTACTTTAACGATAATAATCATTATTATGACCGATTATGACTGTCGTCATCAAGTGATGTAGAATTTTTCTTCGTGAGAGGGCTTATTCACTTAATGAGATTTTATTAAGCATCTATTTACTACTAAACAGAAACTGTGCTAGGCACTGGAGTGTCCAGTGAAATAAAATGGAGACCTATGACCTTCATGCAGGATACATCCTGTAGTAAAAGCGATCCTTACATATTCTTTATGTTTGCAGCAAATATAATGTCTAGAAACACAGAGTAATCAAGAGAATCGATAGAGTTAAAAGACATAAAGATCTTAAGTAAAGTAGAACAGAAAAGTTCCACTTTTCTGGTTGGGCAAATTGATTGGTTGGGCAAATAAAATTTATTGATAACCTTCGTGATTTGAAGGATGAGGTGAAACGATGGAATAACTTCTGAGGAAATTACGGTGCCAGCTGCGAATTGAGTGCTCAGCTGAGAATCAGCTGAGAATCGAAACTGAAGCTAGAAGGCAGTTGATGGTTTGCAACAATAAAGTGGCCCAGGGATTGAAAGTCTCACTGTAGGTGAATAACAGCCGAAGCAACAGTAGAAAGTGAGTGCTCTGGAAATATGACTGGGTCAGAGGGAAGGAGCCATTTTGTAGTTTAGATTTTCCAGGGATGATAAGATGTATTAGTGAGTGTTCTCCAGAGAATAATAGGATATAGATCTGTATGTACCTGATTGATAGATAGATAAGAAGAGAGCAGACACTATGGACTGAACTGTGTCCCTTCCCCAAATTGATATGTTGAAGCCCTAACCTCCAATGTTATGATATTTAGAGATGGGGCTTTTGGGAGGTGATTAAATTTAAATGAGGTCATGAGGGTAGGGCCCTCATGATGGGATTAGTGCCCTTATTAGAAGCAACTCCAGAGAGCTTGCTCTCTTCCTCTTCATCATGGGAGGACACAGCAAGCAGGCACCATCTGCAAGCCAGGAAGAGAGTCTTCACCAGGAACCAAACCCTGCTAGGACCTGGATCTTGGACTTCCAGCCTCCAGAACTGTGAGAAATAAATTTCTGTTGTTTAAGCCACAGCCTCTGGTGTTTTGTTATGGTTGCCCGAGTAGACAGAGAGAGGGAGTTGAGAGCGTGTGTGTGTGTGTGTGTGTGTGTGTGTGTGTGTGTGTGTATGGGTGCGGGGGGGGTGTTGAAGGAATTGGCTCATGCAACTGTAAGTCTTGCAAGTGTGAACTATGTAGTTCAGGACAGTGGGCTGGACACTAGGGTGAAAGTTGGTGTCGTAGTGTTGAGTTTGAATTTCACAGGGCAGGAAGGCAGGCCAGAAGCACAAGCAGGATTGGATGCTGTGGTCTTGAAGTGGGATTGGGGTGGGTTGTAGAAGTGAAAACAAAACATCTGCCTTTGGAGTTGACAGCGAGCACATGGAGAGCTACCTATTGGGTAATTCACCCACAGAAGTCACCCATTTGGTGGTGACATTAGGCACATGATGTAACTACTGTACCTTTCTTATTCTTAGAACACATTCAGAATCTTTTTGCATTCTATCTCTTCAATGGTCCAAAATGCAACATGAAGACTGCACAGCTGGTGATACTTCCAATGTGTCTTCAGCTTAGTAACTTGGCTATATTTTTTTCATTTGCAATTACGATTTTAATATTTTCATACATCTTTTCCATTGTGGCCTAACAGTAGATTATTTTCTACAAAATACATGTACTATTGCGACTACCGTCATTTCAAATTTACTGAGTGGTTAGGAAATATCATGTTATTACATGTAATCAGCCTCATGTTCCAATGATCAACTTCTGATTTTAAAGAGAATTTGGCTTTAGTATCTGTGCTATAAACACTAAAAGACAAAAGCAATGCACAGACGGTTATGTAGCGGGAGCCCCTGCTTCGTATTTGCAAATCCATAGATACAACATATGCATTTTTTTGCAGCTTGAACATAATTAAGCTGGGTGGAAGCCATTCATTTGTACTATAGTAATACTGTTCTACATTTAAATACAGAAAGACTCTTGGCTCTGATTCCAGGTTGACAATAGCTTTACTTGTGAAAAATATAACAGTTAATCCAAGAGAATTAAGTGTGTAAATCTTATCGATAATAAAAATATAAAGTTAAATTCTTTTCAGAGCAATTGAAGGAATGCAGTATTACTATTAAGATGCTGACTCTTTTCTATTGTATATAAGTTTTAATAAAAATATAGTGATCCAAGCATACCTTCTCATCAGCTCTATACTTGAAACAATCCAGTTAACCTTCATGCAGCAGGGACATTTTTACTTTACTTATTATCTTATAAATACTGGTTTAAAGTTCATGAAACCAGAGGATTTTCTAAAACATGCCTACTGGATATTACACCATAGATTCACATTTCAGCTCAAAGAAAAAAGATAAAAAGGTCTCATATGTTTTGTGAAAATCCCATTCTGGAAAGAAAAAAAAAAAATCAAAGATTGGTTGATTGTAAATCGATTTTATGGGGTATAAGGAATTCCTTACCATCACAACTCTTCACCCTCAGCCTATTTAACCTCCACCTTCGGGGGCTCAAATGCCTGAAGTGAAGGAAATGAAGATACAGGTCCAACAACAGAAGCTCATTTTGAATATTTCAAAGTTATCTCCTTATTACCGTAGCTCTGTGGATGACCTTAGGTATGTTGCTTGCACCTACACAGGGCATGTTAAAGAAATTACATTCCTCTCCTCCTTGATACACTTTTATAGTGCTATTAATGAATTAGCCTTCTGGTACTTTAAATGTATTTTAAAAGTTTTACGTGCTGTGTTTATTGCAAATCTTCTGGTATACTGGAAAAGTGTATGCCAGTATCGTTATAATCTTCCTTTGAAATTCTCTCATATCCAACAAGTAAATGACTAAATTAGCAGATAAATACATTACATACGTTGTTACTGCCTCTGTGCTCAAGTCACCAGAGGCAAATGGTCATGAATGACTAATTCATGCCCTGGGGCTTCTTATCACCCCATGATGGATAATGTGAGTCTCTAAATTCAAATTAATCTCAACTGCTTTCTGATAGCATATTTTCCTTTTATATTTATGAAATATATTTGTGATAGATAAACAAATGTAGATTAGGAGGATGTAGGACAAGATACCAGAAACCTGGCTTCATTTTTTTTTTTCACGTACGACTTAGCATTTTGAAAGTGTTTGCCTCCTTTACCTCTGTGTCCCTTGTCAACATTTGGAGACAGCCAGTGTGCACTGTCATTTCTTTTACTTAATAAGTGTACTTGTGAGTATTTCAACATTTTCTCATCAAGCAAGTGTAAATGTTAAGAGCAACCCTGCCACTTCAAATCACAGCTGAGTGGCTATGAGCTGCAGGATTTATCTGGATGAAAATATGAAAGAGTGTGTAAATGTTGTTGATATTTCCTTGAATGTTTTCCTTGAGAAAACACGGGAAGTTACAAGTTCTAATGTTTGATTTACTTATGTTTCCAAGTTTTTCGTCCAGCAATAGTTATCACATTTATTTGCTCTTCACTTTTACATGTCCTTCTTTATTAACAGAAAGTGCCAACATAATTTCTAATTTCATACTATTAAGATGAGGGTTCTTTAAAATGTTTTGTAATATTTGCTCAAATTATAAATATATTGAGATCTACTAATTGACTCTGAACTGATCAAATCAATTCCTGTCTTCTAATATAGATCATGACATGATAGTGATTATCCTTCATTTCTTTTTCATTGTGTTCTTGTTTTTGTGCATACGGTCATCAAAGATCGTTTATTGCATGGGAGTGGAAATGCTGATCAATCTCATTTAATGGTAACATTGCAAGAAGAGCTATCCAATGAGGTCACTTTGAAAGGGAGCCGTGGTTGAGTCTGGGTCATGAGTGAGGACATTGCAGAGTTCTAAAATATTGCCAGGGGTAACACTGTAAAGTGGTTCTTAACAAAACCATTCAGTACAAGTGGACAGGCATTCATTCAAATTAGTTCATATATCAATCAGAACTATTAAAATTATAAGTGACAAAATTCAACTCAAACCTGCTTAATCAAAAATGGAAAAGGAATGTTTCACGTGCCTAGAAAGGCCAGCAGTAGAGAGGCGTCCAGCGTGACTGGATGCAGATCAGGTGAGGTCAGCAGACTATTCCATTCCCATTTCTAGGCCCTGCTTTGTCTGTGCTGGCTTCATTCTCAGGCTCCGCATCAGGGTCTCTGGGAGCACCCAGCTCCCATCACTCTTACTGGTAGCAATTGCATTCAAAAATAGCACATTTCTCTCTCCAAAGTCCCATTAAAAAATCCTTAGCTTGACTGTCATTGGCCTGAGTTGGGTGATAAACTCATTCCTGAATTAATCTCTGGGGATGGGGGCTGTGATAAATTTAAACTTGGTCACATGCTCTTGTCTGGTTCCAGGGGCTGGATAAGCCTTACCTAAACCATGTGCACTGAGTATGGATGGAAGGGGGTGAGGTGCAAGGTCTAAATTATACCCAATATAATGTGCTGCCTTGACATCTGAAGCCAGATGGGCCTTGACTAGCTGGACCACAAGATCCCGTCCACATTCTGCTCTGCAGAGAAGGTCACCTAGCCAAAGAACCCTCCTCTCAAGAGGACCAGGTACAGTTCCTGCTTATCCCTGAGTCATGGATTTCAGTTCCCTACCAGCCTGTGGAATTATTCAAACAAGCTAATCACATCCTTCTGCGGGAGTGAGGGGCACTCCGCTCTCTTGACACTACAACGCCCGCCTTGCATAGTCCCTGGTTGTTCACTCTGTTCCCAGGTGCAGCCTCCACGTGGTCCTGTGTGGCCTGCAGTGTCCTCCTCACGCTGGCTGTGTGTATACGTGACTAAGAAACTGTTGTCGACCTCCTCTGACCAGTGTCCGGTGTCCTGTGTTTGGCCATCCCCATAAGGGAATCCTCCCTCACCAATGTGAATAAGAGGCGATTAAAACATGAAGATTCCTCTAAAAATCAGGGGTTACTCGCACATAAGGATGAATGAATGCTGAGGGTAGGTTCACAAGTCACTAAAGTTAATTTTAGTTTTGATCCACAAGTCAACGCATGTTCTCTGCACCTAGAACTCCTGGTAGGAAGAGAGAATAAAACTAACAGATCTTCCCAGAGAACTTGAGAATGACACGATTTGAATTTAGAACCCCTTACCTGAAGCAGGTCAGGATTATAGAGTGAAGAGAACCGGGACTGATTTTCTTAGCTGATGAAGCACTGCATGTTATTATCTCTTCTAGTTTTTGGAAATTCACTGCACGAATTAACACTTTAAGGCTCCAATAAGTCCTATAGTAAAAACATCTAATCAATATTTTATATCAAGAATTTCTCAGACATATTTGACACGATATATTTTCATATCATCTATTAATACTTCATGAAAATATTTAATAAGATATAACACTGTTAGGGAATGCTGATATATTCTTCATCTCTGGAATGTTATATTTTTAAATAATTTGTTTAGAATACCATGGGAATATCTTAAATCTTACTAACCCTACTGAATATAGTCATTACAAATGAATATTGTGAGAATTATTTATGTGGTCCTATCCTTAAGAGATCCATGTTAGAAGGACGATTAGACTTAGATACTCAACTATGAGACTTAGATATTCAACTATTTAAGTTGAATTTCAGTTCTTTCATTCATTTCTCTAGATTAAATCCTTTACAGGCTGTTTCTCCCTTAATTTAATTTCGGAATATAAATCCAATTGTTATAAAACCAAAAAAACTATCAAGATAGTTACCTCTCTTTTTATCATAAACCCATGGGGGGAAAATAAGATTAACCTTAGACTTTCTGACCTAAAATACCAACATATTTTAAAAGACTAATATTTCAAATACTAATTTCTTTTTTGAGAAAACTATGAAAAAACCCACTTCCAATATTTGTCTTCTGTGGCCTTCACCACACTCCTGAAAGAGCATATTAAAAATAACATGTGATGCAAGTTATGATAAATGGTTCAAACAAATTTTCTGCACACTTCTTGTTGCACAACAAGGAATCAATTATGCCAATAAAAACAACAGTAACCCACAACCCATGATCAAGTGGTTGTGATTTTAAGTATATTTCATTTTTATTTGCTCATCCAACTAACAACTATGTAAGCAGTCTGAGTTTTATCTTTGTTATCTTTAATCTATACCATATAATTATGCAGAATTTGGGGTAATCTTTCTCTGGAAAAATGTGACTGGCTGTCAGGGAGGAAGACGGTTTTATTTCTTACAATAAAAGCAATCATGATAATTTAGCTATAACAGGGAAGTACCTGTTAATAAGGTAATTATTGCTGTTTTTGAAACAGCGTTACCTTAAAATGAGTAAAGAAGGTAAAGAAATGTATTTTTAAGTCTTATAAAAGACATAATCAGAAAAATTTTGATGATTTAAAAATAAAATATCTTAGATGGAAAGGAGATTGGCCGTATTCATTAGCAAAGTATTCTGACATGGGGGGCAATATATGAGGATTTGGGGGATGTTTCATATAAAATATGAAAATATTCCAACTTGCTAAAATCTCACATGATTCTCCTAGGTCCAGAAAATTTAGTTTTGAAATTTCTATTACTAATTTTTTTTGGGGAAAACATGTTTAAATCCTCTCCAGTTCTACATTGACAATATAGACATGAGCAAGGTACAGTGACAAATAAAGTGGCATATGCAAAAATTCCCATGCTCTTCCCCCTGTTCTAGACAATGATTTTTTGGATTTATATACATGATACAAATCCTCTTGAAATATAAACAGATGACCAACTCTGTATCTATAACTTTGGACCATTGGGAAAAGTGTGTGTGTGTGTGTGTGTGTGTGTGTGCGTGTGTAAATTTAGTCCCCAGTCCTCTTGACAAGGGAAGCCTGGGAGTTAACGTACAGGTGGCTGTATTTCTCCTCGGCACCTGCCACAGTTGTAAATGTGTGATGATTTGTGTATGTTCGTTATTGTCTGTCTCTCCCTCTAGACTCTTACTCAAAGGACAGGCAACAGTACTGGAGCACTGGCAAATACATTAGAGATACAAATCCATATCATATACATGTAAAATACATATACCTTTTTATTGCTGCAGTAGCAAATTATCTAAAATTTACCTGTTAAAACAACACAGATTTATAGCTCTATAGGTCAGAAGTCTCACTGGGCTAGAATCGACGTGTTAGCCAGGCTGTGTTCTCTCTGGAGGCTCTCAGGGAGGACTTATTTCCTTGTCTTTTCAAGCTTATAGAGGCTCTTGCTTTCATTGGCTCCTGGCCCTTCCTCCATCTTCAAAGCCAGCTGTGTAGTATCTGCCCATCTCCCTCTGACTGACACTCTCGACTCCCTTACATAAGGATCCTTGTGATTCCACTGGGTCGACTCACATAATCCAGAATAATCTCCCATCTCAAGATCCTTACCTTAACCACATCTGCAAAATCCCTTTTGCTATATAAAGTACCATATTCACTGGGGATTAGTATGTCAGCATCTTTGGAGGACCATTATTCTACCTGCCACAGGTAGAATATACACCTATACACCTACGTATATATCTAATGGATATAATTCTCAGCCTACAAATTTAGGATTAGAATAATTTTATGTATTCTTTACAATTCAGTTTAAATTATCTTTTGATCACTGATTTTATTAAGGTCTTAAACACAATTTCAGCTGGGACTGTGTCCATAAAATGTCAAGGTCTAGGGTGTAGGTATGTGAGGAGTGCCCAAGAGGGCCCTAGTTCTTCAGTCCATACAGGTTTGCCACTGAGATATCCTGCATTCCCATTAGAGACGGTATATTACTTAGAAGCAAGAGTTTATATAGTTCCTATTTTCCATTTATTCATCCATCCATCCATTCAATAGTCATTAACTGCATATGTGTGTTGGCCCCTGTACCCTTGGAATATAAAACATGAATAAGGCATCTAACCCAATCTCAAAGAAACTATTGTCTAATAAGACGAAACCATAAATAAATCACTGTAATACATTCTAGTAAGTGCAAGGACGGAAATGTGCATGATGCATTACGTGAGTACTGAGAACAGAGATCGAATCTAGCTGGGAGGGGTGTAAACTTTGATTAGCAAAGACTCCTTGAGTTGCTGACAGTTGAGACTTTACAATGAGAAAGAGTTAGCTAGGAATATACAGGAACTGCTAGAGCCAAACCTCAACATTCCTTGAGGACTAGAGATATATTTTCAATTCAACTCAACAAATACTTATCGAACTGTGATGCATGTTAAGGAGAAGTACGATGACCTAGGAGAACGTTTAATACCGATACTTCCCCTTGTCGAGGGGATTAGGGAGAGCCTCGCTGAGGAAGTTACAGACACTAAACACGTAATTACAAGTGTGATGAGTGCTATAGAGCAATGCTATGGTGATGCAGGGAAAAATAATTTAACCCAGTCAAGAGGGTCAGGGACTGCCGCACTAAGAAATCAATGTTTAAACTGAGACCTGAGCGATCAGTAGCATTTAACAAGGCAAGGAAGAAGAGCTGGGTGCTGGAAGAAGAGTTAGGAAGCTGTTACAGCATCCAGACAAGATCCTGACTTGGGCTGAATGGTGTCAGTGGTCAATTTATTCAAGAAATATTTAGGACACACAATATTTATTAAATTCCTCTTATGCTGAAGGCACTATGTTAAATGCTGGAGCTAGTATAATGAATGGCACAATGCTAAATACTTTCAAACTGATTCACGTTTGAGACCTAGAGTAAGCAAGACACAAAGACATGGGCTAGATCACCAAAGTTTTAGTTTTCTACACCATGTGTCATTCTGGTGTCTCAAACAAGGGTACTTGGACACCGTGGCATTTGCATTTTGTTTGTCATCTAGTGCCTGTTTGGAAGATGAATTAGAGGGCGATAAGATTCTAGATGGGAATAGATGTAAAAGAGGCCACTGAAGTAGATCAGGTAAATGCTGGTGGGACCTGAACTAGTACTAGGAGATACAGAAAAGAAGAAACACACGTGAGAAACAGTTGAGAGGTGAAATTAGAATTGATGGTTGAATGAGGTAGAGAGAAAAAAAAGCAAGAGTCAAATATGAAACCCCAGTTTCTAATATCAAGGGCTGAGAATGATAAAGGTGAGTCTAGGGGCAAACAGAGTAAGCACCCCAGGACTACTCGTCAATGACCGACACATAATTACAGCCTGGATTATCCTGCCAACCTAAAGCCAAGTACAATCCTGCTTTAATCTTCACCTGTTTTCCCACATGATGAACACAAATTTTTTTATTTTTATTCAAACCATTGGTGATAATTGTTTCACTGTCAGTTTTTTTCTGATGCTTCAAATGATGGGGGCGGAGGGAATCCCGGAAAGACAATGTTTGGGGAGAAAATTTGTTATTAGTCGATGCATTTTTTTGTAGTCAATACACTTTCTCCCCTGAGTATAAAGTGTTCACTTCTCTGAGCATTGGAAGAACAGCTACTGAAGAGTTGTTTATTTTTATATGAATAGCTCTCAGACAAACTGTTTACTGATATTGATCAAATTACAGTGAAAACCACACAAGCACTCTTCCCACAGTGCCATTATTCTCTCATGGTCACCACCCAAGCAAAACTATATTCTGGGTAAAAAGGAAGAAATACATGAAACATACCCTCTGGAGACCAACAACAAATAATCACAAAATAACTTCCAAATCCCAGACTCAGTGCCATATAATACAACTCACATCCTTTGGATTTCCAGCACTTTACTGGTTATTGTTGAATGTGTTTTGTCACACATCTTGTGACACATCAAACTCTGAGGTCGCAATTTTTGGCTTTATTTTATAAAAGAGGTGACTTTAATTTTGCAATAATATAATAAGTATTATTGGTATTGACATTGAGAAAGAACTGCAAATAGGAGTCTCAATAACGAAAAAGAAATACCCTTCATAGATGTGTGCTATGTTCTTGTTTCTCATGCCATTTCTTCTAAAAATCGTATTTTTGTTTGGCTATAGTTCACTCCTGTCACAACTTTTATAAAACTTGACTTTCTGTTCCTCCTACATACTGTGTTGGCTTCAATTTCATATTTGATTAACTTATAGAATAGATTAGTTATAATTTTTTAAAAAGAGAATTTAAGGCATATAAATGTGCATCATAAATGGCTAGGAGAGAATGATGAGCAAAACATTTTTTACACAGACTTTTTTTTTTTAATTTATTTTTTATACAGCAGGTTCTTATTAGTTACCTATTTTATACATATTAGTGTATATATGTCAATCCCAATCTCCCAGTTCATCCCACCCACCCCTCTGCCGCTTTTCCCCCTTGGTGTCCATACGTTTGTTCTCTACATCTGTGTCTCAACTTCTACCCTGCAAACCGGTTCATCTGTACCATTTTTCTAGGTTGCATGTATACGCGTTAATATACGATATTTGTTTTTCTCTTTCTGACTTACTTCACTCTGTATGACAGTCTCTAGATCCATCCACGTCTCTACAAATGACCCAATTTCATTCCTTTTTATGGCTGAGTAATATTCCATTGTATATATGTACCACATCTTCTTTATCCATTCGTCTGTCAATGGGCAATACAGACTTTTTTAAAGCACAAAAAGAAGACAGTTTCAGCCTGCCAGCTTTGCCAGCCAAGTTAATCTCTCTTCCTGCCCTGTGGTCCCCACAGATTCATCACACTGGCCTCTGACGTTCGTTAAGCAGTAGCAGCTGAGCCCCATACAGCTCGGGCAAGTCTGAATGCAGCTGACTTGCTCTCTTTGACAAGGATTTAAAGGTGATATTTAAGAGATTATTATGCTCAACCGAAGCCATTTGTTCAAGTAAACTGCTGGGAATATCTTGTTTCTTTGGAGGTTTTCCAAAAATATCTAATTCTTCTTGACCAGGGGGATGTAAAGAAAAGAGAAAGTCTGGTTTATTATCTGGTAATGACTTAACAAAATCAGAGTCACGGCTTAGAGTCCCTCCCTTGCAGACACAGACTTTCAGGCCACCCCTCGTTGGAGTTTTAATAGGTAAGAAGAGACTCAGGTCCTCCCACTTGAAAATTTTTGACAGCTGTAAAAAGTTAGGGGATTTGCAAAGTGCCCATTGTTTCAGGAGACAGTTTCCCTGCTGGGTTTTAGCATTTTCTTTGTAAGTAAAATGGTCCATTTTAACAGCTTGGATGTGAAAACTGGCACAGGTAGGTCCTGAAATACACAGCCGAGGTTCTTTAAGATCTACTGTGAGCAGGCAGTCTGTGAACTTCCTAACCCAAAGCTTCCTCTGATTCCTAGGTAATCAGTCCTGATTACTATTGTCTTACACAGTTAGGAAGGAGGGAGGGAGGGAAGGAAGGAAGGGAGGAAGGAAGGAAGGAAAGAAAGAAAAAGAAAGAAAGAAAGAAAGAAAGAAGGAAGGAAGGAAAGAAAAAGAAAGAAAGAGAAAGAAAGAAAGAAAGAGAGAAAGAAAAGAAAGAAAGAAGGAAGGAAGGAAGAAAGAAAGAAAGAAAGAAGGAAGGAAGGAAGAAAGAAAGAAAGAAGGAAGGAAAGAAGGAAGAAAGAAAGAAAAAGAAAGAAGGAAGGAAGGAAGGAAGAAAGAAAGAAAGAAAGAAAGAAAGAAAGAAAGAAAGAAAGAAAGAAAGAAAGAAAGAAAGAAAGAAAGAAGGAAAGAAAGAAAGAAAGGAAGAAAGAAAGATCTATCCACTGAATGGGCTACTCCCAGTGCAATGGCTGCTGACCCTGCTGCCGGGACTCACAGGTCTGACGTGGACCCCGTGGCAGGTGAGGCTGTGTGGCCCTGGAATGAATGTTCCTGCAGACAGGTGAGGAGCTGCCTTCTACTGAAGGCCTGGCTACGGGTTCTCAGCAGGGGAAGAAGAATGCCTCTTTCCTGGTGTTAATTTGCCTGTATTGTCTCTCCTTGCCAAAGAGACTGGGGTTCCCAGGATTCATTCTTATGTGATCTGAGTTTGCTCACGAGCACAACCACTTTCTGTGGTTCAAAACCTGCAGCTCAGAGGTCTGAGTGTGGGCCAGAGTCCATTGTGCCACTAACCCAGAGACGGCGTCTGTCACCACCTCATTCTAGGCTCAGGGCCATCACTCTCGCCCTGACTCTGATGTTCACAGGGCTTTTATCTTAGGAATCTGTTGCCCTTCACTGTCCTTCTTGTTTCTTTACCTCTAGGTGTTGGAGAGGGCCCTCTCCATCCATCCCAACTTACACGAAAACTGCCTTTGAGAAGACAGTTTCGATCTCTTCCAGAAGGTTTTGGGGTCCTATTCAAACCTATTCCTTCCTCAGTCACCTTCAAGCTTTCATTATCAATGCTCTCTTTGAAAGAATAAAGTTCTCTCTTATCAGCTATACTGCTACAACTTTGTAGGTACCAAGCTGTTGAAAAACCCTCTACCCAATCTGTATCTGTACCATACCTGTGTCCCTAATCTACCCCATCTCTATTTTTATTTCTCTTTCCATCTTTTGCTATCTCCATCCTTTCCCCTTTCTCTTTATATCTCTCAAACTAACATATTCTTTACCTTTTCCCCTGCTTAGCTCTGTTAAATTTTACTAGCAATATTTCATCAATAGATGAATAAACTGGTGTGCTGGGACCTCAGTGGTGATTCTAGGGTTTGAACTCACATGGTAGCCGGAAAAGAAATCTGGAGAAGACATGAAGGTATCCCGAGGAAAGGTGTCAGGGCTTGATGAGCAGTGGTACGAACCACTGAGTAAAGACAGACATTCAACATGACTCCATGCTGACCACCCGACTGATTTAAAGAGTGCCGCTGGGATCAATGCCACTAAGAGAGTTAAAAGACATGAGTTATTTTGCAGGGGAGGCACAGATTAAATCTGAGAGTACATTTAGGTATCTAAGTGGGAAAGGCCATCGCACTGATAGAATTTCCAGGACCAAAGATGACTACGGTGAACTTTGGCTGCCATCCTGGTACTACATATATATGTCACTGTTCACAGATGGTAAAATCAGTCCTTCATTCTCACTCAAAAATGAAAGATTCACCATCGGTAAAAGTAAAGTTTTGCTCTCTTGCGAAATAGAAAATGCTAAAGGATATCAAGGAGGTTCTCGTATATTTACATGAAGAAACGCAGAGAGTGTTTACTGAGCCGTAGCGGGCTTCTGCTATTCTACCGTTCAGGAGACTGACTGTGAAAATTGTTCGGGGCCAAGGAAACCTCAGACACATGAATCAGGACTTGGACGCACCTCATCAGATTTGAAAATCTAAGCCTGTTGTAAAACATACTGGAAACGACATTTACCGAATAACTTCACAGCCCTGGCCCGAAGCCCTAACCCTGAAAAAAGAGGAAAAGCACAGCCTTTTGCAAAACAGGAGCCCAACACTCTCTGTGACAGCCTTCATCCTCCTTTCAATGCCTTTGCCTTTTATTCTGAGATCTATGTCCAGTCATATGATTGTGTTTTCATAGCCAGTTAGGATAAAGGATTGTAGAAAAATGGAAAGGGGTAGGGAGGAAGGACAAAGAGTCTTGTATGCAGCCTAGTTTGATGAAATGTCATGAGCCATTAAAAGGCGTAGCTAATAAATTACGCTTTGTGATTCAATTATAAATAAAATACTTCCTCCGCTTCTTTTTTTCTTGTCTTATGACAAAGCTTAATCAATTATGTGTTTAACGCCCACAAAAGGGCCTTAGGAAAAGGTCTTTCTAAACATACAGAATGGTATAAAACCGGGCAGCTAGACACACACAAAGTGATCAATATCGCCTGGCACTTCCAATTTTCGGCTTAATATTCACACTTCTTTTTCTGTCAGCAATTCTTGATGTGGGTAAACTGATTAACACCACTCTCACGTTATCTGTAGAATTCTTTTTGAACCATTTCAGATAACAAAAAATGAAGCTGAGGTTCAAAACTTATAAAACATTGTAAGGGAATACAGTCCCATAAACCCTAAAATGTCCATGCCTGTTGTCTGTAAACATGAAATTTAAATTCACAATCATTTTTTTCAAAACTGAACTGTGCATTAGAGTCTATCTACTCACAAACGCTCATTTTACAGATAACACATCAGAGGCCAAAGGTGTTTAGTGATTCACCCGCAGGCACTGAGCTAATTGGTGTTGAATCAGAGATTCTGGAGTCACTGGGGTGGAGGTGGGCTTGGGGGTGTGATGGGAGTGGGGAGAGGGGATGGTGATCTTCACAAATGATCTAACAAAAGCTGAAGAAAGTAGACTGCAGTCAAAGTAACTCAGATTCTCAGTTCTTCAAATATCCTACTTTTTCCAAAAGAAAATGAAACGATGATGTGTATAGTGTATTTCCGTAGGCTCTAAAGTACTTTCTTATTTAAAAATCACTTTCAGTAAAATCACAAACTGAAGTAAACTTGCAATGTTTTTTTGAGGTTCACACAAGTTCATTATGTTGACCAGAAATCATGTGACGGTTATTTGAAGTTTTGGCAGAAACTGCTAGGAAAAAAGTCCCTCCACAGTCAGAAATGACCCTTTCACTCCCTCAATCAGAGATTTAAACAGTGGGAATATTGGGGAATTAACATTTGGCTTAGTACTCTTATGACATCTCCAGGCTGGCTGTCACCACTAGGTACCATTTATCCTAGCCCTTTTAAGATTTTCTAGTTCCATGGGTCAGGAATGTTCAGATCACTTTTGGCTAAGTACCCATGTTAACGTCTTCCTTCCCCCTCATTTTATGGACTGGAAACCCCCTCTCACTTTTCATTTTATGAATATGAAACAAATGCCAAAAGTTTAGATTTAAAAAGTTATTATTCAACACTGTTATGGCACATTCAGCAAATCTTACCTATAAGAAAGCTAAAGTTGCTAAAGTAGTAGAACAAGATATAGTTATTTCATATTCAGCTTTGTTCTGTTTTTCTTCTATTTTTATACGTTGTGTTTCTGTAGTGATGAGAGCCAGGTATTTCTTTCCCCCAAATTCCTCATTAATGAATAATGAATAAGTGCCTTGAAGCACAACCTAAGATGATAATTATAGGCCACATTTATAGAAACCTTCACATGCTAGTTCAGAAATTGCAGGGACTGGAAATTAGGGCTAACTGAGGTTTTTATACACATGAAACAAAGCTCCAAATAACGCAGTTATGAAACACAAAACATGGTCTGCTGAACGACTGCTACCCTGCTTGTACTAATGGGGTTCAGTGTGGCGCCCTCTAATATTGGATGGAGTTTATGACTTCTTGAGAGGGCCCCACTGCTCAGACAGGTTGAGTTGCTGTCACTGCACACCTGCGACATCAGAGTCCTCTGACCAATTTAGCTGAGTGGGTTAACGTATGGTGACCATGAACTCAAGGTTGCAATCACTCCTGGCTTCTCAGAGAGAAAAACGACTCTGCCACCATTAACTGGAGGCCTTCCTCCACTCACAGGTGCCTGCTGCCCTTCATTCCTAGCCGCAGACAGTGATAAAAGGCAAACTTACCAATTCCGCCACAGAATAAACGTAAAGCTCAGAGATGAAAGGTACATCCCACAGCCTTGTGGTCAAGTGCACGGCTGGAAGCTTCGTCACCCTGGTTTGAAATCACAGTTCAGGATTTAAAAAGAAAAAAATCACAGCTCAGCCTCTTAGCTGTGTAACCTTGTGGAAGCGATTTGACTGTAGAGGTCAAATCGGATATTTAACTCATGAGGTTTCTGGAAGATTTAATGTGCCTGGCAAATAAGAGTCAAGAAACGTTAGCTATCTTTATGAATTATTTCATTTTTAGGTACACACGGCTGGTGTCATGTCTACTCTTCCAATAAAATGGTCAACATTTATTCTTCTGTTGAGATCATTCTAGAAGTACTTCAGCTGTTGACTCCCATATACAGTCTGCATTATTCAGTGCATTGCTAAGTCACTTTTTGAAATGTTCTTCATTTATCTGTTCTTTGCACAGTATTTAGTAAAACTGATTTTCGTCATGATACATTTTCTTCGTATAGATCGGCTGTTAAGTGGTAAACAACCAATGCGCACCCTTAAACAAACTTTTAAACTTACAGAGAAATCGCATATTGTGCAGGGTTCTCACATCTTCCTCACCCACCTTCCCCTGATGCTTACAAATTACATAATCAAGGGACATAAGTGGTGACATACTGTTTTCAACCAAAAGGAATACTTAATGATACAACCTTTAAAAAAAATTATTCTAAAAATAATCAGTTACATTCTTATTGTGAAGTGTCATTTTTTTCTTTGAAAAGTTTAATTAAATGTGATTTATTTTTTTCAAAAGGCACTGCTTAGTATCTCACTACTGATAGTTACTATTACTGAAATGGTTTCAGATTTGGAGCATTACCTTTCTGTAAATATATGCTGGAAGAATGAATAATCCACTCATTAACTGGATCATTCATTCTTGTAGCATATATTTATTGAATTCGTGACATCTGAAGAGTTTAAAGTAAGTTGCATGTTTTGCATTTACAGAAAGGTAATGTTCCAGTCTGTGTCGTGCAAAATAGTTTTGTGGTTCCTCTCCACATTATTACAAAGTTTTGTGATTAATCTATAGATTACAAAAAAAAACCCCACCTAACCACACGAATGACATCCTGAAAATTTCAGCTTTTAATTAGTTGATTGGAATTGCTTTCTTTTTAAATTGGGCCATGAATGCATTTTCCCTGTGGTACTTTTTCTGTATACTTAACCTGGAATCCTGTTAAAATTCCAGGTAAGGAAATCGACTCATTTGTGGTCACACCGATGTCTTTTCCCACTAAAATATTAGTCTACTAAATAGTCATTACCACTGAGATATATTTTTTCTGGTGTATTCTTTTTATAATCCCTCCCAAAATATTTCTTCATGCATTTCAAGATTAATATACATGTTAGCCTAGACATTTTATAAACATTAACATTTTGATCCAATTTCCACCTTATAAAAAATGTTCTAAACTTTGCTTCTGTCACATTCCTGACACACTTTCTATATGCTTTCCACTGGTATTTGAAATGGATTTTAGTTTACTGCTGTACTGTATCTGTGAATCATTCCAGCTATTTTACTGTAGTGGAAAGAACACATTTCCCCAACTCTGACAATAAAATTATAAGATGGAGAGTGACCAATACAAAGATGAAAAATAGATTTCAACTCCGGTGCTGACTCTGATCAGATAGTGCCAGCCGGGATTTCTTTGCTAAAGACGGTTTGGAAGCCACATCCAGGGCTAGTGCAAGTCTGCTCCCCAGACATTGTGTCGTGTCATGGGGTTTAACTGGAAACGACTAGTCAATAATTAGTGTTTTATTAAATAACAGCAGTTAAATTCTACTAATTCCGAGGGAGGAGATTCGGATGCTAAACAATTCATTTTCTTAGCGTATTGATGCGATTTGATCATAAAGCAAACCATGTGGCCATGGTCTGGTTGTAGTCTAGTTATTCTCATTTTACCGCTTGTATCAACAACGGAGTGACTCGCGCAGCATCTCCAGCTCCACTTATATCTCGGGTACGTGTGAAAACGGTAGAGATAGTAACCATTGCTTGGGAGGAAGTTTGGGAACAGGGTAGTGAAATTACCATACAGCTGTGCAGCAACACAAAAGAACAAACCCTAATCCTTTGTTTTCTCATAACGTTTTCTTTCTTGGTATATCTCAGAGGTGTTGTTCTAATGGGCTGGCTTCACAGCTGACTTACGAGAAACGTGTCTGACAAACATCTGATCCTTTTTATTATTCATTCAAAAGGTATTAATGGAACCCAGTCTATGTCAGCTACCATGTAACCCTAGGAGCCATAATGGGGAGCAAAATCATTGTGATCTCATGGAGCTAACAGTCCAGTGAAAGGAAAGACAAACAACCATTACAAAGACAGAAACGAAAGAAACGTAAATTGTGATACATGTTATAAATATGACAGAGAAAGGCATAAAATCTCCTATCTGTAATCAACATTTTAACACATATACTTGGCCCTTACATTTCATACATTCCATGAGTATATTACGAGCTTCATCACACAGGTGACAGACATTTCTCAAAGATAAAGTTCTTAACGCTGTTCAATGCATTGAACCATTAGAGATCCTAGAACAGTGTTCTAGTGAATCTCTAACAAATATAGCCCGGATAAAGAAAAATAATTAATTTTGAAGTCATATTTATTATTGTATTGCAAGCTCTGTGTTGTCACTGATTTTTATCTTTATCTAATTTACAGGGATGGGACAGTTAATTCCAGAGGTATTACCTACTGTCAAGTTATGTTTTGTTTAATGACATAAGAGTGTGTAAATAATTTCAAATGCATATATAATGCATATAAAGTAACTGAAACACTGAGAAATAAAACCATAACAGCTAACATTACTCTTGGGGTAGAATCCATTGACACTAAGTTGTATCTTGATGATAGTTCTTTACCTCCTAGGAGAAATGGGGTATAATTAGTTTTCATTTGTTGATTTTCTTGAAATAAAGTAACTTATTCAAACTCAGTTCAGTTCTTTATCTGAAGCCAACCTCAGTGTCAATTAGCTATTGAGATTTTAGAAAAACTTGATTAGTTGTAGTCAATGAAGTTTCTCATTGATTCCATGTTTGATAGAGAGTGTATACCATATACCTTAGTTAAAGTCAAGAATAAAAGAAATACTTATACTTTTGTATACAATGTGTCTCTCTTCCCCTTTTATTTATTTATCTTTTTGGTTTTTAGCTTTGATAGAATATGTCTGAAATGATGGAATAAACGAAGGTACTAAGTATGGTGGAAAATAAAGTTGTCTAACTTCAGAAGAATAGAGATTACTACAGACAATGCGCTCACAACTGGGAAACATAAATTAGACCTTCCCAACAGGCGCTTTAGATCAACAAACCATTTTAAAAGCTTTCAAAGCTTAAACTCTTTGGAAGCTTTTAAGATTCTGTGAATCTGAAAATGCATGTGTTACAATGACCTGAATGCATTGGTGCAGATTTAGGAGAATGATTCTTAAAGATGGATGATGTCTTAAAATTTGTGACAATACTATACGAGCACATTCTCATACATTTTTAAAAGCACTGGTATAAAATATTGGGCTGTTTTGGTGAGCTGTTTTAAATAACAAAACACAACAGACAAGATAAGCCTTGGGCTGAATCTACGAGTTTTCTTGATTCCGAGATGGATAAGAAACCACTAATTTCTCAGTGGCAATTTAGTCAAAAAATGAAGGGCTTGATATCTTTAACATAGACAAAAGAGAACCTATAAAAAATGTTTTTATATTATATTAGTATTCATCGTTGGACAGCTGAATGCATGAAATCTTATTTGGGGACCTGAGAATTCAGACTACCAGTTTGATTATTTTCACTCAGAGGTTGAATAAACTGAGATTTTTTTTAATGTACCTCAAATTTCAAGACTCTTTAAACAGACACAGTCCAAGTACCATGTATTTTCGGTAAATCTGAACAAAAATCTTAGGGGGTCTTATTTCTTTATTTTGTTGCTGTTGTTGCAATTCATTTTCCCCCAGCTTCATTGAGGAATTATTGATGCACAGCATTGTGTAAGTTTAAGGTGTAAAACAATGATTTGATATATGTATATGCTGCTAAATGATTATCACAATAAGGTTCATTAACATCCAACACCTAATATATTTACTTTTTTTTTGGTGCTGTGGTGAGAACTCTTAAGGTCTACTATCTTAGCAAATTTCAAATATACAATACTGCATTGGTAATTATAGTTGCCATGCTGTACATTACATCCCCAGAACTTATTCATCTTATAATGGAAAGTTTGTACCCTTTGATGACCTTCGACCTATTTCCTTCCACCCTATCTTCCACCCTTGGCAACCACCAACCTGTTCTCTGCTTCTATGAGTGCGTTTTTCAAGATTCCACATATAAATGAGATCGCACGGTATTTAGCTTTCTCTGTCTAATTTATTTCACTTAGCATAATACCCTCAAGGTCCGTTCATGGCAATATTTCCTTCTTTTTTACATCTAAATAATATCTCATTGTACATATGACACATTTTCTTTATCTATTCATCTTCAATGATGATGGATCACTTAGGTTATTTCCCTGTCTTGGTTATTGTATATATTGCTATGAACATGAGGGTGGAGATATATCTTCGAGATGATGATATCATTTCCTTCAGATATATACCCAGAAGGGGGATTGTTGGATCATACGGTAGTTCTATTTTTAACTTTTTGAGGAAACTCCATACAATTTTCCATAGTGCTTCTACTAGTTTACATTCCCACCAACAATGTACAAGAGTTCACTTTTCTCTACATCCTCATCAGTACTTATCCTTTGTCTTTTTGATCACAGCCATTCTGATGGGTGTGAGATGATATCTATTGTGATTTTGGTTTGCATTTCCCTGATGATTAGTGATGTGGAACACTTTTCATGTACCTGTTGGCCATTTGAATATCTTCTTTGGAAAAAAATGTCTATTCAGGTCCTTTGCCCATTTTTAAACTGGAGTATTTGCTTTTTTTGTTATTGCGTTGTGAGAGTTCCTTACATTTTTTTGAAGATTAACCCCTTACCAGATGTGTGGTTTACAAATATTTTCTCCCATTCTGTAGGTTGCCTTTTCATTTTGTTGATCTTTTGTCCTGCACTGCAGAAGCTTTTTAATTTGATGTAGTCTCATTTTTTTGTTTTTGCTTTTGCTGCTTGTACTTTTGGTGTCATATTCATGAAATCATGCCATGACCCATGTCAAAGGACGTTTTTTCCTGATTGAGGGATTTTAAAACATATTTCTAAGAGTGATTTGAGGCATTGGTACTATACATGGTATGAAACAGTCTCAAATTTTACAAACACTGTGATTGAGATTGATGGAAGCTACAAAACTCACTTTCCCTTTTGCTTAAAACCCATTGCCTAATAGTTTTTTTCGTTGTTGCTGTTGTTTTTTGTTTTTTTTGTTTTGTTTTTTTTGGCTGCATTGGGTCTTCGTTGCTGCGCACGGGCTTTCTCTAGTTGCAGCGAGCGGGGGCTGCTCTTCGTTGCGGTGCGTGGGCTTCTCATTGGGGTGACTTCTCTCGTTGCAGAGCACGGGGTCTAGCCACGTGGGCTTCAGTAGTTGCAGCATGTGGGCTCAGTAGTTGTGGCTTGTGGGCTCTAGAGCGCAGGCTCAGTTGTTGTGGTGCACAGGCTTAGTTGCTCGGTGGCATGTGGGATCTTCCCGGACCAGGGATCGAACCTGTGTCCCCTGCACTGGCAGGTGGATTCTTAACCACCGCGCCACCAGGGAAGTCCTGCCTAATAGTTTTGGTCCACAGCCCCAAGCTTGGCCCCTCATCTCCAGAGCTTCCTGACGCACAATTTCCATCGTAGTTGTCCACTCACTCTCAGGTGCGTTAGTTAGATTCTGTGCACATACATTACATGTTTCCAGAACTGATAAAAGTTTAGCTAGGATATTTGCCTCAGATTATCTCCTTTATCCACTCATGTGAGTTGAAGTTCCTTTCTCTATTTGTGGCTCTTTGAAAACCTTCAGCTGAACTCTTTCTCCCCAAATTTCCCCTCAGATCATTCTTGCCTTATAATCTCCTAAAGGAGTCCTCTCTAGTTCTAACCATGGACATTGAGACATGATTCTATAGTTTATCTCTGGCTCCCTACACCTTCAGATGGAATTCAGAGATTATCTCTCCAACCGATCTTCCCCCATTTTTAAAAAATTAACTTTTGATCTTGGAATATTCTGATACTTTTCACAATTTGGTAAATTTCCAACCCTTGGGTGATATGCAAATTACAAATTCTGAAACTTTTGACTGTCATTTTTTTTGACAGTTATATTGCCAGATATTTTTCTTCACTAATTTGTATTCATCCCCATAGCAGAAGAGTTTAGAGAAAGACAAGGCTGAGCTAATAGCAATGTTGGGAAATGGACAGTCTTTCCTCAAAGAGTCTTTCCCCAAAGTATTTCCATTGGTGGGTTTCCCTGGTGGCACCGTGGTTAAGAATCCACCTGCCAATGCAGGGGACATGGGTTTGAGCCCTGGTCCAGGAAGATCCCACATGCCACGGAGCAACTAAGCCCGTGTGCGACAACTACTGAGCCTGTGCTCTAGAGCCCGCGAGCCACAACTACTGAGCCCGTGCGCCTAGAGCCCGTGCTCCGCAACAAGAGAAGCCACCGCAATGAGAAGCCCGCGCAGTGCAACAAAGAGTAGCCCCCGCTCGCTGCAACTAGAGAAAGCCCGCGCACAGCAACGAAGACCCAAGGCAGCCAAAAATAAAATAAATAAAATAAAATAAAGTAAATAAATTTATTTTTTAAAAAACCCCCAAAACCAAAGTCTTTCCATTGGTGGACATTTGGTGAATTCACCAAAATCCTTTCGTTGCAGCCCTTGGCCTATGAGTTGTTAGCACATTAGAATGAATCTAGCTTTCAAAAGCGGGTTCACATTAACCAAACTCCCGACACTGTCAGAAAACCAGGAGATCAACGTGTCAACGTGAGAAGCAGCACTGCGCTGGTGAATGGGAATCCTCGTGTCAGCACAGCTAGCTCAGTGTTTTTCAATTGACTGAAGCCAGATCATGATCAGAAGTTTGCTGGGCGAGAAGAGCAAGGAGAGGGAATCGTACAGCCAAGTTTTTAACGGATGCAGCAGAGACCGCTCGACGATCCGCACGGAGATTCCTGCGTCCCATTGACTGTGATGCTTGTGCCGGTCAGTGTTACGACAGAAGGATGAGAACTTATGGAAAGGCTGCTGGTTAGCTCACAGGGTCGTGGAAAGGATGGGGAGCCGGGATCCGAAGATGAGCAGGAATGAATAAGTCTGTGTCAAAGCCACACTAGGGGACTCGGGGTGCAGCTCTATCCTGCCCGTGGCTGCCGCTGGCACCGGGCACTGGGGCCAGCCGTGTGCCTCCAACACTGAGGCCCCTGAAAACTCGACGAGCTCTCGCTGCTCTGTGCCCAGGACAGTGCCCCCACTGCTTCGGCTTCTCTGCTTCTTTACCTTTGCGTTCCAGGCCTGGTGGGTGCCTCGGCTTAGCTGGGCCTCCCACCAAGACACATACTGTATGAACGCCCCAAGCACAGAAACAGAGTGGGATATCGGGCAGCCAAAAAAAAGGAGTCGGGGGGGTTAATATTCATCAGAACTCCTTACGGCCACAGTAGGTATCCTCTCCCCACAGACAGCGGTGGGACAGGAACTGGTATCCCAGTGGTACAGATGCAGGCTGGTATCATGCAGGCTGGTATCATGCAGGCCTGATGCAGGCCTGATACAGAGGTATCACTGTCATGCAGTGTCACGCAGGCCTGATACAGCGGTATCACTGTCATGCAGTGTCACGCAGGCCTGATACAGTGGTATCACTGTCACGCAGGCCTGGTATCAAGTTCCGAGTCTGCCCCTTTCTTACAGTGTTGCAAAAAGAATGAAAAGTGCTTAGTACACTGCTTGGCACACAGGAGGTGCTCATTAAGTAGAAGCCACTACTGTTGTCTCCACTTCTGCCCAACCCTCACGCTAATTCACGTGTCCTCTCTGCATTGGGTTAGTCCTGGGGCCTGGCTGGTGACGGTGAGCAGTTCTACTGTCATCCTTTATGTGCTGGTTTCATAGTTTATTTGTCAAGGGCAATGCAGTTTTCCTTATTTCCAAGTCCTAGAAAAAGCTTGACTTAGTGTCCACTGACAACATTTATAAGGGCTGTTATAGAAAGAATAAACAACATTACACATGAGAAAATGCCTCGCTTATTACACAGCACATATTAGGAGTTCAAAGGTATAAACTTTTATACCTTTTACTGGAATGTTCTTTTCAACTTTTGCATCCCCAAACAAAATTACAAATAAAATCAGTTAATAAAAATATTGACTGAGTTTTAATTTTGTTCAGTACCACAACTGCATTTCTTACCCTTTTATACTCAGTCGTGTATAATGATCTAGGCACTGCATTCTGCCTGGGGGCTGAGCAATAACCCAGAGACACACCTTATTATCTTAGTAAAGGGTAAGTTTCAGTATTTATTTTTATTTATTTATTTATTTATTTATTTATTTATTTATTTATTTATTTATTTATAGCTGTGTTGGGCCCTCGTTTCTGTGTGAGGGCTTTCTCTAGTTGCGGCAAGCGGGGGCCACTCTTCATCGCGGTGCGTGGGCCTCTCACCGTCGCGGCCTCTCTTGTTGCAGAGCACAGGCTCCGGACGCGCAGGCTCAGTAGTTGTGGCTCACGGGCCCAGCCGCTCCGCGGCATGTGGGATCTTCCCAGACCAGGGCTCGAACTCGTGTCCCCTGCATTGACAGGCAGATTCTCAACCACTGCGCCACCAGGAAAGCCCTCAGTTTTAATGAGATTTAGCACACCATTTCCAATTTAGAACAAGAAGTCTATTTTCTCCCTCATTCTTGGAAGATACAAACATCTCTTTCCTAGCAGGAAAGGTGAAAAATGTCTCTGCAGTTTTCTTTTTATAAAGCATATAATATTTACTAAGCATCTATTCTTCGCTAAAGCCATTGTGGGGTTAGATTATCTAATTTGATTCTCAAAACAGCTCTGTGAGATCAGAGTTTTTTATTGTTACCACTGTAAATTTTTTTAAAAAGTAGGTAAATTTATTTCACTTTAAACCTGGTTAAAGAGAAAGATGACTTTCCCAGGTCCTTGTGTTTTCTTTGACTAAATAAGACATTTCACCTGTTTTCTTAAGAGTGGCACCAAAAACTCCAAGACTCACTAACAGAGTAACAAGAGAGCTGGTACCCCATCTGCATCAGAACTGAAGGAAGCCAGAGTCGCCCCACTTCCCAGTGTAGTGCGTATGGGTGTCCATGCAGGCAGCACAACACAGTGGCTGAGAACCCACAGCGAAGCCGAACTGCCTGGGTTCAAATCTCAGTTCCACCACTGATTAGCTGTATGACCTTGGGAAAGTCACTTAACTTCTCTGTGCCTTAGTTTTCTCATCAGTAAAATTGGGGATAATAGTAATAACTACCTGAGAAAAAGTAAATGAGGTATTTCAATTTTGCTCATTTAACACAGGAGGAAACAGACTCTTAATTGGGGGGAAGTGGCAAAGGAAAACAATGTTTTCAAGTCAGAGCCCATATTTCATCTTTATGTTTCCTCAGCATCTTCCATGGTGTCATTAGCAGGTAGATGTACAATAAATGCTTCTCAGATTAACAAAGAAGTAAATCGCTATCTATAAATTTATTATGTTGGCCTTTTTTTGGGGGGGGGAGGAAGTCAGAAAACAGTGAAAGAGATAATATGAGCAATATTCATTTAGAAGTCCCCAAGCTTTACAATAAAGAAGGCATTTAGACCTTTCTCTTAAATGGTTATAAGAGGGTTGAGGCAATACCTTTCTCTTTAAGGAGACAGACATATTAGCAACAGTGTGGTATTTTAAAGGCATACCTATGAGGGCTTAAATCATGGATCCACTACTTACTATACTTATGACCTTGGGAAAATAACTACTCAGCTTCGACATTATTATCTGTAAAATGGGGAAAGTAATACGGAAATATAAAATTAGACTATGTATGAAATCACCTGATATATGTACAGGCACACAGATGTGCATTCTCTTCCTGTTTTGGTAGAGGAGCTCTTCTAAAAGAAGAAGGTAGAAGTGGAATGAAATTTGTTGCATGACTTGCTGGGTCCACTCTTTTGAACAATCAGTAGAAGGATTGAAAGTATAGAAGAATAGAAAAAATAGAAGTTTAATCTTCCACACCACTGTGGAGTCATATAATTTTTTTAAATTGAAGTATAGTTGCTCTATAATATTGTGTTAAGTTTTGGGTGTACAGCATAATGATTCAGTATTTTTGCACCTGAAATACGTGAGAGCATTGCCATTTATTGCTACCTTGAGTGTCTAGATATAAGTTGTTCTATTGCGACAAAGACAAGTGTGAAGCAACCCAAATTTGAAACAGACAGGGCAATCAAATACCAACCAGTCAGTAAGAAGTACTTTTTAGTAGACGACAGAGAAAATGCTAATCTCAGAAACCTAGTAATGAGCTTTCACAGACTGGAGAAATAAGAAGTGTTGAATTAGCTAAACCTAAACAGGAAGAAGAAATATTAGGATCATTAACAAAAAAGATAATAAAGCAAACAGAAAAGTCAAAAGATTGGAGGCCAATGAATTTCTCTAGTAGCTGTATTGGTTTTTGTTTACTTTCTGTTTCTAATCAATATTGCAGAGAGCAACAGAGGTGCAAAATGTAACAAAAGGAAAAATAAAAATTAGGAACTTGAAAGTAACAGGAAGAGAGATGATTTATCATAAAATTTAGGGCTTTGGGGAAAGATCCCAGAGAAATTACAGTTTAAATTCTTGAAGGGAGAAAAGGAAAAAATGTTAGTGGAAAGTACTGAGCAGATTTGTGAGATCTGGAAAAATAATATTGAGTATAAAATTTCTGCAGACCAAGGGTATTTTTTCTCGTCCAAGACACTTTACATAAGACATTATTTAAACTGCAACTACAAAAAACTATATACAAGAAAACGAAGATTTAAGGTTTAAGCTTTCCTTGGCAGTAACCAGAGCTGAGTTTCAATTAGCATTCAAAACATTTATCTCAGGTTAAAGTATGAAATAAAAATAATTAATTGACATTATAAAAGTGCTATATAAAATAGACATCAACTCCTAACCCCAAGAAATAAATCTTGGATTTTTCATGGACCAGAGTGTTAAATCTGTGAAATCCCCTGAAATCCGAAATAATCTAATTTATGTTATTAATCTTTACTCTCAGAAGAATGCAGTGTTTCTTAAGGACAGAAAAATTAAACTTGTACACACAATGGAGAGATGTGTGACTAAACTACCTTATTAAAAATAAGGCACAGAAACAGAATAAATAACTCCTTGGATTGATGGTACAGGCTCCAGTGCAGGTACAGTGACATCTGGCAAGATTTTTAATGCTGTGCATTTAAAATATTGTTTCCATTTATCCTCCAACCTTTACCCAAGGAAAATATTTCAAACATAGAGAAGTTATCCGAATGATTATTTTCTCCTCTAAGCTGCTGAAAGTCTCCTTACCACTTTTAAAGGCCTAAGCAATAGAACAAATCCCTTAACTACTAATACATCTGGCTGTAAAATTTGCAGTGACTACCCATTTGTGCTTTTTTTTAATTATGAATTTTGATGAGTTAAATTGACAGCCATGTCTTGCCGTAAAGGTCTATTCTGACATACTTTCATGAAGCAAAGAATAAAGGAAATTTGGATGCAATCTTAACAAATTAAATCATTAAATTCTTGGAACCTGTAGCTCTAACATATCTAACAAGTATTTTTAAGTAAAAATGTATTCTTCTGGCAGTTTTTCCCAACTCTACACTTGTATAGTGAAAATAAGGAATTTAGATGGTAGATATTGTCAGACCTCAATATTAGGAGAAAAATAGACTATTAATGTTGTTATGCCTTAGTTTTAGGGCAAAATATTAAAAAGAATGTTAGGTAAAATTGAATGAGAAGATTAAAAACAACTTTGATCACCAAAAACCAGGCCAGCAATCTATGGGCCAATTCTCACCCACTGCGTGTTTTTGTAAATAGAGTTTTACTGAAACATAGCCATGCTCACTTGTTTACATATTGAAAATGACTGCTTTCATGCTACAGTGGCAGAGCTGAGTAACTTCAGCAAAGATTATATGGCTGGAAAACCTAAAATATTTACAATCTATAACAAAAGTTCACCGACTCCTGATCTAAAAGATCATTGGAAACAAATTTTACAATAATTCTTAAGCCATGGAAATCTTACAACTCAAGATTAGGGCTGATCATATCCTTTTATTCAATGATTTATTATTCAATTTCTACATTATATGGCAAACTATTTTTTTTTCTCCAAGAAAACTCTCTGATTGATTCAAAAGTTATAAATTTTGTGAAGAATTGGAGATGAGAAAAACCAAGCAGATTGTCTAAAGGCTCTTAATCTGATCAGCTTCAGAGAGTCCATAACCTACTCAAACATCATACAATGCTTTTCAGTTTGTACGTCTGAGCATAATTCTTGTGTGAAGGTCCACAGTTTTCCAAGAATGTAGTGATAAAGGCTCAAATGATTTTCATTGCAGTTCATGACTCAAAATATTTAAGAATAACTGATTTAGACAAATCTGAATCTTTGAAGATATGGATTATGAGGCCAAGAAGCTTAAAGTACTTTTTCCCCCCAAAACTGTATAACTAGAATTAAAAGCTAGAATTTCTTGCTCCCAGTTAAGAGGTTTTTATTCATGCTGCTGCCAATTTTCCAAAACAAATATTATTGCGACAGAAAAATCAGAAAAGTTAAATTTTTCTGGAATTAAATATAGGAAGCAATTATACTTTGTATCCTCTTTTAAGATGGATGACTTTTACTTTCATGATTTTAAAGACGAAGATGGGGAGGTGAGATTGCGGTATTGGGCCTGGGTCTCTTCAGGTCCTGGTGGTTTATGTGGCATCAGTGCAACTGATGCAGTTTGCTGTGAAGGCAGTTGAGTTTACTGGTCTAAAGCCATTGCCAAATATAAAATTCAGAGATAGGAGAATCATTTGACCCCAATACTACAGCCTTCCTAATATTCCAAAGCTGGAGACATTATGGTTTGAACTTTGCTCGGTTTTCCCACTTTTACTGTGTGCTAGCTCCTCTTGTGTTTTTGAGTGGGGAGAAGAAAAAGAGAAACGAGCAAACATCCCTTTACTTATTAACTCTCTGAAGTTGCGATTCTCTTATTGGTGGGCTGCGCTGCTTTATAATCTTTGTATATGGACCTCCTGCTGGTGTCGTGCTCTTGAGAGGTCTGTGTGGCTCCTCCAGGTATTGGTGTTTGTTTGCATGTGAGATTTGCTCACCACTTCCACCTGTCCTGCTGGTGGCATTCACAAGCATCCTTCTACTGGGACTGCCTCTTTCCCTCCCACGCTGTGCCAGTCCTGGCAAAGCTGTCACTCCCAATGCATCATCACGGCCAGCTCAGGTACTGCGCCGGTGCATCCATCTTCTGTATCCCTCAGCAACTGGGAACTCAAGGGGACTGTCTGGGCTTCCTCTGTCCTTGCTGGTCTTCTACCAAGCCACTTCTCTCCAGTTCTCCTTTCCTTTCTTCAAAGTTTATGGGTAGTTTAACATATTTTCTGACTAAGGAAATTCCAGCTAGGGAACAAAATTCCAGTTCTCTCTCCTTACAAGCAGGTTCTGTCTTTAAATATGCTTCTTCTGGGATCCCTATCTTTTCATCACCTTGGTGAGCAAAAGCTGATGACTGAAACACTGTACTCCTGATAAAGGAACTACGTGCATTTGCTTAGGCATCACTTATATCTACTAGGGATATTCCTAGAATAGTATGGAGAGAGAGGTATGGCCCCGGTAGAAGAGGCATTAGGGCAGTTTCTGACCCTTCTCCAGAAGTCTTGAAGAGAGATGGTTGGCTTCACCTGCTTAGACTTTCTTTAAAATGTGGAGTATTTAGTATATTTTGTCATCAGCTCTCAGTCTTTACTACAATAATGGAACATGCTTGTACACATAAATTCACAGTATGGGTGTTGCTATTTTGCCATGTCATTGTTGATGGACATAATAGTAGTTCCAATTTTCCTCTCTTGCAAACAACACTGCCATGAGCAACCAGATTCACACCTCTGTATGGACATTAATTAATTTTTTTCCTTGGGAAATACTGAGAGGGGAAATTGCTCAGCCATAGGATATGAAAATTTGAAATTTTCATATATAATTGACAAATTGTCCTCAAAAGTGACTGACTATTCTAATTTATTTCTCCAAGAAACATAAACATATGCTCAAATGCGTTGTGAGTAGGAATGTGCAATCACAGCCACAATGAGACCTTTCTCAATACTCATTATATTTACAAATGTGAACTTTCATACACTGCTGGTGGGAAAGAAAGGGAATAGGATTCAGGCGGTGTTCACATCTGTCATTTTTTCTCCACATCTTCATTATGAAGAATTTCAAACTACTGATACTATTATAACAAACACTTGTATCCTCACAATTAATCCACACACACAAACACACACACATATACACACACGCATGTGCAAACAAACACAAATCTGAACCATTTGCAGACATCATGACTGTATTTCTAAACACATACCTCTTAGCATGCATTATTTTTCTATTAAGTGGGGATAACTATTTATTATATACTTTACTTGTGAAGAAAAAGCAAAATAATATATGTAAAACACCCAGCACAGTACCCAGATCATGATGAGTACTTGAGTATCCAAAAATGATATTCCCTAAACAGAAGTATGGAGTGAGTATCGTGTGTGTGTGTATTCTTAAATGAGTATTTATATTTGTTTATACATTGTATAAATAAGCTTCCCTGACTACTGCTCTCTCCTTGAAGAAATAAAGTGAAGACTATAACATGCTAGATATCTCAGTGCAGATATCTAGATTAATGAATGATATTAACCTAATAGTGAGAACCTACCCTATCAGTGGAAGAGTGACTTTGGCTTACTTGGTCTTTTCCCCATTTTAAATTTTTTAAAATTAAAACCCACATATGGGGTGCTGATCCACAAAAGAGAGACTAGAGAATTTTCAAATGTAAAAAGTTAAATGAATATCTTTTTACAAAAATTCAAAAAACTGCTAGTCCTCATTTTATTATTATTTTTTTACATTTAAATATTTTATTTCTTTGTTTCATCTAATCATAGCATTACTATTTAAAGGTAAGAATGCTGTCCTGACTATTTTCAAACACTCTTCTTAATGAACACATTTTAGGAATTCTGAAGACAGAAAAAAAAAACCTTATATAGAGTAGGTGCTTGGTAAATATTAGTTAATTTCAGTTGACTGCAGGTATGAATTTTTAAAATGAATTCATGTTCTTTGTCAGGAAGATGAAGTCTGCATCCAACTCTTTCACAAGAAATGAACCTTTTATTGGCAATTATTATAATTTATAAATTTGAGTCTGTCAAAAACCTTCAAACAGGCTAACCTTCTGTTTCCACTACAAAAAACTCTTTATTTTTTATGAAGTAGTGTACTTCTCATACATACAAAACACAAGGTGAATCCAGGTACCTTGTTTGAAACAGTCTGCAGGAACCATCTTTTCACATATGCATTGCTGCTAGAGATTGGAATATGCACAGTGTTGGTTACATACAATAAAGTCTGATTAATTAACCTTTATTTTTTAAGTTCATATGTCATAGAATGCAAGTCAATCAGAAAATTACTTTCAGTAAAATTTCGCTACCAGATAACAAAATGAAGTCATTATGAATCTATATGACAGATACCAAATAACAGTTAAGAACCCAATTTTCTTTGCTGAGTTGGACTTAAATAAAATCTTCACTTAATCTTTGGAAGAATAGCTCTTTGTTATTAATTAAATCTAGGATTTTTGCTGTTGAAATCACCACAGTAGTTTAGTTTTGTTTTTGCAAGGCTATGAGAAATGTAATTGCTGCTTCAACACATACAGTACACTGCACATAAAAATGTATCTCATGCTTTGTGAACAGAAACAAAAATTCTCAAGCACTAACAATTATATCAGTGGGAGTTCTGCATTAAATTAAGCTTGGGGGAAGGAAGAAATGTGGGCTGTAAACAAGAAAAATATTTCTCTTAAGACACTTAAATGTTAACTAGGTGTATTAATCAAATTGTGATGTAATGCTCTACAGAGTCAGCTATAAAAAGTGTTTTCCATTACTTTTCTACCTTCACGTTAATTTTTTTGCTGTAAAAACTAACTGCCATATATAGCAAAAGAAAAGCACCTAACTTGATGTGTAATTTCCTTTTGAACCAAAGAACCTATAAAATTTCTGTGTAAGAGAAAATTAATTGCAACTTTACCTTTTATGGCAGAAAACCTTAGCACTTTGGATATCTGCCTGATTTTTTGAGGGCAAAAATTATTTCTCATTCTTTTTTTTTCCTTGGCAAATTTCTAGTGACAAATGCAGTTCCTGGAACATTCTTACAGCTCATCGTTTGTGGAAGGAAGGAAGGAAGGAAGGAAGGAAGGAAGGGAGGGAGGGAGGAAGGAAGGAAGGAACAAATTTATGTCAGACAATCTGACTCAATTAGGAAATTCTGGAAAGTTCTACATATATATGAGCAAGCGTCAAGGAAATGTACTTCGAAGTTCACTATATTTAAACATTAGGAAAAACTGGTTAATGTACCAGTCTGTACATTAATGTACAGACTGGTACATTAACCAGTTGTAAAAACTGGTTAATGCCCTTCTAAAAATTAATTTAACAAATGCATTTTAATCCATAGAAGTCATTTCTAGTTTTAATTTTGCACACGTTACAACATTTGTTAGGTTAAATTTCCTTATGTGAATGACAATGGAATAAATAATCTCTAGATTTTAGCCTTGCTCAAATGTTTATTATTCTGTAGAAAAGGAGGCAGATAAGGGAATGCAGATTGCCTTCTCCATGTTTGATGGTTGCACAGAAAGGAGCCTCTGGGAACGTTTAGTAACAGATAACGTAACACCATGTGTCCTCCTGACTCCTGCCCAGCCTGTGACCATGGTAGCGACAGCAGGAATGATGGCAGTTGGGCCAGGGACAAACCTTTTAATTTACCACATACACAGAGGACCCTGCAGGGAAGCTCTTACCTATATAGCATTTAGAAACTTACACTGTTCCTTGGAATATTATTCAGCAATAAAAAAGAATGAAATAATGCCATTTGCAGCACCAGGGATGGACCTAGAGATTATCATACTAAGCAAAGTCAGAAAGAGAAAGACAAACACCATATGTTATCACTTACATGTGGAATCTACAATACAACACAAACGAACATATCTATGAAACAGAAACAGACTCCAGACATAGAGAGCAGACTTGTGGTTGCCAAGGGAGAGGGGGTTTGGAGGGATGGAGTGGGAACTTGGGATTAGCAGATGCAAACTAGTATCTATAGAATGGATAAACAACAAAGTCCTACTGTATAGCACAGGGAACTATATTCAATATCCTGTGATAAATAAGAATGGAAAAGAATATGAGAAAGAATATATATATATGTGTAAAAAAAAATGGAAACAGACAATAAAAAAATCACCAATGAGAAGCTTAAAAAAAAAAAAAAAGAAACTTGCATTGTTCTTTTTAAGAAGCCCTGTGTGAACAATAGTTGATTAGTCCAGTTTCTTTCCTTCAATGCAAGATAACGAGAGCTTTGGGGAATGGATTTCATTGCTGTGGCTCATGAAAATTAAAAACAAAAAACAAGTAACTCTGTATTTAATGGATCTAGTAGTTGGAGAAATTAAAAATACATATATACATACTGGTCAATGCTTTTTGGTCAGGAGGCATTTCGAGGTAGGAGAAAGTAAGGTTCAATTTTATAGCAGTGCAGTTTTAGTTTGCAATGTATATGAACTTAAATGATGACAAGAAAGCCAAAACAGTTCTGGATTTCATAGAGACTTGGAGAATTAAAACTCACCTGAAGAAAAGATCATATAATTATCATAACTGACTTCAGAATGTAATGAAGAAGCAGAGTTTGAGTTTACAATTAAATTAGGCAGGAATTCAACAATATTCTTAAATAATTCTAAGGGGTATCTTGGTTATTTTGAAACATCTGATTAGTTAGTTTGCTGAATGAGTTTGCCTTTTTTAAAAAACAATATGGTCTACAATCAAAGTAAATCCTCTTTTGGAAGAGGCAGATTTTCTAGTCAAATGGTTGCAGGGGGAAGAGTTCCGAGTTAAGTTCCTTGAAGGCGGGCAGATACTGCTGAACTTCCCATGTGCTCACTAATCAGCCCTGAGCTTAGAAACGCTCTTTACATTATTTTTGTATTGATTTGCTTAGGAATTTAGATATATAATCTGCAATAATTGTTGTTGATACAGAAGAAAATGTCCTAAAACTTTTCAAGATGAAATTAATTCTTCTTTATATGAATCAGAATTCTGGGGTCTCAACTGGAATTTATCAGTGTTCAAGTATCTTTAAAAGGTCCTTTTTGAAAAAATATTTTAAATTATTTTCAGACAGGCTGTGGCCATCCTCAGGTGGAAGTGAGATACCTCCCGGGACCAGTAATTTGTCAAGTGCCAAAACCTGTACAAAGGAATGGAATTCTCCTTTCCGACAGCCTGATATTAAAAGCATATGGGTCTCATGTCAGAACATTCAAATATACATTGAATATGATCCAGGACTTCCTGAAAGCCTATTTGAGATACATGATATTGGAAGGAAATTATCTAGGATCTCTCGACTGTTTCCCTAGATTTTCTAATCTTCATCATCAGAAAGCAATACACCTGAACATATTTTTCATGATCTCACAGATATGTATAAACTATCTTAAGTCAGCCACGTGCAAGAATTAGCTAAGGGTATTATAAAAATTTTGTTTTAGGGAAAGTATTTACCTTCACAGAATTTCCCAAGTTCTCTATTTTACTTTTTACAGAACCAAGCAAAAGAGATAAAATAGCTGTCCTTTTAAAATCATTCATACTATAATGAGTCAAGTCCAAGAAAAAGATCGGGTTGGGCAAGTGCGGATAAACTGTCAATCATGGTCCTTTTTTTTTTTCACTGTTGTGTTAGTTTCAGGTGTACAGCAAAGTGATTCAGTTATACCTATGCATATATTCATTCTTTTTCAGATTCTTTTCCCATGTAGGTTATTACAGAATATTGAGTAGAGCTCCCTGTGCTATACAGTAGGTCCTTGTTGGTTATCTATTTTATATATAGTAGTGTGTGTATGTTAGTCCCAAGCTCCTAATTTATCCCTCCTCCTCACATTTCCACTTTGGTAACCATAAGTTTGTTCTAGAAATCTGTGATACACCCTTCACTGATTGAATAAATAAATCTTTCTGCTGTGTCTGCTGGTGTCAGACTTGGTGCTAGGCTCTGGCGACACACTGGTGAACAAGACAGACAGCAGAGGCAAATGGCACAGGACTGCTGCCTGAGCCGAGGGTGGCCATTGATCAGACAAGGCCTGGGTCCCACAGGCTGGCCAGCGATACAGGACGTAGCCTAGAGTGAAATGCTCTGCTCATTGAAAGCAAAGGTAATTACCTTGTTAAACTGGGATTCCTAATCTGAACTACATAAAACCTCAAAAGCTTTTCAGGTCACTGTTTTCTCAGTTCTTCCAAGGAAGGTATCAGTACATAGCTAGTACCATTTTAGACGCACAGGAGAGATGTTCAGCCATTGCAGACAATGTAGGTTGTCGGGTATTAGGGCTTAATTTTCTCATGAAATCCCCATTGAGTAATATGAATGAGAAAATCTGAAATTGTCCAAAAGGTAACTGGAATGTGAAAGTCAAAACACAAACTAAGACAGAAATAGCACTTACTATGTGTCAGGGACTGTTCTAAATGCAATGTGTGTATTAACTCATTTAATCCTATGAAGTGGCTTTATTATTGTCCCAGTTATTGATGGGGAAACTGAGGCACAAGTGGTTAAGTTACTTGGTGGAAGTTAATAAGCGGTGAAGCTGGGATTCACACCCAGGCAGTGTGGATTTGGAGCCTGAGGTGGGATCTGAGGAGCAGCTGAGACCTGTGAGGGCTGGGCTGGGTCTCCCTCACAGAGCTGGGAGAGGCAGTCTGCCATTGGCTTGAGTGGCCCTGAATGTGCTCCTTGGATGTGTAAGGAATGCAGGGTCCAGACTACCCTCTACCTGGGCCATCCCTAGGGCTGTCTTTGTAGTGAACAACTGTGAGAGATGAGAGGCTGTCTCCCCCCAGACACAGAGCAGGCCTGTTGCTCTTACCCTAAAAGCAGTGAATCCCCCAGGCTCAGCGCTCCTGTCCTGCATCACAGCTCACTGGGCGTGCAGGCTCTGTGATGCTCTGTGATGAGGTCTTGCATCGTCCTTGTGGAACCACGAGAACCGACACACACCAACATGAAGCTCTGGCTGATGCTTTCGCTGTGCGTAACAAAGGCTTTTGTCACTGACGCTGGCGTCTTGTACCTTCTGCTAGTGTCTGTGAAATAGTAATAGCCTAGCCTGCAAGTAGGGAAAGATCCCAGTTGCTGACCCACAGATAACAAGGGCTGCACCTCTGGGCTCTCCGTCCCCATTCAGCATCCATTAGCCCCAGGGGACATGGTCCTAGTTCTCAGGAATACTGACCAGAGACAGGCTGCAAAAGTACAGAGAGTAAGCAAGAAGGGAACAAAGACAAGTAAATAGTTTCTTAAAGTGGCTCTGTTGTTTGTAAACAAAAGGACAAAAAGAACACTGAAAGTGCGTGTTTCCTATTTTAGTTTTGGTGAAAGTCAGATTCATCTTGATAGTTTCCCTACTGCCTTCTAGTTTCTTCTTTTAAATATTTGTATTCCTTCTCTATACTTCACTTTTCACCAGAAAGGTTAAGATAATGTAAAATAAGCTTTCCTCTTGTTTTAAAGGCTCATGCAGAAGCCTTGATAACCTAGAACAAAACTACAGTTTCTAGATACATTTCTCCCTCTAATGTAGTTGATGTAGTACTGCCTCAGTAAGCCATCTAGGACGGGGCACGTACTAACATTTCACTAACCCCATCAGGCTTCAACTGCTAAGACATCTTCAACTTCTCTACAATATCACATGCACAAAGAGCACAAACGAGTTCAACTAAACTCAGAATTCTTTCACCAAATCCCTACTGTGTACAATGCATGAAGTACCTTCTTCTTTTTGAGCCTTCCCTTGACTTTTTAAGTTAACTGGAAATGGTTTCAGCTGTTTTTGGACATTTCTCAAGCCACCAAGACTGGCAAATGTTACCAATGTCAACATTTTTTTCTTATAATAATAATTCATAAACAGTTGAGAAAAGTTGATAAGCTTTCCAGGAAAAGGCACTTTGAGGCTGAAACCAAAAATGAAACTATACATTTTTTTGGTAAATTTTCAGTCAGTGAAATACAATTCAAGTTAAATTTGCCCTCGGGCCACTATAATAGATACTTCTGTTAACACAAGTTGAGATTATTCACCGGATAAAATCCTACTTTTAAAGGTCATTGCACCAATGTAGTGAAAGTGGACTTCTGTCATTCTTATAATTATTACTCATTACTGCCCTTTACATGGTGTCCTCTAAAATTATAAGTCCCACTCTGGAGACATAATCTCATAGGATCCTTTCCAGGTAAGCTTGGTCCCCCCTCCACTCCCCCCAAATGATGCAGATGGGATATTTAAATCAAAGTGGCTTCACATAGAGATGTTTCTCAATGAATAATAGGTAATCACCAAGGTCAGGTGATTGATAGAACCTAAAATTTGATATTTAATACATGGTAAAACATTGTAATGTTTTTATGTTCATACATTTAAAACATGTTTGAAATTATATTCTAAATTCACAGATGTTCAATACTTGTTAAAACTTTGCTGAGATCAAAATAGTTTCAGAAGATTGCCTTTCCTTTCCTGTCAGTATTCAAATCTATCCTTAAGTTACAACGTCACTGAAGGACAAAACACTCACTCTTTGTTTGCTAATTCATTCATTTATCCGTCCATCTATGCATTGAAATGCAAATTTTCATTGAGACAGAAATATGATTGGCACAGGGAAAATAGCCAAACAAGGAACCCAGTCTTCTGAAGCTTACAATGTAGAGACAGACAATAATCAAGCCATTACATGAATAATGTAGAGTTAAGAACAGAGATGACTGTCCTGGAGCAAACATGCCTGGTTCTCTGAAGACTCATCCAAGAAAAGGAACATGACTTTAACGCACGACTCAATTGAGATGCAGGTTAGAGAGGCAGACAGAGCCAGAACACCTAGGACCTTCAATGTGACCATAAGGATTTTGATTTTTGTTTTCTAAAAGCAATGGAAAACCTTTTAAGGAATTTAAGCAACAAGACAACATCATTAGATTTTAGTTTTGAAAGATGGTTTTTTGCCTGAGGAATGGAGGAGAGATTGGAATGGGCCGAGGTGGGGCGAGACTAGTTCTTAGGCTTGTGAATGTGGTCCTCGTGGGGACAGTGTTAAGAAGCTTGTTTGCTACATTACACAGCACCTTGTCAATGAGGATGGAAAGAAAAACTGTCCCTCCTGTCTCACTCAGTACTGGAAATAGCTGGGCCTAACCTGAGTTACTATTTGTTTTTATCTTATAAACACATAATAGATATTTATCTTGTGAGTATTTACCTTATAAACTCTAAGGAGATATTTAGAAATAAGGCAACTGATTACACTCTCATCTTCTCCCTGGCTTCCAGAAAAGCCAATGCCAAGTTTGTGGCTTTTAGAGCATTGGGCTCTAGGGTATTGCATTTTGTGCTTCCCTCAATCCTAGTTTTATCTTAATCCTTTAATTTATATTCCTTTGCTTTATTTTTTTGCTTAATTTTAATATTATTTTGTACCCTTGGAACAAAAAATCTTACAAATAATTAAGCAAAACCATGGATACTATTATATTAAAAGATATGTGTTGCTACCTTAGAAGAAATGTCTGAAAAACAGGAAAATGTATTGACAATATTTCTAGCATATATAAGGACAAGACACCAAGGATGGAATGGAGTATGTGTGAAAACAACATTCCTGCGTGTACTGAATTGCCACTTGAAGAGAGCTAATCTCTCTCTACATTGCTATGAACTGTATTTCTTCAAGATGTGTAAAACTGGCAGGACCCTAAATTCCAGATATCATTTGCTCTTGGCTTTGGTGCATACCCATGGTATCTGTTATTGTGCAATGTTCTTTGGAATTTATAGAAGAATTTGACTGCTTCTAGCTTGAGATACGAAAAAAAAAATCTTATCTAATTTAGCACAGTGATAATGCAGTGTTTTAATACATCCCAGCTTATGTGAGACATGATAATTTCTTAAATGGTACTGTCATGCCTTAGACATGGTGACTTCATAGCATGCAAAGTCAATAAGAAATAGATATTTAGAATCTGAAATGGAAACCTACAGTTTTGCTATTCTTTCTCAATAGGAAGATTTTTTATATTTATATCAATTTCTCACTAATGACTCTTTTAAGGCTTGAATATAGTAGTCATTCTTTTAGGTGACTCTTAGGATTAAAAGTAAGAAAAAAGCAAGGAGGACGTTACCTATCCATTTGGTGAGTCTTAAAACTCTAAAAGATAGTGATAAGACGACCAGTCTATGAGTTGTCAAGTTTAGGCAACAAAAAGCTACTCAACCCAGGAGTGGATACAAGTGAAGGCTCATCAAAGGAACCATGTTCTGCTATAATCAACAGTCTGTATCTTCCACTGCCTCTGGTTTAGATTGACTTCATCTGGTCCACACCTCTCAATTCTCCCACAATAGTCCAGGAAGGATACTGAAAACTAGGGCAGATGGATTTGCTCTGCAATGACACTCTGATCGTTTCATTGTACAGACCTCTTCACAATACCGGTTTCCCAAACTGCATGTTCTTCTCAATCCATTTTTCCAAAATTGGCTTAAAGGTCACAACTTTTATCTGAACATTTCAGCATCACTTCTGCCTGTGGCTTTTCTGTTGTACGTGTACGTTTCATAGCTGTATACCTCCACTGTGTTTCTGATGGGGTCACCTGCCAGGTTTGGATCTCTAGAATGCTTACTCCTGTCATATACCCAGGCTTGTCATATTGATAATTCATGTACATTGACATTTTGCTCTTGGTTTTGTTCTCTTAGGACTCAAGTCAGCTGCATTTCTTCCCAGGTTTTGCTGTAGGCCAAATTCTTGTTCCTCACCTGATCTCACCTGCTCTATCCAGGCCCAAGGAAGATCACAACTAACTGCCAAAATAAAGGAAAGAGAAGCAGACTGAGATTTTTCCCAAATGGGATCCTGGATATGAGAATTGAGGAAGAAGACTGACTCTACACATGCATTGGTCTAAAGACCAAAAGAGTTGATATTCAGCATTATGCACATTACATGTCATCTGACAGTTTTTTTGTGCACAAAATATCCATCCCATTGTTCATTCTGTGCAAAATTGTGGGACTCAGGCATTCTTCCAGAGCCTCTTGGGACAATTCGAGACAAAATATAGGGTGATCATAAATTGAACCTAAATAAATTTGAACAATGGTCCTAATATTTTTCTATCACCTGATTCCTAAACCCAATGTCCCTGCAAAGGCAGTTAGTGATTCACTGTATTATTATCTGTTTCTTATCCTAACATTTGCATCTACCTGTATCCATTCATTTGCTCATGATAGTAACCAGGAAGTCATATCTGTTTCTATATCTAATCCTCGACATTCTAACAAAAATATACTTTATATCCATCTCATTATTTCCTTTTCAACAGTCACCACCCAGGTCACATTTGTATATCACACTGTCATCTCTCACTGGTACTAATATCACTGCATTCTGGCTGGCCTTCCTGATTCCACTTCTATTCTTTTCTAAGTCATTCTGGAACACACAACAGGCAGAATGATAGTGCAAATCACAAAGTCTCATTACATTGTTACCCTGTTTAATTCTCTTCAAAGTCTTCTCTTCCCATCTAGGATAAAATCAAAATTCTTTCACAGCCAACAAAGGTTGGCATGTCTGGTCCATGGTGACTTCATTAGCTACATCTATGCTGTTCTCCTTCTATAAATTATGTTCTAACAGCCCTGACCATCTTTCCGTCTTTCTCAACTTTTGACCTTCGCACATATATTTCTTTCACATGTATTCTTTAACATCTCAATTGTTATTTAGCCTTTCATTTTCATCTGATATGTTACTTTTTTAATGAGGTTTCCTCTGAATCTCGGATTTAAGGTAGTTCTATTACCCTATTTTACGGTATATTGTAATTTTCCCTCACAGCGCTTTCCTCAGTTTCTATTTAGGCACTTGTTGTTTGTGTGGATATTTCTATAGTGGCGGTTTTCTTCATAGGCTGTGAGCCCCACAAGAGTAGGGACCATGAATCTTTTGCTTCCTACTGTATCCTAATGGCTAGTACAGACACTGGCAGATAGTAGGCATTTAATATACTTGTTGAATGAATGAATGGAAATTCCATATCTCACAGTTTATTAGTTCAGTTATTCAATAAGATATGTATCTTGTGTAATGCACTGTCTTCAGCTCATTGGATACAAAAGAGACAAAGAGACAAAAAGAAACAAAAAACCCTGCTCTTGTGGAGCTTTCCTCCTAGTATAGGAAAACCAAGAATAAACAACAAATATTATAAATTACATAGTGTTTTAGAGGGAGAATTGTGGTAAAGAACAAAACTGGAGCAGGAAAACAAAATGAGGTGTGCCAGAGGAATGTGATTTGCCATTTTAATAAATGATCAGTTTAGGCCTTATTGAATAGGTTACATTTGGGGAGAGAATTGAAGCAAGTGAAGCAAGTGGAGTTAGCTATTCGGATATCTAGAGAAAGAATTTTCCTGCCAAAAGAAACAGCTAGAACAAGTCAGATAATGTAGGCTTTTTATGACCACTGTCATTACTTTGGTGTTTATAATGACTGAGCTGGGTGATCCATCAAATGGTTTCAGCAGAAGAGTGACACACCTTACTTACGCCTTCCGTGGATCAAGGTGGCTGTTCTGTGTAGAATGGATTGTAGTGAGCCATGGGTGGGAGCAGGGAGACCAGACAGAAGGCTTCTGAAGAATTCAGGCAAGAGAAGATGGTCACTTGAATCAGAATACAGCAGTGGAGGTGGAAAGAAACTGTTGGATTCTGGATGCATTTTGACGTTAGAGCCAACAGGTTCTGCTGTTGCACTGGGTGGGAGTCTGAAAGGAAGTAAGGAGTTAAAGATAACGCCGAGGATTTCGCCCTGCTTAACTGGAAGGATGGAGTTACAATCAAGGCAGAGAGTGAAGAGGGCAGATGAATGTGCTTGGGTGGAGCTGGTGAGATCATGTTTATTTGGAGATGCCAGCAGAGAGGTTAAACGAGGGGCAGGACATAAAATTGAGCAACGCTACATGAGAGAATGAAGCATGTGGGAGGGGCCGACTTACAGATGATACTTAAAGGCAGGAGAACAGGTGATATCACCATGCAGTGGGTATAGAGAGAAAAGGACCAAGGTCTGAGCCACCGGGCGCTTCGGTGTTAGGAGATCTGAAGGAAGAATTTTCTGCATAGCTAATGCTGGATCCAATATAGTAAATCTGTTTTAAAATTTGGTGTTTTTTCACTTAAATATCAGCCAGAATTTTTCTGAAGGGGCAATGATTTTTCCGTGTAGAAATAATTTAAAAATCCTTAAAATCCTCCATACTATTTTTATAAACAAGTATTGTCTGGTAACAGAGGCCTAAAGTCTTTTGTTAAAACTCACTTAATGATACTTAAATTTATGGCATACAATATATGTTCTTCATGGAATATGATTTTATCCTTAAAAAGATTCTAGCATCATTTCCTCAGGGAGATAATTCATCAGATTAACTATGAGTTATGAAGCCTTTTACTTAGAATACAGCAATGAAATTGGGAGAAGAAAAGTTTATATATATATATATATATATATATATATATATATATTTGTCTTCTGAATAGTAACGAGATATTAGACGTCAGATAAAAAACAGCAAAAAGATAAGGTTAAAATTAAACAAACATTAATTTTAGATTCAGGTTTGTTCCAAACAACTTTGAAGGTCAAACTTTGTTCTAGATCATTCACTGATCTGAAGGAATTTGAGGAAGTTGGGGTAGTTTCAGGGTTAACAAAGGAATTCAGGCCTTTGGGTTTAGTTCAGTTCATGACCCCATAAAGCCCCCAAAGAATACCTCTGACTCAATTGAGGCTGCTGTCCAAGTTCACTGTGGTTCAGATTGATGCCCCGAAACCAAGGGAGCATCTGTGGCATGGAAACCATTCAACAACATGCTTTCTCTTCTACTGTGGGCAACGTTCTGGGCTATTTGGTAAATCATTCCCTTTGAAACTCTGAGGGCTGTAATTTGTACAACACTTCTTTGTATTGTGTATGTCTCATCTGTTTGTGTCAGCTGAGACAGAGCGCAAATGTTTAACAAAGGATTCCAAACTCTTAGCAATACTTAAGCAATGCTAAAAGTATGTGGAATGTAATCTTAGTTTCTCAACTGCACACTGTTATTTCTAAATATAAAATCCTTCTAAGATTTTTTTCTCGATGGTTCTATCCCTGTAATGAAGATCGTAGAGTCATTTAGAGTCATACACGGCTGCAGTCAGGGTCTAGCACTGCCGCTTTGCTGGGTGTAATAACAGGCATGTTGTCTAGCAGTGTAAACTGTCCAGGTATTAGTTTCCTCACCTGCAAAGTGGGATTAATGGTAATACCCTCTGGGTTCATTTAAAAACATAAAATAAAACAATGCATTCAAGGGCTTAGCAGAATGCACCTAGGAAGTACTCAATAAATGGTAGGAGTTTTTCTTTGTTACTGGCAATCATTCTTTGTCCCCAGACCTTGTCTCCATTTAAAGCAATTTAATACTTTATCAGTCGTAAATTCAGAAATTTTTGTGCCTTCTATTTAACCTAAATCAACTTTATTGGAATATAATTTACATACAATAAAATGCATCTATTTTAAGTGTAAATTTTGACAGATTTATACACACCTTGGTAACCACTACAACAATTAAGACACAGGACATTTCCATGACTCCACATTCCCTGAGGCTTTTCCAAATAATTTTCCCATTTCAGTACCACACAAAGGCAACCATTGCTGTTTTCTGTCACTATAGATAATATTTCTCTTTCTAGAGATTCACATAAATGGAATTCTATGGTATATACTCTCATGGAACTGGCTTTTTTTTTCACTCAGCATATTTTTTATATTTATTTGTGTTTCTCTGGAGACCTCTGTCTAATAACGTTTTATTATTTTTAACCATTCTCATGTTTCTATTTTGTTATCACATTATGGTTTACTTTGCATTTCCCTAACAACTAAAGATGTTACACATCTTTGCATGTAACCGGTTACTGACCATTCATATACCTATCTTTGGTATATGCATCTATAAAATTATTCATGAGATTTTTTCCCCTATTGTTTATGTGTAAAACTTCTTTATTTGGTTTCATTCCTTTGTGAGATATATGTTTAGTAAACATTTTCTTCCTACATGTGGTAGGGACTTTCTTCATTTTGTCAATACCTTATTTGAGGAATAGAAAATTTTAATTTACCAAGTCCAATTTATCAATTTTTTCCTTTTATTTTGGACTTTTGGTGTCTCATCTAAGAAATAATAGATTGTGAAAATGTTCTCTATGTTTCATTATACAAGTTTTAGATTTTATGTTAATGTCTATGGTTAATTTCAAGGTAATTTTGTATAAAGTATGAGACAATAGTAGTTCATTTTATTTTCCCAAATGGTGACCTAGTTGTTCTAGCTCCATTTGTTGAAAAGTACTTCCTCTTGAAGTACCTTAGCATTTTTGCCAAAAATCAGCTTGCAATTTATGAGTGTCTCATCTGTTCCATTAATTTGTATTTCTCTCCACACAAAAATATCATGTTGTCTATACTATGATAGCTTTACAATAAGTGCTAGTGTATCAGAATGCAATCGATTTTTGTACTAACCTTATATTCTACAAACTTGCTAAATTCAATTTTTCACGTTCTCGTAGCTTTTGGTAGACTTGCTGGGATTTCTACATACAGGATTAATTTTAGTCTTGTCATTTTGTGCTTCCTGTATTTTGAAGCTCTGATATTGGAAGCATACACATTTAGAACTGGGCCCTTTATCATTATAAAATGTCCTGACTTTTACTTTGTCTGATTTTAGTATAGCCATTCTTTCTTATGCTTAGATTTGTGTGGTATAGCTCTTTCACTGATTTTATTTTATTGTATCTGTATCTTATGAATGTGGATTCCCTGTAGACAGCATATAGCTGCATTTTGCTTCTTTAATATCTTTTTAAATTGGTGTATTTAGACACCAATAATTCCATTTAGGCAATAGAATTATATATATGATTGGACTTAGGCCTACCATGTTAAAGGTTGTTTTATATTTAGTCCGTTTTTTCTTTGTTCCTTTTTCTTCCTTCTAAACCTTCTTTTAGAATGATTATTTTGTTTAGGATTCCATTTTATTTGTATTATTGGCTTAAGTATACCTCTGTATTCTTTTAATGTGATGTCTCTAACAGCTCTGGTTCCAAGTTACCTTTTCAGTGATATTTGTAGAGCAAACAGTCTTAGAGGACAGACAGTGTCTTCCTCTGAAGCCGAGAGCTGGTTTGCTTGCATTCCATTAAAAAGGACTGTGGTTGCCTAATGTCATCTGTGATGTAAACCTACTGTATGTACAGCTTCCACCAAGATTTGCCTCCGTTTTGCCCCCATGGGATCTGGGGGCAAAGAGCAACTGATACACATGTGAAACCCATGCTGCCTGCTGGGCCATTACTAAGAAAGTTCTTAGTCTTTTTTAAGTCTTTGTTAGTCCTGTAAGTGAGAGCTAACAAGAGAAAAATCAGGAGACCTTATGAAAGTACTGGGACCCTACTTGAAGCTGGGACACCAAACTGATTTTCTAGCTTTGTCTGCCAACTCTCAGCCTACAGAATGCAGACAGTTGGTTGGCTTCAACAATAGGAATTTTTTAGGTGAAGAGGAAGGAGACCTATTGTTATCTAAATATCATGGTGCGATCTCCATAGGATGTAAGACAAGAAGAGGTGAGCAGGGGGTAAGGAAGTCATATGGAAAGTGCTGGATGAAGAGAGTCTGGTTTATCAGAAACATGGATGGGGGCTTCCCTGGTGGCGCAGTGGTTGAGAATCTGCCCGCCAATGCAGGGGGCATGGGTTCGAGCCCTGGTCTGGGAAGATCCCACATGCCGCGGAGCAGCTGGGCCCGTGAGCCACAATTGCTGAGCCTGCGCGTCTGGAGCCTGTGCTCCGCAACAAGAGAGGCCGCGACACTGAGAGGCCCGCGCACCGCGATGAAGAGTGGCCCCCGCTTGCCGCAACTAGAGAAAGCCCTCACACAGAAACGAAGACCCACCACAGCCAAAAATAACTTAATTAATTAATTTAAAAAACAAACAAACAAACAAAACCTGGATGGCCAGCAGCAGACTGGCTGGAAAGGAAACCTGGTAGTAAGACTGGATGCACGCATTCACATGAAGTACAGTCAGGTGCCAGGGGAAATGGTTGCTATTATTGGTATTTCAGGAGAAAAAAGGAGGGAGAGCTTGATTGGAAGGGGAGGGACGGTCCTTCACTGTGGTTCTGGACTAGAGTAGGCCCAAAGCGGGGTTTGTGTGAGACTGAGGGGGCTCAAGTGAAGAGGAGATAGTTAATCTCCAGTAAATTCGTCGTGGCTGGGTGTGGTGACAGACGCAGAGGTTCCAGCTTGTTCCTGCTTTCTCCAGCCCACGTGCAGCTCTTCTTCCTGACTGCTGGCCACACTGAACACCACCAGCCCCGGGCCCACCTCCAGAAGCTCCGCAGCTGCCCCCCCCAGGAGTGGTAGCAATGCAGAAGCACGGTCTCCACAGGCCTCCCTCCCAGCTTGCCTGTTTCCTCACTCCCGGTTTGGTGAGCGTGTGTTCTGACTTTTCAGAGTTCTGGCTGGTGACCATATACTTGATCTTACCACTCCCCTGCTGGTGCCTGCTTCCCCAGATTCTCCTGCAGTTGTGTAAGGTCTAATTTTTATACTTGATCCCTCTCCCATATCTCCCAGAGGTTCTGCTTCAGCAACTGAACCCTGACTGATACTTGCTTTTTAAAAGCCAACGTTTTATTTTTAAAAAGCTATATATGTAAACCAAAGTTATTTGTTTACTTCTTGGGGGAAATAACAATTCTGTAAAAAAAGAGTAAACAAAGTTGGATATATTTGTCACGTGTAAGACATGTAGTTTACTTACTGTATTTTTGAACCAAAGTTTGGGTTTAATTGTTGAGAAAAGAGTCATTATCACGAGCATTCGTTTAAAAAAAGCGATGCTTACAATCCAACAAAATGCATTCTTTAAAATATATTTGTCATACGTGTGCATAAATGCGCTATGGAATGAAATGATATTATGTTTAAAATGAACACTTTTTTAAAGCAATGCAAACATTGTAGTTTATTGGATATGTGAAATTTGAGTACCTCAAGCAATATTCACTTAATATTGACCTTATCAAAATGGGGTACTACATAGATTTTTTTTTAAATCCCTTTTTCAGGGATTTTTCTGCGTCAAGTTGATGCTGTTTTGTTGATGTTGTTGTTAAACTTGGAAAATGGAGCATTTTATTCAAGCTTTCCTTTAAAATGTTTATTTTAAATCCTTGGAATCTAGACCAAGCATGCCACTTAGGATGAAAGTTAACAAAGGGCCTTCTAGACATGCTCAAAAACATGCATCCCATCATGTGTTTCTTGGCTTCATGGAAGATTTCACTCAGTGTAGATCTGCTGGTTTATGAAAACTCTACCACGTTAATGAAATGCAAGCATATCACAGAATGACAACCAGAGAAGGAACACAATCTATCATGAAAAACTTTTCGTTAAAATAATTAGTTTGCCTTTCACGCATATTAACCAACTCACCAACATCGTTTGAGGACCGTTGTCTCAAAGCAGCTTTTCTTATTTGCTTACTTACAGGCATTTCCTAAAACCTGGGACATCCTCAATGTACTGGGAATTTTTAAAACATCATCCATGGATGGCACTTCTCACAGCCCAAAGGTGTGTGATTGTCACAGAAACCGTAAGCGGCTGGTTCTATGTACTGACAATGGAAGACGGAAGCTGCCCCCAGATATGGACCCAGAGAAACAGTCAGCTGAAGGCTGTGCTCCAGCGGGGTCATAATTTCAGGACACTGGTCCTTGATGTGCTGAGTATGCCTTCCAGAAAGCTAGGCTCCTATTTAAGAGGCTGACAGGGCAGTACTGGCAGAATACCAAGTTATAAACTGACTCTGAATGTGACTCTTATTTTTCTTCTCTCTCCCAGCGCTTTGTTAATTCCTAATTCAATGAACATTTAAGAAATATCTATACTGTTTTAGGTCTGGCCATTCAAAGATGAATAAGACATGGACTCTGCCCTCTAGGAACTCATGGTCTGAGGATACATGTTTAAATAGAAATATCCTACAGACAGGCATGTAAATAGAACACAAAAATAAAATACATTAAAAGCACTATTAAAATATGTACAGCTTAAAGGGTTACTAGAGAAGAAACAGCAATTTCCTCTTTCTGGAAGCCTGAAAAGCCTCAAATAAAAGGTAATACCTGATCTGTGTCTGCACGGTTTTATGTGTGTGGTGTGTTTGTGGGTGTGCATAGTGGTGAGGAGTTTGAGTGGGTGAAGGAGTTCTAGGCAGAGAAGCGGGCAGCCCACGAGATCTGGGGTGTTTTCGTGACACAGAATTTTCACTCTTCATTCACAAAAAGGATACTTGAGGTGACTTTCGCAGTACTTGTATAGGCAATATTTAATAAACAGCTATTGGGCTCCTAATATATGCTGGGCATTATTATGGACACTTGTGCATCTGTTCACATTAGTCAACAAAACAAAAACCCTTTTCCTCATGGAACTTAATTTCTAGCTGGAGAGATGCACAACAGCAATAAGCCCAACAAATAAGTCAACTGTATAGTATGTTGAAAGTGATAGGTGCTCTGGAGAACAGTGTAGTGGGTAGTTGGACAGTCAAGATAGGAGAGGATGGGACTATGGCAATTTTAAATTGGACAGTCAAGGTATGCTTCACGGATAAGATACAATTTGATCAAAGACCTGAAGGAAGTGAAGGCAGAGAAGGGACACAGTGAAGGCTGTGAGGAGGTGCAGAGGGCTAGAATCTTCCAGGCTGAGGGGAGAGAGAGCAGGTGTTGGGTGCAGAACAAGCCCTGGAGAGAACAGTATGACAGGGCAGAGGTAAGGAGAGAGGCTAGCCAGGAGGAAGATCACGTAGGGTCCTGTCCAGCCCGACAGGCCAGTAGGAGGACTTCAGATTTTCATCTAAGTAAAGTTATCAGTGGCTGCTGGGTTTTTGAGCAAATAGTGACATTACAGACAGATTTGGAAAGGATAATTCCGCTGCTGTGTTGTAAATAAACTGCAGAGAGGCAAAGTCAGAAGCAGGGAACTAAGGTCCTAGCAGTGAAGATGTTGAGAAGTGGTCAAATTCTGGATTTAATTTGAAGATAGACCTGGCATGAATTCCCGTTGGGTTGGATGGGGGTGTGAGAGAGAGAGGAATCCAGTATGAGTCTAGGATTTCCAGCTTGAACAAATGAGATGGTGCAGTTGCTATCAACTGAGATGGGCAAGGCTGTGTTGGAGAATAGTTTGGAGGCTTATCAGGAGATTGGTTATGCACAGATTAGGTATAACACATCTATTAGTCATGCAAGTGAAAATGTCAACTAGATGGCAGATACATCACTGATGTTCAGGGGAGAAATCTGGGTTGGGGACACAGATTTGGAAGTCATCAGCATAGAGGTGGCATTTAAAGCCATGGGACAGGTTGAGATTTCCAGGAGAATGAGTGTAAATGAAGAAGAGCTCTGAGGCGTCCCAGCATCACACACACACACACACGTGTATATGTATATATGTTTATATCCTAAACACATATATCATGTATATATCATAAAATATATAGAGTCATACACAATAGAAATATGTGTGCATATTTTATGATGACTATTTATGACTAAGGACAAATGGAGAGAAGTAGCATAATAAGATATTATGAAGAAGAAAACCTGTGCTTTGAAATGCACGCTCTGATACGCCATGTAGTTACCAAAGTTGGGCCATAAGGTGAGTTATGAAGGTCTGAACTTCCCAGGAACAAAACCAGGCTCGACTCCACATGGTTGGAGCACAAAGTGCGTCCGCGGGAGCAGCCACGCACCTGCCGAGGGGACGGCAGGCGAGAGATCATGAAGGACCGTGCATGCAGGGCTCTCGTAAAGCTGGCTCATGTCCTTTCTCCACGCTGGCTGTTCGGAGGCATCCTGTCTTCTGAATCGACTTGCAGTCTGCAGATGGCGCTGTGTCCATCTTTTACTAGTTACGTTTTCTATCGCCCTCTTGTGTGATAGATTAAAGTGCATGAACTTTGCCCTTTAGATTCGAGAGACTTGAAGGACTTGAACGATGACATGAGCGAACTGGCTACCTCAAAATTTTGTTTATTTACTTATTTACTAGATTGTTTACTTATTTTTTATTTTCAAAATTATGGGGTGGCAGGGTGTAGCATTTTTAAAAATGGAAAGTACTGTAAGAAGAAACGTCAGCTAGAGGTCAGTTGTAAGGATGTAGCCTTGACCTAAGGCAGTGCAGTGGAAACGGGGGCCATAGCAGCCAGACTTGAGAAGGATTTATCAATAAAAGGCAGCAAAGCCAAATTGGACATTCATTAGATATGGCATGAGGCATCTAGATTTATGGCAATGTGGATGGTAGTGTTAGTGTGAAGAATAGAAAATACGGTCAGAAGATGAGTTTGAGTGTAAAATTTGAGTTTTGCATATGTGGATTTGAGAGTCCTATCAGATAACCGTTCACTTGTACTTTCATTTTTGCACATTTAGTGAGAATTAAAGGGTTAGCAATAAATATTTGGGAATGATCAGAGTATGCATAGTGGTAATTAAAACTGGGGAATTCAGAAAATCCTTCTATGGCTACATTTTAAATATTCTACCAGATTAAATTTTCCTAAAGTACCGTTTCGATCTGTCACTCCTCTCCTGATCCTGGGTGATACCCATGGCTAGGAAGGTAAACTTGCCTGCATGTACCATAAAAGTCTCTTATGATGTCATCAAACTCTGTCATTTCAGCTTTATCTCCCATTATATACCTCTCTTGGCCTGTTTTAGTGAAATTTGACTTTTGCAGAGTACCTGTGATTTTGTGCATATTGTTTGATTTGCTTAGAATTCTTTTGTCCCCTTCTCTATAAAATTACATATTCCCTTCGCTTAAATTCATGCTGCCTTTGATAGTAACATGTTTTGTTGATTTATGTCAAACTGTAATCTGAGAATAACTCTAAAAGAGATCTGAAAAATATAATGAAAATCATTTAAATATAAAACAGATTATTTGCCTTTTCAAAGGACGATTTTAAAACTTTCCTTAATAAAATATGGTCAAAGCACAAGTCCTGCTAGACTGTAGTATTGAGTCCACATTTTCATATAAATCTAACAAGTGGATTTTAGGCTTAATTAACTCTTCTATTTACAGCTGTCCTTTTTTTTTTTTAACATCTTTATTGGAGTATAATTGCTTTACAATGGTGTGTTAGTTTCTGCTTTATAACAAAGTAAATCAGTTATACATATACATATGTTCCCATATCTCTTCCCTCTTGCATCTCCCTCCCTCGCACCCTCCCTATCCCACCCCTCTAGGTGGTCACAGAGCACCGAGCTGATCTCCCTGTGCTATGCGGTTGCTTCCCGCTAGCTATCTATTTTACGTTTGGTAGTGTATATATGTCCATGCCACTCTCTCACTTCGTCCCAGCTTACCCTTCCCCCTCCCCATATCCTCAAGTCCATTCTCTAGTAGGTCTGTGTCTTTATTCCTGTCTTGCCACTAGGTTCTTCATGACCTTTTTTTTTTTTTTTCCTTAGATTCCATATATATGTGTTAGCATACTGTATTTGCTTTTCTCTTTCTGACTTACTTCACTCTGTATGACAATCTTCTAGGTCCACCCACCTCACTACAAATAACTCAATTTAGTTTCTTTTTATGGCTGAGTAATATTCCATTGTATATATGTGCCACATCTTCTTTATCCATTCATCCGATGATGGACACTTAGGTTGCTTCCATGTCCTGGCTATTGTAAATAGAGCTGCAATGAACATTTTGGTACATGACTCTTTTTGAATGATGGTTTTCTCAGGGTATATGCCCAGTAGTGGGATTGCTGGGTCGTATGGTAGTTCTATTTTTAGTTTTCTAAGGAACCTCCATACTGTTCTCCATAGTGGCTGTATCAATTTACATTCCCACCAACAGGGCAAGAGGGTTCTCTTTTCTCCACACCCTCTCCAGCATTTATTGTTTCTAGATTTTTTGATGATGGCCATTCTGACCAGTGTGAGATGATATCTCATTGTAGTTTTGATTTGCATTTCTCTAATGATTAATGATGTTGAGCATTCTTTCATGTGTTTGTTGGCAATCTGTATATCTTCTTTGGAGAAATGTCTATTTAGGTCTTCTGCCCTTTTTTGGATTGGGTTGTTTGTTTTTTTGTTATTGAGCTGCATGAGCTGCTTGTAAATATTGGAGATTAATCCTTTGTCAGTTGCTTCATTTGCAAATGTTTTCTCCCATTCTAAGGGTTGTCTTTTGGTCTTGTTTATGGTTTCCTTTGCTGTGCAAAAGCTTTTAAGTTTCATTAGGTCCCATTTGTTTATTTTTGTTTTTATTTCCATTTCTCTAGGAGGTGGGTCAAAAAGGATCTTGCTGTGATTTATGTCATAGAGTGTTCTGCCTATGTTTTCCTCTAAGAGTTTGATAGTGTCTGGCCTTACATTTAGGTCCTTAATCCATTTACAGCTGTCCTTTATAAGACAGTGTCCCTTTATGCAGCAAACATCTGTCATGTGATTAGTAGGTCTGGGAAAATTTAAGTCATGCTTTATTAATTATGGCTTAGCGAGTACTAAGTAAAACTTAACCAAACAAAGGAAAGTCAATACATTTGATTCTGGGCAAGCTAGAAATAGTCATCTGTTTTCAATTAATTCATAATTTGATCATTCAAGCAAATTATGGAGGAAATGAGGCATTCCCTATATCAGACAGTAATAAAAAGACTGGTTGAGATACTTTCTTTCAGGAAATCCTATTAAATTGGAATCACAGTGTGTTAGATATAGAATCAACCTCAGTGACCATCTAAGGTAGCCTGTTGATTACTGATGGCTCAGCTACACCGCAGAGAGACTGACCGGCCTGAGCTCAAGCCACTGTTGTATCTGCCGCCTAGGAAGAAGAAAGATTTCCAGTTCAACAGCTGGATAGTGATGAAAATGGAAGTTTTCTCTAATTTATTCTCGCTAATTCTAATTTTTTAAAATATCAAACTCCTCTGGATTCTATTAGGTGTTAATGGCATATAGATATTTATGAATGTAATGTGTACATATGAATATGTTCACAGTACGGACGTGAGAGGCTTAATAAAAGTTAATAAAATAATAAAAATTAACTGAAAATTAATAAAAGTACCATGAAAATGCTGTATTTTTCATGTTAGTGAGATACAACACAGAATGATGAAACTGATTTTCAAAAATATTCATTGGAATTTATATACTTTACTAACTGGCTTATAAGCTATTTTTAAAATTAAATCTCTTTTATGTGCAGCTACATAGGGCCTGGAGTTCAGAACTGGGTGGGATTCTAAATTAAATATTGTTAAGTTAAAATACAATTCTTTAAGGATAGTTGTTAAGTTGTGTCATCTTTTTAAGCAAACTTTTATTACTGAAGTATAACTGCATAACATGCATGGATCTAAAATGAATTAAGTAAATGCCCTTGCATAACCATCACTCAGCACAACATACAGAAAGTTACCAGCACCACAGAAACTCTCCTCATGCCCCTTCTTATCATTTCCAACTCCCTCCCCAAAGTAATCACTATTCTGATGTCCATCAACCAAGAGTATTTTTCTAGGCTTGACACTTACTTCAGTGGCTATCATAAATAAAGCTGCCATGAGTATATACACACGTCTTTTGGGTAGAGATAGTACTAAGAGCAAAATTGCTGCATCATAGTTTGGAGCTAGTAGATAACCAAAATCACTTCCCAAGACATTGTATCAACTCAGACTCCCAGTAGCAATACACATGATTTTTAGTTGCTCCAAATCCTCACTCACACTTGTTATCACATGTATGTGTTTCACATTAGTGTTCCCAGGAGCACAGAGTGGTATTTTATGGTGGTTTTAATTTGCATTTCCTTGGTGATTAATGACCTAGAGCACATTGAGCCAGTCGAGTATATTCCTTTGTGGAGAGCCGTTCATCATATCTTTTGTCCTTGTGTCTATTAGACAGTCTTTGGTAGATTTTCGTTGTATGTTCTGGACATGCATATGTATAAGTGTGTATATGCATACTATATATGTATAAAATATGTGTATCCCTTTATACCTTTCCACTCTCTTAATGGTGTCTTTTGGTGAGCCTAGAGGGTCATAATTTTAATAAAATCCAATAGGTCCCCTATATGGGAAAAGAATCTAAAAAAGAGTGGATATATGTATATGTATAACTGATTCACTTTGCTGTACAGCAGAAAATAGCACAACATTGTAAATCAACTATACTCCAATAAAAATTAATTTAAGGGACTTCCCTGGTGGTCCAGTGGTTAAGACTCTGCACTGCCAATGAGGGGGGCGCAGGTTTGATCCCTGGTCAGGGAACTGAGATCCCGCATGCCGTGCAGTGTGGCCAAAAAAACCAAGCCAAACCAAAACAAAACAAAAAATACAGCATCTCCCTTATTTTTTTTTTAATTAATTTTTAAAAAGCCATTTTTAAATTTTATGGTTAGTAGTTTTTGTGTCCTATTTAAAAATCTTTCCAAGCCCCCTAAGTCATGAAGATGTTGTATATTTTCCTCTAAAACTTTGATGTTTTACCTCGCACATTTAAACTTAGAAATCACCTGGAGCTGGTTTTTTGGAGTATGATGCAAAATAGGGGTCAAGGTTACATTTTTTTTCCCTCCCATATGAATATCCAACTTATCTAGCACCATTTATTGAAAAAAAGTCTTCCCTGCAATTCCACCTGGATCATAAGTCAGGTGACCATATACGTGTGGAGGTGTTTTTGAACTTCCTCTTCTGTTCCGGGTGTGTATTTCACTTAAACCTTGTCCTAATCCCACATTGTATTCTTACTGTAGTTTTCTAAGTCTTGATATCAGGTAGGGAAATCTAACTTTGTTCATCTTCAAGAGTGACAGTCATTCTGGCTCTTTGACTCCCCATATAAATTTTAAAATCAGTTTATCATAGAATACACATCAGGATTTTGATTGTAAATACATAAGCTCTAAGGAATATTAGAAGAGAACTGACATTTGAAATACTGAATCTTCTTAATCATCAAATTGATCTAGTCCTCCATTTATTTAGGTCTTTAAAATTTACCCTCCGTAAGTTTTCTGTTAGAGGTCTTCCATATATTTTGTTAGATTGATTTTTATGTATTTGACTTTACTGATGTTACTGTTAATGGCATTATTTTATATATTTCACTTTTTATTATATGTTGCTAATAAACAGAAAGAATTGATTTTTATATGTACCTTGTAATAAGCAAACTTGCTAAACTTATTAATTCTGAAAGTTGATTTACAGATAAAGTCAATGATGGATTGAGAATAAATGTATGGAAGAAACAGCAGGAAAAATAAGCTAGAATGGCAATTTTAATATAAGATAAAATAGACCTCAAGATAAGATTAAAACCAGAGATGAAAAGAAACATTTCATAATCATAGATACACCTAATAACAGAATTTATTCTTGGTGCCAGAGAAATGGGAGCAAAGTTGAGAGAGAGGGAAAATGGAAAATCTACTCCACGTGTTTGCTTCTCCAAGCTTTGATTACTCTCCACAATCCACTCGTCTAATTTTCAGAGTGCTTAGGTGGTTGTTCTTTGAATTTTGTCTGCAGTTTTGCTTGTGTGTCACAGAAGGAATGGGCTATAGTGACCTGACACTTCAAGCCATAACCTGAAATTCCATATACAGAGTATTTTGAAATGGCCAATTGGATGTCATGGCTATTTTGGTGATCACACCTATTTCATGGTCTTAAAAAAACATTAAATACTTGGCTTCATTACCAAGTCAATTAAAAATACCCCACCATCCTATTAATTAATTCCGCACTGTTTTTGAAACTAAACTCATCTTTCCCTTGATCTGAAATATCTTTGCATGGTGCCCTTTAAATAATTTTATTGTTATTCATTAATTTCTGATCTAAGAGTCATTCAGTTAGGTGAGGTATTTAGAGGAGACAGGTAGTATAGATTGTTCTTTAAATTGTTCACTGGCTATGTAAGTCTTGCTGAAATTCCTCTCTTAGATATAAAGAGAAAGAATGGTTCCTATGGACAGATTTAAGGACATTTCTCCTAGACATCCATTCAGTGATTCTGGGTATAAGGAATACGCGGTAAGCTAAGTGTCCAGAGTTTTCCTCCTGTATTAAACTCTGCCCTCGTGACTTGCATGGCTGGGGAGGGTTATGTTCTCAATCTGCACTTTGTGATCAGCATTTTCCTTTGCTCTTCCCCTCACTCTCACTCTCAGTTCTTTTGCTTCCTGGGATTAAGCAAGTACTCTGGCTGCCTCAAAAACAAGTGTGGACGTGATAAAAAATGTCTTTCTAGATTTCTGGAGGATATGGAAGGCAGAGAGTAGGTTGATGCTGCATAACAAGCTTTTAGTCAGACTTTTCAAATGAAAAGTAGGGTTTGTTTTTTTTTTCATGAGGAGTATGCATTTCAAGGAAAGAATACTAGATTTGTGGGAGGAGAAAATCTAGAGACGTTAATAATTGACAACTCAAAACCCAGAGGGAGATCTATTTTCCTATTTGGCATAGAAATTGAAAAGCATAATAAAGAAGGGAATCACTGAAACCATATTTAACATGTCATATACTTTTAAAAAGTAGGGTTTTTTTCATATTTTGTTGGTATTTTCTATAAACTTAATGATTAGTGGCAAACTAACCAGAATAATAAGATAGGTTTAAGAAATATTCTACAGCTCAAGCCAGTAATTTCTGCTGAAGATGAACTTTTTTTGGCTAAGATGTAACTTTACTTTTGCCATATTTTGAAAGAAAAGGAAAATCAACCTAGTGCAAAAAAAAAAAAAATAAGGCAATTAACATTAGGACCTTCTTCTAAGGAAGATTAAGAAGCAAAGCTCCTGGGCTTCCCTGGTGGTGCAGTGGTTGAGAATCCGCCTGCCAATGCAGGGGATACGGGTTCGAGCCCTGGGCTGGGAGGATCCCACATGCCGCGGAGCGACTAGGCCCACGAGCCACAACTACTGAGCCTGCGCGTCTGGAGCCTGTGCTCCGCAACAAGAGAGGCCGCGACAGTGAGAGGCTCGCGCACCGCGATGAAGAGTGGCCCCCACTTGCCGCAACTGGAGAAAGCCCTTGCACAGAAACGAAGACCCAACACAGCCAAAAATAAATAAATAAATAAATAAATTAAAAAAAAAAAAAAGAAGCAAAGCTCCAATCTTTTAAATTAATGGCAGTTACTAGAGATCAATGACCTAGGGTCTGTGGACAAGAGGTCATAGAAGCCACCTGGTGAGCAACAGGGCAAGAAAGCAGAGGCGATGCTAATGTGACTGCTGACGCCACTATAATTGGATATTAGCCAACCAGCTCGTCTTCCATTAAGCTCACTTATAACAGTGCAAGTCCAGAGTGGGCTGTTTATATTCACAAAAAAAATTATTATGGAAAAGATTAGGAAGGGTTTCCTCTATCTCCCGTTATATGGAGGTACAAATTTAGGGATTAGAATGACATTTACATTGGAAATTCAGAGAAGAAGGCAGTATAGATGTTAAGAAAATAAAACAGTTTATCAGTAAACATGTTTCAGTTAGTAGTTTTTAACTCAGAAAAAAAAAAAAAAAGAATAGAAGCATAGCAGAAGAGCACGCAGAAGAGGAAATATATAATTCACTTCTTCACCTTTAACACAGGATCAAGTGATCCTGTAACCACAGCAGTGACACTTCCCAATCTCTATTCTTGCTAGAGCTAAGAAATTTAATTCCCTCCCTTCTAATCAAGGCCTGTTTCCTTCCTTGGCCTCTGGAAATGCTCCTGCTTTCCCCATAGATCTTTTGAGGTCAATCAGCAGATTCACTACAAAATATTCACCATTAAATAATACTCTTTTGTTACATTTGCCCTTGCAAACAATGCTGTCAAGAGATACCAGCGATCATTTTTCCAAATTTTATCCAAATAAATTAGATTTTAGTAGTGATTTTTAAAAAATGAGTAGTGATTTTAAAAAAATTTATAAAAACCATCATCTAAAATTATTTTTAAAAAGCATTTACTAAGCATTCACTATTGGAGAGGCATGATGCTAAGTATTTTATATATATTTAGTGGCTCATGACTCTATTTCTACTAATTGTATGACTTTGGATAAGACTTTTCAAGCTCCATTTTCTCATAGATAAAATGAATATAACAAAAATATTGTCTACTTTATATATTTGTTGAAATGACTCATGAAGACAATGAATTTCATTTATTTGCCAAAGTGCCTAGGATAGATTATGTGCTCAATATTAGTTAATAATTGTTAAAATTATGTTCTAAAGTAAAAGTGATTCTTTAATTTTAGAATTAGTTTAAATATTAAAGATTTCCTTCTGGAATTTTTTATACACTCCATCCAGAAGTATATAAGAGTGTTTTTTTCTGCATAATATACTAGTACAGGGTATTAAAACTGAAAACATAATTATTTGCTAACATCTAAACTAAGTTAGACTTTGAGAAAGAATTCTTCATAACAAAAAAGTTCTGTGTATCCAAATAGCAGAAATATTTGGAAATTATTAGAGTTCTCCAACTTTAGATTTCATAGACTCTGTGTTATATTAAGTATAGTTTTTGAGTCAATAGCATAGAGAAAAATGCAACTTCGACTTTATTTGCTACTCGATTTGGAGGTGGTAATGATATATTAGCAACAATCATATATAAAAATAGGAGAAATCACAAAATATAATATTCCACATACTTTCACTTTAAAACTTTGTACTATAAGGTATTCCTATTATTTCTATCTTTTTACAACATAAACTGAAAGGAAAGTAGTATATATTTTATTGTAAGACATTGAGCTTCTGGTATTTTGCTATTTTGTTATTCTAGTATTTAAACAGTTTAGCCAACTGAATATTATTTCATTTTTGAGACCTATTACAACACTTATTACAGTTAATCATTGTGACAAATGATGTTGAGCATCTTTCCATGTACTTATTTGATATTCAAATGTTATTTGTGAAGTATCTGTCAACCCATTTGACCATTTTTAAAAATTGGGTTGTTTTCTTACTACTGACTTTTGAAAGTTTTATTTGGATATTCTGTATGCAAATCTTCTGTTAGGTACATGATTTGCAATTATTTTCTCTCAGACTATAGCTTGTCTTTTCATTCTCTTAACAGTGTTTTTGATTTTGATGAAGCCCAGTTTAAAAATATTTTCTATATTCTTCCTGATTATCTATATTTCGTATCTATTACTGACTTCTATATGTCTATTTTTTATCCTACAACTTCACTGAATTTGTTGATTAGATTTAACAGGTTTTTTGGTAAAGTCTTTAGGATTTTCTATATACAAGATCATATCATCTGCAAACAGAGACAGTTTAAATTCTTCCTTTCTGATTCAGATGCCTTTTATTTCTTTTTCTTGCCTGACTGCTCTGGCTAGAACCTCCAGGACTATGGAGTGGTAAGAGTGGGCACCCTTGTCTTATTCATGATCTTAGAGGAAAAGCTTTCAGCCTTTCACCATTGAGTATAATGTTAGCTGTGGGCTTATCATATATGGCCTTCATTACGTTGAAGTATATTCCTTCTATAACCATTTTGTTGAGGGTTTTTTAATCTTAAAAGGATGTTGTATTTTGTCAAAGCCTTTTATGCTTCTGTTGTGATGTTCATAACTATCTTTCATTTATTAATGGTGGTGTATTATATTCATTACTTGGAGTATATTGAACCATCCTTGCTTCCCAGGGATAAATCCTGCTTGACCATAGTGTATGTGCTGTTGAATTCTGTTTGCTAGTACTTTGCTGAGAATTTTTACATCTATATTCTTCAGGGATATTGGTCTGTAGTTTTCTTTTCTTGTGGTGTCCACATCTGGCTTTGGTATCAGGGTAATGTTGGCCTCATAATATGAGTTTGGGTGTGTTTGCTACTTTTCAATTTTTTGGGAAGAGTTTGAGAAGGATTGGCATTCATTCTTCTTTAAACGTTTGGGTGAATGTACCAGTGAAACCATCTGGTCCTGGGTTCTCTTCTGTTGGAAGGTTTTGGATTAATGATGCAAACTCCTTACTCATTATTGGTCTATTCAGATTATTTATTTCTTAATGATTCAGTCTTGGCCACTTCTAGGTTATCCAAATGTTGGCATATAATTGTTTATATTAATCTGTTATGATTCTTTGTATATCTGTGGTAGCAACTGTAATGTCTCCTCTTTCATTTCTTATTTTATTTAAGAATCTTCTCTATTTTTTCTCAGTTGAGCTAAAGGTTTGTCTATTTATCTTTTCACAAAAATAGCTCTTAGTTTTCTTAATCTTTTCTATTGTCTTTCTAGTCTATATTTTATTTATTTTTGCTCTGGTCTTTATTTCCTTCCTTCTGCCAATTTTCAGCTTAGTTTGTTCTTCTTTTTCTAGTTTCTTGAAGTGTAAAGTTGGGTTGTTTATTTGATATCTTTCTATTTCTTAATATATGCACTTAACTCTATGAACTTTCCTTTCAGAACTACTTTTGTAGCATCCCATCAGTTTTGATGTTCATTTTCATTTGTTTTGAAATATTCTTTTATTTCCTTTCTGATTTCTTCTTTGACTCATTGGTTATGCAGGAGTGTTGTTTAATTTCTACATATTTGTAGAATTTATAGCTTTCTTCTTTTTGTTGACTTCTAGCTTCATACCATTGTGATTTGAAAAGATAATTGGTATGATTTCAGTCTTCTTAAATTTTCTAAGACTTGTTTTGTGTCCTATCATATAGTCTATCCTGGAAAATGTTCCATGCTCATTTGAGAAAAATATATACTCTTCTGCTGTTGGATGAACGTTTTATAAATGTCTGTTAGGTCAATTTGGTTTAATGTATGGTCTGAGTTTAATGTTTCCTTGTTGATTTTCTATCTGGATGTTCTATCCATGGAGGTCCTCTATTACTGTTGCATTGTCATTAATCCCTTCAGATTTGTTAGTATTTGCTTAATATACTTAAGTGCTACAATATTGGGTGAATATGTATTTATGAACATTGTATATTCTTGATTAATTGACCCTTTATTGTTACATATAGAGCATTTTGTCTCATTACAATTTTCAACTCAAAGATTTTTTGTTTGATATAGGTATAGCTAACTCTGATTTCCTTTGGTTTTCATTTGCATGAAATACCTTTTGCCACACCTTTACTTTGAGCCTATGTGTATCCTTAAAGCTGAAGTGAGCCTCTTATAGGCAGCATATAGTTGGGTCTTGGCTTTTTGGGTTTTTCTTTTTTTTGGTTTTGTTTTGTTGTTTTTTGTTTTTACATCCATCCAGCCACTCTGTGTCTTTTGATTGGAGAATTCAATTTATTTCCATTTAGAGTAATTATTGAGATGTAAGACTTACTAATGCCATATTATTAATTGTTTCCTGGACGTTTTGGGGTTCTCTTGTTCTTTTCCTACTCTCTTGCTGCCTTCCTTTTTGAATTGATGGTTTTTTTTAATAGTGGTATGCTTTGACTCCCTTTTCTATTTTATGTTGTGTTTTCCTGTGGCTCATTAAGTTTCCTTAAAACAGATCTTTTGAATTCTTATCTGGTAAATCACAGATCATCATATGTTTGGGTTTGGTTACTGGAAGATTATTGTGATCCTTTGTGGTGTCACGTTATCTTGATTATTCACGTTCTTTAAACTTTTGTGTTGCTGTCTTTGTATTTGAAGTAGCAAACAACCCTTCCAGTTTTTACTAACAACTTCAATGCATCTAAACGCACAATTTTTGCTCCAGTCTGGAACTCGTTCTTTGGAAACCTGGACTCCCACAAAGGCTCTCTCCTCTGTGGGTAATTGTCTGATTCAGTGTTCTCCATGGGACACTGCAGAGTCCAAAGCCAGGGAAGAGTGTAGACTTGCCACATAAGCAACCAGCCTCTCATTTTTTTCAAAATCATGTCTACACTCTTCTGTTTAGTGCCATTCCACTGTTGTTCCACTTTTGTGATGACTCCATTTTTCTCTCCCTATGTTTTCAGTGACCTTGCCTCTAGTGAGTACCTTACTCCTCTCATTGTTTCTGCTTAATTTCATGATACATGGATATGCATAGTGTTTGCTATGGATTCTACAATCTCAAGGCACCTTCTTACGGCCTCCACTGTCTGGGTCCTTTGACTTGGCTCTGGTCACAACTACAGACTCATTCTTTGATACATTCAGTACAATTCTGTAGCCTGCTCTTATTCTGCAGCTATTAAACCCCAGTCATCTGCTTTTAAATGTTATACACACACTTTTTCATGAAGAAATATTTGTTTTTCAGGAATACCTTTAGTTACATGGGAGAATACAATTTTGAAGTCTCTAATTTCATACCTGAATTTGTCCAGTGGCATAAAATGGTTTTACTGAGGAAACAAAAATCCCTGCTTTAACATATATCCACTGAGAAACTACTATATGCCAGTATGTAAAATACCAAGACACAAGGAAGAAGAAAATGTGAATTTACAGTTGGTGAGACAAGTCAGAAATATAAGTAATTATAAAACAGTAACCTAAATGCTAAAATCAATGTACAAACTAACTTCTCAGGGAGTACAAAAGAAGGAGTGATTATGTGTAAAGAGGGAGAAAGAATAATTACAAGTGGCAGTATTTGAGTTTCTGACAGTGAATAGAAGGGAAGAGGTACACTAGAGGCAGCGGTAGCATCTGTTCCTGTAGATTTAGAGATATTCTCTCTTGTTATTGCTTTTGCTGGTATAAATCATTGCTTCTTTAGGGAACCAATTATCCTTTCACATGATATAAAAAATTGTCATGAGGACATATAATATAGGAAAACAACAGAGAAATTTCATAACCTTGTATGCCACTATTTAAAATATTCATCCTTATTTTTCTGAAGAGGCTATAATTATTTTAGGTGACAAAAATATACAGTGTCTCCAGATGGAGGTGTCAGTTAAGAATATCATTTTAACGTCCTCATAAGCAGCTGGTAATTTAAGCTGCTTGACCATTTTCTAGTTTTACACTAGCAAATATGAAGGAAATAATTTTATTTCACAGATGGTTTTATTCGAGGATATGTGAATTTATGACTTTTTAGAGGAAGATTCATATGTTTAAAACTCTTCTGAAGTTCCCAATGAGCCAGATTTATTAATGTATTATTTTTGGAGTCTACTATTTTCAAAATTTCCCTTTACTGAATTGAAGACTTATTAGTCATTTGTCTTGCTAAAACTTACTGTAAATGAAAAAATAATTATCGAGGACTTCTTTATGTAGTGGATTTATATAATGACTAGAATCTTAAATTCTAGAGGTTGAGCTTAGGCAAGCAATTCATAAAAATCAAATCTGATTCAAGAGGAAAATTTCCAAAAAACATAGAGCCTTTTAAAAGCAGTCCCATGATGGTACAATGAACATGTTTGCAATTGCCCTACTAGCTTCCTGTCTCATCCCTTTCAGAGGTAAGTTTTTCAAACAATCCAGCTGTTCTCTGTACTATCACAAAAATGTTGGCTGAGTTCTAAAGATGAGAGAAGGCCTATTAGAAACATTTATTGAAGCCTTCACCAGATGTGATCTTGCATTGCAAGAAAAAGCATTTTTTATGTCCTCTGGGTTCTCAGACCTACATCTGGATTCTGCATGTTTAACTATGCTAGAATGTTAGTCTCTGAAAGAAAAAAATTTCCTATTTAACACGGTGGGAATATTCCTGTATCACTGAAAGTAACGTTAACTACTATAATACTTGAACTGCAAATTCTCAGTAATTTAAAATAAGAGATGTATGTATACTTCATGTTGATGTAACATCCAAATGGGTATTCACAGTGGCAGGTGCCTCTCTCCAAGCAGTGATTCTATGGCCCAGGCTTCCTTCAGCTTGTAGCACCACACTGTTGAGCAGGTGGCTTCCTGGTTTACCATGCTTATCTGCATCAAGCCCTTGAAGAAGAACGGGCATAGAAATCACAAGGGTGGAGCTTTTAAAGAGCTAGTTCTGGAAGCAATGCACATCGGTTTCTCCCACATTCTACTGGCTGGGACTCAGTAACACGGTCACCGTAACAAGCTAGTTCTTAGAAAAAAAGAGCAGATGGATTTCATAAGCAGTTTGCGAGTATCCTCCACAGTTTCCTTCTACGATCTTTCCTGTGCCAGGGGTCTTTTTAATCTAAAATGATTTGGAAAACCTCTATGTTCCCATGTACTTATTTAGGTGGTCCTCTAAAGTGTTTTTTTTTTCTAATGTTCTTTAGGACTTCTCTGGTGGTGCAGTGGTTAAGAATCTGCCTGCCAATGCAGGGGACACAGGTTCGAGCCCCCTGGTCCAGAAAGATCCCAAATGCCGTGGAGCAACTAAGCCTGTGTGCCACAACTACTGAGCCTGCGCTCTAGAGCCCGCGAGCCACAACTACTGAGCCCACGTGCCACAACTACCGAAGCCCGCGTGCCTAGAACCCATGCTCCGCAACAAGAGAAGCCACCACAATAAGAAGCCCGTGCACCGTAAGGAAGAGTAACCCCCGCTCACTGCAACTAGAGAAAGCCTGCACAGCAACGAAGACCCAATGCAGCCAAAATAAATAAATAAATAAATTTATAAAAATAAATAAATTAAATATTCTTTAGTTTTATTCAAAATAATGAATTGTAACAACTTGAATTTCAGAGAATTTGTTTCCTATTGAGAGTGATTCCCCTTGGTAAACCCTACCAATATATTGAGTAAGATTCAGGATGAGCGAGACATTCACGCATCCATTCACTCATTCATTGATTCAGCAAACCTTTACGGTGCTTATTCTGCACCAAGAATTTCTGGAAAATTGAGATATATTAGTGCATAAAAGAGATAAAGACACCTTTCACATGGAGTTTACACACGGAGGAGATGAAAAACAGGTGAAAAAGATGAAAAACAGCTCTAACGAATGAGATGATTATAAGGAATATAAGTAAATGACGAGTGAAATGGAAAAAGGAAAAAAAGAAAGGTCAGAGAGAATGAAGAATGTGGTGTTGTGAGAAGGATGGCTGCACTGTTAAATAGGGCGACAGACACATTTTATTGAGTCTGTGACATTTTAACAGGTACTTAAAAGAGATGCTTTCTGGGGAAGAGAGTTCCAAGCAGAGAGAGGAGGCTATGCAAAGACCCTAAGGTGTGATCTTGTCTGGCATGTTGGAGGAACATCCAGAGGGGCAGTGCGGCTGGAGTGAGGAACACGGAGAAGGTAAGAGAAGAGGTCAGAGGGTCAACAGGGCAGAGCCCAAAACACACACATTTTGAAAGAGGCTGAGAAATGCAAAAGCAAATTGATTTTAAAACTGTGTCTTTCATACTAGTTGAAAAAAACCTTATGTACTACAGGGATAATCTGAATGAAATGAGTAATATTTTGTAACTATATCATCTACGTGTTCAGGATGTGCTGCAAGTAACCAACATTTTAGTGCATATTTCAAAGAGAAGTGAACTTAAGATTTGGTCACATAACAATATATAGAGAAAAACTATTCATTTGGTGGGTATGAGTGGTGTAAAGGTCAGGGAAATTATATTGGCTCTTCAATTATCTGTGTTTCTTTTCTTCGTTAATCAGGTAACTGGGTACTTGGCAATTTGTATGTAGAAACTAGATTCCTACTCATCTTCGTATCTTTGCACATAGCAAACTATTTATGTGAATTTAAACTTCTAGTTAATATCGTGCTGTTTAGACTCCAATCTTTAATTTTCTTTTGATTGGGGAGTTTGTAATAGGAAGAATTGACATGTTTTTATGCCCTAAAACACCATTTTAAAAAACATATTTTGTAGATAATTTTTCTGTGTTGAATTCACCCCTCTTTTTTTGACAGAGGTATATCCATTTTCATAGTGATGATTAACCAAATAAATTTCCATGAGGTATTGTGCCCCAATCTGTCTTCATTTGTTTTTATTAAGATGGTGTTTGGTTTCCCATTCCTCTGCATTTTTCCTTCATGACTGTATTTATTTTCATAATTCAGTTACTCTATTCTCATTGTTGAAAGATTTGTACTATTCAGGTGAGATATATTTTCAAGGTTTGGTTTTTTTTTTTTCTTGAATGTAATAATATTTTAGATTAGTCAAGTTACCTCCAATTACCTCCAAATCATCTTTAATATTTAGGGGCAAAGAGACTTCCAAAGCAATCCTAGAGACAATATATCATTCCAAAAATGTAAAATTAATCCCATTTATCTTTACTGATAAAACAGTTGTGGAAAAAACTGAAAAGGAGAGAAGAGTGTTTTGGCATGACTGCATTAGAACTTCCCTATTGTTACTAAAGTTGTAGACAATGAAGAGTGATGTATGGATTCCTGTTCAGTGCACCTGGGATCATCCCCCCAAAAGTAACATTTTCAGTGGACTTCTGACAATTAAAAAATGATGCCATATGAGAAAGGATAGGGGCTTTAGAGCTTTAATTTTTAAAGAAGTTGATCTTTTCTTTGGTAAGGAGTTAAATGTAGAACTAATTGTGGAGTTGGTTTTCTTGAAGTAAGATTTTGACATGTTAGAATGATAACTAATAATTTATCTTATTTTCTTCCCTTGACCATTAGCTTGACTCTGTCTTAGATGCTGGCATGCATCTCAGTGTACCTCTCAAATAAAGTAAATTTTTGATTAACATAATTATTCTGATAACACTTGTGCTTTGTATTTCCTCAGTGTTAATGAACTTATTTTCTCTATAGGCCACACTTGCATTAATTTGTCTATATGTGTAGGTATACATATATATGTGTGTGTGCATACACTATTGATTAATTTATGGGTATATAGAGTATATATATATATATATAAAATTTAATGTTAAGAATTTTTTATGCTCTTCGAATTTATTTAAATATACAGTTCTTTTTCAATAATTTTATTAAGGCAATACTGAAAAGGAGCTAGTGGCTTAGTAATGTTATAAAAATTCGTCCCAGAAGCTGTTCTATATTAACTGAAACTCTGGAAAAATACATGTTCTATGCTGGAAGATAGAAATAAGCAGAATGTTCATCTCCTAAAAACAAAAGTTAGAAAAAAACCCCACCTTATTGCAGACATGAGTGAAGCAGCAAAAAGAAAGATAAATTGTATTGAGAAGCAGTTTGGGGAGAAATAGGATCACTGTGAAAGATACCAAAGCATGTAGAAGAAATCAATAATGGACAAAAAGTGGGCACTTATGAGTTCTTACTCTGAGATAAAGCTTAACAAGAAGTTGCCCTAGTGAGCCCTCTTTTTGAATTCTTTTAACAATATTAGATTTTTATTTTGAAATAATTATGAATTCATAGAAAGCTGCAAGGATAGTGCAGAGAGGGCATGTTTTCTCCTGATGGGTACATTTTGTGTACCTACAGTGCAATATGACAGCCAGGAGATTGATATCGGTCCAATGTGTGCATACAGTTCTATGCCATATGTAGATTTGTGTGACCACCACCTCAATAAAGACACACAAATGTTGCAAGGCCAAGGTCTCCCTGGTGCAACCTCTTCATAGGAACACAACACTTAGCCCCTTCCCTCCTCCCACCACCGCTCCTGACCTCTGGCAACTACCAATTTATTTCTCCGTATCTATTATTTTTTCATTCTGAGAATGTTATGTAAGTAGAATAACACAGTATATGATCTTCTGAGATTGGCTTTCTTTCCCCACTCAGCACAATGCCTTTGAGATCTACATAAGTTGTTGCAGATACCAATATCTCATTCTTTTTTACTGCTAAGAGGCATTCCATGCTATGGATGTGCCTCAGTGTGTGTAATATTCATCTATCATATGCTATTTTTGTTGATTCTGGTTTGGGCTATTACAGATAAAGCTGTTTTTATGTGGACATAATTTTCATTTCTCTAGAATACATGCCCAGGAGTGTGACTGCTGCATAATTTGCTCTGCATGTTTAGTGTTTTAAGAAACTACCAATTTATTTCCCAGAGTGGCTGTACCAGTTTGAGTGAAGTATGGAAATCTTACCTCCCTTTACGTCCTTTGTCTTTTCCCCATTTATCATATAAACGTCTTATATATTTCCTACATGTTATTGAGAACCACATCAGACATTGTTATAGTTTTTGTTTCAACCATCAAACGTTAAAAACTCAAGAGGAAAAGGAAAGTCTATTGTGTTTACTCATGTTTTTACTCTTTCTATTGTCCTTTTAAAATTCCAGATGTCCCAAGATTTCTTCCCTTATCATTTACTTTCTGTTTTTAAGAAATTCTTTAGCCATTCTTTTAGGGTTGGTCCTGCTGGTAACAAATTCTGTTAGTTTTCCTCCCTGTGCGAATGTCTCGGGTTCCCCTTCACCCTTGAAGGATATTTTTGCTGCATACAGAATTCTGGGTTGACAGTTCTTTTCTTTTAGCACTTAAAAAATGGTGTGCCACTTCCTTCTTGCCTCCGTGGTTAGATGGAGGAAATCTATCTGATGACAAATTGCTATCATTCTAACTGCTTTTATCCTTTGCATAAGGTTTTCTTTTGGGGAGAGGCAGGAACAAGAAGTTATCCCAGAAGAAAAGTAAGGGCAAGTGAATTGGAAGAAGAGTGAAGAAGAGTGGGGAAGAGTGAAGTGCCGAAGGAGGGAAAGCCAATTCCAGGATTCATTTTGAGTGGGTAAATGGAATTCAGTCTTGTGTTTCTGAGGAGCTTTGTAGAATGCACTTTAGAATTATCAACTTGAGATATGAAAGGTGGATTATTTATCCACTGACTTCTGTCTCCCATTGGTCAAGGTTGCTTCCTCAGTTCCTAACTTGCTCGTACTTCCATAACTGTACATGCATGAGTGCCAACATGGTCCATGTCCCAGAGCAAAGAGCAGCAGGTCCCAATGGGACCAAAGTAAAGTGATAGACTCTATTTCTGCGGTAATGACTGGAGTGAAGTATAGACTTAGAAGTGTGTGGTTGGACACAAGATATCTCAGCCTAGACCGTCTGTTCTCATAAGGAAAGCTATGGCTACCAATTCCTCTATGAGAACTTGGCCCCTGGGAAGTTTTCCAAGGATTGTAATCCCATGGTAATTATTCCTTAGACATCAGACATTATTGCTTCCCTGTCCTTTCAAGGAGGTTATTCCTTCTGATCATGACCTTCAAGAGGGCAACTGAGGTCACGCACCCTTGGATCCTGTCACCCCTCCTCTTTCTCTCTCTGAAGATGCATTCTCTTTCTGGGTCAGGCCTCTTCCACATTCTTCACAAAGCAAAGAGCTCATCTCACTCATTTCTTGGATCGTTTCAGCTTCCTTCTTGCATGGATTCTTTTTGGTGGAAGACTGGAAAATCACTTTTTTATTCCTCCAAGTTTTGTATAGCAGTGAGACCAAATTCCAAATCAATAACAATACTTTTGAAAGATTTCTTAGCATTAATTTGTTCCAATGGGATATTGAGTTTTAATAAATTTTCAACTGTGTGGAGATAATACCTCCCTTTCAAAAATTGGCATTCATGCTGTAGCAGTTACCGTTGTGATTGACTACTCATTTAGCAAGGATTTGGTCCTACTACATCAAGCAGGGTCCAGATAAATCTACTGGCAAGTGACTATTCTCTTGAGGCCATTTTCAGGTTTGGAAAATTGGTCAAAATTTATAATAGATGAAATTATGAGACCATAGCTAGGGTGAACATGGAATGTGTTACTTTTAAGGTAACATAAAAATGTCACTATGACTCAATTCATTTGTCAGCCAGAAATACTTTTTATCTTTTCATGGATTTGTTTAGCAAAGAGAACATCACCCAATTCTCCTTTCATTATCTTTAGGGTCAGGGATTTTCCGGGTTTACGGTGCTCTCAGTGTAATAATTAATAGTACTTCCTTTCACACTTAAAAAAAAGTCCGATTAAAACAATAAATTATATGGTCACCCAAATCATCATCCTTAATTGTCGAGTCCAAAGCCTCCTATTGGAATTTTAAGGTGTGTGTATGTGTGTGTTTGTTGTGAAAAGTCCGTGTTTTTCATAAAACAATGTTTGAATATAATGTCTTTGAGAATTTTTCTGAGTTCCACTGGAGCTATGTTCCTTTACTTGCCAGGGTTTTTCTGGCTTCCTAAAAGTTTTTTATCAAACCAGGAGTCCAGATGGTCAGTTCTTTGTTTGCTCAGTGACAGGGGAGTCAAAACTTGTTTCTGTTATGACCACAGTCTGTTGAAACTTAACTAGGATAGGAAGCTTACCCAAAAGATTGCATGAACAAAATGCTACAGGTTCTTAAACTCTCCAAAGATTACAGATGAACTAGGAGAGAATCCTGTTCCATTTAAATTTAATTTCTATGATATCACTGTTCTACTCATGTGTAGGTCAGACTTGGTAATATGGTGAGAAAACTTAAAAAGAAATGATCACTCTCAGCCTACTCCAAAATATTTATCTCAAAGATAAAAATATGATGATTTGTATCTAAATAAGAAAGTGGGCTCCTTGTTTAGAGGTATAATTAGAATTTTCTTTAGATATTAATCAAAGTTTACTACCTAAGTATTTTTTCATAACATAAAGTTTATCTATATCATCTAGAAATTGGTAAACAGGAAATTGGTAGATGCGATCAGATGGGGTTTGGAGTAGAAAGAAATGGAGTAAAGTAATTAGCACTGAAATTTCTTAAACACATTATTTCCTTTTAATTTTGAAGGTAATCAATAAAAATTCCCAACGGCTTTATGAATCCAAGAAATATTTACACTGAAATTCTGAAGGAAGGTAAGACGAAGACATTTTTGGTTCCTATGCTTAAAAGCTTTGTCTTTTAGGCAGGACTTAATTGTAAAGGGAAATTCGGGATTTTATTTGAAATGTGTGCATTTTTCACAAATACAAAACTATCTCAGAGAGTGACCCAAGTCCAAGCTAGTTTAACCTTAGTTTTCTTGATGTGGGAAATACATTTGAGTTGATCACTATACTTTAGTTGAAGCTCTGTATTGAAAGAAAGTGTATTATTTTAATTAATTGTGACACAGCAGCAAGCTGGGGTTTCTAATAGTTATAAAATGTTTAGAAGTACCTATTCATCTTCCAGGATTAAATCTACAGAACTGTCATACAGGGGAATCTTCTAACAAATTCTTTCTCCCTGAAGTACAGATTTCTTTTTTGGACTTGTCTGATTTGAGAACATAAGTTATGTTGGATACCATGGATTTTAACTCATGGATGTGTTAGAGAGGGCATTTTCATGATGAAAGAAAACAACATTTTTACCGTCTAACTCTCCTCAACTACTATGGGGACTTTGAGAGCTGTCAATATGGAAGAAATTCTAACATTCAGTTTCTGGAGCAATGATTATATTTTGGGCCATCATTTCCACAGAGTATGGCTGGAAAGAGTATATATGCTTTGGAGAGATCGCCATGGGGGCAGAGTATATGGGGTGAGAAGGAGAAGGGGGACGTCTAGCCTCTGGTGCTCTCAATACCCTACTTCATGTGCTGTCCTGCTTGCTGGGTATCACTTCACTTCAGACTGACCTGTCAGGCATCGTAACTTCTCTTGCCACTCCACTGACCACAGAAGTTCACTGCCATTATCTAGAGGCTGCACTGTGCCAATCTTTATATAGTGCAAGGTAAAACTGGAGAATTGGTGGGTCTGCAGGGATGGAGAATGACTTTTTCCTCCTTGTCTATGACACAAGTCAGTATTATTTGTATCCCTTGATTTTAAAAGTTTAGAAAAATTACTCTCAATTTTTAAATGAGCCTCTCTCTCTCCCTTCCTGATACATATTTGCATCCAGAGGGCTAGTTTTCCAGCTGGTTTACATAGCTACAGTTGTAGCCATGACACAGACTACTGCCCTCCATATATTTACTTTGTTCCTAAGTTAAACTCATAAAGCCTCATTCCTTCTTTAGGATGATGATAATAACTAATTATGTATGAAGAAATCTTGAGTAATTTTATGTTAATTAACTCATTTTATGATAATTAACTCATTTTACTGTCACAATCAGTTAGGTAAGAGCTGATATTATTCTGCTTTTATAGGTGAGGAAATTGAGATCAAAGAGATTAAGTACAAGATCACACAGCTGGTAAGGGACAGAGCCAGGATGCAACCTCAAAGAACCACCAAACTCTGCTTTGAATAGACTTCAGGCTACACACATATCATATAAACACATAGGATAACTTTTAATCTCCTTGATCCCAAGGTAGGATTTTAAGCTATGCACCTAAAGCAATTAGAGAAAGAGGAACAAAAAAACCCCGAAGTTAACAGAAGGAGAGAAATCATAAAGATCAGATCAGAAATAAATGAAAAAGAAATGAAGGAAACAATAGCAAAGATCAATAAAACTAAAAGCTGGTTCTTCAAGAAGATAAACAAAATTGATAAACCATCAGCCAGACTCATCAAGAAAAAAAGGGAGAAGACTCAAATCAATAGAATTAGAAATGAAAAGGGAGAAGTAACAACTGACACTGCAGAAATACAAAGGATCATGAGAGATTACTACAAGCAACTATATGCCAATAAAATGGACAACCTGGAAGAAATGGACAAATTCTTAGAAAAGCACAACCTTCCAGGACTGAACCAGGAAGAAATAGAAAATATAAATAGACCACTCACAAGCACTGAAATTGACACTGTGATTAAAAATCTCCCAACAAACAAAAGCCCAGGACCAAATGGCTTCACAGGCAAATTCTATCAAACATTTAGAGTAGAGCTAACGCCTATCCTTCTCAAACTCTTCCAAAATATAGCAGAGGGAGGAACACTCCCAAACTCATTCTACGAGGCCACCATCACCCTGACACCAAAACCAGACAAAGATGTCACAAGGAAAGAAAACTACAGGTCAATATCACTGATGAACATAGATGCAAAAATCCTCAACAAAATACTAGCAAACAGAATCCAATAGCACATTAAAAGGATCGTACACCATGATCAAGTGGGGTTTATCCCAAGAATGCAAGGATTCTTCAATATATGCAAATCAATCAATGTGATACACCATATTAACAAATTGAAGGAGAAAAACCATATGATCATCTCAATAGACGCAGAAAAAGCTTTTGACAAACTTCAACAACCATTTATGATAAAAACCCTCCAGAAAGTAGGCATAGAGGGAACTTACCTCAACATAATAAAGGCCATATATGACAAACCAACAGCCAACATCGTTGTCATTGGTGAAAAACTGAAACCATTTCCTCTAATATCAGGAACAAGACAAGGTTGTCCACTCTCACCTATTATTCAACATCGTTTTGGAAGTTTTAGCCACAGCAATCAGAGAAGAAAAAGAAATAAAAGGAATCCAAATTGGAAAAGAAGAAGTAAAGCTGTCAGTGTTTGCAGATGACATGATACTATACATAGAGAATCCTAAAGATGCTACCAGAAAACTACTAGAGCTAATCAATGAATTTGGTAAAGTAGCAGGATAGAAAATTAATGCACAGAAATCTCTTGCATTCTTATAAACTAATGATGAAAAACCTGAAAGAGAAATTAAGGAAACACTCCCATTTACCATTGCAACAGAAGAATAAAATACCTAGGAATAAACCTACCTAAGGAGACAAAAGATCTGTATGCAGAAAAGTATAAGACACTGATGAAAGAAATTAAAGATGATACAAATAGATGGAGAGATACACCATGTTCTTGGACTGGAAGAATCAACATTGTGAAAATGACTATATTACTCAAAGCAATCTACAGATTCAATGCAATCCCTATCAAACTACCAATGGCATTTCTCACAGAACTAGAACAAAAAATTTCACAATTTGTATGGAAACACAAAAGACCCCGAATAGCCAAAGCAATCTTGAGAAAGAAAAATGGAGCTGGAGGAATCAGGATCCTGGCCTTCAGACTATACTACAAAGCTACAGTAATCAAGACAGTATGGTACTGGCACAAAAACACAAATATAGATCAATGGAACAGGATAGAAAGCCCAGAGATAAACCCACGCACATATGGTCACCTTATTTTTGATAAAGGAGGCAAGAATATACAAAGGAGAAAAGGGAGCCTCTTCAGTAAGTGGTGCTGGGAACACTGGACAGATACGGGTAAAAGAATGAAATTAGAACACTCCCTAACACCATACACAAAAATAAACTCAAAATGGATTTAAGACCTAAATGTAAGGCCAGACACCATAAAACTCTTAGAGGAAAACATAGGCAGAACACTCTATGACATAAATCACAGCAAGATCCTTTTCGACCCACCTCCTAGAGAAATGGAAATAAAAAGAAAAATAAACAAATGGGATCTAATGAAACTTAAAAGCTTTTGCACAGCAAAGGAAACCATAAACAAGATGAAAAGACAACCCTCAGAATGGGAGAAAATATTTGCAAAATGAAGCAACTGAGAAAGGATTAATCTCCAAAATATACAAGCAGCTCATGCAGCTCAATATCAAAAAACAAACAACCCAATCCAAAATGGGCAGAAGACCTAAATAGACATTTCTTCGAAGAAGATATACAGATTGCCAACAAACACATGAAAGGATGCTCAACGTCACTAATCAGTAGAGAAATGGAAATCAAAACTACAATGAGGTATCACCTCACACCAGTCAGAATGGCCATCATCAAAAAATCTACAAACAATAAATGCTGGAGAGGGTGTGGAGGAAAGGAAACCCTCGTGCACTGTTGGTGGGAATGTAAATTGATACAGCCACTATGGAGAACAGTATGGACGTTCCTTAAAAAACTAAAAATACAACTACCATACGACCGAGAAATCCCACTACTGGGCATCTACCCTGAGAAAACCATCATTCAAAAAGAGTCACATATCACAATGTGCATTGCAGCTCTATTTACAACAGCCAGGACATGGAAGCAACCTAATTGTCCATCGACAGATGAATGGATAAAGATGTGGCACATATATACAATGGAATATTACTCAGCCATAAAAAGAAACGAAATTGAGTTATTTGTAGTGAGGTGGATGGACCTAGAGTCTGTCATACAGAGTGAAGTAAGTCAGAAAGAGAAAAACAAATACCGTAGGCTAACACAAATATATGGAATCTAAAAAAAATGGTTCTGAAGAACCTAGGGACAGGACAGGAATAAAGCGCAGACATAGAGAATGGAGTTGAGGACACGGGGAGGGGGAAGGGTAAGCTGGGATGAAGTGAGAGAGTGGCATGGACATATATACACTACCAAATGTAAAATAGATAGCAAGTGGGAAGCAGCCGCATGGCACAGGGAGATCAGCTCGGTGCTTTGTGTCCATGTAGAGGGGTGGGATAAGGAGGGTGTGAGGGAGACAGAAGAGGTAGGAGATATGGGGATATATGTATATGTGCAGCTGATTCACTTTGTTATAAAGCAGAAACTAACACACCATTGTAAAGCAATTATACTCCAATAAAGACGTTAAAAATTTTTTAAAAATTAAAAAATTAAAATGTAAGCTATGGATCAGGTAATACCTCAGGCGTTTTATCTCCTTGCTAGGAATATCCACGTTTTCATCATAACTTTTTTTTTAAACATAACTGACATCACATATTTTGGCAATATTAAAAATAAATGTTTTATGCAATCACAAAATAATTACTCTTTTTTTTTGCAACTTGAACTGTGTCTCAGTCTGACATCTACAGTGCAATTAATTATCTGTACTCAAAATGTTTGCTCAGATTTGTTGATGCATTAAAATATTTTAAATACAAGCAGTTACAAGGTAAAGAATTTTATATAATTATTTTAAAATTCCAAGAATGAGTTTACGTGGTCATTTAATGCTCACACACTTTCTAAGACATCTGATTCCCTGCTCCATGAAAGAAGGATGTCTCCTTTCACACCACCATCATTTCCCTTCCCCTTCCTGCAGATATATTTGACAGTTATTCTTTGTACTTTATCATATAATTTAAAAAATATATTTAAACCTCTAAATTTTATTCCATTGATTTAAGTCATGTCTCCCTATTTCTCCATTCTAGCCATACCCTTCTAATCTTCCCTCTTCTTCCAAAAATACCTCCTAGATTCTGTCAGTTATTCCTTTATTTTTACATTACCAACTTGGTAGTATTGTTTGTAGCTATACTTTCTTCATGCTTTATCTATAGGTGGATTTTAAAAGTGGAAAACCAATAAAATAGCATCGCAATGGCTGTGGCTTGGTCAATGTTGCTCTCTTTAGAGCTAAGGAATGGCCAGGATTACATTTTCTTCATTTTGAGTCCAACATCACCACTGCTGGGTTGCCTCAAAGAATCTGTTCCTAGATCAAGGTCAAAATAATTATCTTTTCTTACATTCCTTCAATTATTATTGAAATTATGACAGGTGTTAATTAGCTTTATATTTGTACTATGATCTCTTTATATGGTTTTTGATTTTTCTGTTCTTTCTAATTGTGCGCCGCTGGGGAAGCCAGGTATTCACTCACTGGCCTCCATAGCTCTAAGCTACGGGGGAAGGAGTGACGCTGCAAAGTTCCTCTATGAGGGATTTGACTTCGGTATGGGAGCCTGGCTGGAGCTAGGCATTTTGTAGGACAGTTATTTTACAGATGGACGGTGTCAGTTACGTGCTTATCTCTGGGGACACCAGGAAGTACAGCATTGACTCTTGGCCAGATAAGGTAGTAGGCTAACTAATGATTTATGACATGCGGTTCAAAGTTTGGAACTCCCTGCTGAGACACAGGCTGGTTTTTTTTATTAATGGCTTATATCTGGCATAACCGGTTTGGCTAGGTGACTACAAGGGAATGCAGGACCCTGCTGAAAATTCTAGGAACCAAGTTTGCACAGATCTCAGAGGCTCAGTCCAGAGACAAAGCAAGCCCTGTGTGAATAAGATGAACCCGAAGTAGCTACGCTTGGAAGTCTCTTGGGCCCTGATGCTTCCTTACATCCTCTTATTCCTTCTGTACTGTACCCTTTGCCTTTATTAAAAGCTTTAAATGAATGTGCTCTGTGGAATCTTGTGAGTCCTTTTACTTATCTGACCCTGTTGTAACTGTTGCAGCATTTAAACCTTCTCTGAATCTTCTCTATTCCTATGATTTAATCTTGAGCTCAGTGCTCCACTCTGTCTGCTCTCCTTTTGCAGGAGAGGCTTCCTTAAAATCTGGCAAGGCAGCCCTTTGACTTTCAGATTTTGTCCTTAATTGGTGATTAATCATCCTGGGTTTGTGATTATCTCCCTTCACTGGATTAACGGCACTCCACCACAGCCACGCGATTCAATAATCTATTCTCTCCTACTTCTCAAGTGCAGAAATATTGCCCTGGCTGATGTACTCCATCCCACCATTATTCCATCCCGGTTCACTAATGATAAATGTGTTAACAACTGCGTTGTTACAGCAGTCATGGGCTATCTGTTCTCCATCCACCACTGGTAATGGAGTCCTTAATGCCAGATTTCTGGTGATTGATTCATATCCAAAATCTCATTCTAGAATCTGTTTCCTTGTGAGAAACACAGCCATGAGCCAATCAGCAGCAGCTATTTGTGGCAGCTTGAGGATGAGGGCATTGGCTCTGCAAAAGGAAATGTGGGAACTCCCACAGCATCTCTACATTTGCTCTTTTTTTCTTAGCTATTTGTACAGGTTTTTTGTTTTTTTTTTGCCGCACCGCACGGCTTGTGGGATCTTAGTTCCCTGACCAGGGATCAAACCCATGCCCCCTGCAATGGAAAGACGAAGTCCTAACCACTGGACCACCAGGGAAGTCCCCCCTATTTGTACATTTTTAATAGTCAACTTAAGATGTTTTCAGGAGGGAGGTAAGGCAAATGTATGTGTTTATTCTATTATCCAGAAGTGGAAGCAGTTATTTTTTATTTTAATTTAATAGTGATTTGTTAAGCCAAACCATTAACCTATATTCTAATTAATTTCTCAATTAATCCATGGAAAGGAATTTTTCAGACAAAGTAGGCAAAACTACAATCTAATCAAACGTTCTCACATTCATTCAAATGGAAATCAATATTACTACTCAGGATCTGAAAACACAAATTGCTAAATAAATAATTCAATATACTTCCTCAAGAAGATGAAATTATTCTATCTAGTGTAAATGAATTCAAATAAGACTTAAATCCTTCGTGAGGTCAGAATTATTTTTCCTTTGTGAAGCAAGTAGAAAATCCTTATATTATTAATTTTTAACTAACTACCCTCTTTATTGAAGAAGCTGGAGAAGTGGGTCAACTACTAAATGATGTGTATGATTAGGAAGCTCTATAAAATCAGTCTTTCTGGGCTCAGAGACGGTTGAGTTGTAAACAACATCTGGTCGACCTTAGTGGGGAGCTTACACGATGCCACCTTTAGGTGGCAGGGTGGTCCTATTTGGGACTGATGGGCATTACGATGTGGAACCTGCTCCCAAAATTACAAATGACATGGCGATGCCCTGTGACCCAGCAATTACAACTCAATGACTGTACTCTCTGGGAATAATTAGAAATGCATGCAAAAATGTGTGATTCATGATCACAGAGAGAACACTGAAGATCAACAAAATGCCAGTGGATTAGATAAATAAGTTACATTTCGTAATTATGACAGAATAATGTGCAGGTATTAAATACGTTGTAGAAGAGAAAATGTTTAACCTATGACTAATTAATAGAAACTAGCTCTGAAAATACTTATTCACACACACATGCCTTTGAAATATTTTCTTTGAAAGCCCATATTTAGTCTTTTTTTAAAAAATTTATTTATTTTATTTATTTTTATTTTTTGGCTGCGTTGGGTCTTTGTTGCTGCGCGCGGGCTTTCTCTAGTTGCGGGGAGAGGGGGCTACTCTTCGTTGCGGTGCGCGGGCTTCTCATTGCGGTGGCTTCTCTTGTTGCAGAGCACGTGCTCTAGGCATGCGGGGTTCAGTATCTGTGGCTCGTGGGCTCAGTAGTTGTGGCGCACGGGCTTAGTTGCTCCGCAGCATGTGGGATCTTCCCGGACCAGGGCTCGAACCCGTGTCCCCTGCATTGGCAGGCGGATTCTTAACCACTGCGCCACCAGGGAAACCCCCCATATTTAGTCTTAACATTCAGTTTTCGGTTTTCTTAACTTTCCTTACCAGCATCTCATGATAAATTTGTTACTGTTGCCATCACCCTCTTTGCCATTTTGCTCAGCATTTACCAAAAATATTGTTTTTCCTTCTTTGATAATATTAGGAATAGTGCTGGTATACAAAAATGCCTGATAAAAGGCCCAGTTATTTGAAGTCATTGCTAAACAAATCCAGTCATGTTAATTCAGCTAATTTGAAACACGTGGAAATAAGCAGACTTTGCCAGTGGCAAGGAGCAGTGTGAAAAAGGAAATACATTTTGTTTTCAAGCTCCTCTGAGTATTCTACAGGCCATGGAAAGTGAAGAAACAATGAAAATCCACACTTAGAGAAATTCATCTGAACCTTTCAAAGTTTTATTCCTTCCAAAGCCAAGCAACGGCTAGGCTTCACCTATCTTCCAAATGAGTAACTGTTGTAGAGAAGCATTCTACTTCTTCTTAAATGGAAAATAATGGGAATTTCTTACTTTTAGTAAAATGACTTAGAGTTAATGTTAGCATTCTGAAGACATGTGTGAGACTAATTATCTTACCCTTATGTTTACATAATTATATATAAAACTATATGTGATCTTATACTGTAATAGATAGTAATTCCTCATATTAGATCCTTCATGTCTAACGAAGTCCGTAAAAAATGAGGTAGAAAAATTTGAGTGTCATGGTCCCTTCCAGCTCTTTCTCAGATTACAAAGACACATATTTTCTATTACTTCCATCTTTAGTTGAAACTTTGATTACAGCTAGAGAAAATTATGTCAGCATTTGTTTTGAGGTCACCTTACCCTAATTAATTTTCTGGATTCATGTGTAACATATGGATTCGTGGCTTATGTAAGGAAAATGGCAAGTGAGTCTTAGTGTTCTTTTCAATGACTAGGTTTATAATACTGTGTTCCACTGGTCATCAGCCAAATGCTGGAGGTTTCAGCAGTGTTAAATCAAAGTAGTTCCTCCCCTGGGTCTCTCCACTAAATAATTTTATATTCCAATTATACAAGACAGAAGTTTCTAGCTATTAAATTCTTTTCATCATGTAGGATATTTATAGTTCATCTTAAATATGTGCAGATTACATGGATTCTATTTTTAAAATTAAATCATCAGATGTAATACATACAAAACATTATCACTGTGTTGTTTATGAGACATAGGGCACAGTGCCCAGAGTGCCAATAAGTATTCATTAAATTAATAAATGAAGGGAATAATATACTGAGAAGACAGTATTTTAAAAAGTGGTTTTCAGGAGTTATTAGCTATCTTTTATTTTCTGTAAGGATATAGGGGATTAATAAGCTTCTTCTTCTATGTGAGGGGGTGGATGTTAGCTTGATTGTAGAAGTTGTTTCACGATGTACACGAACATCAAATCATGTTATACATCTTAAATATACAATTAAAAATAAACTGAGAAACAATAGACAATGATACTATTTGTGAATTAGTGAGTGAAAAATAGGGTATGTTTTCCCTGATGTTGTCAACAAAAAGGATACAGAGAATTTAAACTATGGTTTGAGACTGTTTGTAAATTAATAGCTGTTTTAAAATATAGAAAGTCGCCAGTGGTATTAAAACTTTATAACTATGTAGAGTCACGTACAAGAGTGGCAATGCAAAGGAAACAAAAACACTTTAAAAGGAAGAGCTCACTTTTAAGAATTTCTAAGATCATCATTATTAAATAGAGGTAACAATAGAAGAGTAATTGAAATAATAATACAAATTATTAATAAATAATGCCAACACTCTGTTGAGAAGCACAAATAAAGCCCCTTTATAAACTACAGGTTTTCATTTAGTTTTATTAAATTAGCACAATAGATGACAAAAATACCTCTTTTTCAATTTAGTTATATTTTTACTCTAGCATTTGTTTAATTTGTTTTTATCTGTAAGATTTTAGGAAAAGACCATTTTCAAATTTTGTGATTTACCATAGAAGATAGAAATCATTATCTCTTTCAAGTTCTAAGAAATTTATTCAAGTATTTAATCATGTATTCATTCATTTGGGCATATATTATTTACTACATATATGTACCATGTTAGACGTTGGGCAAACAACTGTAAATAAGATACCTACAGACCCTGGTCTCAGAGAGCTGTCCGTTATGTAAGGAAGACAGGTATAATCAAAACGAGTAAATAAAATATGATAAATAAAATGTGATATTAGAGGAGTGCAGGTGTTACAGGAACTGATGGAGGGGGTCCTTATTTTAAGACATAAGGAAAACTCCCCTGTTTATGTGACAGATGGAGATTGGAGGGTGAGTAATCATTTGAAGAGAAAAAGGAGAGAAAAGATACATATTTCAGGTGGAGGTAGCTATTTGTTTTTATGTGCCAAACAAGCAAAATGTTTACCCAATTCACAAGGAATGCATACATCTAAAAGAAATGTGGTGAAAGGAGATGAGAAAAAGAGAAGCACAATCAAAGAATTTAAGTACGTTGGCTTTGGATATAGATTTCTGAATAAGAAGGGAAAGAGAGGCAGAAAAGGCCACCTCTTTTAACGTGGGGACAACGGGACGTGGGAATGGCAACCTCTGAGTGCACAGAATGGCTTCTTGGAGAGCAAGGTTGGAGGCAGAGAGACCACCTTCGAAGGCTGGGGCAGAAACTGAAGTGAGAAATAACGGATGGAAAGAATTTAACAAACTGAAAAACTATTCGGATGTAGAAGTAACCAGACTTTGTCACTGATATGTAGGAATTAACAAGAGGAAGATACAAAGGATAAATGTTGTATCTTGTGTCTTGGGCAAATGAATCAATTGTGTTACCTTTATTGACATGAGTAACACTGTCAGTAAAATCACTTTGACAAAGGTATATTTATTTTATGATATGCTGAAAATATTTTTTAAAAATTGTTTGTGATCGTAAGGAAGGAAAGATGGTAAGTATAGAAAGTGATGTCAGTCCACTAACGTTAAAAAAAAAAGAAAGTTATGTCACAGAAACCTCATTGTTTTTTAAGATAAGAAAAGTTTGGGTTTGTTTGGACCTTGATGGGAAGATATCAGTAGAGTACAGGAAGTTAATGAGAAGAAGTTAAGGAATATGACTCGACTCGGACCAGAGGTAAAAGGATTAGTTTCTTTCTTTTTTAACAGAAGCAAGAGATTTAGGAAGTTCCCTCCTGAAGTTTTTATTTTCTTTATGAATGGAAGCAAGATCATCTTATGAGGGCAAGATAGTCAGGAAGAAGGAAGAAACGAACATTTCAAGAGAGGAGAAATTGCAAAATATGCTAGTGGAGAACCAGAACTACATTGGTCTAGGGAAATATCATAAGACTGTAAGTCCATGTTGAGGTCCCAGTTGATCATGAAGACCATGAATATTATAGTGGTATCAATTTTTATTGTTTTTTTTTTAAATTTTTTTTTTTTGATGTGGACCATTTTTTAAGTCTTTATTGAATTGAATTTGTTACAATATTGCTTCTGTTTTATGTTTTGGCTTTTTGCCCACGAGGCATGTGGGATCTTAGCTCCCCGATCAGGGATCAAACCTGCACTCCCTGCAATGGAAGGCGAAGTTTTAACCGCCGGACCACCAGGGAAATCCCAATTTTTATTGTTTTATTGTGTGGTTTATTCTGGCAATGCTCAGAACCTGGGGACAGGAGTGGAATAGACAGTCAGATAAGCTCATTACAGGCTGGGGCTGTGCTGAGTGAATGAAACAAAAAGAGTTCTCTCGAGGGCATTTAAACTATTAGTCAAAAAACAAAAAAACAAAAAAACAAAAAACTATTAGTCAAAGGGAAATGAAGTTCTTGACTATTTCATTCCTATCTATATATAGAGAGCATACAATCAGGTATGGATAGATAGGGAGAAAGGAGTGGGTCAATGAACTGATGTCCTGAAATGTTTTAAGGAGTGAGTTCATTGAAAATGATAAAGCAAGTGGTGTTTAAGGATTGAAGTTAATGATCAGGTAATAGGAAATTTGGAATTTCATTACACAGGTGGTACATTTCTTAATGATAAGACATTCTGGGATGTATCCATGAGAGGAGTAGCTGGAATGGACTATATATACAATAACTGACAAGTCACAAAGAAACCAGGATGCTGGAGGAATTGTCTTCATACATCTTGACGTGGCACAGATTTATGGTGGGGCTGGGGTAGAGGGAGCTTCTGAACCAAGTGTGAGCATTTTCAGTACTGAGGGAGCAGGACCAGGAAGTGGATTAAGGACAGAGACAAACGGAATAGAAAGTGGAGCAGTCAGCAAGGAGAAACCGCAAAGAAAGAGCTGCTTTCATAACGAGTGGAGACCTGATCATCTAAAAGTAGCATGAAACACACAGATCCCATCTAACTTTTATTCGAGGAGAGGAGGACAGGGGTGGAGAGAGGGAAAGAACATCTTCCTCTGGATGGTGCAGCGGAAGGAATGGTGCCTCAAGGAAACGTTATGTTTCAATTAAGGCCAAGAGGTGTTGGGAAAGTTTGCAGAAAAGGGGAGTTTCTTCATTACGAAGAGTCGTTAGAGATGGCAGAGTGAAAAGGAAAAGAGAAGTGAAAAGTCGGCACAGGAAAGAGTGCCGTATTTTCCCAGTGTTTTAAAGTTGGTTCTTACTTCATAATCTGAAGAGAGATCACTGGTTTCTAAATTTGCCAGATTAACTCAATCCAGAACTTCAGCTTTGAGAGGATCTGGCAAAATGAACGCCACTTTCTTTATAACCTCCCAAATATGGATTTACACACATTGTCAAATCAGCATCATGCGGGACAGTATTAGGCACATTTGGAATTTTGTCTTTGAACTTGAAGTTCTGGGAGTTCTGCTCTGTCATCCCCACCCCCTCCACTCTCTAGTCTTGCTTCACGCTTTCACGGAACTGCTGCTAAAAAAAGATGTGTAAGAAAGATTTCAACGCCCGTCTCCTGTAAAGCGGTGTGAATGTCAGTCACTAGGTGAGTTCACCATGGGTTATATCACTGTTTTAATTATTAAAATATTATATATTGATCTCTGTTAGAACAAGTTTCCTCTGTTATTCTCCTTTGCAAAAATGTATAATCAAGAACAAAGATTAGTATTAAAAATTAACTCTTTATATAGATATGCTCTGTACATTGATACACATTGTGTTGTTATATTTGACTTTATTCATTCCATCTTATTTATTTTCTATTTAATTTCCTTTTCCCTTTTCATCTTTTCCCCCAGATTTATGACTTTCTTTTAATTATCTAGGCATTTGAAAGTTCTACAGCATATTTCTATTCTTATGGTCACCATTATATTTTTACCAAGTATATTTAATCTATATTTTCTATCATTGTAGAGAATTATTAAAAATCTGTGACTTCCTCTCAAATAAAATGAGACCCTGTACAGTTTTGCTGCACTCGATCCATTTCCCCTCTACCCCTAGTGTTTGCTGACATCTTCTAGAATTTTAAATTCAAGATTCTTTTTATGATTTTTATTTTTTATATTATGTCACTTCTATTTTCTTAAAATTATGTTATTCTTTATAGATGCATTATTCCAGTTAGCTAAATTTAACTATTTTTTAAATTGTATCTCTCACCCAAAGTAAAATATAGATAATCCCTTGTATCTCAGAAGTTTTCTCAGTGCCTCTCCCTATTTGCATTTCTCTCCTGGCCACTAAACGTGTAATTACTATCCTAAATTCTGTGGTAATCATTCCACAGATTTTTCAAAATGCTTTAGTCAATGAACATATTTGTAAATGATATATTGCTTAGTTTTGCCTGCTTTTCAATATTATATAAACCAATTATCCTATAACTGTATATTCACAGGCAACTTGCTTCTTTCACTTAACATTGTATTTTTCAAATTCATCACTGTTGATGCATTTAGTTGTGGTTCTTTCACTTTCCCTGCTCTAGAGTATTCCACGGTATAAATATGCCACAGTGCATTTACCATTCTATTGTGGTGTCACTTCTGGTTTGGGGCAATTATGAGCGATTTTTCTGCGAACGTATTTGTACGTGTCTCCTGGTGTAACACGTTTATATTCAGAAGTGGAACTGCTTTGACGTCCAGTTTGCTCTTGTTCAACTTAAATAGGTAAATACTAAGTCATTTTAAAGTTCAGCTGTACCAATTTACATCCCCCTAGAAGTCACTGAACGTTTCTTCTGTTCCACATGATCTACAGAATTTTATATTTCACACTAATTTATTTTCCCAAACTGATGGGCCTGAAAAGCTATCTTGTTGAAACTTGCATTTCCCTGACTCTTTATAAGGTTCCACATTTTTCAAATATTCTTCTATTGGGTTGTTTTTCTTATTTATTCATAGAGTTTTAAAATACATATATTAATCACATATATTTTTCAAATACGTTTGCATAATTCGTGTTTTATGTTTTTTGCTCTCTTTATGGTGTCATTTAACACACAGAAGTTCTTAATGTTACTGTAGTCAAACTGAACAATTCTTTCTTTTATGGTTTGTACTTTTTATATCTTGTTTAAGAAATCATTCCCTCCTTACCTGTAAGATTACAGAGGAATTTTCTTCTAGAAAATGTTTTGCAGTTTCGCCTTTTACATTTAGGCCTTTAATCTACTTAAAGTTAAATTTCCCAGTTTAATTCGTTTTTTCATGTTATCCAAATGCCCCAGGAGAATTTACTGTCCGGTGTCTACCATGTCTGCTCAGTAATAAATCAAATGCATGCATATCTGCATGAGGCTATTTCTCAGTTTTTCATCCTGTTTCATTAGTTTTTCTATCCCAGCAAAATGCCATACCATTTAGTGACTATACATTCATAATAAACCTTTATATCCATTTGGACAAATGTCCTCACCTTAATATTTGTTTTTATTCATTTCTTTGATATTCTTGGATTCTTTTGTGATTTCATAAAAATTTAAGAATAAGCTTGTTAAGTATCCCAAGGAAAACTTTACTGAGATTTTGATTGGCTTACTTTGTATCAATAATTCAATTTGGGGAGAAATATTATCTTTATAATATATAGTCTTCCATCCAAAATGCGGTATTTTTTCCATTTATCTAGGACTTCTCCAATAAAGTTTTGTAATTACTTCATTGATGGTTATACACGTATTTTATTTTTGATAGTTTTGAAAACATCTGTTTGAAAATGTTCTTTAAAAAATTTTATGGTAATATCCAACTTTTAATGATATATTTGATTTATTATTCCATATTGATTTTATATCAGCATACTTGCCAAACTAAATATATACAATATATATTTTCTATATTTATCCATATGTTCTTATACATTTTGTATGAATATAATCATGTCATGAAGATGATGGAAGATGAAAAGTTGCTTTCACATTATTTCTTTATATTGCTCTACTATAGGGGATAGATCCTAAAGTATAATGTTGAATAGAACTGGATTTAGGGGCCATCCTTGTCTTGTTCCAGATCTGAAAGGAATAATTTCAATGTTTCACAATTAAATAAGGTGCCCACTATAGGGATTTTTGTAGATACTCTTTATTAGACTAAAAAGTTTTTTCTGTTGCTAGTTTTGAAACATTAAAAAAACATGATTGGATATTTGAATTTATCAAATTCTATTTCTGAATTTAATATGATAATAATATGTATGCTTTTTAAAAAATCTGTTAGTGTGACAAATTGCATGCATTTATTTTCTAAAGTTAAACGAAAATTGCATTCCTGGGAGTTATTAGATTTATTTAATTAATATCTAGTTTAGGATGTTTGTTTCTATGTTCATGAGTGAGACGAGATCAACCTATAATTTTCCTTCTCCCTTTATCTATGAGAAATTTTGTATCAAGGTTACACTTGCCTTATAAAGTGAGCTGGAGATTGTTCTCTTTTTTTGTGTTTTGGAATAGTTTATGATTCACCAGAATTATGTGTTCCTCGGTTGTTAGAATTTGCCAATCAAATTGCTGTGTCTGGTGAAAAGATGCTCAACATTGCTAATCATCAGGGAAATGCACATCAAAATCACAATGACACACCACCTCACACCTGTCAGAATGCCATCATCAAAAAGACCACAAATAACAAATGTTGATGTTGGTGGGAATATAAAGTGGTGCAGCCACTATGAAAAACACTATGGAGGTTCCTCAAAAGAACTAAAAATAGAACTACCTTATGATCTACAATTTCACTCCTGGGTATATATTCAAAGAAAATGAAAACACTAATTTGGAAAGACACATGCACCCCAACGTTCACAGCTGCACTATTTACAACAGCCAAAATATGGAAGCAACCTAAGTGCCCATCAACAGATGAATGGATAACGAGGATGTGATACATATACACAATGCAGCTACTGCTCAGCCATAAAAATGAATGAAATATTGCCGTTTGCAGCAACATGGATGGACCTGGAGGGTATTATGCTTAGTGAGATGAGTCAGAGAAAGACAAATACTATATGCTATCACTGACATGTGGAATCTAAAAAATGAAACGCATGAATACAACAAACCAGAAACAGGTTTACAGATATAGAGAACAAGCTAGTGGTTACTAGTGGGGAGAGGGAAGGAGTAGGGACAAGGCAGGGGTAGGGGATTAAGAGGTACAACCTATTATGTATAAAATGAATAAGATACAGAGATATATTGTACAGCACAGGGAATATAGTCGATATTTTATAATAACTTTAAATGGAGTGTAATCTATAAAAATATTGAATCTCTATTTTGTACACCTGAAACTAATATAATATTGTGAGTCAGCTATACTTCAATAAAAAAAAAGTTGTCTGTGCCTGGAGTTTTCATTGTGTGAAGATTGTGTGAAGATTGTAAATTACTGTTTCAAATTCCTTGATAATGTAAAAATAGTTCTTCTTTTTAATATGTTATATAATTTAGGGAGTTTGTCCATTTAATTGAAATTTTCAATATTATTGGCCAAAAGCTATTTCATAATACCCTTTTATCATCTGTTTAATGTCTGTAGCACCAGTAGTTGTGTCCCCATTTCTTAATACTGTTTATTTGTGCCTTCTTTCATTTTTAAATTAATCAGTCAAGCCAGAGTTTTGTCAATTTAATTTTTCTTTTCAAAGAATCAACTTTTATCTTTGTATCATCCCTATTATATATTTATTTTCTATGCCACCAGTTTTTCCTCTTATCTTTATTATTTCCTTGCTTCTACTTCATTTGAGCTTGCTTTGCTTTGTTCTTATAATGTCTTTAGATGTTAATTGGCTCATTAACTTTTAGCCTTTCTTCTATTCCAATATAAACATTATGGAAATGAACTTTTTTAAGAAATTATTTTTATTTTTTTATTCATAACTAAATAATCAAGCTAGAAAAAATTTTAATGATCAAAATGATTATAGAAACATACATTAAAATATTTTAAGGAGATTAGATAATGAATTTGCCTATGTGTCCTGCTTTATCTGCATTCCACAAGTTTTTATGTATTTCATCTTTGTTGCTCTTGAGTTACAGTTTCTAAATTCTTTTCATAATTTTTTTCTTGATCCATAGTTTCTTTAGAAATAAACCTCTTAATTACCAAATATTTAGTGCTCTTCTAGTGATAATCTTTGGTATTGATTTTTACATTATTTGCATTGTGAGAAAGTATATTATATTAATTCTTCATAATTTTATGAGTCTTGTCTTATATTCCATTTGAAACATATCTAGGATGCCTTTATGTCTTATCACCTGGTCAACTTTTGTTAACATTCTACATGTGTTTTAAAAAAATGTATATATGTGAATTCTCCCATTGTTGGGTGCAGTAGCTATAAGTTTTATGGTTCCTTTATTTTTTTGATCTTCATTGTTTTTTTCTACCTCCATGCTGTTCTTTTTTTTAATTATTATGATTATTTTCCCCTGGAATGTACTAGATTGGCTATCAAGGATTGCCTAGATATTGCAGTAGTTTAACCCCCTCACACAAACTACTTCATACTCATTTGACAAGCCTGAGGCAGGTCAGTGGGAGAGGTTATCTCACTCTAGTCTCTCAGGGACGCAGACTGAGGGAAACAACATTTTGACTGAAGCTGAGACAGGAAGAGCAAACATGGTAAGGCAGGCACTGCCTGGTAAGGCTTTTCTGCAGAAGCGTTTTGAGGTCTCTACTGTTCACATTTCATTGGTCAAAGCAAATCACCCAAACATGCTTTCTATAGAGGGGAAATGGCCATCCTGACATTTGCTTATAAGAAGAAGGGAATCAGGATACTAGTAAACCACAGTCATCCCTGCTAAACACCAAATGTTCTGTTCACTTTTCTTCTCACATGCAAATGACCTACCCTATCCTGAAGGAGACACAAAAACCCAGGCTGTGAGTCAAGTTCAAAGTCCTGGGGCTCTGGGTGATGCACTATGGCGTCTTCACCTCAGCTTCACACCCCTGGATGGGGCTTCTCTTGATCCATTGATACACGGGTTTAAAAGATAAATGATCTGTATCCCACTCATCCTTCATGGTACAGGGACCAAGACAGGATATAGAGTAACCAATTTGATTCAGAAAGGGAAAGAATGGGAGATTCACCACAGATTTAAAAAGTGGCTCTTAACCAGTCTGAAATCCCCAAGGAGAGACATTTTGAGAGTCCCCAGGCTGTGAGAAGTCCCTGATTCCTGGAAGTAGTGTCCTGGTCCATCTGTCCCCCAGGGTTCCTGATTCCAACTTCTGGGAAATTTTCTTTTCCATTATCTTCTTTTTCCTTCTTCTTTTATTTTCCTAATAAGCATTGGGGAATGAGCCCTCTTGAGATCAAGCAGTTGTATTTGCCTGTGTCCTGCTCAGAGATGGTTGGGATCCCAATGACAGCTCTAAGTCTTAAAAAGTAATAGTCTCTTTTGGTCCAGAATGGTGGTGGCTTTGACAATAAAATATTCTTAAAAACTTGATTGACTTCTTATGGTATTTGATTCTAGCCAGCTTCATGCTTCAAAAAGAATAATCAGTTATTTCCTGGATAAAGTTATTAGATTGACCACAGTTTTCTGTTCTCTCACTCCCATGTCCTCTTTTGCTCTGAGCCATCTCTTTCTCTCTATTCATTTGTGGTTTCTTTGGTTCAACTGGGTTTCAGTGAGACTCCACATGTGAATTATCTGTTCTGTGATCTGTTTTACCCTGTTGAGAATATTTGGTGGCTACCAAACCCTTAGAGGGACTTATACTCTGAACGCTGTAGAACAATTAACTCTAAGGCCTTATCCTTATCACTAAAGAAACAGAAGAAGAATAATTTAGAAGGTAGCGTAAAATAAAATAATGGTCTAGATGTTTTTCATTATCCAAGGTAGGCAAATCCAAAAGTTCAATAAAAAATTAACTGTTCATCAAATGTTTAGCTACTTACTTATAATTTCCTTTCCAATAAAAATCTCATTTAAAAAGATATCCATCTTTTACTATTTTTTTAAAAAAATTGGAGTATTGAAAAACAATGTAGTTGTCAAAATTACAAAATTTTGAGGCACTTTTAATTTTTATGGAAGAAATGCTTATGAAATTAATTTGGTTCAAATTCACTTGAGATGACTTAGATATTTGTAATAATATGAAAAAATGTTTTATTTGCTGTGTACCATACTGAATGCTCTGTCACTCCCCTATTTATCATTGATATTTTGATTTACTTAATAGGGTTCCAAAGAACATCACCCTGTGCGAAGAAAAGCCAGATAACATTTCAAGGTTGTCCTCTTCTAGACGATACAAAATGAGAGTGCACTTGATTTTACTCAGGCATTCCCAGTGTGGAATTAATTAGGAAACTGTCTGAATAACACTAGGATGAGGTTTTTCCTCTGCCCTTTAATGTCACGTTTTTATTTTTGGTTGTGTCTGGGCTATGGAAGTTGAAAAGAAATACGCTAACCAAAACGCATACAAATGATCACAAATGATAGGTTATCGTATGAGACTAAAACTCCTTTAAAAAAGTAGCTAGATTTTACACCTTCCTGCAGAATTTTTGTCTTCAGAAAACAAAAAAAAGACAAATAGTTATGAATATGAGGAGGAAATGTTTTTGCTTGGCTTGAGGAACTCCATGTAGGAAAGCTAGTTCCGTGCAGCTAGCAGTTTACTTCCTGATTCATCCCTGGGCTCACTGGCTGTGGTAATTACAGGTACATTTTCTGGGCTTAAAACTTCCAGAAATCTTCCACACTCTTGCTAAGAATTAGATTAGTACGCATAAGATGAGAGAGAGGTATGGCAGAAGGAAGCCTGACATAGCCAGACAGGTACTAGCCGCCTGCTTTAACTGTGGAAACAAGAACAACCAAACTAATTTCTAGGTTCAAATCTGCATCTCCTAAAATACCATACTAGCGACAGTAAATATAGACATTTAAAAAGAAAATAATATTTGTGTTATTAAACTGTTTATGGAATAATTTGGGCTTTGCCTTCTCATAAACATCAATTTCACATCTGGCTGGGGAAGCCTGAGTTCCAGCAAGAAAAATGTTCCTCTAATTTGGCAGAAGTTTCTTTAGAAGACTCAAGGAAGATGAGCACTAAATAAATATTTAGAAGCTGAGTTGAATTTGACCTTTTCATCATCTTGTTTCTGGTGATGTGCATGAAGAAAATGTTAGTGATCACTTATTTGTGGAGGAAGAGATTCTCCTTTCATTTACCTTAATGTCATAGAAACAGTTTAGTGGAATGTATAACAAATTCCAATCACAGCATCATAGCTCATCCTTTTTTCTCTCACTTAAATTTATTTTTAATCTTTTTTATAAAAGCAGAGATTGAGAAATATTAAAAAAAGCAAAGCAGGATATCAAATGAGATTTTTTTCCCCTTATGTGTACATATGTGCATGTGTGTTTCTTCTGTTCCATGGCCCAGGATCCTTTCTCAGTTACATATTTCAAGTGATTTTGAAATTCACTAACAGAAACATTTGTACTAAATATAAAGGTGCTGACCTTCTATGAGATCACATCATTAGTCTCAAAGTATTTTTATTTCCTGGGATGACTTATGCTCTACATAGTCCAAACATCACTGATAAAAACTGTATTTCAGTGACTAGCATGTATAATTATCCGATGTCTAAATAGAACCATACTTTTCCCAGCTGTATAGTATAATAATGGGCAACAGTCTACACACTAACAAGTGTTCTATTTTCCTAAAATTGAAAATGAAAAATTCAGTTGTTGGCAGTTCGACATTTACATTTCTTTGACATCTGTGCCTATTCTAAGTATTCACTCCTTGGTTGTATATTCCAGCAAAATCGATTTTTCTTTGCACTCCATAAGGAGTAGAGTCATTAATGTTGAATACTTTCCTGTAGTTTATTTTGAAGCAAAACAAGCTAATTAAATCTATTTCATTGACTTAAGGTTGATGGAAAGTGCTGGAAAAGGCCATAGCTGACCATGTTGATTTATTTTTAAACTCTAGCAAGTGGTTGCTTTGTGTTCCAAATAGATATCTGGGAGGAAAATGAACTCATTCCACTCATTTATAAAATTCTTGGGCTTGAGGTGAAACTATCTCAGACAAATTAATAGATCCCTTCATGGGTGTTGTTCTTTATTTCCCTAAAGAAAAACATTGAACATTCCAGAATTGTTAGAAATCTTAAAAATAACGCCAGTGAGTTCAAGGCTATTGGCTCATTCCCTCTACATGTTTGATTTTTTTTTTTCTATTTCATGATCATGGACTATACCCCAGACCAACTAGCCATCTCAGAAGGGTGCCTATTGCTTCAAGTTTAACAACAATAACAGCAAGCACAACAGCTTAGACAGATAAGCATATGTTGATCATGGATGAGTTATATCACTTTTCTCAAGCCTTAAAGAGTGTCCATTATATTAAGAACTATGTGCTAGTGATGGGAGAAGGAAAAAAAAAGGATAAAGTCCCAGTCACTGATGGGCAAACTCACAGTTGATTTATTTGGTCTCATGGACCATAGTGCAAAGCCAGGCTTCACTGGGTACCAAGTAAGTGGTAAAGGAGGAACGGTCTCTTCAAGGATGATCTGCGTCAGTCATCCAGATGTCCAGATAGTGGGAACAGAACGGGAAGGGTTTTGGGAAGAAGAAATGAGTGATGAAGTGGGTGTCGGGGGAGGTGCAACGGGCAGGGTTGTGAAGGTGAGAAAGGAAATGATGCATTTCAGAAGATCCTGACCAGAGAGCTTGAACGCGGCACCGAGGGCACGGAGGGAAGATGTGCTTAGTAAGATCTGAGGAGCTCCACAAATTCCACGTGGCGGAAGGCCAAGAACATCATTTATGAAAATTGTCATTTTATTCTGACAGAGCTGAAGAGACATTGAAGACTTCTGAACAGGCAGTGTGACGCTTGGAACAGTATTTAGGAAAGGCAGAAGAGTCTGCAAGGTGGATTACATAGTGACTGCTCTCAGTGACATCAAAACACCTTCCTCTGGAACCAGAAGCCCTCCGACACTTTCCATTTCAACCGAAGTTAAGTCTGAACTCCTACAAGGCCTACAAAGCTGGTCCTCTCCTGTCTTCAGCGTCATGTCTTGCTTTGCCCCCTTGTCATCAGGCTCCAGCTCCTCTGCCCTCTTTCCATCTCTAGACAAGCTCATTCTTCCCTCTCATCCTTTGTCCTTCTTTTCCCATGGCCAGGAAAGCCCTTCTCCATGTCTGTACTTGGCTAATCCTGTCCCCTACATTCAGTGTTCATCTCAACTCCAGCCCGGTTCAGAGACTTTTCATGACCTGATTATCAACTTTTGTTTGCCTCACCATCAGCCTCTCTGCACCCGCCCCGTGTGCACTTATGATGACCTAAGACTTTATATTTATTTACGTGTTTAATTTTAGTCCATCTCCTCTTGGTAGACTGGAAGCTCCATAAGAAATGGGGTTTGCCGTATGGACACCAAGGGGGGAAAGTGGGATGAACTGGGAGATTGACATATACATGCTAATATGTATAAAATAGATACTAATAAGAACCTGCTATATAAAAAATTAAATTAAATTAAAAAGAAAAAAAAGACAGATACTAATCAAGCCACAGGTTATCCTCTGAAATATATGCAAATAATTACATTTAGAGAAAATGGAAGTGAAGCCACTAAGGCTCACACTGAAAGGAACTAAAGGGAATCCTGTTCTCTTTGGTCCTTAGGACTTCAGTTGAGAAGGCGGAACACACATGAGGAAATAAAAGAGGACAAAAAAAAAAAAAAAGAAAGAAATGGGGTTTGCATCTCTCTTTGTTCACTGCTTTATACTTGGCACCTAGGACAGTGTCTGGAACACATTCCGTAGATATTGGTTAAGTGAATGAATGAACTGGAATAGGTGAGATTGTAATTCAAGGCAGAAAGGCCTGCAAGTTGTAGACAAAGCAGTACCTAAATATACAGCCTGAGTACTGGAGTTCCCACAGTCCACACTCTCAGTGCCCACAGGATGCTAATACACTACCTGATGATCCAGGTATCCATGACCCACGTTCACAGGCAAACAAACATATGCCAATAATGGCCTTACTGTTCACAAGCTCCTTCAAGAGAAAACGGGATGGATTTGGAAGGCAGTATCTTTTGTCACAGAAGTCACTGTCATGGAAACATACATTTCCATGAACAATTATACTTGGTTCAAACTATAAAATTAATACTCTAGTTGTAACTTGCGGATGGGCAACTTGGAATAAACATGCTCTTTCACTGATTTCCTAAAGTGGTTATAACCTCCGATTACCTTCTAATAAGACCCTGTTTTTATGTTTTTAATACTAATGTTATTACACTGGGACTATTTCATGAAACATTTTGCAAAGAATTTGAAATATTACTTAGAGTTTTCCCAAGCCACCAGGATCCCCACATAAGATAAATCAGGAAACAAAATAAAACCAAAATAAACTTGATAATGCTGACTGAAATTATGTAAACTCAAACCCCACACACTCCCTCAAACTCTTCTTAATTTTAAGTACATTGGGCCATGAAGACCAATTAAAAATCAACTATGAACTAATGAAGGTTTAGCTTTTCAAAATTTTAATGGAATTATTCATTAACTTATTTTCAAATATTTGAAGTTAGATAGTAAACTGCCTTAACTAACATTCCCTGCTCTTTATAACCTGGGTAACTACATGTTTATAAAAACACAGAATGCGGGCTTCCCTGGTGGCGCAGTGGTTGAGAATCTGCCTGCTAATGCAGGGGACACGGGTTCGAGCCCTGGTCTGGGAAGATCCCACATGCCGCGGAGCAGCTGGGCCCGTGAGCCACAACTACTGAGCCTGCGCGTCTGGAGCCTGTGCCCCGCAACGGGAGGGGCCGCGATAGTGAAAGGCCCGCGCACCGCGATGAAGAGCGGTCCCCGCACCGCGATGAAGAGTGGCCCCCGCTTGCCGCAACTAGAGAAAGCCCTCGCACGAACCGAAGACCCAACACAGCCAAAAATAAATAAATAAATAAATAAAGTAGCTATAAAAAAATTAAAAAAACAAAAAAAAAACAAAGAATGCTTTTGAACATAATCAAGAAAGGTAAGTTTTGGAGAGAATTGTGTAAGATTTAAATAAGAAATTGGAGTACAATAAGATCACAGCTTTCATTGCATTATGTTCTTGTGCAATGCTGACACATTCCAATATAGAGATATGTGTCTAATCTTCTACTCTAGGCACAAATACAGCTCACTGAGCATCTTTTGTTGTGAGCAGATGAGACTCAGATTGCCAGCGATAACTGATTTTACCAAACTTTCCATAAAAGAATAGTACAATCTAGATGAGTGGTTTGCAAATTATACAATAAAATCCCTTAAAAACCCTCCAGGTGGTGTGGAAACTGATCCAAAATCTAAAGTAAGACAGTCTGACTTCTTGTGAGATTCCCTAGCAGCAGAGGAGGGAAAATAGGAGAGTTGTTTATTTTGAGTCACTACCTCTGGAAATTCACTAATCATAGCCTGTGGGGAGCTGAGTGAACACAGCATGCTGTTGCTGCCGCAAATGCCAGTTCGAATAAGATGTGACACAGTTGGATCCCACCATCCTTTGGCTGTCAACCGCAGAAAGAAAGGCCACCCATACGTGCAAGTCAGGCAGAAAGGGAAGAAAAATCCCAGAAATTCTTACTAAAAAAAGCCCCATCCGATACTCCGGCTTTGTCCCTACATCTCACAATCCCTACTGAGAGTGTCCCGCTCAACCTGCAGTGTCTTTCTTGGCCTGTGGGACTAAAGGCAAGGATTGGGTGTCCAGAGTGCAGGGTCAAATGGCAGAGCTCTGGAGCAGTTGTTCTATGGAAATAGATGGGAGTGGCCGTGGGCAACAGTTTCAGTCTATGAAAAGCACTGATTTAATTCGCGTTAGTAATCTGTCATGTGCATAAGGTCAGAATTAGCATGCTACAGGGTAAAACTGGTGCTCTCGGGCTTCCCTGGTGGCGCAGTGGTTGAGAATCTGCCTGCCAATGCAGAGGGCATGGGTTCGAGCCCTGGTCTGGGAAGATCCCACATGCCGCGGAGCGACTGGGCCCGTGCGCCACAATTACTGAGCCTGCGCGTCTGGAGCATGTGCTCCGCAACAAGAGAGGCCGCGATAGTGAGAGGCCCGCGCACCGCGATGAAGAGTGGCCCCCGCTTGCCGCAACTAGAGAAAGCCCTTGCACAGACACTAAGACCCAACACAGCCAAAAATAAATAAATAAATAAATAAATAATTTAAAAACAAAAACCAAAAAAACCTGGTACTCTCAGCCGAGGCCCTCCGGTGAGCGAAGAATGCTGGGTAATGATCACTGTACCGTCCTGTGAGCAGCTGCCGCAGATGACCCGTTGCCTTTGCTCTAATCCTGCAGAGGACGGCGTCAATCAGCACATCCCATGTGTGTTCCCTGGCATCCAGGGAAGTCAGGGAAGTCACAGGAGTGGAGAACCCAGAGGGGCTGGAGCTTCTGCCCTGCACTGGCTAGTTGGGTTTTATCTTGACCTCCTTTGACTGTCAGCTCTGGAGAGGAAAGGTCTAGGCCTCTCAGCAGTATATTTCAACTACTTGTTGTTAAATAATTTTGCAAAGGAGAAACTGATCTGCATACAGCGGGGTAAATACCACCAAGCTTTCTACAATGTTTTCCCTTTTTTCCCCATTGGGGACACAATCTTCCTCATGATATTTCATCATTTCATTGACTGTCACTGAAGTGTCAGCACGTTTGTGGTGGTACATTTGCAATCAGAATACTAGGTGGCCAGAAATTTTTTAAAAAATTTGCAAGAGACCTAAAGTAATTCTATACGGAGGGAGAGATTTCAAATAGGTCAAGGCAGTTCTGGGCATCCTTCAATACTCTGATGGCAAAACGTATATAATTCAGAATTTTATTTAAAAATATTTCATGCTTGACAGCATGTTGAATGTTCCAGTAAATCCAAAGAAGGATGGAAAGAAGAAAATATTAATATTATGTTATGCATAACATTTCCACTATGTATGATTAGTAACCTAATTTTGTAACCCAATTCCATATGTCCAAATAAGATACCAAAAATCTCAGGGTGCCACCAAATGCTTCACCAGCTTCTCACTCCCACCCAAAACTGCTGCTCTGTGTCATGAAGTAGTAACTGCCTAGCAGATCATTAGCTCAATACCAGCTACACCAAGATTGGAAAATGTGGTGCAGAGAGAAAGGATATGCATTCACAAAGCCGGAGAGAAACAGTTCTGCCAAATTTATGCACAAATTTGTGCAGTCTGCACCCTGCACACGGGCTCCAGGCTGAACTGGAGAGAGACCACCAGAAAGTCTATCCCATTGCTTACCTCTGGTTTCCCAACATGGATGCACAAAACTTGCTGTGGAAAAGGCTAGACATGCCAAAGAGTTAATGCACCCTCTAAAAATGAACAAATACCCCAAATACCTTGCCTTCCAATTGAGACAACTCTTAAGTCACAGAACCTATAGTCTACTGGAAGACCACAGTGAACCTGCACTCCGGTTGTGGTACCAACATAAGTCACCTTCCCTTCTTACTATCACGGCCTCACTCCCTTACTGATGCTTCCAAAAACTGGCTTCCAAATAAACTCCCTGTGATTGAATTTTTTTTTTTTTTTAGCATCTTTATTGGAGTAGAATTGCTTTACAGTGGTGTGTTAGTTTCTGCTGTATAACAAAGTGAATCAGCTATACATATACATATATCCCCATATCTTCTCCCTCTTGCGTTTCTCTCCCACCCTCCCTATCCCACCCCTCTAGGTGGTCACAAAGCACCGAGCTGATCTCCCTGTGCTATGCGGCTGCTTCCCACTAGCTACCTATTTTACATTTGGTAGTGTACGTATGTCCATGCCACTCTCTCACTTCATCCCAGCTTACCCTTCCCCCTCTCCGTGTCCTCAAGTCCATTCTCTATGTCTGCGTCTTTATTCCTGTCCTGCCCCTAGGTTCTTCAGAACCAATTTTTTTTTTTTGTTAGATTCCATATATACATGTTAGCATACGGTATTTGCTTTTCTCTTTCTGACTTACTTCAGTCTGTATGACAGTCTTCTAGGTCCACCCACCTCACTACAAATAACTCAATTTTGTTTCTTTCTATGGCTGAGTAATATTCCATTGTATATATGTGCCACATCTTCTTTATCCATTCATCTGTCAATGCACACTTAGGTTGCTTCCATGTCCTGGCTATTGTAAATAGAGCCCTGTAACTGAATTTTGTCTTTGGGTCTTCTGAGGGACACCAACCTAAGTTACTAAGTAGTGGTACTGGTTGTACATACATCACCATTCAATAGGATGATTCCTGACATTCACCAAAGCAAGTTTGTAGCTTATTTGCAATCCTTCTGGGAAGTAGAGGGATTTTATTATATCCTTTCTTATTGTCAAAAGGATCACGATTTTAATCATAAAATATTATTTAGTAGATATTGCTATTGTCTGCAAAAATAATAAGTGAAATAAAATAATACCCTTTCCTGGTAAAAGTACATTTCCCATAGTAGCAAAGGTAATGGGTAAATGCTCCACAGAGGTAGTAGAATTTTGTTTCATTAGGTAGATAATACATCTGACCTATTTTAAAGGTCAGATGCCCCAGTAAAGACGTCCAAATGGCAGATGGATATGTAGTTTTAGAGCTCCAAAAGGAAAAAAAAATCTTTAAGAAATATTTAAATATAGCTTTGAGTTTGCACTTGCAAAAGAAAAGCTATAAAACCTTTATGTATATAAAACTCCTATATATATAAATCGTAATTCCTTTATATAGTTTTAGTTGAGATTAATTTTGTAGTAGGAGAGTTGTGGATCTTTCAAAAATTACTAATTACCAAAGCAATTATAAAAATATTTTCCAATATGTTAAATAATTTCCAATTTTCCTAAATTTCAAATAGGCATCTATTACATAGAAAAAAAAACCCTCTAAAAATAATCAATGCTTTTAAAAAGTAAAGGATATTTTTGTATTAAAAGAATCATGTCATCAAATTTAGCAGCCAAACCTTTGGCAGGGTTGACCACAGAATGGCACTGTGGGGAAACTGAATTGACACCACAAATATGTTTGGGTATTGCTTTGTTCCAATATTATGTAAATTCTGCAAATCTAAAACAGAAAGTTTATGTAAGAGACGCCAAGTCAATCTCTGTGTGTGATTCATTCCTTGTTACTTAGGAAATGATGTGCTTTCTGCTTAATGATGCTGAAAATCACTCCAAGGACACAAAGCCAAATATGCAGGAGACCCATTGCCGGGTGTAATTTGCAAACCATCAGTTATTTCCGTCATACGGCATGAACTTTGTTTAAAGCGCTAGTAGCACAGAGTGTGACTGGTGGAGTAACCCTTAAAAATTTTAACACTAGACTCAGAGTGTAAGCAGCTTTTTAACAAACTCCAGTTGGTATGATTGGTGAAATAAGCACACTTAGATAGTAAGTGCCATAATAAGTCTTTGACATAGAGATAACGGAGTAATTTAGGCCAAGAAACAAGCCAGTGATATTTTCAATCTGTGTGCTGGAGACCTTTCAGCACAGTCTAAAACACGTTTTCCGTCTAAAACAGACTGGAAGAACTAATTGGCCACCAATAAATACAGTAGTAAGTGATGGGTGTTCTTTCAAATTTAATATCCAGCCTTCATTTCATGAGTGTTAACATAATCTTTAAATTACATTTAGGAAAATCATTTTTAGCTTAGAGTAGCAAAGCTGATTTGACATTTCGGCCATCTTCATAATCAGTATGCACAAATACTAAGTCAGAAATCATTCAGATGACCATGCTGAAGATTTAGGTAGATTTTTTGAAGGAGTATTTTTTTCTTTTTCTCTCCAAAAAGGCGTAAAAACTAAAAATTACCCAATATCCTTTTGGCAACCTAAGCAAGTTCCAATGGCTTAGCTATCACTATATTGGTTTTTATTATAAAATTTATGCAAGTAAATTTATTGATTGTGCTTCAGACTGGCTTGGTAGCAGTGTATTTATTTTGCCATTAGCTGTCTATTAAGAAGACAGAAATAACTTTTTTTTTTTGCGAACCACAGAATATTAGGTTTAATCTATGTGATGTTTTCATTCCTACTATGAATACAGTAAATTTGACTACCTATTGTTGTAAAGTCAATATATTTGTCATTGGGAGAATGAGAGAGAAAAGACTAGACATACACTAGGTGTGTTGAATTTTCAAAGTTTTGAAGTAAAGGACAAAATACTTCTGCAGAAAAATAGGAAATTGATCGAGAATATATGAGAAATTTTCGATCTTTCATGCTTAAGTCACTATTATAGTTACTCTGTTACTCTATTTATACGTTTCTTGTTTCCATTATTCACATTTTGTATATTATGGCCTAAGTAATTTACATGTTTACTCACAGGTAGAATGTTGGAATAATCCCAAACTGTTTCCTGAGGGAAAGAGTCACCTTGTCTGCAGGTACTCACTTTGACAAGTCTGTAGGGAATTAAAAAGTAATCTGGACTTCCCTGGTGGCACAGTGGTTAAGAATACGCCTGCCAATTCAGGAGACACGAGTTTGAGCCCTGATCTGGGAAGATCCCACATGCCATGGAGCAACTAAGCCCACGCACCGCAACGAAGAGTAGCCCCCGCTCACAGCAGCTAGAGAAAGCCCGCGCGCAGCAACGAAGACCCGATGCAGCCAAAAATAAATAAATAAAAATTTTTTTTAAATGTAAAAAAAAAAAAAAAAGTAATCCGTTCAGATACAAGTCAATTTGTCTTCTTAATTAAAAAAAATGAACTCATGTCTTTTAAAATCTTACCACCCTTCAAGTTCAACATCAAGAACAATAAATCTGTCCTTAATTAAAACCATAAAAAAAAAAAAACTGTATTGCAGGCACTTGCTAGAAAATATAACCTGAAATTTGCTGTTGCCCACATCTTTTTTTTTTTTTCACATCTTTATGTTGCCTACATCTTAACAGAAGCTTGATAATACTGATGGAATATCGGTTGCAGGGTATGTAAAATATCTTACAGAGTATTTAAAAAATATTAAATTTTATCCTTGGATGAAAATGGTTCACCAGAGAAACAAGTAGACTGCTGCTTTGACTCAACTCATAATCATTTTTTGCTAGAGAATTTTACCTTTACATAATGCCATAAAAAACTACTGCATTTTATCATGCAGCTGTGTCTGAGGACATTGACCATTACATAACATAACTTTGGTGTTGTGAGGAGCCAGGGGAGAAATTTCTCTTAAGACACAGTATCACAAGAACCTATTTTCTTTTAAGGGGAAAAAGTCTTATGGAAAAGGGCTCAATCTTATGTATGACATTCTTACTCTTTTTTTGCATTACTGGGAAGCTTACGGCCAGATTTGAATCCTATCTTCACATATGTATAAATTAATTTTACCTCTTACATTATCAAATTTTACTTGTAACATGATAACCTCTATTTGTTTTCCCTGACAGTATATATATTTTGTAAACCACTTCAAATTAGACTTTTAATTTTTCTTATGGGTTATTGGGAACTCTTTAAGGGGGTTAAGTATTGTATGTTCGTGGGTGATATGATCATGTTAGAATTTTAGAACAATTATGGTTGTGACAACCAGAGAAATAGGTTGGGGGCAAAAGTACTGGAGAAAAGAAGACTTAATAGAAAATAACAAAATCTAGTGAATTAGAAAAGGAATTCAGAGGGTAACTGGTAGTAGACACAGAGAGGGGATGACAGAAGTTAGAAATGTTCATGAGACAGAAATCAAATGGTTTGGTTACCAGCTGGGTGTGTTTATTTGAGATAAACAAAATGAAGGAAGGCAACTCTGGGGTCTGCCTTGGAAAATCTAGTGGATGACAGATTAGGGACATACAGGAGTAGATGTGGGAAGAACACTTGGAGTTTGGGAGGCTCTGGAACACGCCAGTGAACATATTCATTGGGAAGCTGGATATGCAGAATGGGAATGGGGAGAGGCATCCTGGAGATACAGAGACACCATCGTGTAATTAAGAATCGAAGTTATGATATTGGATGAGGTTGTCCAGGGAGTACAAGTAGAATTAGAATTAGCGGTGGACCACGCTTTGGTAGAAATTGATATTTAAGGGACTGGCAGACAAAGCAAACTTCATAATGTAAATTAAAAAAAAAAAAAAAAAGACCAAAGAGGGAAAGTCTAGACAAAATCAAATTTCAAGAAGTAAAGGGTTTTACACTCTATGATATAAACCACAGCAAGATCCTTTTTGACCCACCTCCTAAAGAAATGGAAATAAAAACAAAAATAAACAAATGGGACCTATGAAACTTAAAAGCTTTTGCACAGCAAAGGAAACCATAAACAAGACCAAAAGACAACCCTCAGAATGGAAGAAAATATTTGCAAATGAAGCAACTGACAAAGGATTAATCTCCAAAATTTACAAGCAGCTCATGCAGCTCAATATCAAAAAAACAAACAACCCAATCCAAAAATGGGCAGAAGACCTAAATAGACATTTCTTCAAAGAAGATATACAGATTGCCAACAAACACATGAAGGATGCTCAACATCACGAATCATTAGAGAAATGCAAATGAAAACTACAATGAGGTATCATCTCACACTAGTCAGAATGGCCATCATCAAAACATCTACAGACAATAAATACTGGAGAGGGTGTGGAGAAAAGGGAACCCTCTTGCACTGTTGGTGGGAATGTAAATTGATACAGCCACTATGGAGAGCAGTATGGAGGTTCCTTAAAAAACTAAAAATAGAACTACCATACGACCCAGCAATCCCACTACTGGGCATATACCCTGAGAAAACCATAATTCAAAAAGAGTCATGTGCCAAAATGTTCATTGCAGCTCTATTTCTAATAGCCAGGACATGGAAGCAACCTAAGTGTCCATCAACAGATGAATGGATAAAGAAGATGTGGCACGTATATACAATGGAATATTACTCAGCCATAAAAAGAAACGAAATTGAGTTATTTGTAGTGAGGTGGATGGACCTAGAGTCTGTCATACAGAGTGAAGTCAGAAAGAGAAAAACAAATACCATATGCTAACACATACATATGGAATCTAAGAAAAAAAAAAAAAAAGGTCATGAAGAACCTAGGGGCAAGACAGGAATAAAGATGCAGACCTACTAGAGAATGGACTTGAGGACACGGGGAGGGGGAAGGATAAGCTGGGACGAAGTGAGAGAGTGGCATGGACATATATACACTACCAACTGTAAAATAGCTAGCTAGTGGGAAGCAGCCGCATAGCACAGGGAGATCAGGTCGGTGCTTTGTGACCGACCACCTACGGGGGTGGGATAGGGAGGGTGGGAGGGAGGGAGACGCAAGAGGGAAGAGATATGGGAACATGTGTATGTGTGTAACTGATTCACTTTGTTATAAAGTGGAAACTAACACACCACTGTGGAGCAATTATACTCCAATAAAGATGTTAAAAAAAAAAAAGAAGTAAAGTGTTTTAAAAAATGCCACCTAGTAGATAAAAGTTCAAGTAGGAGGGAAGATGAATGGGTTCTATTTGATGATGAGAAGATTGTGGATGACCTGGACCATATGGCTCCGTGGATTGGTGGGGAAAAAAGACGGATTACATGAGTGGGAAGACAAACTAGGTACTCAGTGCACTGATATTTACAGAAACACTCTAAGACAATCACAAAACCAGACTGAGATCAACATAAAAAAGAAAACTTCTGACCATTATAACATGAAAATCGATACAAAATCCCCCCAATAACACGTTGTTCAATCCATTTCAGAAATTAAGAAAAATACACTCTGACTTATTTAACACCCTTTAAAAGTATAATCTTAGGGTACCCATTACTCAAATACTACATATAGTGGGCCAAGGGAGAAAAATCAGAACCACTTTAATTAGTTTCAAGAAGACATCAGAAAATTTCACCATTTTTCTCTCATAAAAGTTCTGAGTAAATCTGAATGAACTTAGATTTGAAGGAAAGTTCCTTAAGACAAAAAGAATGATTCAATTCAAAAGCCCGATAATTCAATATCATATTTGATAGCAAACATAACCTTTCTGATTTCATAATATTAAATCATTGAAATAAAGTAATTCATATTAACAGAAAGGTAAATATAGTTCCGCTTTCTGGAGACACAACTATTTTCTCAAATAAAGAAGGCTTAGTGTTTACTTTTCATGGAGGCTTCATTTGGTTGCCATCTGATCTTGGGGTAAATAGTTCTGTTCATGTTTTTCTGGCAAAATCTGAAAGACTTAATATCATAGTCTTCTATTATCATTCCAGTTTCATGATTCCTTTTCCCAAAGAACTTATTTTAATCATTTTAGATGTAAATATTACCTATCTTAGGGAAACTCATACTGTAATTTACTCTCACATTATTCAAAATTTTAGGGCCTCATTTTGCCATCTATTTTGTAATATCTTTTCATGCAAACAATATGTATGTGTATGTGTTGGTGAATGGGAGGGAGTACCATGTAATTTTAATTTCTGAAATAAAGTTGGCATATAAAACAACCCTTTCCAATATTCTGTTCATTTCCTTGGCTTTAACTATGTAAGAAATTACCTAAAATTACCTTTTCCTCTTTAGCTACTAATGTAGTGCACTACAAATCTATGTAGAGATAATTTTTTTGAATTCTATTCCCGTTTCCTTATATAAAGTTTTTCCGACCTTCAGAAGTAAAGATGAGCACACAGTACATAGTAAATGACTTTATGAATTCAGGATTTTTTTTTACTAATTTTACTAATTAATAGCTTACTAATTAAGGCCAATATATAATTTGTAGAACAGAAGATAGTATCAGCCTCAACCAAAAGATTGATAATGAATTTAGAGGTATAAAATGAATTTTTCATAAAAAATAGTGATTTCTGAGAGAACCTAATGAGGACACTTGGGAAACAGAATCTACAACCTCGAGCAAAGAGTATATTATCATCTTACGTGTATGAAAATGTAAACATATAAGGATTGTTTCCTAGAGTTCATAAAGTGTGTCCAGAAGGACACTGGGAGAAACTCCAGGTCTTTGACTCCTACCCTAATAAATTATCTATCCACTAATGTCTATTTCTAATTTTTGCAACATTCTCTTTCCTATTATGGTCACTGTTGGGCCTTTCTTTCCTTCCTTCCTTCTTCCTTCCTTCCTTCCTTCCTTCCTTCCTTCCTTCCTTCCTTCATTCCTTCCTTCCTTCCTTCCTTCCTTCATTCCTTCCTCTCTTTCTCTCTCTCATAGACAGAGAGATAGATAGATAGATAAAGATATATACCCATACACACATATACACATATGACCCATGACCCTGGGAAACTTACACAAAAGAAGTCTTACTTATTAGAAAATGATGTTTCCAAAAAAAAAAAAAGGAAAGAAAATGATGTTTCAACCTTTTTCTGATTTATAGGGCATGGAACAAATCAGGAAAGAGGTCATTTTCCTATCACATAAATATAATACTAGTGTCCCACACATTCTGAATACAGTTAGAATTAAAAGCAAGTTTGGCAGGCTTCCAAAGTTCAAGAATGTCATTTATTTGGTAACTTGCCATACACTTATTTCCCTACTCAATAAATAAAAATCTAAGATAAGGTTGTCATTTTAATGCATCAATGACAGCATAAAAATAGAGGAATCAAGAAAGAAATGTCTTTGTGGCATGATTTTAGGAGGTCTAAAAGGAAAGATATTTTGAATCTGCTGGTCAAATGATTGTTTTCCTATGAATGAGAAAACTGATGCACAAATGAAATGCATGAAATAAAAGACTGATAGTTACTGAAATAGATACAAATGTGATTTTTCATGACTATTGATATATAGCTATACGATAATACATTTAGATTCCTTATAAATACTCTGTGAAATAATTCATTCACCTACTCTTTATCACAGTCGACAAGTAGCAAGCACCAGCCTCTGTTCAAGGAGAAATTCACATTCTAATTCCAGAACCAATTTATATTGTATGATACATTGTTATTTATAATTAACAGGGCTTTTTTTGAATTTACTGTCAAAACATCCCCTCGGACACTTCAATTCTAAAAGTTCATGACAGAAAATTTCATCATGTGTAGATAATGCTTCAGTTAGTACTGACAGTGTTTGCTCAGCGGAAATTAAGTGTTTGGCGAGATAGAGAACTGCTAGGTCCGTAAGGTGTAATTAGGCACCTCTGGAAATTTTTATACAAACAAAGTTTATAGGACATTAGAGGCAGCAGTGGTGTCTTCAGTAAATATTTAATATCTGGGCCCCTGAGATTAATCACACCATGAGCTCTACATGGTTGACTGACGTTGTTGACCCAGAGAATTCAGCCAAAATGGTTACTATTTACTGATATCGGTTCTGCTGCACTAGTATTGACTGACCTGACATACAGCGTATTAGACTGCTCAATCCAGGTCTTAACGGTCCAAGTGATGAAACAGGACTGATTCACCCTTGTCCTCCTTAAACAACATGCCAAACAAAATCGACATAATCCCGGATAAAGAAAAATCCAAATTTCTTTATTCAAAACATCCATTGTTGGTGCACGAATTCTTTAATTATTTTGGAAAATTTAGATCATTCACATGCCTCTGTTTTCTACTTTTATTTAGCTATAGAGGTTAATCTGAATGAAAACTTAATATAAAGACATGTGAAATACTACATATCGTGTTAAAATACATACTTAGTATTTTAATACTACTTCTTTATTTTCATATGTCAGGATATATGATTATTATCCATGACTCAAAAATCAAAAGTGTACTGGCACATGTTATAAGAATAACTGTGATTGGTACACAATCCTCTGTAAAGTCTAAGGGATAGGTCATATTTAATCAAAATATTATATTGTTTGGAAAAGTATAGAGAATTTCAAACCAGTAAAAGAAGCCAGATAATGTATTTACTGAAGATAGTGATTTGAATCATTCTTCATTTCCTTGCCAAAGGTTTGAAAATAATAGCAATGAATTCTGATTTTGTATTACTTTTCTTTCTCTCCTCTAGGAATTACTTTAAAAATAGTGATAGTAATAATCATATGATATATATTCATGATTCAAAGATTGAAAAATGCATTTCTGGATACTCTTGTATATTTACATTATTACTAGAATAGAGAGTACATTTCATTCTATTATATAGTACAAACTAACTCATAACTCTCAGGTTTTGTTTATTATGCTGAATTTTTAATGATGGTCTAAAGTTGTGTTTCCGCTCCAACTGGGCGAAGTTCCATGGGCATATTAACCTATTCATAAGTAACAGTATCCCTCTTACTTTATCTTAACTTGTAGCTATAAAATCATGCTTTTTGCAGTCATTGCATCCATGCCCAAATATGTAAACGGGCCATAACTGAATTACCTACATAGAGCACATGTGACAAACTAGGCATCATTGACCCTTAAAAAGTAACAGGACCAATGACAGGGGTACAAGGAAGAGATGAGTACGGTGACAGGCTGCTAACTTCCTCTACATTAAAAAGTTTTGCTTTTACATCTTTATATTTTACACCTTTCTTTTACAGCTTCTTCAAGACCAAGATGCTATGACACTATTAATGCTCTGAAAACCCGTTAAGAAGTCAGACTTTATACCTAGAAGCCAAACTTCTCAGTCTGTTGATCAAATACCAGTATGATTAGAATAGCAGAGATTTCTTATGCCTGAGTGCAGCTGAGTGACCAAACATAAATATTCACAATAATAAATGTGGTGGACTGAGCCTGGTCACCACTGTTTTCCATTTGGATTTTGTAACCAATCTGTTGGTTTCACACTGAAATAATGTGAACACTGGGAAAGCAGAGATTAATTTTCTGTTCTTAAGAGATACTATCTGGGTTGGTGGTCCAGAAGTATCATTCATGAATTAATTTTAGACGCTTTTTCTGTCAGTAGCAAAGGCGTTTAATATATACATTGGAATGGGTGACTATTTGCTTTATCTGTTGGGTGACTCGTGTAATGATAAACATGTGTGTTTGTTTTCTGTCTAGCAGCTGGGTGACTATTAGTATTACCCTCCTATCCTAGTAACTAAGAGCTACTTCCTAGCTGGAGACATCTCTTTCAGAATTTAAACCCCCATTCAGCTTTAACCATCAGCTGGGCAAAAGCCAAATTTAACTCACGAAGAAGAAGATGTGAAACATAGTTTAGTCAAAAGCCCCTGACATTCCTCCTTTTGATTTGCTACCTGTGATACATGCCAGTACCCTTGGCCACTGACCACAACCACAGGTCCAGCCATCAGAATAAACAGGAACTTCAAAAGAAAAAAAAAATCAATTCCGTGTACAGAACCAGATGTTGGAGAGTCAGGACAAGGCAGTCACTAGTTCTGGTCCAAAAGGTTAGAAAGATCAGCATTTCCAGAATTTAAAGTGTAGACATTACAGCATTCATTACTGCTGTTTCCAAAAACTAAATACATAGGAGCTTATGTAGACAGCTGTGCATCAACTAATTTTTAAGAAATCTTTTAATGGAAGTATAACATACATACAGAAACATGCATGAATCACAACTCTATAGCAGGAAGAGTTCTGGCAAAAATGCACCCATGTAATTAGCACTCAGGTCAAGTAACAAAACATTACCCTCACTTCAGAAACTGCCTGTGTGCCATTTCACTCCCACCAACCCCTTAAGGATAACCATATTCCTGATTTCTAAGACCATAGATTGGTTAGTCTTATACATGTATTATCTCCAATTTCAAGGGTATTCAGCGGGGAGTCCATTTTATTCAATGTTGATATGTGTTAACTAATTTAAGCTCAACTAGTGTGACTAGTGAAGGGATGGACAGATAGCCTAATGCTTCAGAAAACTGTGGAGTTTAACCAAAACATGATCCCATTAATGTATAATATATATTAAAAACACATTTTTAGGAACATAATTGGAAAAAAGAAAATCTGCCTATCTTCCTTTCAGACAATGCCCCAGATATTAGCACCATATGTATTGAACTGATTAAGAACTACTGCTATAGGACTTCCCTGGTGGTCCAGTGGTTAAGACTCTGTGCTGCTTCCACTGTAGGGGGTACAGGTTCAATCCCTGGTCAGGGAACTAAGATCCCACATGTGGCATGGTGTGGCCAACAAAAAAAAGAACTAGGGCTATAAAGTCAGGCATGACCTCAACTATTGTTACCAACATGCTTTCATTTGATCTTAGAGATTTTGATGTTGATTTCTAACTTTGTGCTCATTTTTACAAAACAACAGAACACAAAATTTTCAGTTGGTTCACATTTTTTTATGTATGTGAAGGATTTTAATTTTTTATATTTTCCTTTATAATCCTTCACGCTATTTCATCACCTTTACAACCCTGACAATCCCGTAGTCTAATAATAGAAAGTGGTTTGTGTGTTATCAAACTAGACTTTGAGAGTTATACTGAATACTTCCTTACTTGTTCATTTTGGTCAAGCACAAAATCCAAATGTTCATAATTCAAACAAGAGCAGACTATGATTTTTGTTTTTATCAGTGATTCATTCATTCTTCCAGCAAACAATGAATGACCATTACTTAACACAAGGCTCTGGCCTAGACGGACTGATATGAGCTAAGAAAATCGACATTCTGTCTTGGCTAGCCGAGACCTGGGCTGTTTTTATATAGGATACATAAAACCACTGCTTAGTGATTTAATGAGGCAGAGCCTAAATTACTGTGTAGATGTAAAGTCCTGCTTGCACAGCTGACCAGAAGGCCATTTGGAGGTCAATCTAGCTATTTTGGTTGTTATTAATGAACATCTTAGATACAATTCACTGCTTAGCCACTGCATGCTATGACAAAAACAGAATTTAAAATTCCCAAAGCTTGACTCAAAGTGGTGTATCAGTTTCTCAGGGAAATCCTTTAACTATTTCAAGTCAGTCTTGGGGCCCTGCTACCACTTATATCTTCTGCAATGTGTAATTTTCCATTCCCTTACTCCAAAATCCTTGACACTAAAATAAAGCGTATTCTTAGAAAATTTACTTATATGAATCTTGAAGATAATATGTAGTGTGAACAATTTTACTAAAGGTTTCCTTATGTCAATAACAGCAACAACAGAATATGATATCAGACTACTTCTTCAAACAAAAGCAAAAATAGTGTTCTTTTAGCTTGATAAATATATTTCAAAGACTTCTGTGTAATTTTAATCAGATAAATTATAACTAAAAGTGGCATCTAGATACCCTCCATTCTTTAACAATATAAAGATAGAATTTTTTAAAACTGTCACATGTTAGCAGATAATTCAAGAGAGAATGGATAACATGATTGGAAATGATAAAGCAGAACTTAGGCTTAGGAGAATCAGCTAATTAGGTTGACTATATAAAGTCTTAGGTTTTTTTCCCCAAAACTGATATTCTGTGTATCTGGTCATTCAAAGCACTATATATATATATATATAAAATAAATTTATAATTTATATATAATTTATAGAAATTTATTTATAATGTATCCAATGTCAGTCAATCTTACATAATAACCTACAGGCTGTTACTGTTAGCAGCACTATCTATGAAGAGCGGCAGGTATTTGGGAAGGAATTTTTATTCTAAGTACTGTTTTATTCTAAGTACTGTTTTACATGGGTAATTTCTTACTAGAAAGTGCAAGATTGAACAACTGAAAGGATTTTGAGTGATAAAAATGCCAGTCATGGAACCTTCCGGAGTTTAGATACCTCTTCTCTTCCCTTTTTCATTGCAGTTCCTTGTTCTCTCTGTCCAGGTTGGCACAGAGAACTGGCTCTCCTCCTTGCTGTGAGGCGCGCCGTCTGACTGTGGGGATCACCTCCTGTCTGGTATCATCTAGTAACGATGGCGGGATGTTTACCGTGGTCCCTTCTTTCCTTTTAGAATATCTCTAACGGCTATACACATTCCCTTTTCATTAAAACCCTGAATTATATGTAAAAAGATTAATCTGTGATGGTAGCCATGTACACATTTACAAGGCATTGAATAAATGGCTTAAGAGCAATTAGAGAGCTGAAAAGCAAGAATGATGGACAGAAATCCCTGTCAGATAATGCAAGCTTAGGCACTGGAAGCTGAAAAGACAATTATTTGTTGGCAACTATTCATCTACTGGATGATAACAGAATATGTAACTTTCTAAGTAGTTGAAGATCGCAGTGGGTAGGGGGGGAGAGAGTGGCTTGTGCCTGGAGTTTGGTAAGAGCAACATGTGAAAGGTAACAACCTCAATTTAATCTCTCTCTCTTTTTTTCACATCTTTATTGGAGTATTGCTTTACAATGGTGTGTTAGTTTCTGCTGTATAACAAAGTGAATCAGCTATACGTATGCATATATCCCCATATCCCCTCCCTCTCGCGGCTCCCTCCCTCCCTCCCTATGCCTTTAGGGTGAAAACTGGAGAGATGCATGGACTCTCTGCAGGGATGTGTTTTACTGACATTAGTGATGAGGGCTGAATTTGCCCACAAAAAATTAATAGTGTTCATTAAAGAAAGGGCACAGGAGACAGCACTGAACATTCAGAAACAGGAAACAGGAAGAAGGAATAAAGAGGCTCTGGAAGCAAGTCGGCTATTGACCGGCTATGTGGTGCTGGGCGACCTCAAGCCTGTTTGCCCGTCTGTAGAAGGTGGTGCTGGGTCTCTGTGCTCTGTAAGAACCTCCCACCTCTAACAGCATATGGTTATGCAGCTCTAGGACACACATGGGAATCCTATTTAATGACTGGGGCTCATCCTGGGGTTGCTACCTCCCCCCATAGAAGGACAAATTCAAATATTTGTTGTCTGATCTTCCTTGTCAATTCTGAACCTGTTTCCTGCATTTTAGTAACTACTCTCCCATTCTGGTACCACTGCTTTGTGTCTCCTGGGAAAATAATTCACACCGAAGAACTCTTGGATAAATGAGTCACTACCCTGGACACGTGCAGTGATGTTTCCAAAGGCGATCAGGTGGAAAGGCAGTACATAACGCCAAGAAGTGAGAGGTCAGTGCCAAATATTCAGGCATCAGAGACAGATGGCAGGGAGACGCTTGTGAGAGGGAACCTCCCAGAAGGCCAGTCAACTACCATAAGTCCCTTTACCTCTGTTTTTTCTACTTTCCATCTCAGAGGCTGAATCATAGTGTCCTCCACTGGTTTAGCAGTGACCAATATTTACATAGTCATAATAAAGCAAACAGCAATTTATATATATAATACATACATATATATATATATATATATATATATATATATATATATACATACATATATAATAGTGGGAGAATGGGGGAAAGCAAAGGGCTGTCAGAGAGTTGAAGCTTCATCTACTATATGAAAAAGTCAATAGGCAAAGTTTAAATTTGGTAAATATAAAATAGCAGCATTCGTGAATTAATTTAACAGAGATTTATCAAATATCAATCATGTATCCGGCACTATTCCAGGCACTGGAGCTACAAGTGAATGACACAGACAAAAATTCCTGCCCTCATGAAGCATACACGTGGGTATAGGAAAGAGATTAATCAAAAAATAAAATAAAATATATGGGTGTGCTAAGTAATGATAAACGCAGGAAATAAAGATATGAAGCACTGTCTCAGTCAGTGCCAGTTGCAATTTTAGCTGTAAAAGGAATTCTCCACTGGGATAGTGAATTTGGGGTGAAGACCTTAAGGAGGTAAGGGAGCAAGTCTTGCGTATGGTACCAGGAAGAGCATTCCAGGCACAGCGAACTGTTAGTTCAGATGTTTTGAGGTGAGAGCATCCTGGTTTGTTCAGGAAAGCAGTTGGCCTAGTATGTTTGATGAACACCATTGCCTGTTTGAGGAATAGCAAGGAAGGCTCTACACTGCAGAAGAATGAATAAAGGAGAGAGATACGTATTGAGGTCATGAAATTAAGGGACCTTGTGTGAATTACAAGTAATAAGGTAAATTCCAAAAGAAACCACACACACACAAATTCTTACATAGCTATCAGGAAGTACTAGAACGTGTACGTGCAAAACTGATGTGGAATCAGGAACTTGAGAAAGAAGGGTCCCCGGGAGTATTTCACACTTTATTTATGATATAGAGTAACAGGAAAAGCATTTTATGCCAAGAAAGAGCTTGGGATATTGAAAAAACCCAAACATAATATTTATTTATTAATAAGAATAGGTATTGGGCTCAAAAACCTTGAAATAAATGTAGATTGAGGCCTAATTTGATGACTAACCAATGAAAGAAAAGCTAATACTTACAAATTGGAAAGCATAGTTTTTATCTGTAAATAAATACAGAATGACTTCAAGTTGACATTTGCAAAATGAAATAAAAGCGTCTAATGTTCATCTATATTTGGTCCTCCTCTCCTTCATGATATATGGAATAATCACTTTTCTCAGCCATCTCTGTAGGTTGAGCAGTATCTGTTATTGGTTCTAAGTGATGGTTCATGGGCAGAAGTGAAATGTATTAGGTCCAGGCTGTAGTACTGAATTGCCTCCCATGTTATTACTCTTTAGTGAAATGTATTAGGTCCAGGCGGTAGTACTGAATTGCCTCCTATGTTATTACTCTTTAGTGAAATGTATTAGGTCCAGGCTGTAGTACTGAATTGCCTCCTATGTTATTACTCTTTAGTGAAATGTATTAGGTCCAGGCGGTAGTACTGAATTGCCTCCTATGTTATTACTCTTTAGTGAAATGTATTAGGTCCAGGCGGTAGTACTGAATTGCCTCCTATGTTATTACTCTTTCCCTGCCACCACAATCAGGGAAACACAAAAATTCGGAGCCTCCATCATCTTATGTTATTAAGTGTCCATGATAAATTGATTTCCTCTGGTGTCCTATGTTAGACACATATCCTGAGAAATAAAAGTAAACCTTTGGTATTTTAATCTACTAATGTTTGGGGGTTGCCTGTTAATGCGGCACACCCTGACCTGTTCTGACTGATCCAGTAAACTAAACTGTGTGGGGCTCTATTATTTCTAAATTGTCAGTGTAAGTACTTTTAGGAGAGAAAATATTCTTATCCTTTAGGAAATATTCTGCTGTAATTTTGATTGACTGACAGTAGGTAAATGTTACTATATACCTAAGTGCCTAATAGCAGAACCAAAACACAGACATTGACAAGTTACTATTATATCAGTAATTTACTGTTAAATATTCCCTTATTTACTATTGGTAATACTATATTATTACTTCCCTTTCTTCCTACTGCTTAATAGCATTGGTATTTGTTAATAAATAATTAAAATGGACTCTTCAGATGAAACTGTCAAACACATAGTCCCTGGTCTCTAGAGAATAGAATGTTAAGCATTATATCAGAAGTAACACTTAATTATAAAGTAAATATGAAGAAATATAAATGGAAGAAAGTAATGTAGATACCCCACATAAGTTATTATTTCTAAAGCTCATAAAAGAGAAAATCCTGCAGAATTCATAATTTCAAAGTTTATTGTATAAAGATTTTACTGAAGTTTTACTTTTAAGACAAGTTTTACTGAAGATTTTACTGAAGTTTTACTTTTTGAATTTATTGATCTGTATGCTTTTTAAAAGAAAGAAACGCAAAATACTATGCTAACTTGAAGACTACACATATTTCAAAGGTTTTGAATTTAAGCAAAAATGTTTATTGGAAAATAAATATTCCTTTTTATTTGGGTGGAAATGAGAAATAATTATCTGTAAAACCAACGAAGTCCAAGAAGATTGACACAGCCTGAAGCTTCCCCTATTTAATATTGTCTATATTTTAAGCCCTTGTTGATGGTTATTTTTCCAACAGTCCATTAATATCCTAGAAAAGAATTTCAAATAGATTTTGTGATTTAGGCCTATGATTCAAAAATGGACTATTTAATGGAGAAATGAAGTGTTTAAAGATTACTATGTGAACTATGTACCATTTGTCCTCCAGATTATTGAATGTTAAAAGTTTTCATTTAGAGGTAGACTCTGGTATTCACAAGAAGGCATTCTTTTTCTGTTTGAGTACTAGTTAAGTTATATAACTTTATAACTTTATTCAAATGGAAAGATAAGCCAGACAACTCTGATGGATTTTTTTTTTTTTTTTTTTTTTTTGGCCGCGCTGTGCCTTATGCGGGATCTTAGTCCCCCGACTAGGGATCGAACCCGTGCCCCATGCAGTGGAAGTGCGGAGTCTTAACAACTGGACCGCCAGGGATGTCCCTCTGATGGATTTTTATTCCTCCTCTTTTACATACCACAGAACTAACATTCATCCATGGGTGCATTCAATTATTCTTTCATTTATTCATTCAAAAAGTAAGAATTGACTACGTGCTACATGACAAATGATATACCAGGTACAAGTGATACAGAAATCCAAAATGCAGTTCTTGCCCTAAAGGAATTCACTATTTGGGGAGTCTAAATATCAAACAGCAAATATCCAGGTAGATGAGAACAGGGGCCCTGGAGTCATTTGGACATGACAGGGTTCCAATCCCTCTCTGGTTTGTCAATTACTAGTTATGTGACTTTGGGGAAAAATTTCCTTGTCAATGAAATGTGGATCACATTATAGTCTGTTGTTTGGATTAAATTAGATCATATATATATATATACACACATATATATGTGTGTATATATATATGATCAATTAGATCATATATGATCACATAGATGTATGAATTATTACACACTTGAATTTGATATATGGTAGTTATTCTAGTGATTTGTTTTTAATAGTGAGAACTGCTACAAAGAAGGGTTGATGAGGGGCACTTTATTTAGCCTCAAGCTGTGGGAATGGGGTTGGCAAGGTGCATATGGATACCAACAGCTGGACCAAAGCTTGAAACACAAGGAGAATTGAGATAGCTAAGCTGTGGAGAGAAGTCAGAGGGTATGACATATGCAAAGGTACAGAAAAGGGAACCCAGGGAGGGTTTAAGGAGCTGTTGAGTGTTTAGTAAGAAGGTGTTCTTGGGAAATTAGTGGGAGATGAGGCTGGAGAAATGGAAAGGAATTCGTATTTCATTCTGAGTGATTTATAATTTATCCTGAAGATGGCAGCCATTCAATCAACAATAATAAAATAATCAGATGTGTAATCACTGCCTTATACTACTAGCAGAATCAAGCCCTCTTAGTGGTTCAGAGGTGTTGAAATGAATTAGAACACAACTTACACTTCAATATCACAGACTGTATGCACACATACAAAGTCTTTATATAAGTAAGTGAGAAATTGAGAATACACTTCTCACTTTAGAAAATAGTAGGAGAGTTTATAATATAAGTAAAATCTATGGTATTCACTCAGCATGTATTTATTGAGGATTACTCTGTGACAGGTACTATGCTAGAGTCTTCAGTGAAGGACACAAAAGTCCGTTTCCTTCTTTAAAGGAGATTACATTCTGAGTGGGTGAAACAGATAAAAGAGTAATAAGCGTTTCAAGTTATGTGTGCTCTCATAGAAGTTTATGAAAGGCATAAATAGCATGGAGACTAGAGGGACTAAAATCCCTTAGGCAAGACCAGTGTCAGGAAGACCAGCAAGGAGGCTACCGCAGCGGTTCAAGTTCGATTATGACGGCTTGAACCACACAATTGCAGTGTTGACGTGGACAAGGTATATTCAGAGGTGGAGCTGATGACCCGCTGCATGTGAAAGCAGAAGAAGGACTACAGGGTTAGCTGTAGGACCCTTGTGTGGGTAACTGGAAACCAGTATTCACAAGCAAAAGAATGAAATATGTTAAACAGTTTAGATGTAGACGTCACTTGGGGTCATACACACAACTGACCCATCCCTTTTTAACCATTCCATCTTATCCTAGCTAGGCTTTGCCCTGGAAATCCGTTGTTATGTGTGGGCTCAAGACCACACTTCCTACAATTGATGATAATATACTAGGTGATTCAAATCTTTGCCCCTTAACTTTTCTTCGTGGTCTATGAAATGTTCTTACTATGAGAGTCCATACTGTAAGTCAAACAAAATATCCGGTTTTTCTGAGAAAATGGTGTTACACACACATGGGAACCTACTACAAAGAAATCCAAGTACTTCAGGAGTTGAAGCATAGAGTATGAGAGTCCTGGGAAGTTGTTCTCTCACAAATTCAGATGTGCCTTAAGCGGACCTTCTCCCCTGCAGGTTTCAATGGCACCATCTGCCATCAGAGTGACCTTCTTGCTGCTGAACCATCACTTTGGTGATTTCTTTTTTCATGCGGAAAGTTTATTCCACTCAAAGACAAAGGGGCATTGATATCTCTTCCCAACCGGGGGCGTATGAAAGCTCAGTGTGAACAGCTGTTGGAACAATTGTGGGTGAAAATCTTGCTCTATAGAAAACAACCTTGAGGAGCAGACATGGTCACACTGCTTTCAGGACTGATGCCCATCTGTTGGGCTGGCTGAGTGCCTGTTCACTGGTTGGTCAGACTTTAGGACATATCATGTCTCCGCCAGCAAGTTCTGGTTCCTCTCCTGCCACACCACTGCCCCCTGGGTGTTGGATGCTCCTTTATCTCCGACAAGCCGTCCATGGTTTCATCAGATATAAATCCCTCTTCTCACCAGCTCATCCAAAAAAAAAAAAGTCAAAATTTCTTGGAAGGTGTACATTGAAGGACAGAGTATATTGTCTGTTATTGGCTTGTATTTTTTCTGTTTATTCTCTTCCCTCCAAAGATGGGAGAAGGTCAGCACAGCATGCCATGACCACACGTATGAATCACTGCCTGTTGATGCTCCTCTGGTTTTCATAAAGAATAGCTTCCTTATAGATTCCCCTTCTGCACACATACAAAAAAATCAAATAAAATACAGTTTAGGAGTCTGAAAGCAATTTTTCTGATTTTAATTTCTTTTATTTTCTTACTATTTTTAAATTTTTCATTTCCTTGTTCCTTTATTTTTCTTCCTTCCTTTTCATCCTTTTTTTTGACTTTCTGCTTTACTTTTCTCATAACATTAGGATTCCAGTTTACTTTTGCCCTGACCTTTTTTAGTTTCCCCTCAAGTCTTAAATCTCCCCAGTGTATTCCTCTAATTATTTCCTTCTATCTTAATTCAGTTTTCCAGTTTGCCTGTCACTGATCCTGTGCATCTTCCAGAAGATTGAATTCTTCACATTCCTGGCCCTTTTGCAAGCTGTCTCATTTCACTTGCCCACTTCCTTCTAATTCCGAGAGGAACTATGGGATAATGTCACATACCTCTCCTCTTCTACTGTGCTGATTAGCTGCGTTCCATTTGACACTCAGACAGCAGACAGACGAGGGCTCAAAGGGAATATAACTCTAAACAAGGAGATTTCTCTGCAGGACACAGAAACACATCAATGTCCTTTACGCAAACCTGTGTGGCTGAGGGGCTGGTCTAGGTAAGTCACTGTCACCTGGGGACCATGAAGAGTCACAGGCACCTCAGGCCAGAGATGCTCGTGTTTACGACATTTATAACACGCAAGATGAAATGTGACTCTAGGGTGAACGGATACTCAACATTACGACATTTATAACACGCAAGATGAAATGTGACTCTAGGGTGAACGTATTTTCAACACTGCTCTTCTTCCCTTCTGTTTAGCTGTGCCTCTTTTTCTTCCAGGCCACAACCAGGATGGCAAAAGCAAGAGAAGGGGGAAAATTCTGGGGGATGGTGAACGTAAAAATGGAACAAAATGTGTCACCTCCTTACTGTGCCCCAGCACCAGACACCTGACCACCCTGGCTTCATAGAAATCAATGAAGATTGGGTAATTGTGCTTTATTGTTGTTTTTTAATCAAATAAATAGTAGCAAATTATATGTCGTATTCATTGTTTAATAAATGTTTATTAAGTGGATCCACCTGTGACAGGTAATGTTCTAGCCACTGGGAAAGGCTGAACAAAATGTTAGTGTATATGTGTCAGAAAATGAAGCTAAAGTTATATCCCTGTTTAACCAACATATTAAGTTTAATAAATCCCTTAGTCACCAAATATTGAAAATGTTATTATATTTAGAAGTAATTAAGCCCTACTAAGAATAAAAATACTTAATCTGTAAAATCATTTTTAAAGTGAGATATAATCAACATATAACAACTGTGTGAGTTTAAAGTGTACGATATGTTGATTCAATATATTTACATATTGTAATATGATTACTGCCGTACCTTTTAGCTAACTCTCTATCACGTCACATAATTATCATTTTGTTTTTGCTGTGAAAACATTTGAGCCAGTCTCACAGCAGTTTTGAAGTTTATAATGTAGTATTGTTGACTGTAATCACTACTTTGTGCATTAGATCTCCACAACTTCTCCATCTTCCAACTGCGAGTTTATACCGTTTGACAACATCTCCCCAACTCCCCCATGCCCCAGCACCTGTTACCCACCGTTCTGCTCTCTGTTTCTACAAGTTTAGCGCTTTTAGATTCCACATGTAATATAATACAATCTTTGCCTTCGTCTGGCTTATCTCACTGAGCATAACGCCCTCATGTTCCATCCATGTTGTTGCAAACGGCAAGATTCCCTTCTGTCTGATGGCTGAGTAGTATTCCGTGTGTGTGCGTTTGATGGACGCTAAGTGTGTTTCCGTATCCTGGCTACAGTGAATAATGCGGTGATAAACATGGGGATGCAGAAATCTCTCTGAGAGCCTGCTTTCACTTCCTTTGGATATATACCCAGAAATGGGATTGCTGGATCATATGGTAGCTGTATTAAAAATACTTAATATTCCTGAGGGCTAACTATTGGCGCTATGCTCAGAATAATACAATGAGGTAGGCTGCTATTTCAAATAACATTTTGAAGGAAACGAACTCAGGAATGTAAGTGCTTGCTCACAGCTAATAAGTGGAAGAGCCTGGCTTGAGAATGCTCTACTTCGGGATCGTGGGGGAAACCTGTATAAGTGTGTGTGTGCGCGCGCGTGTGTCTATATACATATAATAGGTATATATATACCCATATATATTTTTAAACCTAGCTTCAGTCACTCTTGGTACAGAAAAATCTTTGTGCAAATGGTGAATATTAAAGTTCAATTTATATCATTGTTATCATAATGTGGAATGTTCTGTTGATTACATGCTGCAAAATGTTGACTGCTTTAATACTTAACTTGGGAATTGCTGCAGAGATCTTTCTTGCCATTTCAAGTGCTCTTTCTGCAAAAACATGCTACATCACCTCTCCCAAAAGCATTCTATGTGTTGCAGCAAAGTCAGGAGCATTTTAAACATATTTTCGTGAGAAGAAGAATTTCTTTAAGAAGACCTGAACTGAGAGCTAGTTGAGACAGAAAACTGAACTCTATGGTAATTCTCATAAAATTGCATTAAGTGCTATATTCTGAGATATTCTACTTCTTTTTTCAGAATCTGCTGGTATAATTTCTTCTTCTCCATTCCCATTCACACTGCCCCATATATAGCAATGAACTAAGAGCCTCTTCTTGTTTAAAAACAATCACCACCATCTATTACCAAAGCAAAATCTGTTAAAACTTTCCAAGATTTCTGCATCACCATAGGACTTAAGATATGTTAAACACTCAAATTTGATGTCATATATTAACATTTTGCCATTTGGCATTATTTGAGTTTATTTTATTGACAGTGAGCATACCAACTAGATCAAAGGAAAAAATTTAGATATCATCACTATTTTGGGTCTATATTATACAAAATATTTTGTCCTTTGAGAAAACACTTAAAGGAGAGAGTTTTGCAGTATTAATTCTCTTCACAAGCATCATTTAGCCTATTTTGAATTTAATTTTAAATCAGTGCAGGTGATTTATATTTATTTTCATCAAATCCTGTTGTCCTGAATACTTGGAGTTATATTCTACTTATTTGGTCCTTATCATATATACTCAAATGCAAGTAAATAACATGAAGAGAGAATTGTGTGGAGAACAGTGGGTTATGTTTGGAGTCACAGAATATTCTGGCAGGACTATTGTGGAGGGTATAAGATACAGCATGGTGATCTACAAGACCCAATCTGCATATAACATTTCATTGATCCTTTGTTCATAACAAAGTCATGTAATTTTTACATCAACTCTTTTGCAGAACAAGGTAAAACACAAATATGTAGTTATTAAATTATGTCAATTTACATAAAAACCCAAACTTCCACATTTTTGAAGTTAGTGTCAAGCAGAGAACCCAGGTCTATATATTTTTTCAGATTGAGAACAGTAAAACCTCATTGAAATGCATAGCATAACTCTCTTTATATAAATTGCACTCAGTTTAATACAAAACAACATCCTTCTGCCTCTATTATAAAGATCTTGAAAAAATATTACATATAATCAAACACATGGTACATAAATGTTCTTTAATATAATTATATGCATATATATGTGCAATATATGATAATATATATGCATATATGTGCAGTAGATGTGAACTTATGTTATTTTCATGTCTGTCTCCATGTTGCTGTAAATTTATTGGTCTTTAGTAAATTCTAAAAGTTACAGCTGTAAAAGCTATTTTCATAATATTTGTACTTGTAAAGTATGCAAAATTTAATATATGATCTCTGCAGAGATCTAATGATTTAAATTATATCACTGTAGTCTTCAAATAAAGTAAAACTTTCAAATAGTGCTTCTGAAATGCATGACCCCTATCCCTTCAAACTTAAAATAATTATACGGCATTTTCTGTGCATTTGGTAAGTTAGAGAAAGAAATTATTTGGTGTGCTTTAATATACACCATCCAAAATAAGGCTACCCTCATATTTTCAGGCTCAAAAATGTGGGACATTTTTGCTTGTAAAAGGAACAAAACTAGTTTGAGAGAAAGGGTCACTTTGAGAATGCGAGGTCATTAAGAAGCCCATCATAAAAGGCTGAGTGATGGATTATACTGTGTTACGTAGGTGACAAGGGTGGAGGTTGACAGCATGAAGATGAGAAGAGGTAAGATCAAGGCAAGAGGTAACCTTGTTTACTTGGAAAGTAAAACTGGAAGCTGTCTAAACAACTGATAGATAAATCAACATGAAGACGTTCTTCCCAAGAAAATAAAAGTTAGAACAAGGGGTTTTTATGAGAGGAAATGCCAACAGTCCTTCCAGATAATAAAACCTTCTGTTAAATTTCACTCCATTCAGTTTAGACTAATTACAGAATTTAAGGATGTGAGATGCTCTCATTCTGAATTTCTTCTGAAAACACAGACGTACGTGTTAAAAAATGAAAAAAAAAAACTATCAAAAAGCATTCTATCAGTGTTGAATACACATTAAATAACTCAGTCAGCAAAACAATTTTCATCTTTCTTGTATGTGTTTTTATATGGCTAAAGCTTGGTTTCTGAGAATGTATTATACACACACACTTATATCTAAGGTTTCTAGACAAAGCACATTCTTAAAAAAATTCATAAAATAACTATTTTCTAAAAGAAATAGGGAGACTCATGATATTCGGTGTTTAAAACCTTTTAAGTAAAAATCAACTCTACCTGTTGAGTTTTCTAGGTCTAAGAAACTCAAAGCAAAATGTTAACCTAAGAAGTATTCTTCCAATATATTCATGAGGGAGTAAAATATTGTATTTAATCTATACATAAGCTCACTAAGTTACACAATTAGTTTGTAAAATGTACCAACACTTGTACTAATACTGTGGAGAATGCTTCACTCACTCACTAAACCGTTTGTTTTAAATGTGTGTTAGTCTCAGAGGAGCTTTGGGGGTGGGTGCCCATGAAATTTTGACTGTATTTTCTCTATGAAAATGCAACTTGCATGGTATTAATGAATAGCTTGCGTATGCTTCTTAACAATCAGTATAAAAATGGTGTATTTTAGGTGCACAACATAATGATTCGACATTTGAATATATTGTGAAATGATCACCTAATTAAGTCTACCTAACATTCATCACCATACGTAGTTACAAGTCTAAAAAATCTTTAAGATCTACATCTTAGCAACTTTCAAACATACAATACACCTAAAACTAATGTAACGTTATATGTTAATTATCTCAAAATTTTTTTTTAAATGGTGTATTTTTTCCTATGAGGTTTTATCTCAGGTCTTGTTTGTTTTATTTGTTATAAGCAGGAAAGATTGTTCGAGTTCAGTATCCCTTGGAAACCCAGATAACAGAAGCCAATTGCTCAAGAAACACTACTTTAAGACAAGCTTGGCCTGCTTTAGTAAAGAGCTGGTAGCTAGCTGGAAAGCAGTCTGTGAATGAGTCCAGTTAAAGCACTCATGTCGTCCCTTCCACAATGCTTCCATAGTTGGAGCAGCAGTGTGGCACTGAGGGGAATGTGTCAGCTTTGTATTTAGGAACTCCTGAGCTTAAACGCAGGCAAATTAGCCTTTAGGAGCCTCAACATTTTCAACTGTTAAATGGGGATATGAATATCTTGTGTGTGGCTTGTTTTAAACGGATTAAATGAGATAAAGGATGCACAGCGCTTGGCACACCGGCTGTGCTTGGAAACTCATAGTGGACATCGTTACCTTTTTAACGTGGATCCGTCAAGATAAAGCAGAGACTTGATTTTTCGTTGTATCTCAGCCTGTCTTTGTAATCATGGAGGCTAAGCATCTTCATAAAATACCAACTATTCCAAGAATTTAAGCCATAAAATTTGGATTTCTTTCACGTAAGATTCCTTGATGTAGCCAAGCATGCAAGCGAGAAGTACTTTGATGGCTTTTTTCCCATTTAATTCCTCACATGTAGAAATCAGACAGATTCACAACCGTAGTATGTTAATGATCAGTTTCAAAATGCCCTAGGACCACAATAAATGACCTCTGATGTCAATACCATTTTGTGACTCATTGTTCATAACCAAAGGACTTCCCTGACATTTATTTACTCTGTTAAACCACCCATATCCGTGCAAAAAGAAAAAAAGGGGGCATTAGCAGGTATATTTTAAACTAATCTGAACAAGGCCATTCAAACGTATGACCCAAAGCGTTATCGGAAGACTCAGTTATTCGATTATGGAGAAACCAGCCTACTATCGCACGTTAATTAAGTGTAAAATATGAACTGTCTCTATATATCTGTATCCTGACACTGCGAGTGATATCAGATGAAGTATTATTTTTATATGCTTTAACAATGTAATATATTTAAGGGCGGCATAAATGTCCTTTGACTGCCTTTTATTCTGATAGGCACTGCCAGGTAATTGCATTCGGTGGTTTATGCACTATAATCACGTGACTCTTTAACCTTCCGCTCAGGTTTGCAGCGGAAGCATCCATAAGGAGAAAATGCACCAGGCTTGCGGGGAGGCTGGCGAGCGGGCAACCTCCATCACAGCCACTGGTTAAAGAGAGGCGAAAGGCCACTGTTCCGGAGAGGAACTGGAGGGGCAGGGGATTGCGACCCCATCAGATGGTTATAGGCTTTGAGTTCTTAAAGCTCTGTGATCCTTTGAATTCATTGTTAAAAGTACAAACAACTCTGGGAGAGCTTACCCCTTAATCCATTAACAGAACACAACCGGAGTCGGCACTTGCACACCAGGCTGATGGGAATGTAAACTGCCAGAGAGAGTGGGGCATTACTGGAGAAAAGGGAAAGTAAGACAAAATACTCCTACTTCACTTCTTCAGTTTGTTTCAGTTCAAATTTTTCCAGTTCTACCCCTGTGAGACTATAGAAAAGGAAATAATTCTGTTTATGGATGATTCTTATATGGATTCTTCTTCCCTCAGAAACTTAAGTTGAATGAAAATAATGTCAACCTTGCGATATTATAAAAACTACAACTGATTTTAAATATATCTTGAATGTTGGAAAGTATTACAGAATCATAACACATAGAGGTGTTTGTATATTAGCCAACCTAAATTTGACTAGAATCATATCCTGCTAAAGTCCTTGGGATTAATGTTAACCATTTGAAAATAATAACATCTCTTACAGAAATGTCTTTAGAAAAGTGAGAAAAATTTTAAAGTAAAAACAGTGGACTACTTCTCCATCTGATAATGGCAAGGAAAATCAAAGGCTAATGTCAGGGTGCAAAAGACAGGAATATTAATTAATGCCATAGAAGCATAAAACAAATGCCAGTTTAAAGGACAAAATATAGTGATGACAGGATCCTTCTGGCTCATATGGGAAGGAAGGAAGTGATGCCTGGAAGAGATTGTCTGAGACTGTAGAGTGAAACTGAGGCTTTCAGAGGGCACATGCTTCCTCGACCTTGAATAAAGAAAAAGTTGCCATGACTATAAGCTTGTTTAAATGTAATTTATATAAATTCTGTATCTTCAAAGATCATCATGGTCATAACAGAACTTCAAAATGGAAAATTGAGTTTACAGGTGCTTTGGCATGGTCCTTTATACTGACACCTTGAAAATGTGCCTTAAGTATGTCTCCAAGATGTGCAGGGAAAGGAGGAAGCTGGGGTAATGTGGATATGGCAATCTAGAACCTACTCCCAAGTCAGAAACCACTGAACTCTAGAGTCTACTAAAGACTAGGGACCTGTTAACAGTCATCTAGAGAACTTGTTAACAAGAAGAATTCTTATTTGACTAGTCTAATAAGGGATCAAGTAATCTCTTTATTTGAAAAGTTCCCCAGAAGGCTCTGATGTATAGAGAATTATTAACTGGTCTTTTCAGAAACGACTGGCCAGAGTCAGCTTTAGTTGCAGTTAGGTTCCTGCAGTTCTCTGGCTGGTTGTCCAGACTTACAACAGGTGACTCTGGTTGTCCCTTGTACCTGTGTAATGCAGAAGGGGCCGAAAAGCACAAATTTGAAGAACCCCCCCCCCACAAATTTGCCCCAGCACCCCATCTATTAAAAACAGCAGAAGACATCTCCCTGATCCAAAATCTTCCATTTCCTAGTCCTTGAAGAAGTAGGAAAATCAAGTGCATAGTTACTAGCTTTTTGTAATTTGTTCACATATTGGAACAAATCCTCTGCTCCTACTTACGGTTGCATAAAATTCACTGGTTATGAAAAGAAGGAAAAGAGGAAAGGAACAGGTTTTCATTATCAGGAAAGGCGAGAAATGGGAAACAGTGAAGTCACTGGTCTGTAGAAATTCTGAAATCATGCTAAAGAAATGTCAGGAGGAGCCCTTATGTTGGGAGAGTGAAGCATGTTTTCATTGTTTAGACTGTAATTCTGGTTCCTAGAAGGGCCCCGCCTTCTACCTTTTCTCCATGGCTCTTGGCCATTCCTCTGATAGTTTATTCCTTCTTGTATGTATTTGTGTGTGTGTATGCCCACACACATGGGCAGTAAATTCTCTTAAAACCTTAATAGTTTTTCAAATGTTTGACTTAGCTAGTTACTTATGCCAATAGCCACGTTCAGAATTCTTTCTAGACACATTTCTTAGATTTACAATATTTCTTTGCTTCCTGCCTTATGCTTTCTTTTTCTCAACTTAATTACAGGCCTCAGGCCAATCAGGCTGAGGTGGGCGATCCACAGCTTTAATCTCTTTTCCCTTGAGCTATTTTATCCAACTGAAAGGATTTACTGTGTGCTACCTTAATGCATTCAAGGGGGTTTTATAATGGGAATAAACAGCTTTAGCCTTGATTTGATCTTCGCTTCAAGGCTAAATTTTAATTAGCCTTTGTTGCTCAAAGGAATTTTTTCCCACCCCTACAAGTCCCGGAATTTGTAGACTCTATTTTTGTTTTGTCACAGCCTTCCAATGAGCTTTATTAATGGTCATGGGACTATTAAGAGTTATTTCAAAGAATACCCTGGATTCTAGATATAGAACTCCTTACCCAATTTGTGAAGCAGCAACCAACTTCCTTTTACTAATAGAAATCAATTTCTGCTCATTTGTTCAGCAGTAAGAGGAGTTTTACATGGCTGGGAAGCAGTCTTAGCTTCTACATTAATGGAACTATGGCTTTATCCCTTGTGGAAGGGTTGTGAGCCCAAGGTTGTATGTAGGGGCAGGAAGCAAATATTTTGTAAATTCCTTTGCAGAATAATTTTGTACAGAATACACAACAGAGAAATCTTTAAAGAGGTCATGATGCCAGCAGAAGCTGTGCGGACAAGGAAAGCACATCTCTATCTGTGATATGCATCCATTCCCGTGAGGACAAACTGCTGCATCTCATAGTGGAAAGGAACCAAAGTAATCAACCTGCCACCAGATGGCTGGATAGTAACTGACCTCTCCTGATCACTCCAAAATTGGTGCTCTGCTGGAGGCTCTATGTTGACATCTGCTGTTGGTAGGAAGGGCACTAAGTATCAGGTATTTACAGTGCAGTTGCTATATCTACATCAGTCATGAAAGAGGGGAGCCTATTTATAGCCTGCCTTGAGCGTCACTGTTCTGCCTAGAGAGAGAGGTCACCTAATATCTAGAAAATGAGTCTCTCTTGGTCATCTGACTGTTGAGAGCATCCTCTGCAGTAGATGCCTCTTGTGGGCATTCATATACCACACAGGTATCTATACACTATGTGCCCATTCCAAAAGACACAATCCACAACACCCCTTCAAAAGATCACCTCGTCACCAACCTTTTATTCTTTTCAACTGGCCAAATCATTATCCAATGTTCATTATATGGTATAAATTCATACCTCAAATTATTTCTCTACAAAACAATGAGGACAACCAGATATATGCCCATAATTATTACTATTGGGAAAATTTCATTTCACAGCCATCTATCAAGAACACTTTTGAATGGCCTATAACACATTACATCCACTTCTACCCAACCACAACTTATCATGCAGATCAACAATGACAACAAAAAAACTATGCCTGAACTTTTTCCTCTTTGGATAACTAGTTACACTGGTCATGAGGAATTTTCCCACTAAGTCACAGATGGGAGCTGAGGAAAAGACCACAAAGCAGCAAGAGTGGGTGTGGGGCACTTGTTCATGTAATTTTCTGGACCTGCTTAGGACTGTCTCATATAGAGCATTCCCATCAAGGAACAGAATACTGATGCTTGTGTTCAGCCTTATAATTTGCTGCATCGAATAATACCCAGTAATCAGCCTAGAAGGTTACTGCTTGAGCTAAATCACTGACAAAGAATCCAGCATGGTGGGCAGAAATCTACCAGGACTGCCATATTCATATACTACACAGACACCTATACACTATGTGCTCATTCCAAGAAACACAACCCAACACCGCTTCAAAAGATCACCTTGTCACCAACCTTATTCTTTTCACAACCTTTCACCCACTTCTTAGAATCGAGCCAGTTCATGGATCCAGAGCCCACTGATAAAGGGGATCTGGGGATAAACTGTCTCCTTTTGAGGAGGGATCCCACAACACACCTCAAATATATGCTCTAAATTTTCTTCTATGCCTTCACTAAGGGGATAACAGACATTTACCAGAGTAACTGTGAACTAGGAAACAGTAAATATCCAGATATTCCAGGAGTTTCTCAACACTGGCTTTGAGTTTACATTAATCCCTGATGACTTGATGCATCACCAAGATCCATTGGTTGTAAGGACTGGGGTACAGACTGGTGACTTTGGAAGTTAGGGAGCAAGTGTAGTTTGGGGAAGAAGCCAACACACGGTGGGTTCTGTGAGCCCATGGAAACATCATACGGTGCTTTTCCAGTTTCTGAATGCAGAGCCAGAAGAGATATATTATACTTAGCACCTGGCAGAATTCCCATATTGTCTCCTTATCAGAAGAGGAAGGGTTGTCTTGAAGCAAGAAACAATGGAAGCTTTTATGACTCCAGGGCTGAAGGGAGAAGTGCAGGAATTATTTTCTCACAGTCTTTAACAAAAACTGGAACCACGCAGTAGGGGCCAGAGGTAGGCAGGGAACAAAGCACAGAGGGAGCAGCCATTCCCACACTCCAGTCTCCTGCAGGGGTGCCTCCCACTGGGTGTGCCAACCGCAAGTAGCCAGTAGTGCAGCCTGGTTCACGCCACCCACAGGGCTTAGCCTCCCTGGGCACAGAAGAAAGTAAAGAGTGATAGAAAATGGAAGGGTTGCACTTCCCCGGCGGTGCAGTGTTAAGAATCCGCCTGCCAATGCAGGGTACATGGGTTTGAGCCCTGGTCCAGGAAGATCCCACATGTCGCGGAGCAACTAAGCCCGTGCACCACAACTACTGAGCCTGTGCTCTAGAGCCCGCGTGCCACAACTACTGAAGCCCGTGCACCTAGAGCCCGTGCTCAGCAACAAAGAGAAGCCACTGCAATGAGAAGCCCGCACACCACAACGAAGTGTAGCCCCCGCTCGCCACAACTAGAGAAAGCCCGCGAGCAGCAACGAAGACCCAACACGGCCAAAAATAAATAAATAAATAAATTAATTAATTATTTTAAAAAATGGAAGGGTTGAGCAAGAGAAAAAGAATGAGCAAAAGTTCCATAAGTATTTATCCCTGCCTTTGAAGAAAAAAGCTAGGATGGTATTTTCTGGAAGAGGTGTTTCATTGGAGAAAGAAATCACACTAAATATGTTGTTACTGTTGACAACTGATGTGGGATTTCCTGAGAGACAGAAAATGATTTACTTTTTAATGAACTTGACATTAATTAAATAGAAATAAATAAACCAAATTTGTATTATGTTAGAGATTATGTAGTTTGAGGTTAGAGAGTACAGAGGTATTCTTCGATCAAGCATTAGTTGAGTAGAGGGCTTTGGTTTTGTTTTGTTTTGTTTTTGCTATTAGAAATTTATTGAATTGAAAGCTATGGTACAACTTATGTCAGACATATGTGTAGCAATCTTCTTTTTAAATAGATTTATCCATTCATCAGGCCTGTGTACAGTGTGTGAGTGCCTGTGGATGTTTGTGTGAGTTTTATTTAATCATTCCTAAGTGAGGCAACTATTTTATTCTGAATTTTACACTATGATTTGTAGACTAAATTTTTAGAAAATGCCCTCCATCTCTCCACCTCTCATTTTTCCTGCTGACTTGCATTGTGAAGGTTTTAAGGCATTTTTTATTTATTTTAGACAGCTTGTAGACTAGAGCCTGCCCGCAATTCCGTTTTGGCCCAAATTTTGATTTGAAAAATCTAGTGATACAGTGTAATTTTTTCTTGGATATAGTTTCTTTCTCTCCTTGGTTGGACTTAGTAACTTTGAAATTAAACTTTTGGTCTACTGTCTTATAAAACAAAATGTAATACCGTAAGGAAAGATTCTGGTTTTTTTTCAAACAGAGGAACTATGTCTAGTTTATTTAATTTGCTTATTTTTCTTATAGCTGAATATCCCTTCTCTCTTAAAGCGCTCCTTTATTTTCTGTTTCAGTTGTGTAAGAACAAGCTTGGGACAATAAAATCCTTAAAATAAAGCCACAGTTCTCTTTTATATTCACATCCCTTAACAGACTTTCTTACTTCAGTGTTCAGAGATATATAAGTTAAAAGGACTGGGGAATGTGATTTTTCAACACATAAAGTATAAGAACCAAATTGTTAATAAATACTTCTATATCTGTAAAACCACCTCAAAACTTTATTTTAGTATAAATCATATAGAGATAATCTTTACATTTTTGTGATTTACAAGGCAGGGGAAAGAGTCTCATGGTGATGCTTTGGTCAAATGTAACCTCTGGGATTCTATATCAAATTAAAAACAAATACGTTCCTAGCCAGGAAAACTCTTAAATTTATGCTGTCATGGGAGCCCACATTCAAGATGTGTCTTGGGTGGAGACTGATTGGAATTAGAGCAGCAGTTATACTTTAGTCAAACTGTGGGCCCGGAGATGCCCAAATGATAAACCTGACAATGTCTACAGAACATTCTGTAGAAGTTCAGCACTTTACTATGAAGAATAGAGAAAACATTCCAGAGTTTTCCCTCGAGATTGACCAAAGCTTCGTGGGGCAATGAGAGAACTCAGCACGCCTTTACTTCTTAGTTAAAAACATATGGGGTAAGAATTTGGAGAAAAGCTTCTGGTGACAGAGAATGTAGCAAAGTGAGAACTGGATCTGAAGTCAGAAGACCCAGCATAAGTGAGGTCCTGCCCTTACCAGCTGTTACTAAATCTCCAAGGCTTGTTTTCCTAGGTGTGCCCTCTGGAAAAGAAGACCTGTCTGGCAGTTTGCTTATTTTTGGTTATGATAGAAAATAATGAGGTCTTTCAGAGATGCATTATAAACTAAATATAGTATACAACACATGCTGCATGTTTTTGCTCGTAAACTTCGAGAAGTAACAAAGGGTGGGATTTTCTGTGGGTAACGCTTAGCGTTTACATATGGAGAGAGAGAGAGATTCAAGAGACTGACTCCACTGCTTGGGGTCACACAGGAGCAAAGGAAATTAAAAACTCAAGTTCCCGGGGAGATCAGCTTCCTATAAGACTTAGGGAGAGACAGAAAGAAATCATAAAGATCAGATCAGAAATAAATGAAAAAGAAATGAAGGAAACGATAGCAAAGATCAATAAAACTAAAAGCTGGTTCTTTGAGAAGATAAGCAAAATTGATAAACCATTAGCCAGACTCATCAAGAAAAAAAGGGAGAAGACTCAAATCAATAGAATTAGAAATGAGAAAGGAGAAGTCACAACTGACACTGCAGAAATACAAAGGATCATGAGAGATTACTACAAGCAACTATATGCCAATAAAATGGACAACCTGGAAGAAATGGACAAATTCTTAGAAATGTACAACCTTCTGAGACTGAACCAGGAAGAAATAGAAAATATGAACAGACCAATCACAAGCACTGAAATTGAAACTGTGATTAAAAATCTTCCAACAAACAAAAGTCTACTTCACTAGTCCCAGACGGCTTCACAGGTGAATTCTATCAAACATTTAGAGAAGAGCTAACACCTCTCCTTCTCAAACTCTTCCAAAATATGCCAGAGGGAGGAACACTCCAAAACTCATTCTACGAGGCCACCATCACCCTGATACCAAAACCAGACAAGGATGTCACAAAGAAAGAAAACTACAGGCCAATATCACTGATGAACACAGAGGCAAAAATCCTCAGCAAAACACTAGCAAACAGAATCCAACAGCACATTAAAAGGATCATACATCATGATCAAGTGGAGTTTATCCCAGGAATACAAGGATTCTTCAATATATGCAAATCAATCAATGTGATACACCATATTAACAAATTGAAGGAGAAAAACCAAATGATCATCTCAAAAGATGCAGAGAAAGCTTTCGACAAAATTCAACACCCATTTATGATAAAAACCCTCCAGAAAGTAGGCATAGAGGGAACTTTCCTCAACATAATAAAGGCCATATATGACAAACCAACAGCCAACATCTCCTCAATGGTGAAAAACTGAAACCATTTCCACTAAGATCAGGAACAAGACAAGCTTGCCCACTCTCACCACTATTATTCAACATAGTTTTGGAAGTTTTAGCCACAGCAATCAGAGAAGAAAAAGATATAAAAGGAATCCAATTCAGAAAAGAAGAAGTAAAGCTGTCACTGTTTGCAGATGACATGATACTTACATAGAGAATCCTAAAGATGCTACCAGGAAACTACTAGAGCTAATCAATGAATTTGGTAAAGTAGCAGGATACAAAATTAATGCACAGAAATCTCTTGCATTCCTCTACACTAATGATGAAAAATCTGAAAGTGAAATTAAGAAAACACTCCCATTTACCACTGTAACAAAAAGAATAAAATATCTAGGAATAAACCTACCTAAGGAGACAAAAGACCTGTATGCAGAAAATTATAAGACACTGATGAAAGAAATTAAAGATGATACAAATAGATGGAGAGATATACCATGTTCTTGTATTGGAAGAATCAACATTGTGAAAATGACTATACTACCCAAAGCAATCTACAGATTCAATGTAATCCCTATCATACTACCAATGGCATTTTTCACAGAACTAGAACAAAAAATTTCACAATGTGTATGGAAACACAAAATACCCCGAATAGCCAAAGCAATCTTGAAAAAGAAAAACAGAGCTGGAGGAATCAGGCTCTCTGACTTCAGACTATAATACAAAGCTACAGTAATCAAGACAGTATGGTAGTGACAGAAAAACAGAAATACAGATCAATGGAACAGGATAGAAAGCCCAGAGATAAACCCATGGACATATGGTCACCTTATCTTTGATAAAGGAGGCAAGAATACACAGTGGAGAAAACAGCCTCTTCAGTAAGTGGTGCTGGGAAAACTGGACAGCTACATGTAAAAGAATGAAATTAGAACACTCCCTAACACCATACACAAAAATAAACTCAAAATGGATTTAAGACCTAAATGTAAGGTCAGACACTATCAAACTCTTAGAGGAAAACATAGGCAGAACACTCTATGACATAAATCACAGCAAGATCCTTTTTGACCCACCTCCTAGAGAAATGGAAATAAAAACAAAAATAAACAAATGGGACCTAATGAAACTTAAAAGCTTTTGCACAGCAAAGGAAACCATAAACAAGACGAAAAGACAACCCTCAGAATGGGAGAAAATATTTGCAAATGAAGCAACTGACAAAGGATTAACCTCCAATATTTACAAGCAGCTCATGCAGCTCAGTAACAAAAAAACAAACAACGCAATCCAAAAATGGGCAGAAGACCTAAATAGACATTTCTCCAAAGAAGATATTCAGATTGCCAACAAACACATGAAGAATGCTCAACATCATTAATCATTAGAGAAATGCAAATCAAAACTACAGTGAGGGATCATCTCACACCAGTCAGAATGGCCATCATCAAAAAGTCTACAAACAATAAATGCTGGAGAGGGTGTGGAGAAAAGGGAACCCTCTTGCACTGTTGGTGGGAATGTAAATTGATACAGCCACTAGGGAGAACAGTATGGAGGTTCCTTAAAAAACTAAAAGTAGAACTACCATATGACCCAGCAATCCCACTACTGGGCATGTACCCTGAGAAAACCATCATTCAGAAAGAGACATGTACCACAAAGTCCACTGCAGCTCTATTTACAATAGCCAGGACATGGAAGCAACCTAAGTGTCCATCATCGGATGAATGGATAAAGAAGATGTGGCACATATATACAATGGAATATTACTCATAAAAAGAAACGAAATTGAGTTATTTGTAGTGAGGTGGATGGACCTAGAGTCTGTCATACAGAATGAAGCAAGTCAGAAAGAGAAAAACAAATACTGTATGCTAACACATATATATGGAATCTAAAAAAAAAAAAAAAATGCTCATGAAGAACCTAGGGGCAAGATGGGAATAAAGACACACACCTACTAGAGAATGGACTTGAGGATATGGGGAGGGGGAAGGGTAAGCTGGGATGAAGTGAGAGAGTGGCGTGGACATATATACACTACCAACTGTAAAATAGATAGCTAGTGGGAAGCAGCCGCATAGCACAGGGAGATCAGCTCGGTGCTCTGTGACTACCTAGAGGGGAGGGATAGGGAGGGTGGGAGGGAGATGCAAGAGGGAGAAGATAATGGGGATATATGTATATGTATAGCGGATTCACTTTGTTATACAGCAGAAACTAACACACCATTGTAAAGCAATTATACTCCAATAAAGATGTTTAAATAAATAAATAAATAAAAAGGAAAAAAAAAAAGACTTAGGGAGATCCGAGAGGAGTGTAGGTCAGCGCTTGTGTAAACGTGGTCTGCGGAAGAGCTGTCTCAGCAAGTGTGTATATTTGTTAAAAATGCAGATTCAGGGCTTCACCGCATACGGAGTGGGAGTCACTGGCAGTGACTGGTTTTGTCCAAACCCCCTCGGAATCACTGAAAACGGCTCGTTTCCAGAGGCCGCTAGAGAGGAGCCAGAACACTGGCTCTGGTACGACTGAATCGCTGCATGTCCGTCTTGGTTTCTGGATCTTTAAAGGAAGGTTGAAGGTTGCTGCCACTGACCAGTCCGTGATGTCACAGCGGTAAAAATGTGGCAATAACGGAATGACACGTAATAAATAAACAAGCGCTCCCTTGATCAATGCCCCCCACACAGCTGCGAGCTCACTGAGCAGAAGGCAGAGGGCATCACTGTCTCTGCTCCTGCTACAGCCCAAGACCAACAGCATCTGCGATGCCACCCCCTAAGCAGGAGGGAGGGACGCACTGCCTGTAGGGCACTTGTTATTGGATGAAGGAACCACTATGTTTTAAAAAAATGTTATTTGATTTATTTTCCAGAAAAAAACCACTACACTCTTCCTAGGCCTTCTAAAAATTAGGCTTGCCCTTGCAACCGTGCCTATGACCAGGGTGCTGACCCTTTCAGGACCTCTGTCGCAAGCCTGTATCATTACCTCTCCCTGTACCACATGCCACGGTGCACAACAAATCAGTTTGATTGCGTAACTTTTCCCATCAAAGGGTTCTGTAGCAAATGGGAAAGGAAGAATAGAGAAGGGGGGAAACCCACATACCAGTGTGGTGACATCAGCTTGGCTTTGTTGTCAGTAAGGACTCAATTCCTATTAAGGACCTGCTGGCTCTATGACCTCGGGAAAGCCACTTAATATTCCTGAATGTCAGTTTTCTTATTAGTTGAATCTGAGACAAAAGCACTGGGTTCAGGTGAGACTGAAATGAGAAAATGCATATAAACTTGCCCGGCACAAAGCAATTTCTAAATAAATGTTTCCTTCCTTGCCAAAGACGTCCATCCTTTCCTGCCCTTCACCGCGTCCCTCTTATTATTAGATTCACTTAAATTTAACAAACTTTTATTTGGTGCCAACGGTACACAAACACCTATGCACTAATATGTCTCTACCCTCCAACAACCGCTGAAGAATTTCACCTGGATTTCACGTAGGGACTTCATCATCAAGGTAATACTGATAACGGTCACAACTGAGTGAGACACTGTTAGCCTCTTACATGCAGTTTTAGAAAAGATGTTTCTTCAAGGAAGGAATGATGGTGCTCATTTTACAGATGGAACCATGGTTCAGGGAGCTGAATGGGAGAACCGAGGCCACAGACCTCCTGCACTGGAGAGCTGCATTTGAACTCAACTCTGTCTCCCTTCTAAATGCACATTTCCACTGGACCAAACCGATGCCCAGGCTAAAACCAGGTTGAAAACCTTCCTCCCTCAAACCTACTCCTTTCTCTCTATTTCCAATTTCAGAGAAGAGAATCACAATCAACCCAGTCACCCAAAAGGAAATTGGGGAATTTTCCCTGGAACTGCCTGTTTCTTATTTCCTGCTTCTCATCATTAGCTAAGGTTTCTTCATTTATATTCTTCGTATTTTAAAAATTTGCTCATCCTCAGACACATAAATTCTACCCTTGGAAGTGTAAGGTCTCATGATCTCAAACTTGGGGGGCAAAAATAAATCATTTCTCTTTGTCCAGTGAGAGACCTCATGACTATCCATGTCAACACTTCTAGAATGATCCTTCTAACACCTAGACTTGAATTTGATCATGTCACTGTGTCCTGTGTGTCCACGGTCCTTATGTCCATCCAAGCAGCCTCAGCTCCTGACATTTTCCTTTTATAAAGTTTTGCAACCTCATGTGCCATATTCCATTCCTGACTGGAATGACCCTAATGACCCTGTTTTCTGAGCCTGACATGAGCGCTCTTCCCTGTTCCCCTGGCAAATACTGCTGCAGACTCAAGACTCACTCAAGGGCCGCATCCTCTATGGACACTTTGTTAATCTCCCATTAGACCTGCGCACCCCTCCTCCCTGCCCCACCGTACTGGGTAGGGGTTTGTATCACAGGTGGCTTGTCAAACGTCCCCCCTCCTGGCATACTGTCCCTTCCCTGAAGTCAGGGATGGGGATTTTTTTTGCCTTTGATTTTTGACAGTCAGTTCAATGTGAGCAATTAGTACAGGCACTTAGTAGGTGTTTAGTGAAAGAATAACTACGTGAGTGAGTGACTAGTACACTGTTTTGTACTGGGATTGGGTAGGTGAGGGGCCAGAAGCTTCATGCAGGGCTTGTAACACTCCAAGGATAAGACAAGGTCTCTGAAACAGACAGCCTATTTACACGACTGAACAACAGGTCAAGTTTAATTGATGAATTAAGCCTTATCTTCCTCTTTTCTTCACTATTACTTTGCAGAAATGAGAGTTTATTTACCTGAATAAACCACATTTGCTTTGATTATCCTTTTGTGACTGTGAAAATTGTAGACGGTCAGAGCTCTGAAAGGGAATCGAATATTTCTACAAATTCTTTTGTAGATAGATAGAAGACCTTGAGGATATCACCCTGAATGTTTTCCTCACAAAGCTCTGCCTGGGAAACGGAGGTGGATAGCTTATGTATTTATTTAAAGGTTGCTCATCTTACTGCTTCAATAAAAAAGGAAAATAAAATGGAATACCGGAGGGCTCCCCGTCAAATGGCAAAGAAAACGGCTGGTTTAGTTATGACTGTTTTCAGCTGAATATAAAAGAAACCGACTGCAGGGACTTAATCCAACAAAGGTTGATTTTTCTTACATAAGAGAAGCCCTGGAGGGAGACAGAGAGGGCCAGTGAGGCAGTTCCATTAAGTCAGCAGTAACTCGGTTTCCCTCTTCTTCTTTCTGCACCATCATCGTCATCGGGGGTTTGTTTCCATGGTAATAAGGTGTGTACTTTACAGAGAGGAAGGAGGCTCAACCCCAAAGGAAACAGGTGTGTGGCTTCAAAGGAAACAAAGTGTGTGGCTCCAGGGGAAACGAAGTGTGTGGCTTTTTTTCCCCCGCCTCCTTTTAGCTTTTTGGCTCCACCCACTAGACAGCCCTCTCATTGGCTAAATACATCACAGGGCCACACTGTGCAAGGAAATCTGCAAGAAGCTTTGTGGGTCCTTGGCCTCTCTGAACAAATCATGTTCTTTTAGGGAGGAAGAAGGGAGACAGGAAATTGTCACAAATCTATTTTCCAGTTGGGCAACTAACAAGGAAGAGGGACACCTGACTCTGCTGTGACCTCGTGGCACGTTTGGGTGACAGGCAGGGACACTGGAAGAGGCATGTGACACCCTTTAGGCTGACTGTGTACAGGGCTGGCGTTTCAGGTGCTGGAAGTGCTACACGGTCCCTGGCAAATCCATCTACTCTGTGCCCCCCTCGCTGCAGGTCTGTTCAGGCTGCTGTAGATTTTAGCCTGGATTAACGTCTATAAACTCTTACCTAGTCTTCAGTCTCTCTGCTCTGAGGTTTTGCCAACTCCAATACCTTCCCTATACTCCTCTGAGAATAAACGTTCTAAAACGCATACTTACTGTGTCACTGCTTGAATCCCTCCTATAAAGTCAGCTTGTTAACTGGGCTCCCAGCCCTCCTCGTCCCCAGCTCTCCTCCACAGCCCCCTTTCTTAAGATGCCGCACCTCGCACTTTAGCAAATCGGGCCAGATTGCACAACTTTCAGACTCAGCGCCTTCTTAGATGTCTTTGTCTCTGGGCCTTCGGTCATGCACTTCCTTTGCTTGGGCCATTCTTCACCCCTCTCCACCTTTCTTGCTTGAATAGTCCCAGAAAAGATACGACTTCCTGCAGGAAAACCTCTGCTTCCTGGGCTACATGATCTTCCCCTTCTACTGCACACACCACCATAGCATTCTTCCCTATACAAATATCTGCATCTTCCTCTAAAATAAAGATTTGTGAAATCAGAGAAACACATGTCCTTTTTCACAACTGCAATCCCATTTGGCTAGCACTGTGGCTAGCACACAATCGTTACTCAAAACATATTTGCTTCATCAATCAGTAAACAAATACTAGTTTTCTTTTGTCCAATTTAGTCTCTATCAGGAAAAATTTGGGGAAGTAGTGGTAGGTGGGCCTTGGGAAAAGAGGTGACTATTTCTCCATTCATGCAACAATCACAAAATCCCTCTTTATTTTTTTGGCCAAAGTAAAGACTTATTGATGTTTTCCCCCATCACTTACATCCTCGTGGCTTCCCTTCTATGATTTTTGTTCACCACGGTTGACCTTGATGTTTATTTACATCAACTTGATTTTTAAATAAAGTTTGGTGGAAATAGGGTGGGGATACTGAATGTGACTTCTCCTAATTGCATGTACCCCACACACAGATACAGTGTTTCCAATGAATTTCCTGCCTCTGGCTAAGAAATTCACCACTACTCAGGGATTTTCCCTGGGAAAGGTACTATTTGTGTGGTTGTACCAGGTAATTTTATATAAAAGAAGAGTACTTTAATCACAGATATTTATGTTTCTGGAAGACGTGTTTATGTAAAATACTTATGCAAAGTTCCTTCTAAATAGAATTGTCCATTATTATTTATGAGCAACAAACTATCTTCTTTTAGGGACTTAGGCAAAACCTTCTCAGACTTGAAAAAGGATTCCTTCTCTTAGGACATATTAGCTGAAACTTATTTATTCTTTTTAAAAAGACTACACCGTAAACAAAATTGTTTTTACTGTAAATTGTTTGGAGCTTATGGAAGAATGAAAGCAAAAAGATCTACATCAACAGAACCTCTTAGAAACAAGATTCGTCCTCGGATTTTGAAATGAGTGAAGTAAAGTAAGGAAACATTAGGATTCAACTCACAGCAATTGAAAGAAAGATGAGTATGAGGACCAGAGTCACATTCAATATTTTTTCTTGGAAACAAATATCAGAAACTGAGTTGAAAAGTCTAATAAAGGATGGGGATTGATGTAACGTACTGAACACACAGAACCATGACTGTGCCTCACAAGAGCCAGAACCTCAAACTAAAAAGCCAACAGAAATTCAGGAACCTCTCTACAGCCAGGTAATCTCTTGACCCTGCTTCTTTTCCGAACATCAGACTGTGCATAGGGCCAGCCCTCAGGGGAGTCCTGGTTTCTTGCTGAGATTGCAGAACTGTCTCTTATAAGCTCTGTTTAGGTTCTTATGGGAGAGGATCCAATTAGCTCAGTTTGGATCAGGTGTCCACCTCTGACCAAACACACCTCTCTTAGTCTGCTTGGGCTGCTAGAACAGAATGCCATAAACTGGGTGACTTAAACAGTAGACGTTTGTTTCCCACAGGTCTGGAGGCTGGATCCAGCATGGCGGGGTTCTAGTCAATCTCCTCTTGGCTTGCAGATGGCCATCTCCTTGCTGTGTCCTCTCATGGTGGGGAGAGAGACCATCTCTCTTGTGTCTCTTCTCATAAGGGCACTAATCTCATTCATGAGGGCTCTACCGTCATGACCTAATCACCTCCCAAGGGCCCCACCTCCAAATTCCATCACACTGGGGATTGTGGCTTCCACATATGAATTTGCAGGGGGATGCAAACATTCAGTTCACAGCAGAGCCTAAGCTTGGTGTTCCAAGTGACATGGTACACACATGGCTGCTGGGGCCACACTCGTCATGGTGGGGGAAAGGGGACCAAGACCTTCTCAGAGAAAGGGATTTGGGAGGCATGATAGGGCCTCTTCCACAAAATTTTGTTCATCACAGTGAAGACAGTATAATTTTTGGTTTGCCCCAGTCTGCCACCTCATTTGTAAGACTTTCCTATACTTCTCTCGGCCTAATGAATCATTTCCTTTACTTTCATCACTTAGCAGGCAGCTTCTTGTCTTTTCCAGCTAACTTTTAAGCTACTTTAAACAGCAGACCCTTACATATGATAGGTATGTAGTTATTTGCTGGTAAAATGAAAAGAGGAAATGCAGTATCATCCAAATAGCACAGAAGTCTGAGTACATGGATTTGGGCCCTGTTCTCAGCTCTGTACCTAATTAGCGGGATGCATTGAGTTATTTCACCTCCTGTGCTTGGTTTGCTCATCTGCTTAATACACGGTATTACCAATGTCAGTGGATATCAGGTTTGCATGCCCAGTACCCACTCCTTCTTCTTCTGATGAGAGCAGCCTCATTTCCATTATGACACAACTCCTCTCAGATGTTCAGTCACGTTGTTTGAGTGAGGCGTGATTATCCAAGCCTTGTTGCTCAGTATGTATCTCTTATGGCACAGGGATCTGTTCCAAGATCAATAAGGACCAACCCAAGCCAATAAAAGTTGATTGTGGGATATCTGGTAAAACTACTGCAATGTAAGAATAGCTCTCTTATGGCTATACTTGAAACGAAGAGGAGGAAACCTGGAATATCTGTGTTCCCAAACGGACAGAGCCTGCCTGAGTGAAGCCACAGCAGAAAAAACAGAGGTGAAATGGAAAGATAATGAACTCAGATGCCCTTGTTTGAGCCACTGGGTCTCTTAACACCCAAAGCCCACATTATCCAATCATTATCCAGCTACTCGAGTTTACATCAATGTCCCCAACCCCCCAACACCACTTTGATTTTTTGACTTATCCCAGTTTGAGTTAGTTTGACATCAGTCATAACGAAAAGAGTCTGGATTAAATGATGACAACAAATGCATTTCCTTCATATATTTTTGGAAGGATTGCAAATTGGTAGACCCTTTTAAGAAATCCATAGGCTTTACTATGTTCATACTTTTTTTTTTTTCACATTTGGAAATCCATCCTAAGGGAATCATCCTAAATACGGAAAGGGCTTTTTGACAAGGAAGATAGCAAACTCCTTAAAATCAATTTTTGTTTCTTATCATCATTGTATACACAGCACTTGGCACAATGTTTAACATAAATTACTTGTTAAATCAATCAACCAACTAAATAATGTTAACCATAATTGTTTATCATAATGTATAAAAATCCAAATGTACAATCTGTAGGGAAACGGTTAATATATATAGGCACACATACATATATACACATACACACACACTTCACAGTATATTATACTGCCATTAAGATATTATAAAGCAGCGGTCCCCAACCTTTTGGCACCAGGGACCAGTTTCATGGAAGACAATTTTTCCACGGACTGGGGTGGAGGGGTTGGGGGGATGGTTCAGGCAGTAATGCGAGCAATGGGGAGTGATGGGGAGCGATGGGGAATGGCACATGAAACTTCACTCGCTTGCCTGCCGCTCACCTCCTGCTGTGCGGCCCGGTTCCTAACGGGCCACGGACCGGACCCAGGGGGTTGGGGACCGCTGTTATAAAGGATTTGTAATACCATGGAAAACTGTGACATAACATTAAGAGAAATAAATTTAGAAGCTTTTACTTAAAGCACAAGCATATCTATCTTATTAAACACGTATTCCAGAGGATAATCCAAAATGATAGTGGAAGAGCGTGAATATTTTCTTTCTCCCACTTTTCCATGACTACCAAAATGTATTAACATGTTTACATATGATGGTTTTAGTATTGAGAAAAAAATGGGCACCTAAAAATACCCAATTTCAACTATCTGCTCACAATCTTTTCAATTCTGTCACTCTATGATTCCAAGAAGCACTAAATTATCATGGTTTGCACAAACCTCATTGTTTTTGCGAGTGGGGAAAATTTAGTACCAAAATTCAAGGACAAAGCTGACAGAGTTGAGTTATTAGTCTCAAGGAACTTGCACTTTCTTTGTTTTTGTTTTTTAATGGTTGTTTCTGACTCTTTCATATACTTGTGAAATCAGACAGAAATGAAGATTGCTACAGAGACAAGGAAGAGGTCACGTGCTTTCTTGGATGAGATCCTTTTACTTGATCCAAATGATCAAGCATGGCGCCCACCGTCTTCACGTTCTCTGGCCTGACCAAGAACCCCTCTACGTTTTCCTGCTCAGGTTCCTCTCCCCTTCTTTCTAGCAGCCACCTCTTGCCTATGCTTACTTATCCCGTTTTACCGTGTGTATCCAACCTCTGCCATGTTGCTCCCTCGCTCCCCTGACCTCGTGCTAAACACCTGCTCTGTGACACATCCATACGGAACTTCATTCAGTTCCCCCAACCCTCTGTCTTCTTGCTTTCAGAGTATTCTTTCTCTGCCTATGTTTATCTGGCAAAATTCATACCTATTATTCAATTTCCAAGTACAGGATGCCTTTCCCTGAAAATGCCTTCCCTGAGCCCTAAGATGGGGAGTGTTGCCCTTACAATAATTTCTCACGGGGCCTTGGGCTCCCTGTCCATAGCACTGACCACATGTAACTATGTACTAGCAGGTCCCCCATGAGACTGTGACCAGTTGACCACAGACATCTTCTGTCTTGCACGTAGTCACAGCACTTGGTGCAGAGCTGGCACACATTAATTCCAGTATTTAGTAAAGTTACAAAGAATGGGTGGATATCACACACTTGTTTAATAGCACAGTCCCAGCTCGGTTCCACTCACAGTGTCACTCTGCCTTCCTTGATTTCTCTAGTGGGCTGTCTGCAACTTTTCAAAGTGAGTCGTATAACATTATGCCTTTTTTTTTTTTAACCACAGACTTCTGGGTTATGCTTCATTTTGTTTCTACAAGTGGAAAAGAAGAGAGAGTGGGAAAAAAAAGGACAAAGGGGAAAAGGAAGAAAACAATAAAGTAATATGCTCAGAGAGATCATGTCTTCGGAAAATCAGTCTTTCATTGTTGATCATATCTCTGTGGTAGCAGAAGGCTAGGGTACAAAATCCCTTATATTAACAAAAACTATAATATATAAACATACTTATTATTGGCTTGAAATCCCTGGATCAGAAGTTTCAGAGAGGAATTTATGAAAATATTTTGTTTTAAAACCATTATTGTTATGATGTTAGTAAACTGTGGTCATTTATGAACTTTTGTAGAAAACTCAGTAGTATTTAGAAACTAAAAATAAACAAAAGAAACAGGAAAACTAAAAACTGGAGCTCTTTCATGCTCGTCCTTTTGGTGCCCTTCAGATACACAGATAAGACAAGAGCTTCTAGATTGTGGAGTCAACTGTCTCAAAAATTAACAAGGGATACATGATAAACAGCAGAAAACAGGTGATATGAAAACCTCTATAATGATCCAGCATTGAATTATAACAGATGGTAACTCCCCATGAAATTGTAGACTAAAAATAGGAAAAACAAAAGAAACTTGAAAGAGTTTAAGGAAAACTGGCAATCTTTAGACTCCATAATTTTTTTTTAAAGTAACAATAATCACTTACACTTCAATCCAATATGAGTTTACTTAACAAGGGATTTGATTACCTCAATAAATACCTTATTTTAAAGCTTCACATGAGACATTTGGCTGGATCTCTGCTATAGTATTTGTATTTTAGGGCAAGAAAAAATGTACAAGCTGCAAGATATGATGAAACTATTTCACTTAACATTTACTTTTCAAACAACTTAATGAAAATGATGATAAATTTTACTTCAGGGATTTCTGGTGAGCAGTTATGAGGTTGAGCTCAGCAAATCAAATGGTCTGTAATTGGGCCATGACCCTATGTGCTCTTTGCTTCACTGGAGGAAGCAAAACAAGTTTGAGATCAATATTTACACATAGAGAAAATTTCCTAAATATCTGGGGTTTTTGCAATGGTTAATTTGACCACTCAATGCCTTTTTTATGTTCTGCAATCATAGAAAGAAAATGTATGAATGCTCAGATACTTTTACAGAAACATATCGAATTAAAAACAACCTTTATCTTCAATGACTGATTTAATTGCCCAGATTACATAGTGTATTCACTGTCAATAAATTAATACTAGTCATCGTGGAGATTCAGCAGGGTACTGAGTCAGACCTCAAGAGCATTCCCTGAAGATAATGTCTAGAGAGAAATGGATCACCCTAAAGAACTGGCCAGGAAACCATATGATTTGAAAAATACCAGTTTTAGAGTCAAGTATAAACCATTCTTTGACTTAAATAAAGGATTGCTTTCAATTTTATTGTTTTTAGAAGAACTCAGAAACATCTAAAACATTTTTGGAGCAAGCTGTATCAATGGTCAAACTTATCTAGTCATGTCAGACCCTTTGATGATCCAGTTAACAAGTATTCATAAGCCATTATTATGTGTTAGGTGCTATGCTAGAAATATTGAGAGAAATATAAGACATAGGTTGTGTTCTCAGAGAATGTACACTTTAGGTGAAAACGAAGAAACAGATGAAAAGCTAAATAAGATATGTATTTAACAATAATATAAGCAATTATAACACTTCTGAATTTTCCTGTTACAAATAACACAAAAACTAACTCCATTTAGTTTAAACAATAAAGCTAACTGATTGTATTATGTAACTGGAGGGTTGTAAGGCTTTGGCGCTACAATGGCTTAATGATAGAATCAAAGACACTTTCTCCTTCCTTCTTAGTGTTCCACCATCCACGGTGTCAGTTTCATCCTAAGGTGGTCTTCCCTCATGGTGGCAAGAAGGCTGCAGCAGTGCCAGATGCCTCATTTGCTTAGCACATCATCCCAAAGGAGAAAGAGCATTGGCTTCTGCAGGCTTGACCGGAAGAATGAGGAACATTCTAGTCCAGAAGACTCTCATATACCACTGATCTGAATCAAGTCAATTTTACTTGTGAAACAATCAGTTTGCCCAGAGTAATATCATGCGTTGATTGACTTAGTTGTGGATTTCCTGAATTTATCTCTGTGGCAAGGGGGTTGCAATCAGCCTAGAGGTAGGAGCAGGCTGAATCCTGTGCCTCACTCCACCCCTAAAGCACATGGGGATTTGAAATGCAGAGGATAGTCCAGCAATAACCAACACAATGCCTACTTCTTTTGTTTCTCCAATTCTCCCTCTCTCTCTCTCTCCCTCTCTCTCTCTCTCTCTCTCACACACACACACACACACACACCCCATCTTATATGCACTTTTCTAAAACCCATACAACTATAGGGAAATATTTCACTCTTCCCAAAGGATAATATCAGACGTTTTTGTTTGCTGCATGCAGATCCGCATGCAAGATCTCTTGGTGACATGCCATCCTCTTGGTTGCATTGGCTGAAACTTTCTATGGTCCAGTGACCTATGGCTAAGAGATATTTTATCCATCCCTGGTTTTCCAAATATATAATCATGGGGAAAAAATAGGAAATGTCAATGAAAATTCTCATTTGAAAAAGGAGAGAATGGGAAATAACATATTCTATATTCCATAGCACAGAACACAGGCTGCTGTCCAGAAAAAGCAAGGATTCCCCTTTCCTTGAAATGGAGTCAGTCTTTTGATGAGACAACAGCTACTCAGAAAGCTGCTTTCTGGGAAGGTCTTCCTTGTCCATGGTCTTACGTGGCCACATCAGGGGACAATGTCCTTTCATGCAACGCACCACCTTAGCAGTCCAGTGGAATTATTTCAGGTCTCGGGAGATTGGTTAGGAGGATAAAGAAATCGCTGACTGGTTTCAGTCAAGTCTGAGGTTTCTTTGGTGAATCCAACTCACTTAACAACGTAGCCAGCTTTGGTCTATTTGCTTCTGGTGAAGTCCACGCCCTAGAGATTGAGTCGACCACCAGTGCGCGAGCCTGCGATTTCTGTTCTCTGTGACCCCTGGCAGTCCCTTCAACAGACTTAAGCTCATCCTGTAATTTGCCTCAGAACAAATGGGAAAATAGCCTCTTGTATGGAGGTGCCGGTAATTTTCCACTTTTCCCCATGTTACAGCCTAGGCACATCTTCAAGGTGAGATTAAGTTCCACTTTAATCAGTCAAAGAATACTTCATAAAAGGTACCTCAGAGACCCCTGCGGTATCTATCCCAACATTTTCTATTTTAATGATTCCTACCTCTCCGCCACTGCCCACAAGGACTCTAGCTTGGCGTAAAGTGTTTGGCTTTTACGCTCTACCAGATTTCAAATGACAAATATTTTAAGGCACTACAGATGATTGTTTGAAAGCAGAGTACACTTTTTTTTTTTTTTTTTAAGCAGAGCTGTGTACTTTTTTCCTTCTATGCCTTCAGATTGACCTGTTTTAGATTAATCCTCTTCCTTTCTTCCGTCTTTTTATTGGGAGTCAAAAGAAACAGCTAACACTCCAAAATTCTATTTTTCCCATCAATTCTCTTAATGCCATAGCTAAAAAGCATGTGAGCTTAGCCCTGGCATCCCATGGACCACAGTTTACCAATGCTTCTTTCTCTACCACACAGCAGGGTTTAGAACCCCACTGCTTTCCACCTACTTCTTCAAGCAAAGGACATCCTCACACTAGGACTTGTTACACGGACTAGCTCAATCCAATATTGAGCCATATTTCTAACCTCACACTTAGCCATTTTACAGAGATTTTCTCCTGGAAGAGATAACACAAAGAAACAGAGAGTGTTTCAAAATCCTACCCCTAAAAGGAACACGTAGAGCTTGTATCCAAGAAAACAGATGTGTGAGAAAATAGAAAGGAGTCATCAAACAAGTCATTACTTCCATCTTCAGCCCTGATAAAGTTCTTCTAGGTTGGAGAAAGCGAAGTATGCAGGTGAGAATCAAACAATGAGTAGACACGGAGTGGAGTGTCCTGTGCATTAATCTTTTTAAGTGTAGGTATCTGAAAACAGAGATCGTGTGCTTATACTTACAGGGATTTCCTGGGAAAATAACAAAATCCCAGAGTAGAAAGGGTTTGGAATGTCAAGGCTGATGAGGCTGAGAAAGCAGCACAGAATTCCCAGTGTCCCTGCAGGAATGAAGTTCTAATTCTCCCAAAGTGGCATGAAATAGAATCAAACAGGCCCAGTGCTGGGTCGACAACCGAGAGGTCAGAAAATTCTAGCTTGCATAGATGATTACCCAAACCAGATGAATTCCTCTGGGAAGTAGATGGAACCCTCGATTAAAGAATATATATATATTTTGTGGGGAGAAGGAGGAACAATTTTGAACCTTCTGGGAGGAGAGGGAAGGACAATTTGACAGATTAAGTTTCTAACTCTTTGCCTGAATAGAACCACTTAACAAAATTAAATCTGGTGTAATCAAAAAATTCCTGAAAGCTGAGTTTATGGCCTAAGATCTGTACCTGCTACAAAATAATCATGTGAGAAAATTAGAATTAGAGATGAAAGTTTAGGTGTGCTTAATTGATAGCAAATAAGCCAGCTTAGCTGGAACAGAGTATTTATGTTGAGAAATAGTAAGAATTGATGCTAGAAAGGTAGGTTCCAACTAGGCTAGAGACTCTTTGAGAATCAGACTGAAAAAGATGCTTTTCTGGATGGAATGAATCAGGGTAGGATTATGTTCAAACTAAGAGAACTAACTGTGAACAAGACGATGGAAACATCCTTGTATAGCACAGTCTCCAATTTGTCATATATTAGAAATTTGATATTTGTAATGAGAAAATTTATTCTTCATGACATATTTATCCAACAGATATTACCTTTATCTATAGATAAGGAAACTGCACCTCAGAGAAACTTGAAAGAGAGAAGGTCACTCAACCCAGAGTCACACAGCTAGTGACAAGAAGAGCTGGAAGTTGAACCCTTAATTTTAGACACCAAGTAAAATATTCTTTTCACCATAACTAAAGGCATGCCTGGCTCCCTGCCCCAACATCCCTCTAACCTCAAGGATACAGTTCAAGTTAAATTAACAGTGTTTACTTTCAGATTTTTGAAACCCAATATTTCCTCCAAAGGACATCCCTGTGAGTTAGGTTTTTCTCCTTCTATGCCTCGGTCTCCCATAATTGGGTTGTTGGCCCCTGTTGACAGATCATTCTATGATTGTTATTACCTGGATATCTCCACTTTCCTGTTGCTCTTGACTAAGTTTATTATTTTTTTCTTCTGCACTAAGGTAGGGCTGGTGGTATATATATTTCTCATCCTCAAAATTTCAAAAGGACAGAGAAACATAATGGAAATAACATGACTTTCAAATGAGATGGGTTTGGATCCGTTTTCTACTGCTTAACAGCTGTCTTAAAGGGTAATATATTCAAGATTCTAACTGTCTTCCTCTAGAGAATCCCCTGCCTTTCTTTCTCACCACCAGCCCTCATCCACTAAGGGCTGCTGCTATATCTAATCTCAGAAACTCAATCCATTCAAACCATGTATTTAGAGTAAAAGAAACCCTGAAAGACAGCTAATTACATCATAACATTTAAGATATCAAGATATCCAAGATTATCTTTTCTTCATAAGAAAAATATAAGTCCCTGTGGTTACCTTTATTTTCCTTTCTGTACTGCAATGTGACCCAAATCCCTTCCACCCCCTTCTAACCCAGACTTTCCCCCTTTGCCCACTAGAACCACCCCCCCCTCCCCCCGCCAAATCCAACGGTGAACAAATTCTCCATCATCCACGTTTACTGTCCACTTCTTGGCACTAAGTGAAACCTGGCTGACCTTAAGGATATAGTTTCCACTACAGTCAGTGAGTGGAAATAATAAGATGAGGGAAAAGATATTACAGACAGATAGGAGGCCAGCAGAAGAACAGATTTCGGTGGGGGGGGGACTGGGAATTTGTTAATACGCTTGTTCTTAATCTGAAAAAAGAATTGATAATGATCAAAAACTGCAGTGGGGAGAGAGAAGTATACTAAGCACACCTATGTTTCTCACCTCACTTCCTGGTCCTGAGGAATGCGGCATGTGAGGAAATGAGCAGCAGACACTTAAATTAAATGAAAATAAAGATAAAAAATAAAGGACAACATGAAAAATAAAAATGAATGTAAATGAAAAAGAAAATTTAAATGAAAGATAAACATATTTTTTAAAAAGTCCTAATATCCACTGCAGCATCTCACAATCTGTTCCTCCCAACATTAACGGTGTAACAAATTTAACGTAAGCAGTGAGCACAGTGTCAGGAAGTAAATAAATTTAAAAAAATAAACAACCTAATGCAATTGTGGCTCTAAATTTGGTAAGGTATGTGCAAATTGCTCTCATGCAGTGATACAATCGATCTTCTTTTGGTGAGTTTGCGGTATATTGTAACACACAGGACCAATCTTTTTGTGAGCTCTACGGAGTTTATAGATATTTAGTGCAGGAACTCTTAACACTTTGGCACACAGAGTTGGGTCCCACTCATTTCCAGCATCATTAGAACTGGAAATAACAAAATTACATAAATCCTATTTATCAGGGAAGCAAATAATTAAGGCAAAACTTCAGATAAAAGGACTGCAAGTTATTATTGGGTGGTATAATTTAGGAGATAAAGAAGAGTTATGAGTCCCTAATTCTGGAGAACAATGGAAGAAAGATTAATATTTGTCAAGAAAGGCATGACTCCAATCTCCCACACCTTAAGTAGGGCGTTCACCTCAATGCTGATTACATATCCTTTATAAAAAGTTTCAAAACAAATCCACATAATTTTTAAGTATCTTCATAATATCTGGCATATAGAAAGCACCCAACGCACATTATCTCTTATGGGTTATGGTGTTGGTACCAGTACTAGAATATTTATTTCATTAGAATAGATTAGACCAATTAGAAAAGTGGTCGTCAAAAGAAATCTGATTTGAATAGATATAGAGAGCCACATAAAGATCCAAGGGCAGGCATAGTAGGACGATGAGGACAAGTATGGTGAGAAGGTAAGCTGCAAGTTAGGCTGGGTAAAAATGAGGTTGGGGTTTTCATCGTTTCATGAGCTTTACACTGAAGAGTGATTCATGGGGAACCCGGCATTCCTTAAAGGCCAAGGATAGAGTGAACAGTTTCTCCTTAATGACTGTATAATATACTATAAAGTATATATATGAAAATTAGCCCTAATAAACAATAAAGTAAAGTACTTAAACATTTAGTTTATTTAAGTTATGATAAACAATTTTGGTTAATATTATTTAATTGGTTGACTGACTTAATAAGTAATTTATGTTAAACATTGTGCTAAATACTGTATCTACAAAGACCAATAAAAAATAAAAATTGGTTTCAAGGAGTTTGCTATATTGTTTGTCATAAAGCCATTTTCATGTTTAGAATGATTCCCTTAGGATGGATTTCCAGATGTGAAAAAAAAAAAAGTATGAACACAGTAAAGTTTCTTGATTTCTTAAAGGGGTATACCAGTTCACAATCCTATAAAAATATATGAAAGAAATTTATTTTTTCCCATCATTTAATCCAGATTCTTAGTTAACTCAATTGACATTTAGTGAACATTTAGTGCATACTATAGTCACATTTTGCCCAATGAAATAAGAATATAAAAATTAATAAAACACTGCTTTGTCATATCTAGTGGGGAAAACTTACGTGGAAACGATTACTCAGTGCCACAGCCGAGCTATTTAGTACCATGGGAACAAGAGGAAGAAATGATTAATTCTATCTGACAGGTCATGGTTCATAAAGCCTACAATATTTTGAGTTTGGTCTTTGGGGAAGAGAGGGGGTTTTTCAGAGTTGGCATGGGGAAAGGAATTTCGTGAAAGGGTAGATAAAGTGTGTGAAGTCCAAATTGTGAAAGTTTATGGCATCTTTAAGGGAACTGTGAGTTGTCTGTTTTGGCCAGAGTTCAGGAAATGAAAGAAAGAAAATGATAATGAAACTAAAACGTGTCCTGGGACCAGACCATGGCTGAACTTATAAGTTTGCTATGGTAACTGGACTTATAAAGAAGTTTAAGAAAGAGGGATGATATAATCAGATGTACACTTAGTGAGAGAATGCTACCTTCAGGGTTGAGGATGGATTAGAAAGGTCAGGAGAGAGTGGAAAGAGTCAAGGAGTATTACAAGCAGCCAAGCATGAGCGATGAGGTCAGAGCTGAGTAGAAATTCTAGGCGAATCAGGACTAGTGAGCCGGAGATGATTCCTGAGGTAAATTACTAGACTCAGTGTAAGGCAATTATACTTCAATAAAGATGTTTAAAAAAAAAAAAAAATTACTAGACTCAGGTAACAACTGACTGTTAGTGCAGAGCGAAAGAGGAGCCACAGGATACTGTCTCTCTCATTTGGAACCCCAAGTTGCAGGTATGCAATCGTCTTGTTAGGAACAGTACAACAGCAAAAACAGTTTTTCATGAGGGGCAATAAGTAGTAAGTCCAGTTTTTGACCTGTCGATTTTGAGGTGCTAGCAAACATTATATAAGGGAAATTCAAATTCAAGTTATGGTCCTGGAAGATATGAGAGAAGGATGGAGCTTGAGATACAAATTTTCAAGCCATCTATCTATGTAGAGGTGATAGTCGAAGTTATTGGAAAAAATGGGCCCATTCACTGAAAGTGAAAGCATGGAATGTGAGAAAAAAAGCCTGAAGCCAGAATCTTGCGACCTTCTCATCTTTAAGCGGCTGAGCGACTGAAGAGAAGGCAACAAACGTGTGGGGAAAATCCCACGACAGCCTCAGAGTCGTCAACACCCTCATAGGATGGAGACTTCAAAACGATGCTCCAAGGCAGTTTTCAGTAGTAGCTATGTAGACAAGTGTAGAATTATTTTTTGAGTGTGATGAAAAATCGGAATGTTGGATGTAACGGGGGAAGTTCCCATGATGGACATGATTTGAAAGGTCTCCTTGTTAAAGGCAGGAGGTACACAAAGTCAACTGGTGGAGACGATAAGGACAATTCTTTCAGGACCATCTGCCCACGATGAACCTCCAAGGCTCTGTGGCCTCAAATACATCAGCACGGTCTCTGATATGACCTGACTACACTCCCACCCTATAAGAAAGGCTGCCTGTCAGTAAGGATTTGGGGGAAGCTTGGTTCCAAGGTGTTTACCTTTGCTGTGTGATGAATACTCTCATTGTCTGAATCTATCTCCCTTTCAGACTGGTTTGAGGGCTTCCTAGCACCCTTGAGATTGGTGGCTGCTGACGCTCCCTCGACAGCCTTCTCTATCTCATTCCTAAGTTTTCCTCGTGAGAATACCTTGGTATGCACTCCTTGGGCTAACGTCCCTCCTTCCACTTACTGAATATAGGAATGTTGGGAGAGAGCAACATGAATTATAACTGCTTTAAATGAAACTCCATTTCTGCGTATTACACCCTCATTACTCTCCAGCTCATCCAGGAGCTGAACTCCTTCCCTCTTGAAAAGATGGAGAACAGGTAGACACAGAAGAGATCAACCTGGGGAGAGTAGAAAATATCATGGAATCCAAGGACTACCATTGCCAAAAATGTCTTTGGTTTCAGATGTGAGATGAGGGGAAAAAATGGCATCAGAGCAGTTGATGAGGAGACTAAATACGGCCACAAATTCCTCGTTACTCCTTTCGTTAAGAGAGGGAGTCTAATTCCTTTCCCCTGGCATCCAGGCTGGCTGCAGTCACTCGTTTGGCCATGAGACTGCAGTGGACGTGAAGCTAGGTCATAAGAAGACTTGTGGCTTCTACCCAGGCCTCTGGGAACACTCATTTCTGAACCCCACCTGCCATGCTGTGAGAAAGGTGATAAGGAAGCCTCAGGGGAAGGCAATGATGCCTTTGCCAGACAGCAAAGGATGCAGCCAGCAGCCCGCAGCAACTTGCTAGCCACGTGGCAGAGCTACCCTGGAGGTGGGTCCTTCTGTTCCTGCCAAGGAGTCTCTTCAGGTGGAGCTGTCTGGAGCAGAGGCATGCAATCACCTAGGAGCCCTGTCCCAAATGTGCATTCACGGGGAAAACAAACTATATTCTTGATTTAATTTACCAAATATGGGGATGGTTTGTTACACGGCAGAATATAACCAAAACACTTGGTCCTAATATTTCTAATTGCATAATAATCTCTCCAAATCCTTAGAAGCTAACAGTTAAAATGATAACTTTCTCAAAGACTAACATATCTAAAACCATAATGAGGACTCAGCAATGAAGATGTAAGGTATGAAATATATTCTACCATTCCTTCCAAATAACTTTTGGGTTATTTTCTCTGAATGAATGTCCTGAGGGAGGACAAACGGAGAGACGTGCTAGTGATCAACTATTGTTTGCTCCTCTTACAAGAAAGGTCAGTTAGAAGAGTGATGCCCAGGAAGGGCAATTGTGAAATGGTCAGAGTAGAGGTGGACATAACTAAAACAAATCTCTGTAGGTCAAGTGAAATTGCATTACTGAATAATTTTCCAAACCTCTCTGCAAGGGATACTTACGGGGAAATGTTTTATGTTAAATACCAGCTCAAACATCACAGGCATGCCTAATGAAGTTAGATAAAACAAGTATTTTCTTCTATATAACTACAATGAAAATATTTCCACATATAAATGAGATAAGGGCACACCAGGAATGCAGCTAATAGATATTTGAAAAACATGATTTAATTGTTCTGGCAAAGTTACTCATTATGTTTTTAGTGCTTGACATTATTACAGTTCTCTTTTTACTGTGGTATGTTTGAAACTAAATGATAACAAAAATCATTTTAGGAACTGAAATGCTCAATAGAAAAATAAATGAATATAATTTGGAACACATGAAAGGATATCAGAAAATGGTCTGGAGAAAATTTAAGGGATTATCATAAGAAAAAATAACTCTCGATTTAAGGCATGCCATTTCAAGAATCAAGTCATAAGGAGCTAAAGACCTCAAAAGTGACTTAACTGTCTCTTTTACTAATGGATAAAGAGGTATCTCTAAGGTAGCTGATCTAGCACATAGAGCCTAAAGCTTGTTAAAGATACAGGATACACAGCAGAGCAGGATATATTTGCAATATGTTCTCCTACAAAGGTAGGCATCCTGTGAGCATTTGGTAAATATGAATTAGATTGAAATTTATGCTTCTAATACTGACATGAACAGTTTCTCATCAGTGGAATTCTTTGAGAAACTTTACAGCATAGAGTCCTCATAGGAAATTCCCATAGCATTGAGCAGATAAGAATGTGTATATTTATGGTATAGGGTTGGGGAAAAGAGTAATATATCTAGTCATGTCAGGTTGGCACTATTTTGAGCACTAACTAGGATTAGTATAGAAAGCTGGGAATGTGTGTGATTTGGAATACATCACAAACACACACACACACATACACACACTATCATTTTTAATTTGAACATGCGAGGTATATAATATGTTCTGAGAAAATTAAAAGACACCAAATAAAGTAGAATTTAAGGTGTCGTATTATATAATGCAGTCCCAAACAATTAACAAAAATATTTGCAACTCTCATAAACACCTTCACCAGTTCGATCTTTGTTTAAACTCTACCCAGATTTTCTGACGCCAATCCACTTTGGGTATTTCTCTGAACACATGCATCTGCCTGGACTAAATTCTTAAGTATGTAAGAAAGTCAGTGGGTCTCATCAAACCTGCCAAGTTCACAATATAAATAAGATACTGAAGTTATCAAATTTCTCCATGACTTTCAACCTCTGATTTCCTTTATCCTTGCTCTGCCTGGCCGGGGCGTGGAGGCAGTTCTGTGGCTCCTGTCTGATTCTTCTGAAGCCCTGACCATACAGTTATTAGCTCAGGTGGCTGATGTAATTTATGTCCTGTTTAAAAATGACAAAATTCTAAGGCTTCATGCATATCTATTTAAAACAATTAAAAATGATTAAAGTTTATCATGCCATTTGCAGCCATCCAAACAACATTTTCTAGCCATTACGAAACATAATAAAACCGAGTTTCTAGCTCATCTTTGATTTTTATGCTCCTTCTGAAAAGCTAACTTCACAAATATTCTTGGCTCCTATAACACAGTGTTAAGGGACAATTCACATCAGAGAACAGGAACAGTCAACCCTGAGCTGAGAACTGGAATTAAAAGGGATTGTTGATCACAAAGAGCGACATGTGTGCTTACACATCCGTGTGAGAGAGAGGAGAAAAAAAAACTTTAATCAGAAAAAAAGCAGAGTGAGGGAAAGAGAACTGAAGGAAGTCTCCTGCGGTCAGAAGAACAGATATGAACAAATGTAGAAATGAAAACCGTTGTCAGGAAAGAGATCTATTTTATTAATTTTGGAAAAGTGAAGTGGGGAAAGGAACTAACTTTTTCCAAGTGCCGTGTGTGCCTTCAAGCCCTTCTGGCACTGGGCTAGATGCTTTAGGTAGATGATTCCATCCTGTCCAGAGGCTCAAAAAAATCCCTGTGAAGTAGATACACTGTATACGGTTTTGAGGTAAGGAAACAGGCTGTGCTGTGACTTGCTGGCAAGTGATAGAGTCAGGCTTTGATCACGCCTCCCTCCCCCTCCACATCACACTTCCTATAAAGTCCCTTGATGGAAATGGGGTAATGGGAATATATTTAATTCAGTCTGATTGTTACAGGGTGAATGAATTTTAGATGTTTTAGGCTTGTAAAGTTACCTATAGCTTATCAATTCCTAATACATATATATAATTCCTAAAGTAGATATCCACATAGATATAGATAGGTACCCACACATATACTTCCCAGTATCTTTTTAACTTTCACTGTTCAGAAACGGTAAACATTTAAAATATGTGTCTGATTCAAACAGCTTATTTTAAAATGAAAAATAAATCATAAAGAAAAACATATTTTTCCAAATACCTCATTTCTACTAGTCTTTTCTATAAAATAAGCTCAGGTAAGAACTACATCTCTGGGTAAAATAAAATCAATATTCCATAACCATGAGAACAAGTTGAATGAAGGAAAAAATACCAAATAATACTCCTCAGAAATCTCTGACATTGGTCCTTATATTATGCTACACGTGTTTCCTTTTCTCTCCCCTTTAATATAATTTATTAGAAAGGTGAGTGTGTGTTTAAGTGTGCATGCCTGTCTGCTTACATATTTCTTAAGAAAAGTAAATCATATGAATGAAAAAAATGTAGCTATAGTCTCATACCTATCTATGTCTATCAATGGATATCGAGAGTATTTTAATTATGGAATTTAAAACTGAGAGAAAATGTTGTTTCCCGTAGAAAATTAACTGACAGGACTTTAGTCTGATTTAATAAAAATGACTGAATTAATTAGGATCCCTAGCTTATGTGAAGGTTGGTTTAGTCTCATTCTTGCCAATGGCTATAGCAACACTATCCCAGTAGATACATAATGCAAGCCACATACAAAAGTTTAAATTCTAGTAGCCACATTTAAAAAAACTTTAAAGACTAAGTGAAATTAATTTAATAATATATCCCAATTTTCCCAATATACCCAAACCATAATCACTTTAACATATAATCAATATTAAAATGTTGATGAGATATTTTACATACTTTTTTGTGTGTCTTCAAAATCTGGTGGGTATTTTACACTTACAGCACATCTCAATTCAGACTAGCCATATTTCAAGTGCTCAAATGTTCGTTTCAAGTGTGTCTAGTGACTACCATGTTGGACAAGGTTGATCTAAAAGTGGACCCTTCATGTAAACCTGGGACTTGGGAGACCAGTGAGTCTTGATGCCTCAGAAAATAGAGCACCAACTCTACCAGCTCGTAACCACTTTTATTATGCCAACTGAGACCACACAGCTAACAAATAGCTGAGACCTGCCACCTGCTACCTCCAGGAATATAAATATTTTGCCATGTCTAACTCAAATGAAAAGAATGTGGAGAAGATGAAGGAAGGAAGGAAGGAAGGAAGGAAGGAAGGAAGGAAGGAAGGAAGGAAGGAAGGAAGGAAGGAAGGAAAGAAATTGTAAAACACACCATTATGGTATTTTGCATTCATTCTCAAAGTGTGGTCCACAGACCCCCCTCAGAGTCCCCAAGACCCTTTCAGGGGGTCTGCGAAGTCAAAGCTTTTAAAATCAATCAGAAGGAGGAGGAGAAGGAGAAAAACTTTTCATGCAATGTTTGTGACATTTGCACTAAATGGTACAGAAGAAATGGCAGGGAAAACTGCTGGTGCGTTAGTACAAAATAAAGGCAGTGGCACTAACGTGTGTGAGTTGATCATTGTATTCTTCACCACCAAACACATCAAAAGGAAAGAAAAGCCAGTTTCACCTAAGGATGTCCACTTTTATAACGTAGTAGAAATGGTTATTTTTATTGAATCAACGCGTGACATGTGTTTTTTTAATATTCTATGTGACAAAGTGGAATTACATGTAAAGCACTTTTGCTGCATGTTGAAGTACAGTATTTGCCTCTAGAAAAGCCCTTGTATGATTATTGAGATGTGAGCTGAACTATTCACTGTTTTCATGAAATACCATTTTTACTTAGAAAAAATGACTGAGAGACATGCTACTCAGAATTGAGTATCAGACACATATTTTCTAGAAAAATGCCAGTGATGAAAAACAATAGATAGCATATGTCAATAGGGAAAATTGAACTTTCAGGTGAAAATGAGAATTTTAGGGGACTTGTAACTATCATCCTGAGTTTGACAGCTTCCTAACATTTGAAGACTTTTTCTGATGTCATTGGTAATAATATTTTTAAATGTGTCTTTAAAAATTTATATAAAGAAATGCGCCAATATTTGCAGGATCTACCTGAATAATTCATTGAAGTAATATTTTCGTAACGCCTATTGAACAATATTTTATAAAGTGTTTATGGGGTGAAAGAGTCATTCATCAAAGTGAAAGACAGACCAATGGATTTTGATGTAGTAGAGTACATAAAGTTTAATGATGTAATTTCAGAGATCACAGTGCAACTGTTAGAATATACCATTTGTAGAGTGTGATCTAGTATCCTAGAAGAATATTTACAATTATCTGAAAATGTTGTTAAAATACTCTTCCCTTTTCCTACTACATAACCATGTGAGGCCATAATTTCTTAATATCCCTCAACTTAAACAACAGATTGCAACAGATTGAATATAGAAACACATTTGAGATTACACCTGTCTTCTATTAAGCCAGACATTTGCAAAAATGTAAAACAATGCCATTCTTCTATGTGTTTTTTTTGTTTTGGAAAATATAGGTTTTTTCATAAAATATTTTATTCATGTTAATATGCATGGGTTTAATATTCTTCTTTTAAAATGATTTAATACACAAAATACTTCTTAACTTCTCATTTTTAATTCCTAACATAATTTTGATAGATGTACCCCACACAAACAGAAGCTCTTTGGATTTCACAATAATTTTTAGAAGTGTAATGGAGACCTGAGACTTTAAAAACTACTAGTGAGTGGGATAAGTACACAGGTTTTAGAATCATAAAGACATAGTTTTGTATCTTGGTTCACGCCATATACTTGACAAGTAACCTTGGTCACTTACTGGACTAGTAACCTTGGTCAAGTTATTGATTGGGAATTATGAATATAAAGGGTATGGGTCTAGAACATTACTTAATACAAAGAAGACCTCTGATAAATGTTGGCAACTATTATAATTATCACCATAGCCCTGTTAAGGTCATCTTCCTACAACTATTGTGCTATCTGACTACAAGTATCCACAATTACTTGAGAATAGACTATAATTTCCTATGAGGAAGGCCATTCCTTTTGATATGAAGAACCCACTGTTTTTGTTTCTGGTCTTCTGGCCTGACAGGTTACCAACTTACTACTCATTGTGGTGTACAGTAAGTGCAGAAATGCCCAAATCCACTTGTTATGCAGATGTATCTACATTAATGAACTGGACACACTGTCACAGCATCTGCAAAGTTCCACTGGGTTGATTAAGAGTGTTTTTGTTTTTTGCTGCTCTGTGTTGGCTCATAATGTTGTGAAGCTGGCAGGCTGAACCCTCACACAGCCCTCCTCTTCGGGGTGTCAGGAGACACACTCTCCAGTTTAGAGTCTTGGAGGTACAGCTAATGATGGGTGTGAGAAGAGCCCTCTGGCCTTCCCATCTGTTTATCTCTTTGAGGCCCTGAGCACTTACTCCGTGAGGAGTGGAAGTATTTTGTCACAGGCTGGGGAAGAGTGAGGAAGGGCTACGGGAAAGGGTAGTCTCACTGCAGGGAACATTTGGGAAGGAGATACTTTTCACGTGCAGGTATGAGAGAGCTTGAGTGTGGAGAGCTGAGGAATTCTGACGCTAATTCTACACTGAAATGCTTTCCAACTTGGAAGGCTATTTATATGGGGCTGGTTAGGAAGCACCATGCTTCTTTTATTAGAATTTGAAGTAATTTCTCCTATTTCCTTCATGCAATTATTACATATTGCATGGATGGGTTAGAAATTTCTGTGTGGATAAAAATGTATCCATAACCCCAAAGTCACAGAGTTAAGTAGAAGTATATAATGGAGACTCCCTTTTTATTTTGTACCAGTTAAGCTAAGAAGTCAGAAAATCACTTTCTACAGTAAAAAGAAACATGGATTTGGACTTCACCTTCTATTAAGTCCTTGGCCATGGTAATGAATAACAAAGAAGATTTTTTTCTCCTTAATATATTTCTTAGTAAACTAAAACATATTACGCATTTACCAGAATGAAAGACCCTCTAGTGCGTATATTGTAAATGTAGCTCAGTAGGAGATAATATGAGGCTAAAAGTGGAAAAAACAAAAACAAAAACAGAGGACAGGTCATGGAAAATAATTTTAATTCACTGAGTGATTTCCTCTTCAATTAGGAATGTTCCAGAAACATGTGGATTATTGCATATCTTAAAATTTTTTGGAACATGGTAATGGAAGAAAGATCTTGTTTTACGCTGGAAGTTGCTAATATCTTTGTAAGTCTCCAGTAGAATTTTATCAGTTTTCATAAATATCTAGTTATGAAACTATAAATCACGTTCAGACCCTCTTTAGGGATGTGCAAAAAAGACAACAAGCATTCATGTTTCAACTTGCAACCTACGCAAGAGATAGGAACTTGGTGTTGATTATCCAGCTGTTTGCAATTCTAAAAATGAATCTCCTCAGTTACTTCCTCTTTAAGTAAAAAGGAAAACGGAAATATTTAGTAACTCTTATCAATCACATTTTTCAAGCATGAAGAGGTGTGGAAAATATTTTTTTTGATAAAGATTTCACATTTCTAAATTATTATTCCAAAGTTATGCAATTATTCCAATTTTATGAAAAGTAAATGTGATAACTATTCAGGACTCTCCTACTACACATATTAACTTGCCAATGGAATAAACAATGGCCCAGATCTAGTATTTGGTATAAAATTTTAACTCATGTCACACTTTTAGACTAAAAGCGATTTTACATACACTTCTTTGGAAGATCCTTTTTCTAGGAGCTGGACCCGCCTCATTACTATAGATTTTCTGTTGTCCTACTATTAGAACTGACTCACACTAATTTCCTATCCTTGTATCTTTTTCAAAAATTATGGCAGCTGGCTGAGTGCCAGATGTCTGTTAGTGGAAGAACCCTTAAGGATTAATTGCTTACATTCTCCTCTTGTAAGGGGTCTGTGACCTGTGAATAGACAATGTCGGAACTTGTCCCTTGATGAGTATATTTGTAAGCATGTAGGTCGTGCCCTCCTACCTTCTTGGGACAGTGTTCATTTACCTGAACGGTGAGGATCTTCATGCTTCCCCCAAGCGGTCTGAGTCCTGTTGCATTGTCATTTTAAAAATTACTGTCATCCAGCTGCAGAGAGGTTCTTCATGTCACTGAGAAGTTATTGTCTGTTTTTCTAAGCTATGTCTCTCTTCCATATCGCACAACTATTTTAAACCTAAACTACATTTCTAAAGCTTTCTACTAACTTCTAAGACACTCCTCCAACCATTGTGTCCCCCCCGATTTTGCCATAAAAAGCGGAGTCCAACAGGAATGAACCCCTTTAATTTTCCACGCCCCCAGCTACAACTGTATGTACATCTGCTTTACAGTATTATTTTCTTATTATTAATTTTATAAGCAAAGATATTCTTCCTTTTTTCCCCAAAGGAAATGTTTGTCCCTTATGCACTCATCTCCTGCCACCTGCTCATGGACCCTTCTCATTTGTCAAGCAGTTATTGTTATTAATTAAACAACCATTTCCAGTGCATATTGTGTGCAAGACATCAAACCAGAGGTTATGAATACAAAGATGAAAACCATTTAGATGGACAAGAGACAAGCGGACAGTCCATTATAAGAAACTTTGGTTGCTTCTATGCTGAGGAGGACGTATCAGGTACTGTGGAAGCTCAGGCTGCAGAAAGGTTCCGGGCAAGTTGGGAAAGGTTTAAGAAGTCAATATATAAGTTGAGACTTAAAATGTCAGTAAGAATTTGCCTGTCGGACAGGCAAGAATAGGCTACGTGTGTCCTTCCCTAGAAGTCCTGCAGTAAATTAACCGATTAGCTTTTAAAAATCAAACATTTTCCAACTTTATTTGAGCAGACAGCAGTGATGAGTCAACAGAGAGGCACATGGAGAGATGACGGCTCTGCTGGGTGAGCCCAGAGGCTTCTCCTAAGAGCTCTTACGAGAACCATACCAATGCGAGTATGAAGCTTCTGCTTCTAAACTATGTGTTGTACTCGAAATATAGTTACTTCTCAATTTTTAAAATTCATTAAAAAATTTTTACTTCGCAGTCCTTTTGTTCTCAGAGGAGGTTCATATAGGGCTCTGCTATATATGGATGCTTAGAGCTCAAGCCCTAGCCCAGACTGTTACTTCTTCCTGGACCATGGTTCAGCTCATTTTTAGTTGCCAAAACCAAAGGAATCAAGCTCAACTTCTTTCAGCAATATAAAATTATTTTTGACATGATAATTTGATATATATTTTTTCTTTTTTTATTGAAGTATAGTTGATTTATAATATTGTGTTATTTTCAGGTGTACAGCACAGTGATTCAGTTATTTTTTCTGATTATATTCTGTTATAGACTATTATAAGATATTGAATATAATTTCCTGTGCTATACAGTACGTCCTTATTGCTTCTCTATTTTATGTAAAGTAGTTTGTATCTGTTAATCCCCTCCCCTGATATATTTTTATTTTTCTTGTTGCATTTTATTTCTTTCCCTATTCTATTCAAATATTTAAGATCCTTTTATTCCTTTATCTCAGAAGCATTTGCAAAAGCTACTCCAAGGCCACTGTTCTTGCACTGGGTGTTAATAGGGTCTCCCAGAGAGAAGTATAGAAAGGAGAAAGTCTTGAAAACAGGTGAAGAGATGATTTCTCCCAGACATGAAGAGGTCTGAAGTGAGTAGGGTTCACCTATTGGTCTGTGGCAGATGGAAAATGGGAGAAGGAAAAATGATTGGAGAGGGCTGTGTGGTGCACCCAGGAGAACTGGACCCTGGTCAGTAGGTCTTTGGGCCCCCCTTCAGAGATTCAAGTGCCCCAAGTGGGTCACACAAGTAGCTATAGCCACCTGGTTGCAAGGCCCCTCAACAGCAGTTATAAGATGGCTGTAATTTATTTTGAAATACTTCTTAGCAGACAGTATAAAACACATAAGTGTGTTAAAGTTCTGATGCTTTCAGAAAGCTGTGAGGCTGGTGTGGTGGTCAGAATTCTAAGGTGGCCCCCAAATTGCCAGCTCCCTGAGTGCACCTTCCTCCTGTTATTTACACATTAGTCTAGGTGCCGCTGTGAAGGGAGTCTACAGGTGTAATTGTTTCCAAATCAGTTGACTTTCTAATAGGGAGATTACACGGGACGGCCTATAAAAAATAGGCTAGGAGGTTATAATTTAGTTCTCTTTGCCTCAAAACATTAGCATCAAAGATCTTCTAATGATAGACTACCAAGAGATTCTGGAGATTGACCCAGTATTAAATACCGGATTAATTATAGCAACTATTTATTTACTCACTGATCCAATAAATTACTTTAATGTCTAGAACCAAATAAAAATTAAAATAAATAATAAAATACAGTGAATTCATAAGAAATATGCAATTCTATGTTAACCTCTGGCACTGTTATAGAATGAGGTTGCTTCTTTATCATTCACTGAATATATGATTTAAAAGAGGGTAAAATATCTCAGTAAAATCTAGGAAGTTACATTTAATACAATTGTGATTTACATAAATAATTGCTTCCATGACTCCTGATTGTCGGGAGCCATTAGCCTCTTGTGTTTCTGCACATTTTACAAGCAAGGTACTAACTGCCCTTTTGTCCCAGATCGTCTTTTCAAAGATGTGTGTATTGTGAACAGCCTTGAAAAATACCGTGTTTGCTCCATTTGGAGCAAAGGGCAGATTTTCTTTCCGTTCAGTGTAATAAAGATAATGTCTTCTTCCAGAAGAAAGGCCAGGTTTGCTTTTGCCATTAGAAAAAGATTCAGGTTCCGTGTGTAACTACTCAGCCGTGATGCATCCCTACTGCACGTGTGGCATCCACATGGACCTGCCTACATCACACCCGTGTAACGTGGGGAAGTAGGAGAACCAACACAAATATGCCATGTGCCTGCTGTTTTCTGTAATGTGAATAGCACTTCCTCTCAAATCCAGGAGTCTCCTGTCTTCTGCTAGCGTCAGTGAAACGGGCAGGATAACTGGTTAGCTGCAATTAGTTTAAAATCATATCCTTCAAAGTTCTTGATCCTGATTAGCTTATAAACACAACTGATTCCTGGCACACTCTAGCTGTTTCCTATTTTATAAAACAGAGTTTTGATAAAAAGTAACCAATGTATTTTTCCTCACTGATTTGTATAAAATAGGTAATGAGATTACTTTTCTACATCAACTTCTAAATGTGTGATTCATTTAAAAAAATTAAAATGGACTCTTTCATAACCTTCAAAACCTTAACAAAACATTATCTTCCTAAGTCACTTGGGGAATTTGGCTTCAATCACTTCTCCTACCTTTATCAACAAAAAAATAATAATGAAGGAATGTTCTTTGCTTACTTATTTGTAGTTGCCAAAATTTGGGGGTGGAAAAAGAAACACTTTTTAAGAATGTACCTTTTTTGGTTAATTATAGAAACAAAATATTCTCATTAATTCTCCTTTCTAAATGTTCTATCAAATTCCTTGCAAGAATACTATTAATTTTCTTCAGTATTTACTGCAGGAAAGTTGTTGCAGAACATTAATGAAAGTGAGAACAATTATGATACAAACTGTGACTTTAAGCACTTTATTCTATTAAATAGTTCCATTCAGCCATAAACTAATTTTGTAAGTGGAAACTTTTATTTTACATTTAAATTTTAAAAACTCTTAAGTCAGAAATAGAGTGTGTAAAGCAAAGCTGAGGGCTCTGTATACATAATCGCTTTGGACCTGTTTACTGAATTAAGCGTGTATTGTGTGGTCAGCTGACTGTGTGTGTACAGACAGCCGGTCTTTCTCTGGAACCAATTAACACCGTTAAAAAGCCAGAGAAGGGCTTTAACTGTCTGCTCTGTAACACATCCTAAAGTGTTATATAACTGGCCAGTCGTTTTGTTTTGGTTTGCTTTGATTTCGCCTTCTGAATGGTTCATTACTGAGTCCTATAGCATCTCTACAACATAATGGTGTGGAGAAGTTTTTAAGAACAAGAAAACACAAAAACATTTCCAACTTGTCAACTAAGTCGAAAAACATCCTAATAGTTCAGTGTAGGTTGTATGGTATATTCCATAGCCTGTGTAGTCACAACAGCTTTGTTTGTTGCTTGTTTGTTTTTCAGGAGATGCTATTCTGCAGGAAAGAAAGTAGGGAAACAGAAGACAAAGACAGAGACAGAGGGAAAACGAGAGAGAGAGAGAGAAAGAAAGAGGGAAGATATACACTTTCTGGAAAGCAAGCATTATCACCTTCCACAGTCATGATAAGAGGCTTTATCCCAAAGCAGACACTTAGTCACCATGACAGGCGCTTTTACTTGCTAGAGAAGATTGATTGTATCCCTTGAAATCTGGGGTCCTGTGACCTCACCATTGCAGATACATCTTACTTGCACCATCAGCATTCCATTTGTCAGTCATAGAGTAAGCTTAGGAAGCTCATAATGAAACAATACTTTTCTTTCACACCTTTGATAATCCCTAGAAGACCCTGGATTGTGGAGAACTGCTCAAATATTGAATTGGCTTTAAATTCTCTAGAAACTATGAATAGCCAATTCTCCCACAGCCTGAAGAAGATGGAGATTATAAGCCATAAATCTACAAGGAAATGGGTGCTCTTTTGGGCCTATAGTTTGAAGAAGGAGGAGAAGGTTTGCCAGCTGTAAAGACTTCAAATCCTTCTATGTCTCTTTTTTCAACTGGAGGAGGTGATGAGTTAAATGAACTAACAGCCTACAAGATGTATCACTGTATCTTCTGCAGCTCTGAGGCATCTGCCCCTTCATCTCTTGCATTATTCCACCCTTCTTTTACTCCTACAGCAAGGAGGAGAAGGGAGATTTTGTAGCTAAGCTACCAGAGCATTTGTTTTGTAGGAACTCCAAAACATGAATCTCAATCAGTCACTTGGTGGGTGGTGCTAATGAGGTCAAGTTTACAAATTTAGACTCCACCTGAACCAGCTCTTTGGCAGCAAATCATTACTGTAGGGTGATAGAGTTCTGGATTTTATTTTAAGTTCAATAAGAAGATGGTGATGGCTTTCAAGCAGAGGACGGGTAAAATCCATTTTGCCCTGTAAGTAGATCACTGTAGATGTTACAAGAATGAGGACCAAGAGTAGAAATCGGAAGTCAGATAGAGGATTGTGGTGGATATATTTTTATCGACCCCGACAGATCCACTCTCCACCTTTCTTTATACTCTCCTTCTCCACCCCCCCTCCACCCCAGGATGCTGACTACAAGAACGGGAACCCCAGCAGCATCCTTCTCCTGGTGGCTTCCAGCTCTGCTTGGCCAGCGGGGATCATGGGCAGGAAATGAGGGAGAGGGAGAAAGTAAGATCAAGGCATTTATTCACCAGGCTCATTCCCTGCTAGGTCGCCTCACCTGGCCGTGTCCCGCTATTGGAAGCTGAAGCGACTGCCCTATGGTCCTCATCACTCAGCTCTCTGCCCAGCTGCTGACAACCCTTTCTCAACCTTTGCTCCCTTGTGACTATTCTTGGAGTACTCTACTATCCCTCGTTGTCTTTGCATAAACCCTGCCAATAGCTTTGGAAATAACTCCTTTATAAAACCTTCAATTACTAAGCTCGGATGTCCCATGTGTTTCTATCCAGGAACCTGCATCCAGAGGCTATCTTAGTATTTCAGGCAAGAGATAATGATGAACCTGCATCCAGACGCTATCTTAGTATTTCAGGCAAGAGATAATGATGATATGATCTAAGGGAGTGGTTGTGAAGATAGATAGAATAAGACTGACTTGAGATGTATTCTGGAGTTAGAATCACAGGACTTGTTGAAAGATATGATGTGGGATTTAAGAAAAAGGAGGACAAATCCAGGATGATTCCAACCAAAATAAGTGGTTCAATGGAAGGTAATACCTCTTATTTATAAGGGAAAAGTGGAAATGGAATAGAGTTGGAAGATAGGAAAAGGGCAAGAAAACGTCATTGTAAGGTGCTTGGGAGATATCCAAGTGGGAATACCAAGAAGTAGTAAAATAAATAATTATGGATTTCAAGGGAAGTCAGGATGGTAAGTTTGTTATTCTTCACTTCGTCGGTGGTATTTGACTGTCATGACTGACTGCCATCACCCAGGACGTGGGCACAATTAGAAAGAAGTCTGAGGTCTGATCTCTGGTCAAGGAGAAAAGGTGATGCCTGAAGTTGAGTGAGAAAGAGTAGTGAGTGAGGTAGAAGGCAACCTAGGAGAAAGGCATCATGAAAGCTCAAAAAAAGGATGTTAGAAGAGGAACGTTAAACACATCTTAGAATTGGCCAACAGTTGCGGAGGGTTTGAATGGGATGAGAATGGATAGGTATTCGTTGAATTTTGCTGGCAATTTTGACAATATTAGTTTCTATGCATATTTTGACCAAACCAGACTAATTGGAAGAATGACTGGGAGAGAAGCAAGTAGAAACATCATTTGTAAGTAATGCTTTTAGTAGTAAATTTATTTATGAAAGAAATTTCCTTTCTCTCCAGGAAAGAAATGGAGATATGGGTGGTATGTGAGAAGAAAGGAAGACTGTTTTTGTTGTTTTTAAGATGGGATAAGTTTGAATGAGAATGATAGAATAGATAAGGAGTAACTAATGCTGATAAGCAGAGAGGCAAAGAGATAAGTAGCAACTTCTTCGAAAAGGTGAGAGAGATCCACAGCAGGAGAACACAGAATGACCTCTTTTTTTTTTTTTTTTTAAGTTTATGCAACTTAAAAAAAAATCTAATTGACTTTGTCCAAAGAATGGAGGGCAACTTTCAGATATTATAATGAAGAGAATAAAATAGTATATGTTTTTAAACAATCATTATCGTATCAGTTAGAATATTATAGTATAAACAATGAAGAATACATGGGAGTAATGTTAAAAAGATATTTCCCCCTTCTGCAAGCATGGCATGACCTCAGAATGGATATACAGCATTAAAAGAGCCTTACTGGTTGTTCCATGCCCTTCTCTAAGTCGTAAAACAAATAACAGTAATTTTCCTCAGTGTTCCAGGGCACATGGAAAACGTTACACGTTTTCAATAATTGTGTGTCCCTCATCCAAACTTTCACTATTTCCTTTTTCTGTCTGCACCGGTTAGTTGTTTTGTATTTATCTCTTAGAGTATATTTTCATTTTATTGTTAAATGCTTTCCCAAAAAAAGCTGCAAAAGAGAAAGAGCCACCATAATGCGAATATTGTGTGTAACTACTATCTGTTTCAAAAGAAAAAAATCAGAAAGCTTTACTTGATATAACTATTTTGGTCAAAAAACAACCTGTTTTCAAACAGAGACACTTCAAACCCAAAAGTGGTGTGAGGCTCAGAGGCGGACGTTCTAGAACGGTGTACGAAGAGAGAATGAGAAAACTTGTTTAACTTTTACAACGATTGGTGGTTACTATAATGGGAGTTTCCAGACAGCAAGGAATTGGTTAAAAGTGATTATCTTATACCATTTTAGGAGGACAACTTAAGTTTTGTTTATGATCATTAGAAGCATTTACAAGAAATTACCTAAGTTAAATTTTACTTACATTCATGAACTAAGCTAAATTAAGTTTGGCTTACATGGCTTAACTGGTTTTGTCTGGTTGGGGAATTTTCAAGTCTGGTCTCTATGCTACTGAATTTTAACACAAGAAATTTGACAGAAAGTATCCATAGATGGATCTTTTTTGATTTCAGTATTTATAAATTAAAGTTTATTAACATGACTCTAATTGCTTACTCTTTATAGTGGCCATTTTGCTAGAAAACTGAATTCAAATTTTGTTTCCCAAATGTTTGTTTCCTACAGTATGAATTATTTTGGATCTTATCTTTGGAAAAAATATAAAATATCCACTAGATTGTATAAAATAATCCCAATAAATGTGTTTATATAATGAAAATTAAATTTTCATTTAAGGTGAATGGTGATATACAAATGCAGCTAGATTATGTCCTTTGACAAAATAATATATCATAAAATTATCTGAAATCTTTGACAGATATTTTCAGATGCATAGCCTAGGAGTGAGAACACAGGCTTGGAGACAGGTGGATTTGGCTCTAAATACCAGTTGTCACATCTATGAGTCATATGATAATAGATCAGTGGAAATATTCAACTCAAAATATTGCTTAAAGTACTGAAGGAAATCATGTAACAATAAAAAACAGCACAGTTTTGGGCTTCCCTGGCGGCGTAGTGGTTGAGAATCTGCCTGCCAATGCAGAGGACACGGGTTCGAGCCCTGGTCTGGGAAGATCCCACATGCCGCGGAGCAGCTGGGCCTGTGAGCCACAACTACTGAGCCTGCGCGTCTGGAGCCTGTGCTCCGCAACAAGAGAGGCCGCGATAGTGAGAGGCCCGCGAACTGCGATGAAGAATGGCCCCCGCTTGCCGCAACTAGAGAAAGCCCTCGCACAGAAACGAAGACCCAACACAGCCAAAAATAAAAATAATAATAAATTTTTTTTAAAAAAGCAAGGTTTTATTTTCCTTTTCTTCACCCTCTATTTCCATATTTCTAGGTTTTTAATTACTTTGTTATTCTGATAAAAAACACACATGAAACTTGTCATTTTAACCATTTTTAAGTGTACAGCTAAGCAGAGTTAAGTACGTTCACGTCATTATGAAACAGATCTCCAGAACTTTTTCATCCTGCAAATTTGAAACACTACACCCATTAAAAAAGAATTGCTCTCTGCCAACCCCTTCTACACACTCCCAGGTAACCACCATTCCACCTCCTGTGTCTATAAATTTGACTACTTTAGATATTTCACGTAAGTGGAATCACACAGTATTTATCTTTTTTTTTCTCAAGCCTCCCAGATTTTATTTCAATAATGTCAATTAAAAACCTTCCCCAGATATCCCTACACACAATTCATCACTTTCTTTTTTTTTCCTATTTTTCACTCTATTTTTTTTTTTTTTTAATTTTTGGCTGTGTTGGGTCTTCATTGCTGTGCGTGGGCTTTCTCTAGTTGTGGCGAGTGGGGGCTACTCTTCGTTGTGGTGGGCGGGTTTCCCACTGCAGTGGTTTCTCTTCTAGCGGAGCACAGACTCTAGGTGCGTGGGCTTCAGTAGTAAATAGTATTTGTCTTTTTGTGACTGATTTATTTTACTTAGCATAATGTGTTCAAAATTCATCCATGTTGTAGCATGTTACAGGATTGTCTCCCTTCTTAAGGCTGAATAATATTCCATTGTATGCAAACACACAGCCAACATCGTTCTCAATGGTGAAAAACTGAAACCATTTCCTCTAAGATCAGGAACAAGACAAGGTTGTCCACTCTCACCACTATTATTCAACATAGTTTTGGAAGTTTTAGCCACAGTAATCAGAGAAGAAAAAGAAATAAAAGGAATCCAAATTGGAAAAGAAGAAGTAAAGCTGTCACTGTTTGCAGATGACATGATACTATACATAGAGAATCCTAAAGATGCCACCAGAAAACTACTAGAGCTAATCAATGAATCTGGTAAAGTAGCAGGATACAAAATTAATGCACAGAAATCTCTTGCATTCCTATACACTAACGATGAAAAATATGAAAGAGAAATTAAGGAAACACTCCCATTTACCACTGCAACAAAAAGAATAAAATACCTAGGAATAAACCTACATAAGGAGGCAAAAGACCTGTATGCAGAAAACTATAAGACACTGATGAAAGAAATTAAAGATGATACAAAACAGATGGAGAGATTATACCATGTTCTTGGATTGGAAGAATCAACATTGTGAAAATGACTCTACTCCCCAAAGCGATCTACAGATTCAATGCAGTCCCTATCAAACTACCAATGGCATTTCTAACGGAACTAGAACAAAAAATTGCATCATTTGTATGGAAACACAAAAGACCCCGAATAGCCAAAGCAATTTTGAGGAAGAAAAATGGAGCTGGAGGAATCAGGCTCCTGGCCTACAGACTATACTACAAAGCTACAGTAATCAAGACAATATGGTAGTGGCACAAAAACAGAAATATAGATCAATGGAACAGGATAGAAAGCCCAGAGATAAACCCACGCACATATGGTCACCTTATTTTTGATAAGGAGGCAAGAATATGCAAAGGAGAAAAGACAGCCTCTTCAATAAGTGGTGCTGGGAAAACTGGACAGCTACACGTGAAAGAGTGAAATTAGAACACTCCCTAACAACATACACAAAAATAAACTCAAAATGGATTTAACACCTAAATGTAAGGCCAGACGCCATCAAACTCTTAGAGGAAAACATAGGCAGAACACTCTATGACATACATCACAGCAAGGTCCTTTTTGACTCACCTCCTAGAGAAATGGAAAAAAACCCCAAAAATAAACAAATGGGAACTAATGAAACTTAAAAGCTTTTGCACAGCAAAGGAAACCATAAACAAGATGAAAAGACAACCCTCAGAATGGGAGAAAATATTTGCAAACGAAGCAACTGACAAAGGACTAATCTCCAAAATTTACAAGCAGCTCATGCAGCTCCATATCAAAAAAACAAACAACGCAATCCAAAAATGGGCAGAAGACCTAAATAGACATTTCTCCAAAGAACATATACAGATTGCCAATAAACACATGAAAGGATACTCAACATCACTAATCATTAGAGAAATGCAAATCAAAACTACAATGAGGTATCACCTCACACTAGTCAGAATGGCCATCATCAAAACATCTACAGACAATAAATGCTGGAGAGGGTGTGGAGAAAAGGGAACTCTCTTGCACTGTTGGTAGGAATGTAAATTGATACAGCCACTATGGAGAACAGTATGGAGGTTCCTTAAAAAACTAAAAACTGAACTACCATATGACCCAGACATCCCACTACTGGGCATATACCCTGAGAAAACCATCATTCAAAAAGAGTCATGTACCACAATGTTCATTGCAGTTCTATTTACAATAGCCAGGACATGGAAGCAACCTAAGTGTCCATCGACAGATGAATGGATAAAGAAGATGTGGCACATATATACAATGGAATATAACTCAGCCATAAAATGAAACGAAATTGAGTTATTTGTAGTGAGGTGGATGGACCTAGAGACTGTCATACAAAGTGAAGTAAGTCAGAAAGAGAAAAACAAATACCGTATGCTAACACATATATATGGATTCTAAAAAAAAAAATATGGCTCTGAAGAGCCTAGGGGCAGCACAGGAATAAAGACGCAGACGTAGAGAATGGACTTGAGGACACGGGGAGGGGGAAGGGCAAGCTGGGACGAAGTGAGAGAGTGGCATGGACATATATACACTACCAAATGTAAAATAGATAGCTAGTGGGAAGCAGCCGCATAGCACGGGGAGATCAGCTCAGTGCTTTGTGACCACCTAGAGGGGTGGGATAGGGAGGGTGGGAGGGAGACGCAAGAGGGAGGAGATATGGGGATATATGTATATGTGCAGCTGATTCACTTTGTTATACAGCAGAAACTAATACACCATTGTAAAGCAAATATACTCTAATAGAGATGTTAAAAAAAATATTCCATTGTATGTATATACTCCAATTTGTTTATCCATTCCTCCTTCATTGGATATTTTAGTTGCTTCCATCTCTTGGCTACTATGAACACCGATGTGCAGCTACCTTTTGGGGACCCTGCTTTCAATTCTTTTGGATATATACACAGAAGTAAGAATGCTGGATCATATGACAGTTCTATTTAAAATTTTTTGAGGAAACTTCGTACCATTTTTCATTGCTGTTGGACCATTTTAAAAGCACACCAACAGTGCACAAGGATTCCAATTTCTCCCACATCCTCAAAAACAGCTGTTATTTTCTGGGGGTTTTTCTGGTTGTTTCGTTTTTTGTTTTGTGTTATAATAGCCGTCCTAATGGGTGCCAGCTGATCTCTCACTGTGGTTTCCATTTGTATATTTCTGATTATCAGTGATGTTGAATGTCTTCTCATATGCTTCTTGGCCATTCATTTTCCATCACTGGAGAAATGTCCATTCAAGTCCTTTACCCATTTTGTAATTGGTTTATTTGATTTTTTGTTCTTGAGTTTTAGGACTTCTTTACATATTCTGGAGAGTAATGTCTTATCAGATATATGATTTGCAAATATTTTCTCCCATTCCATAGGTTGCCTTTCACTCTATGGATTATATCCTTTGACGCAGAAAAGTTCTTAACAGTTACTCTATTTTTGCTTCTGTTGCCTGAGGTTTTGATGTCATATCCAAGAAGTCACTGCCAAATCCGATGTCATGAAGGTTTTCCCCTGTGTTTTCTTTGAGGAATTTTAGAGTTGTAGGTCTCCTATTTCAGCCTTTAATCCATTTTGAGTTAATTGTTGTGTATGGTATAAGATAAGGGTCTAACTGCAGTCTTTTGCATGTGGATATCCCATTTTCTCAACACAGTTTGTGGAGAAGACTCTCCTTTCCTCACTGAGTGCTCTTGGCACCCATGTCAAATGTCATTTAATCATTACACAAAGATTTATTTCTGGGCTTTCTATTCTTTGCATCAGTCTATTTGTCTTTATGTCAATACAACACTGTTTTGATCACTAGCTTTGTAATATGTGTTGAGATCAGAAAGTGTGAGTCCTCTAAATTTGTTTCTCTTTTTAAAAATAGTTTTGACTATTTGAAATCCCTTGATATTCCATATGAATTTTAGGATGAATTTTTCCAAATCTCCCAAAAATACTATTGGGATCCTGATAGGGATTGCACTGAATCTCCAGATTGTTTTGGGTACTATGGACATTTCAACAACACATTAAGTCTTCCAATCCATGAAAATGGGATTTTTTTTTTCCATTTATTGTGTCTTTTAAAATTTCTTTCAACAATGTTTGTAGTTTTCAGAGTACAAGTCTTTCACTTCCTTGGTTAACTTTATTCCTAAGTATTCTATTCTTGTTGATGCTGTTGTAAATGGAATTGTTTTCTTAATTTCTTTCTGGGACAGTTTGTTGTTAGCATATTGAAATAGAACTCTTTTTTGTGTGTTGATTTTGTATCCTGCTTCTTTGCTGAATTTGTTAATTAGTTCTAACGGTTTTGTATGTGTGTGTATATGTAATCTTTAGGGTTTTCTACATATAATATAATGTCATCTGAAAACACAGATAATTTTATTTCTTTATCTCCCACTTGGATTCCTTTTATTTCTTTTTCTTATCTTACTGCTCTGGCAAGGACTTTCAATATTATATTGAATAGAAGTGGCAAGAGTGGACATCTTTGCCTTGATTTTTGAGGAAAACCCTTCAGTCTATCATCATTGAGTATGATGTTAGCTGTGGGCTTTTCATAAATGGTCGTTATTATACTGAGGTATTTTTCTTCTGTTCCTAGTTTGTGTTTTTATCACGAAAGGGTGTTGACCCTGTCAAATGCTTTTTCTCTGTCAATTGAGATGATCATATGATTTTTCTCTTCACTCTATTTATATATCACATTGATTGATTTTCATATGCTGAACCATCCTTGAATTCCAGGAATAAATTCCACTTGGTAATGGTACATAATCCTTTTAATGGTCTGTTGAATTCTATTTGCTAGTATTTTGTTGAGAATTTCGCATTAATATTCAACAGGAATATTCGTCTGTAGTTTTCTTTTCCTGTAGTATCTTTGTCTAGCTTTGGTAATAGGCTAATACTGGCCTCACAGAGTGAGTTTGGAAATGTTCCTTCCTCTTCAAGTTCTTGGAAAAGTTTCAGGAGGAGTGGTGTTAATTCTTCTTTAAGTGTTTAGCAGAATTCTCCAGTGAAACCATGTGATTCAGGACTTTTCTTTGTGGGTAGGCTTTTGATTACTGATTCAATCTTTTACTTGTTATTTGTTCAGATTTTCTGATTTTTCATGAGTCAGTCTTGGTAGATTGTGTGTTTTTAGGAATTTGTCCATTTCTTCTAGGTTATTCAATTTGTTGTAGTACATTTATTCATAATATTCTCTTATAATCCTTTTTATTTCTGTGGCATCATTTGTAGTTTCCCAGCTTTCATTTATGATTTTAGTTGAGTCTTCTCTCTTTTTTTCTTAGTTGGTCTAGCTAAGGGTTTGTCAATTTTGTTTATCTTAAAAAAAAAAACTTCTGTTTTTTAAAAAATTTTTCTGTTCTCTATTTTATTTATCTCTGCTGTAGTCTTCACTATTTCCTTCCTTCTGCTAACTTTGAGTTTAATTTTTTCTTTCTTCTAATTTCTTGAGATGTAAAGTTAGGGTCTTGTTTTCAGATCTTCTTTTTTAATGTATGCATTCACAGCTATAAATTTCCCTTTTAGCAATGCTTTCACTGAAACCCATAAGTTTCAGTATATTGTGTTTTCAATTACTTTGTCTCAAGGTATTTTCTAATTTCCCTTGTGACTTCTTTGACTTACTGGTTGTTTAATTTCCACATATTTGCAAATTTTCCAGTTTTCCATTTCTTTGCCTCTTATAAAATTTTTTGATTTAAGGTCTAATTTGTCTTATATTAGCATAGCCACCCCTGCTCTCCTTTGGTTAACATTTGTATGGAATATTTTCTTCCATCTCCACTTTCTGCCTAGATCTAAAGTGAGTCTCTTGTAAATAATATATAGTTGAATTCCTTTTTTTTTTTAAAATCCACTCAGCCAATCCATGTCTTTTGATTGGTATGTTAATCTATTTACACTTAAAGTAATTACTGATAGGGAAGGACTTACTATTGGCAATTTGTTAATTGTCTTCTGCATTTCTTGGAGCTATTTGGTCCCTCCTGTCTACACTACTGCCCTACTTTGTGTTTCATTGATTTTTTTTCTCATTTCTTGTTGTGTATATTCTATAGATACTTTCCTTGTGGTTACATCGCAGCTACATAAAACATCTTAAAGTTATAACACTCTTCTTTTTTTTTTTTTTTTTTTGTCCACGCAACTTGCAGGATCTCAGTTCCCCGACCAGGGATTGAACCCAGGCCGCAGCAACAAAAGTGCCGAATCCTAACCACTAGACCACCAGGGAACTCCCCAATATAGCATTCTATTTTAGACTAATAAAAATTAACTTCAATTGCACACAAAAACTATCCCTTTACAGTTCCACCCACCTGCACAGTTTATAGTATTGATGTCACATTCTATCTTTATATATTATATATCATTAACATGGATTTATATATTAAAAAAAATTTTATCATTTAAGTTCTATGCATCAAAGTTACAATAGTATGGGTTGCTGTATTTGTCCCTATTTACCTTTACTGGAGAAACTTCTATTTATGTACAGCTTCATGTTGCTGTCTACCATCTTTCTATTTTAATTTGATGAAATCACTTTAGCTTTCCTTGTAGAATAGGCCTAGTGGTAATGAAATCCCTCAGCTTTTGGTTTTCTGAGAAAGTCTTAATTTTTCCTTCATTTTTAAAGGAAGTTTGCTCTATACAGTATTCTTGGTTGACAGTTTTTTGTTTTTTTCCTTTCAACACTTCGAATATATCATCCCAAATACCTTCTGGTTTGCAAAGTTTCTGCTGAGAAATCCTCTGATAATTTTATGGAGGCTCCTTTGTATGTGTAAACTTATTCAGAGTACTAATATTTGTGACTTAATAACTCCAGTCCTGATGAATCAGAACAGCAGCCCTCCTGCTTTGAGGGAATAAGTAATAGGAGGCTAGGAAAGACGCATTGGAAGTCTTTTACTTTTAGAAATAAAGATAGAAAATGGGACAGAAATATTTTCCTCTCCCCTTAAATCTGTTTATTTTAAACAGGTTTAGTATATATTTTTTAGAAACCATGGTTACTTGGTTAACTGAGGGCTAGTTAACTCATGCATAATGGAAGCTTATACTAATGAAAAGGTATTTAAGCAAGGAATAAATTCTCTACTACTCATTTAGGTCACTATATTAATAAGCCTATAGTTAATTTATATGGCCACCACATGAAAGTGCAGGCAAAGAAGTTTTAACTTTTACAGATATTAAAATTCCTGAAATTTACCCTAAGCCTATAAAAAATTGACGGCTATAGCTCTCTTCTCAAGACCATCAATGCCCCCAATATCATCATGTTTTATGTTACTAGGTATAAATAATGCAAGGTAGAAGAATATTAAATAGCAACCTAATTAGGAGTTACTATTTAACTTTAATCAATCAGTTCTAATATATTGTTTAGAAATAACAGAACTGAACGTTTTTCTTCAGCTTGTGGATTACAAATATGGTTTCATGCTAACAGAATTTTTATATGCAGCCCTTTGTCTGAAATAATGAACAAAGTCATCCCCTCAACGTTAATGTGCCAACAGTATGACCACATGGGGGAAATTTACTGTCTTACATTATTTTATCATAAACAACATATTTGCTCATGATTGTAGATATTGTTGAATTTACAAATCCCTTAGCAACAGCCAAGCCAATTGTTTTTATAAAGTTTTGGAAAAAATCTTAACCAGAAGTGAGTTTACATTAATTAGAAATATATTGTGTTCTCCTCCTTCTAAGATCACTTCTGTCTGCTCAAGATTTAGCTCCAGAAAATTTTATGTTTAATTTTTTGTCATATTTTGGCAAAACAGAGACACTCACATGGTTGTCAAATTGGGCCAGATGGAAACGTTGATATGGTGGCACTGCAGTTTCAATATCTTCATTTCCAAGTGTTTTGTTCCCCTTTCCTATGTCCCAACCTACTCATTCTCAGCACACAAAGTCACACCAAAATATGTGTCCCTCTGCAAGAAGGACCCTCAAGTTGTAAGAATGCAATCTCCATGTGTCAACGGAGCTTTGTTGCTGAATGTCCTCATATAATTAAATACAGGAATTAGTTTTTTGAAACAGAAACCAAAAAAGCATGAAAATAATTCACACCATTTATATGTCCTGGTAGAGATAAAGAAATACTAAAAACACATTTTAGTAAAATGTTTACCTTTCATTGATTGTTGTCATTTGATAGCTACAACACACGTATCTATAAAGCTTGAAGTCTCAATTTTGTTTCTGTAATGAAAATAAACTGTGTGGGATTTATAATGAATTTTAATAACATAAGCATTGAAGTAAAAGAAAAACACTTCAGCTGAGTACTACCATTAAATCATATAAACATATCTGTAGAATTTTGCCAAAATTCCTTAGAAAATGGATTGAATAATACTTATTACTATTTTTAGTAAAACAAACTATAAGAAACATAGTTTTCCAATAGTAAAAATTTCCTTTCCTCTGAAATCTTGGAAAGTTTTAAAAAAGTGATTATTCACAGGCACACTTTAAAGATACATCTTTAAAAATCCATTTTTGCTAGCTAATTCCCCCAAAGACTATGTGGACTTCAAAGATTTTCTGAGCACTTGTTTTGAAAATGTGTGCCATTGCAGTAGGCATGAATTTAAAAGTTAACACAAGTTCGGAATCTTATGCTAAATTAATTTTATAAAATTTCTTTTTAATTTTTCTAGTTAAGAGGCACGTCTTCAGTTTTTACTTTTTTTTTTTAATTTAATAGCTACTCTTTTTATTTATTTATTTATTTATTTATTTTTAGCTGTGTTAGGTCTTCGTTTCATGCGAGGGCTTTCTCTAGTTGCGGCAAGCGGGGGCCACTCTTCATCGCGGTGCGCGGGCCTCTCACTAACGCGGCCCCTCCCGTTGCGGGGCACAGGCTCCAGACGCGCAGGCTCAGCAGTTGTGGCTCACGGGCCCAGTTGCTCCGCGGCATGTGGGATCCTCCCGGACCAGGGCTCGAACCCGTGTCCCCTGCATTAGCAGGCAGATTCTCGACCACTGCGCCACCAGGGAAGCCCCAGTTTTTACTCTTTTTTTTTTTTCCATTTTCATTATTAGTAAAAATACCAAACTGGTGATTGTCAGAATCCATTCCCGTCTTGTTATCAAAGCTTTAAGATTTTATCCAAAACTGTCACCACTTCAGGTTCTTTTGTAGTAGGTGATCAAAGTATTTAAGATAAGACAAATCTTTTTTCAGAAACAATTGTTTCCAATCTTAGGATTTCTCCTATATAGCTCTGATAGAGTAAAGATTTCTCTGATTCTAATTCCTTGAAAAATAGAGTGTATTCAGGATTAGTCAAAATAATGTTTGTTTTCTGTCATTCCTTCAATAGAATGTCCAGCCTTCGATGGGTAACAAACTACACCTAGCCCACCAGTGAGATTTTAATAACTTATTCATAGGCTATGGTAACTCTTCATTTGAAAAGGTTTCTTTGTTCTTGTCTTTATTTTTCTATTCATCTAATGTTACTGTATATTCAATTGAAATAATATATGTAGAAGTATACATAGGAATGAACAGTATGAGACAGTATATCAGATTGGAAGCCACGCTAAATCAGCTTTAGCAGGAGAGTCTGTCAAAATGTTCTCAAGAGTGGAACATAGGAAATAGTGCAGCACTAAATATTTTAGTATTAATACATCAGGGTAAATTTATTGTGGACAAAATTTTTCTAAGTGAGAGATTCTAAGTTCAATTTATAAAGAAGTGAATGAGACCACAGAAGAAACATTTTAAATAATTAAAATTATCAAAGTGTATTTATGACCTACATGTACCTGAATATACAATTTATATATCTTGTGCTTCATATTGAAACTTAATCACTGTAGACTGAAAATACTGTAAGTTTACAAACTGTTCCACAATCACGCATGGTAATTTATTCCTTCTTATCTTTCTTCATGATGTTAACCTCCTACAATGTCTTAGACTTCACCTCAAATGTTCAAATCCAAGGCTGACCTCAAATTTTCCTTCTTCAGCCTCACCAACTACTCCATTCTGTATTAATTTTTTCCCCCCGTTACCCAATTAACTTTCTTATCTCTACTGTACCATTGTTAGACTTCGGCGGTAGGATATCTTGCATACGTCTTGTTTAGCTAAAACTATTTCCATTTCATTGTTTTAGAGCCTGTATAGTACATTTCTGATTGTCACACAGTACGAGTTTTTACTGTAGCTAGCACAAGCTTGGCACTCTCTGTATGAAGACATTTAGAAATAATTTATCATGATTTCTATTCCTTAAATTGATGAAGAAAATTTTTTCTTTGGAAAAGGACAACTCTATGTTGAGTAAAACATCCTAATAACAATTTCTGATTGTGAAACATCAGTCCTCCCTGTGTTCCTCCTCCACAAGACACTGCAGATGAAAAATGAAAAATGGAAGAGAAAATGAAAAATGAAACTGTTATGTGGGAATTATTACAGATTAAAACCAACCAGCTCAAGGAAGAAGGGTTTAAGTTTAAGGACACCAAGCAAAGAATCAGATGGAGAAGGGTCTACAGAAACCATCTCGGCCGGGAGACAGTGGATAGGTGTTCCTACCTATACTGTAAACAGCTGATTAGTTACTTCCTTTTTATTTTAGTTACTTCTTTTTCTTTTTTAACATCTTATTGGAGTATAATTGCTTTACAATGGTGTGTTAGTTTCTACTGTATAACAAAGTGAATCAGCTATACATATACATACATCCCCATATCTCCTCCCTCTAACGCCTCCCTCCCACTCTCCCTATCCCACCCCTCTAGGTGGACACAAAGCACCAAGCTGATCACTCTGTGCCATGCGGCTGCTTCCCACTAGCTATCTGTTATACGTTTGGTAGTGTATATATGTCCATGCCACTCTCTCACTTCGTCCCAGCTTACCCTTCCCCCTCCCGGTGTCCTCAAGTCCATTCTCTAGTAGGTCTGAGTCTTTATTCCCATCTTGCCCCTAGGTTCTTCATGACCTTTTTTTTTTTTTTTTTTTTAGATTCCATATATATGTGTTAGCATACGGTATTTGTTTGTCTCTTTCTGACTTACTTCACTCTGTATGACAGACTCTAGGTCCATCCACCTCACTACAAATAACTCCATTTCATTTCTTTTTATGGCTGAGTAATATTCCATTGTATATATGTGCCACATCTTCTTTATCCATTCATCTGTCGATGGACACTTAGGTTGCTTCCATGTCCTGGCTATTGTAAATAGAGCAGCAATGAATATTGTGGTACATGACTCTTTTTGAATTATGGTTTTCTAAGGGTATATGCCCAGTAGTGGGATTGCTGGGTTGTATGGTAGTTCTATTTTTAGTTTTTTAAGGAACCTCCATACTGTTCTCCATAGTGGCTGTATCAATTTACATTCCCACCAACAGTGCAAGAGGGTTGCCTTTTCTCCACACCCTCTCCAGCGTTTATTGTCTGTAGATGTTTTGATGATGGCCATTCTGACGAGTGTGAGGTGATACCTCATTGTAGTTTTGATTTGCATTTCTCTAATGATTAGTGATGCTGAGCATCTTTTCATGTGTTTGTTGGCAATCTGTATATCGCCTTTGGAGAAATGTCTATTTACGTCTTCTACCCATTTTTGGATTTGGTTGTTTGTTTTGTTGATATTGAGCTGCATAAGCTGCTTGTATATTTTGGAGATTAATCCTTTGTCAGTTGCTTCATTTGCAAATATTTTCTCCCATTCTGAGGGTTGTCTTTTCGTCTTGTTTATGGTTTCCTTTGCTGTGCAAAAGCTTTTAAGTTTCATTAGTTCCCATTTGTTTATTTTTGTTTTTATTTCCACTTCTCTAGGAGGTGGGTCAAAAAGGATCTTTCTGTGATGTATGTCATAGAGTGTCCTGCCTACGTTTCCCTCTAAGAGTTTTAGTGTCTGGCCTTACATTTAGGTCTTAAATCCATTTGGAGTTTGTTTTTGTGTATGTTGTTAGGGAGTGTTCTAATTTCATTCTTTAACATGTAGCTGTCCAGTTTTCCCAGCACCACTTATTGAAGAGGCTGTCTTTTCTCCACTGTATATTCTTGCTTCCTTTATCAAAGATAAGGTGACCATATGTGTGTGGGTTTATCTCTGGGCTTTCTATCCTGTTCCAGTGATCCATAGTTCTGTTTTTGTGCCAGTACCATACTGTCTTGATTACTGTAGCTTTGTAGTATAGTCTGAAGTCTGGGAGCCTGATTCTTCCAGCTCCGTTTTTCTTCCTCAAGATTGCTTTGGCTTTGGGGTCTTTTGTGTTTCCACACAAATTGTGAAATTTTTTGTTCTACTTCTGTGAAAAATGTCATTGGTAGTTTGATAGGGATTGCACTGAATATGTAGATTGCTTTGGGCAGTATAGTCATTTTCACAATGTTGATTCTTTCAATCCAAGAGCATGGTGTATCTCTCCATCTGTTTGTATCGTCTTTAATTTTTTTCATCAGTATTTTATAGTATTTTGCACACAGGTCTTTAGTCTCCTTAGGTAGGTTTATTCCTAGGTATTTTATTCTTTTTGTTGCAATGGGAAATGGGAGTGTTTCCTTAATTTCTCTTTCAGATTTTTCATCATTAGTGTATAGGAATGCAAGAGATTTCTGTGCATTAATTTTGTATCCTGCTACTTTACCAGATTCATTGATTAGCTCTAGTAGTTTTCTGGTAGCATCTTTAGGATTCTCTATGTATACTATCATGTCATCTGCAAACAGTGACAGTTTTACTTCTTTTCTGATTTGGATTCCTTTTTCTTCTCTCATTGCTGTGGCTAAAACTTCCAAAACTATGTTGAATAACAGTGGTGAGAGTGGACAACCTTGTCTTGTTCCTGACCCTAGTGGAAATGGTTTCAGTTTTTCACCATTGAGAACAATGTTGGCTGCTGGTTTGTCATATATGGCCTTTATTATGTTGAGATAAGTTCCCTCTATGCCTACTTTCTGGAGGGTTTTTTATCATAAATGGGTTCTGAATTTTGTCAAAAGCTTTTTCTGTATCTAGTGAGATGATCATATGGTTTTCCTCCTTCAATTTGTTAATATGGTTTATCACATTTATTGTTTTGCATATATTGAAGAATTCTTGCATTCCTGAAATAAACCCCACTTGATCATGGTGTATGATCCTCTGAATGTGCTGTTGGATTCTGTTTGCTGGCATTTTGTTGAGGATTTTCGCATCTATGTTCATCAGTGATATTGGCCTGTAGTTTTCTTTCTTTGCGACATCTTTGTCTCGTTTTGGTATCAGGGTGATGTTGGCCTTGTAGAATGAGTTGGGGAGTGTTCGTCCCTCTGTTATATTTTGGAAGAGTTTGAGAAGGATAGGTGTTAGCTCTTCTCTAAATGTTTGATAGAATTCACCTGTGAAGCCATCTGGTCCTGGACTTTTGTTTGTTGGATGATTTTTAATCACAGTTTCAATTTCAGGGCATGCGAGTGGTCTGTTTATGTTTTCTATTTCTTCCTGGTTCAGTCTCAGAAGGTTGTGCTTTTCTAACGATTTGTCCATTTCTCCCGGGTTGTCCACTTTATCGGCATATAGTTGCTTTTAGTATTCTCTCATGATCCTTTGTATTTCTGCAGTGTCAGTTGTTACTTCTCCTTTTTCATTTCTAATTCTATTGATTTGAGTCTTCACCCTGTTTTTCTTGATGAGTCTGGCTAATGGTTTCTCAATTTTGTTTATCTTCTCAAAGAACCAGCTTTTCGTTTTATTGATCTTTGCTATTGTTCCTTCATTTCTTTTTCATTTATTTCTGATCTGATCTTTATGATTTCTTTCCTTCTCCAAACTTTGCAGTTCTTTTGTTCTTCTTTCTCTTATTGCTTTAGGTGTAAGGTTAGGTTGTTTATTTGAGATGTTTCTTGTTACTTGAGGTAGGATTGTATTGCTATAAAGTTCCCTCTTAGAACTGCTTTTGCTGCATCACATAGGTTTTTGGTCGTCGTGGTTTCATTGTCATTTGTTTCTAGGTATTTTTTTATTTCTTTTTGATTACTTCAGTGATCTCTTGGTTATTTAGTAGTGTATTGTTTAGTCTCCGTGTGTTTGTATTTTTACAGACTTTTTTCCTATAATTTATATCTAGTCTCGTAGCATTGGGTTCAGAAAAGATACTTGATACAATTTCCGTTTTCTAATATTTACCAAAGCTTGATTTGTGACCCAAGATATGATCTATCCTGGAGAATGTTCTATGAGTACTTGAGAAGAAAGTGTATTCTGTTGTTTTTGGATGGAGTGTCCTATAAATATCAATTAAGTCCATCTTGTTTAATGTGTGACTTAAAGCTTGTGTTTCCTTATTTATTTTCATTTAGGATGATCTGTCCATTGGTGAAAGTGGGGTGTTAAAGTCCCCTATTATGATTGTGTTACCGTTGATTTCCCCTTTTATGGCTCTTAGTGTTTGCCTTATGTATTGAGGTGCTCCTATGTTGGGTGCATAAATATTTACAATTTTTTATCTTCTTCTTGGACTGATCCCTTGATCATCATGTAGTGTCCTTCTTTGTCTCTTGTAATAGTCTTTATTTTAAAGTCTATTTTGTCTGATATGAGAATTGCTACTCCAGCTTTCTTTTGATTTCCATTTGCATGGAATATCTTTTTTCCATCCCCTCACTTTCAGTCTGTATGTGTCCCTAAGTCTGAAATGGGTCTCTTGTAGACAGCCTATGTACGGGTCTTTTTTTTGTATCCATTCAGCCAGTCTTTGTCTTTGGTTGGAGCATTTAAACCATTTACATTTAAGGTAGTTATCGATATGTATGTCCCTAATACCATTTTCTTAATTGTTTTGGGTTTGTTATTGTAAGTCTTTTCCTTCTTTTGTGTTTCCTGCCTAGAGAAGTTCCTTTAGCATTTGTTGTAGAGCTGGTTTGGTGGTGCTGAATTCTCTTAGCTTTTTCTTGTCTGTAAAGGTTTTAATTTCTGCATCAAATCTGAATGAGATCCTTGTTGGTAGAGTAATCCTGGTTGTAGGTTTTTCCCTTTCGTCACTTTAAATATGTCCTGCCACTCCCTTCTGTCTTGCAGAGATTCTGCTGAAAGATCAGCTGTTAACCTTTTGGAGATTTCCTTGTATGTTAATTGTTGCTCTTCCTTTGCTGCTTTTAATATTTTTTCTTTGTATTTAATTTTTGATAGCTTGATTAATACGTGTCTTGACATGTTTCTCCTTGGATTTATCCTGTATGGGACTCTATGCACTTCATGGATTTGATGGACTATTTCCTTACCCATATTAGGGAAGTTTTCAACTATAATCTCTTCAAATATTTTCTCAGTCCCTTTCTTTTTCTCTTCTTCTCTGGAACCCCTATAATTCAAATGTTGGTGTGTTTAATGTTGTCCCAGAGGTCTCTGAGACGCTCCTCAATTCTTTTCATTCTTTTTTCTTTATTCTGCTCTGTGGTAGTTACTTCCACTATTTTATCTTCCAGGTCACTTATCCATTCTTCTGCCTCAGTTATTCTGCTCTTGATTTTTTCTAGAGAATTTTAAATTTCATTTATTGTGTTGTTCATCATTGTTTGTTTGCTCTTTAGTTCTTCTAGGTCCTTGTTAAACGCTTCTTGTATTTTCTCCTTTCTATTTCCAAGATTTTGGATCTTATTTAGTATCATTACTCTGAATTCTTTTTCAGGTAGACTGCTATTTCCTCTTCATTTGTTTGCTCTGGGGCGTTTTTACCTTGCTCCTTTATCTGCTGTGTGTTTCTCTGTCTTCTCATTTTGCTTAACTTACTGTGTTTGGGGTCTCTGTTTCACAGGCTGCAGGTTTGTAGTTCCCGTTGTTTTTGGTGTCTGCCCCCAGTGGGGAAGGTTGATTCAGTGGATTGTGTAGGCTTCCTGGTGGGGGGGACTGGTGCCTGTGTTTTGGTGGATGAGGCTGGATCTTGTCTTTCTCATGGGCAGGACTGCATCTGGTGGTGTGTTTTGGGGTGTCTGTGAACTTATTATGAATTTAGGCAGCCTCTCTGCTGATGGGTGGTTTTGTGTTTCTGTCTTGCTAGTTGTTTGGCATAGGGTGTCCAGCACTGTAGCTTCCTGGTCGTTGAGTGGAGCTGGGTCTAAGCATTGAGGTGGAGATCTCCGGGAGAGCTTTCACCGTTTGATATTACATGGGACTGGGAGGTCTCTGGTGGACCAATGTCCTGAACTCAGCTCTCCCACCTCAGAGGCTCTGGCCTGACACCTGGACAGAGCACCAAGACCCTGTCAGCCACACAGTTTTCAACTATTTTGGGAATCTTCCAGGTGTTCATCAAAGAAGAAGGAAGCTGCTGTCTCTGTGAGATGCATCCCTACTTGTTCCTACGGTGTCTTTTAGTCACTGGGACAGCCTTGTCTTTTACTTTTGTGTCCATGACCCATATGATAAGTGCGACCTCTTTGGCATAAATTATAATTCCCCAGAGGTGAAGTCACAAAGCTCGGTCTTGCAGCTCATCAGCTTGTCCAGATGCATATTTCTGTTCTACCAAGAAATAAGCATAAGTTGGCAGCCAGTGCTGAGCAGGGGAGAAACAGGCAGGATCCCCAAAACAAATGGTTTTGGCAGCTGCTAGGAACGTCCCCCCAGAACCCCCTCCCGGGGACAGCGAGCCAGGAGCAGCGGCTCCTCACGGCCACCCCTGTGAGTTTCCATGGCCGCGGCTCTGCTTCTGATTAGTTACTTTTTACTCTTGGTTTCTGAAACCAGCATATTTCTCACGAAATCAACAACTGCATAAACACAATCCTACAGCCCTGTTTTCTTCATGGAGTTGGGGCTACTTGACAATCAATACCATCTATGAACCTGCCAGTCTACAGATAGGACACTGAAATGAGAGAAGATTAATCAGACAAGCTTTACTTTCTTAAGGAAACTAAAATCCTTCAGTTTGTCAGGAAAGACAGATAGCAGCGGCAGAAAATCAATGAAACATTCAATCAGTGAGTTCATTTCCTGTAAAACTTAGCTAATATTTTGATGTTATAGAGACACATGTCTAGTAAAAGCATGTTTGATAATTTTATCCACTCAACAAGTATTTAATAACAGCGTATTTTGTGCCAGGCTTACAAAGTTTGTTTTTAAAAAATTTGTGTCTCGCCTATTTCCAAAAAGGTACTCGAAGTGACTTTTCCCACCCATTACAATTAACCACGATCTTATGAAATCCATACAGTCAAGTTAGTCTACTGGTGGCTCCCTTTCTTTCAAAGGACTTTGTTCTCCAGGAATGTAGTACATGTCAAATGTTCTAGTAGGTAAGTTAAGAAAATAATCTTGCTCACAAATCAACTAATATTTGCTGAGGGCCATATTTTTTTTTACGAATTATTTTATTATTGTACGCTAAAAAAAAATAACAAAAGAATAAAAAATGTTGTCCTGTTCCTACTATAACTTCTTGCCGGAAGATTCACAAACAAGCAGAGAACAAATTTCTGCCCTTGGGGACATGATGTTCTCAAGCAACATGACAGCTGTTGCTTGAACAACTAAAGAGCAACGTAAGACTCTATTGAGCAATGCTTCTAAGATGTTAATGTGGTTAGAATCACCTTGGGATCTTGTTAAAATGCAGACTCAGGTTGAGTAGATCTGGGGTGGAAACTGGGCTTTCACGTTTTTAACAACTTCCCAGGTGATGGTGGAGGCTGCTGGCTCCTGCACCCCAACTCCGAACTAGGCTGTGCTACTGGCCAGTTGAGCTAGTCACTTCATCTCCTGAAACTTCATCTATTACATGTGGAAGAGTTTAATGCATAAAATAAACAGGTCTCTAATGTTCCTTGCTGCTCTAACACTTTGATACTGTGTGTTTTTTTCTCTTTTCTCTTTCAACACTTATTTTCTCATTCCAAGATTCATGACCAGATTCTTTAATAGCAGAAGAGGCAGATGAGATAGTCTGCCATCTTGCTTTCTAAATTAATGGCTCCTCTGCTTCCCCGATTTACCCATCTTTTAATTAATTATTAGGTGATTTCGTAATCTTCTTCTTCCAATAGTTCATGTATTCTACACAAATTGTCTTTTGAGTTCTCTAATTTTATATTCTCATTTTTTTCTACTCCACCAAGTTTTTTGCAATAAAAATATAAAACTTTGAACGTTTTTATCTGCCACATAGTCCTCTAATATCTTGTCCTTGTTTTAAACGGGAACTGGCATTCTACAAGGGGCCTAAAAAACAAGGCAGTTTTGAACTCAAAGACAAACTTTTTAATTTAACATTTTACTAGAATTACTGTCACATAGTCTTGTGTTGAGAATTCTTGGCCATTGAGGTAGGAATACGTCACTTAAGAAGCTCACAAAGATTTTCCTTTCAATGTCCTCTCCTTTGGTGTTGCCTCTTGGCCTTTCCTGACTGCCACCAGTAAGCATCTGTGGACTATAATGCATTGAGAATACACTGAGCAAAGGAAAGCATAGCCATCTAAGTTTTGCACACTAATTAAGAGTTGCAAATGTCTTAACAAAGTTCAGTTATAATTGAGAAATTGCCTTTTTCATCTGTTTATATAAATAAAACAGCTAGAGTTGGAAGTTTTTAGATTGCCTAATAAAAAGATAAGGGCTTTTTTAAAAAAGAGTTGATCTTCCTAAAATATTTAAAGCCCTGTCCTTTAAGACCTTTAAAATCTTTTGTTTTTCTGTAAAAGACTATATAGAGATAGAAAGAGCATTTATTATCTCCAAGAGCCATACTTACTTTGGCATCGGAAATTGAGTGTTCCTTGAATTTTCTACCAGGAATATTATCTTTGAAGCACTCTTTAAAATAAAAATACTATCTACATAAAGAACTCTGAATAAATGGTACTAGTTGCTGCTGGCTTACTGGGAAAGACGAATTGGCTATCAGGTAAAATGTCTCACTTACAGAATTAACTCTTCTCCTGGATCTGGCCTTCAACATTGTAAAACCAGACATCTAAATATCAGTACTCATAGCAGATTTGCTTCTAGAGCAGAGATCTGTTTTCAAAGCTTATAGGAACTCAAGAATATGATTATCCAAAAGAATGAAATACTCAAACATAACTATAACTAGTACATTGTCTCTTTCAAGGAAGCCATTTGGAAAAAATCTGATCATGGTTGGAAAGTTACTCAGTGAGCAGAGAATCAGAGCAAGGGGAATTAAGGAATTACTAAATAGATACTGTCTTTTGCTATTTTTTTTTTTAACATCTTTATTGGAGTATAATTGCTTTACAATGGTGTGTTAGTTTCTGCTGTATAACAAAGTGAATCAGCTATACATATACATATATCCCCATATCTCTTCCCTCTTGCGTCTCCCTCCCTCCCTCCCTATTCCACCCCTCTAGGTGGTCACAAAGCACGGAGCTGATCTCCCTGAGCTATGCGGCTGCTTCCCACTAGCTATCTATTTTACATTTGGTAGTGTATATATGTCCATGCCACTCTCTCACTTCGTCCCAGCTTACCCTTCCCCCTCCCCGTATCCTCAAGTCCATTCTCTACGTCTGTGTCTTTATTCCTGTCCTGCCCCTACAGCCACTATGGAGAACAGTATGGAGGTTCCTTAAAAAACTAAAAATAGAACTACCATACGACCCAGCAATCCCACTACTGGGCATATACCCTGAGAAAACCATAATTCAAAAAGAGTCATGTTATTATATCTTGATGCCTCTATCACCATGGTATTAGGAAAGGACCAACAAAGGTATAGAAACCACTCTGTCTATCGAATAGATATAATCTAATGCATGATCACACAGGTAGTGGAAAAGACTGGCAGTGTAAACAACCGTGGGAAGTTATTACCTTTCTTAGACTAGAGAGGGACAAAAGGAGAAAGCTGGTTTATAGAGCCTATGGGGTCAGCTGGCCAAAACTGGAACCACAATACAATACCCATGTTCCCTCTTCCTTTCATTTCCAATCTCTTGGCAATGCCTCTCACTGGCTGAACCCACCCACAAGACAGCTTTTGAAAAGATTCTCATTCTATTTTTTCTTTACTTTTTTTGAAGGTATTCAACCCTATTTCTATAATTTTAGTGGTTTCTCTAGAAATTTTAACACGCATACTTATCTAAATTGAAAATCAATATCTTTACCCTTTTCCAAACAACATAATTATATTCACCACTCCTGGCTTTATGGCTATAATTTTATTTAATTTAAGATCTTTTAAACCTCATAAAACATTGTCATTACTGTTTTATACAGTAGTGATAATAATCATAACACATGCTGACTGCGTTTCAGGTATTTTTCCAAATACTCTTTTCATATCCTCCTGATAACAACCCATAAGGGAAGTAGTATTATTATCACCAATTTACAAAGGAGAAGAAAAGGGCGGACGGAGGTTAATTAATTTTTGCATGATCACACCAATTAAATGACAGAGTCAGCTTTTCAATGCACACTGTTGGCTTCAGAGTCTAAGCTCATAATCACTCTTTAGAGCCTCTGCCTGTGAATGCTGGCTTTGATTTCCCCACATATTCCTACATTTCTTAGCTTTGCAATATCTAACATCTCAGCCCATCTTTCTGGAAACATTATTTTTTTCTGTGTACAATTTATTTAATATGGATTTATTTGATTATTTGCAGTTGTCTTTATTTTTCCTTCTTTCCTAAAAAAGACTATTTTTATTGGCTACAGAGTGCTAGGTCAACATTTATCTTCATTTAGCATATTGAAGATACTATTCCGTTTTGTCTAAGCTTTCATTTTTTATGTAATGTCAGTCAGATGTCAGCTTTCATTTTTTATGTGATGTCAGATGTCAGTCTAATCATTGCTCTATTTCAATAATCAGAATTTCTCTTCAGCTGCTTTAAGTGTTTGGCCTTTGCTTTAGGTGTTTTTAATTTCACTATTATGTGTTTTAGGTAGAGTTATTTATATGTTTTTTAGTTATTTGCTTTTATATTATATTTATTTTCATTTATAAATCATTGAGGTTCTTGAATTAATACAATTTGGTGTCTTTCAAATTCTGGGAAGTTCTCAGCCAGTATACCCTTAGATAATACTTCTGCCTTATTCTCTCCCTCCTTTCCATTGGGAACTATTAGGTTTTTTAATTTCTCTATGTCTTTAATCTTTTCATTATACTTTCTAATTCTTTTATTATTCTGGGCCAAACTCTGGATATTTTCTTCAGCTTTTATTTGATAATACAATTTAAAACTTAAAGTGTTTTATTTATTTATTTTAATTTCCAGGAATTCTTTTGATTCTTCCCCCCAATCCTCTGGTTCTTTATGATTGTTTTAAAGTTCCTTCTGCTTTTATAAAGTGCTTATAATTCCCTTGAATGGTGTCTTTGCAGGCCCTAGATTTTGCTGCTGTAATTTCTTCTGGTGTTTAGAGTGCCTTGTTTCTTTATATGTTTTTGTGATTTTATTTTACTGCGAGGTGCTCAATTTGCCTTGAAACTTTATATGTGGAAGCACTTTGAAGCCTGGGATGTTTTTCTCCAGAACAGACTGGTATTTGCTTCTGTAGGTACAGTCCAGACTCACTAAGCCAAATTTATAGCTTTAGTTTGTGTGTGTGTCACTCAGGTGGTGTGAATTCAGGCCGTCATCTTCTGAGAAGACAGGTTTATCACTACATGTTCTCAAGGGAACATTCTTTTCCCCTTGCTCAGGAGAAGTATGACAATGCAGGCATTTTCCTTGACGTCCTTTGTGGTAGAATGGAATTATCTCTAATTCTCCCTCACCCTCAGGCTATGGCCCTTTTGGAGTCTGAGAATTATTGAGGTGCGGGAGTCTGATGACTTCTATCATAAAACTCTGCAAAGTGTGTAAAAACTTGTGTTCAAGTTCACTTGGATCAGAAAAAGAAATAATTTCAAAGCCTCTCAGCGTTCGCACATTCACTCAGGCCTTGGCCTTAGTACTCCTGACTTTGTCAACATACAGACACATTAAAAAGATACTTTTTCATATTTTATATAAAATTTTTAGTTGCTTTTACCAGAAGCATAAGTTTACCAATGCATTCCACATATTTACGAAAACAGAAGCAGATCATACTTGCCTTAGATGCTAATGTCAGTTGCACTACAGCCAAAGGAACTGTAAACCAATCTGCACCTCAAAGACAATTGTTTCTGTTTTACGAGGCACCCATTATGAACTGACTTTTAGAGTTTCTAAAATAAGTCCTACTTTTGCCTTTATTTCCCAGGCATTGGAAGAACTCTTTACTCCTCCAACCTCTTCATCTCCCAGTTTGTCCACCTCGAAGAAAATCAGTCACAACCACTCATACTCAATACATTTGGACAAAATATACATCCAAAAACAAGCATGCCCTTGGCCAATTTAAAACTATGGATCAATGTTATACTAAGGTAAAAAAAAAAAAAATGCAACCTCCACATTTAGCTTTTCTAATAGGCTTCCGTCATTTATAAGCACTAAATAGTCTGCAAATCTACCAGCTGATGGATGTTACCAATATGGAGTTTTTACAGATACTGATTTCTTCTCAAATCACAGTTCTGCTAAGAATTAGATAATTCCTGTACATATCTTTGTATAACACAATAGGTTTATCAACTTGTACTAAGTGTTCACTCTTAATGAAAATATTTGTTGTTGTTATTTACATATAAAATATATTGGATTGGCCAAAAAGTTTGTTCGGTTAGTGAATACGTTGTTCAATAAATTTCCTCATGAAATGAAAAACATGTCTTTTATTTTTACTTAAAACTGAATGAACTTTTTTGGCCAACCCAATATCATAGGGCTTCATTTTCTGGCAATTCATACTGGTAAAGGTCAACTTTTAGGCTGAACAGAATATCATAAAATGTCATTAAATGTACATACAGACTGGAAAACAGGAGATCAAAAATTATAAGAAAGTATAATTTACAAAAGCTACCATGCTCTGAAGCCAATAATTGCCCTGAGGACATCTGCCCATTGCTTGTAACTTGGAGGTTTTGAGTTTAAACACACAGAGAGGACTGGAGACAAAACCTAGGGCCAGCACAAGTTTGAAGTCTGATTAAGCGCCAAATAGTCATGGCTCTAAAAGGCAGCATTCAGTAAAATGATGAACTAAGAAAAAACTCTACCCATCACCCCCCTCCCCGCTGCCCGCCAGGACCACTGTTTAATAGCCTACAGTATTCTAAGGATCTCGAAAGCCCTCTTCTCCATTTGCTTTCAAATGGGACCAAAGCTCAAATATTGCCTGGGTTCGAATTCTGTTGTACTATTGGTTAAGCAAGTTACGCAAACTTTGAACCAGTTACTTAAACTCTCTGGGCCTCAGTTAATTCTCACCTGTAAAAAGAGTATGATTATAATATTGCCCGTCCTATAGGATTGTTAGATGAAGTCCATTCCCATATACGCACATTACTCAAAAGTGCACCTGGCAATGGTATATAAGTAAGTGACAGATGTTATGCCCACTGAGGCACTGTGCTAATTAGCTAAGAGCACAGGCTACACGCTCTCATGGCCACGGTTACTTCACTGAGGGATGGACATGTGACCTAAGCTGGTGCATATGAGTCTTTCTTTGGGTTTGCTGGGCATGAATCCATCCCTCTGCGGTGGAGGCCTCATGGATCTGAGGTTGACAGGTGGTGGAACCAATGTTTCCTGTCATTCTCTAGAAGCTGCACTGCAGCAGCAAAGCATAAAGCCGATTTAAGAGATAAGAGAATTTTTCTGTGTTCTCATAGCTCCTGACATCCAGCTGTAAATTTACACTCCCTTCAATCCCATGAGTGATCTTAACCTGCAAACAATACCTCCTTTTTACCTAAACTATTTCAGGTTACTTGGCTGTCACACTAATGTCACATATGACTGTCACACTCAGCCACGGTACACAGTACTGAAATCTTTTGTGCTACGGATGTGAAGAGCAGAATTTATCTTTCAGCTGTGACTTACCCCGGATAGCATTCTTTTAAACAGAGGGTTAACAGCAGATGTTCTCAAACAATGTGCTATGATAGCAATTCCTGGTTGCATCACAGTTTTCTGAGTTATCTAAATTTTAAGATGTTTTAACCATTAATAAAGTTCAGAGATAAAATTCTGGAACAGAGTCACTAGGGCCTTGCATGGTTAGGATTCTTTTCTACTAGAAGGTTAGTCTATTTTAATATAGAGTTAGGGCAGCAGTTAGTGTGTGACTTTTGCATGAGAGAACAGCAAGATGAGGTAACCAACAGGTGAGTATATTATATTCATGATAATTACACATGAAAAATATATTATTAAAATATATAAATATCATTCAGAGACTCGCACTCTGCTGATTTATTTATAAATCACAATAGACGGTAAAATTCCCTAGAAAGGGAACAACTAGCGTAGTACCTGCCATTCAGAAAAGTATGTTGAACCAAAGATGTTTCCCCCAGACATGCACGCATCTGTTTCTAAGTTACTAGTTCTCTAGCATCCTCATGAATGAATATGGTGGCCATATGTGATCCCAGTAACTGTACTGCCCCTGCATTTGACAGACGTTCAGTTTGGGGAGACTGAAATGATCCTTTTCTCTTTTTTCAGCTAGAATCTGCATTCATTTCAGTAGTGGCATTTCTCTTGGATGAGAAAGCTACCATGAAATAAACAAGAGTTTAGAACATTCCTGGAATAATCTCAGCTTCCCCTTGGGGTAACAATGTAAATCACAATTTTTAAATTTAAAAATTGAGGCAGTTTAAGCTATGCAAAAGTAATCTCAATCAAGTTTACAATAAAAATAGTGGTAATACTTTATCATGTTTTGCTATAAAGCTACTCATAATAAATTCTCTGCTTTCTTCTTCAAGTTGCTTTCGAGACCAAAGAAATCTAGGCAGTTCAGAGAGGAGGTTTAGTGTGGGAGTTTTACAAATACACACATGAGCCCTGAGACTCGGGTAACATCGCTGTCACTCAGGGCAAAGAAAGGCACTGGGAGAGGAAGTAGTACGTGAGGGGTAAGTAAAAACTGATAGGAGGCAGAGTTTGTGCTTTTACATTCTAACTCCGTCCCTGACTAGCTGAGTGACTGAGTAATTATTTAAACTTACAAGTTTAAGCCTCATTTTTCACAACTATGTGGTGTGTAATAGTGCCTGCACGTGAGATCATTGGGGAATTAAAGGAAAAACACATTTTTCAAGCACTTAACCCTATGCCTAGTATATACGAAGTTCTCAATAAATGTTAGTAGAATCCAGAAGAGGCCAAAATAAACTGGGAAACAATTAATAAAAGAGAAAACAGGAAGAGAAAAGAGGAAGACTGAACGATGAGAGGTACAGCTGGTTACAGAAATTCCTGTGCAGGGTTATTTTTTAATATACTTTAATGATACAAAAACATGAATGAGGAAAATTTGTAATGTAAAATCTGCTGCCTACAACATGTTGGCAATTGTCTTACTATTATTTTAAGACAATTAAGCCTAAAATCAGAGGTCTAGTGATTTTATTTACAACATGTCTATACATTCTTCCTTTAGGGATATTCATCCAAATGCGCAAAGTCTTTTCTCTGCCGCCTAAAAATAATTAGGGAACACAGACAAAGCTCACGGGAATTGCATTCTCTGATATTCTTTTCACAACTACTAGAAAATTCCTTGGCTTGTCTCTTCCTGTGTTTCTTTCATTGTGGTGTTTTCTATCAGCTATTTCTCTGGGTTAAACACACTGAGCTACAATGCTCTTCAAGGTTGATTATAAGAACTAGGTTCAATGTAAGCAATGCTTGCCTAGTTGTCCGGTGAATTCATTTTCTTTCCTGATTATACTTAGAAGTGATTCTCAGCCCTTCCTGGTGCCATGACTGGGAGTCAGCTTTGGACATTATTTTCATAAAGTCTCTTCAGATTCCACAATATATTAAAACCATGAATTGACAGAAGACGTTGTAGAGCTAATGTGATATGGTTAGCCCTTTGAATAAACACTTAATCTTTAAAAAAATAACCCTTAGCCCCACCTTTCCTCTAATTCTCTGCTTTGCAGAACGGGAGCCACAGCAATAATGAGTTGGAAGGGTGATTGAAATTAGAAAAGTAAGGGCAAGCTACAGCTATCAGCATGTTTTATTAAACTTCCATACGCTAGAGTGAGATAGGATTTTTAAACTGTTTGTAGCTATGTTTGCCAAAAGCTAATTAACAGGATTAAGCTTCAGAGTTTCTCTTTTCCCACTGGGCAAACTAAAACAACATTAAGAAAGATACCCCATATCTAATCTGAAATTAGTCTTGTGCTACTATGTTTGTGTCTAAACTTTAGAGTGGGTTTAGAATTCATCAACAGAGTTAAAGCTATGACATTCCCCTAAATGACTATTCCAGATTGATAACAAAATAATGAAATGGCAAATATCTTTTACTTTGAAAGTAACAGAACTAAATACAGGACATTTCTGAAGGTTCAGATTGTCTTAAGAATAGAAATTTTAAAAATTTACTATGAGAAATTATGTCTGAATTTATCCACTATAACTGAATTTATCATCTTCATAAAAATATTTACTACGTTGATCCTGTGAAATGGTTTTTATGCTAACAATATAGTTTTTAAAGTAATAGAAAGATACCAAAATATTACATAATACACTGTAAAATTCTTATTCTATTTATTATGCTATAATTTTCCTGAGACTTGCTTTGTTCTTTCCATGGAAAAATTTGCTGAGAAACTAATAATGAAAACAATAGGGTTTGAGAGATACGTATTGAGAGAAGGGCTGGGGAACCCAGAGGGGGCATTTCACATTAAGATTTCCATTGTTTTAAATATTTTAGGACATTATCATCATTTAAATTACTAAAAAATGTCATCAGGGCCCCTAGCTTTATAAAAATGTAACTGCTAACTGGAAACATTTTTAGGAGTTATTCTAAGTCTCCTTAGGAGTTACTCTGTTATTTGGAATGAAAAAGTCTTTTTTATCTTCAAAAGGTGTTATAATATTGCATTACATGAAATGAGTGGACTTCCTAGAGTAGCTTAAATATTGAATTTTCACTTTATTCTATCACTAAGAAACAAAATTAACTTAGTATTTATTGGGGTTTCTTTTCTGCATTTAAAATAGATTTTTTTCTACATTAGTTCATTTCTACTTGTTTCTTTACCATTCAATGCAATAAAATAAATAAACAAACAAACAAACAAGTAAATAGATAAATAATTTCCGTCAGGGTTTCTCATCTTTGGCACTACTGACATTTGAACTGGATAATTCCTTGCTTGGTGGCAGGGGGAGGGTCTGTGCTGTGTATCATTGGATATTTAGTAGCATTTTGGCCTCTACACATTAGATGCCAGTAGTACCCTCCCAGCTGTGACAACCCAAAATGTCTGCAGACCTTGCCAGGTGTCCCCTGGAAGGAAAGGGGCAAAGCCACACTCCACTCTTGGTTGAGAACAACTAATTTATATGTATAACTGAGGTTATAAAAAGATTGAAAAATTCCAGTGTGCCCCAATTATAAGCAACTTTAATTTACCAACATTTATGTAAAATTAAATTTTTTAAGGAGAAAAAGTAGAAAGTATCAAAGAGCAGGTATAGGAAAAATGTATTAAACGTTAACATTTTCATTTTGAAATTTAACATAGTATAAAAAAGTACTGAATACAGATTACCCAAATTGATATAACTGATATATAATTATATATTATATATGAAAATTGATATAATTTTATTGTAATTTATATTGGAATATAAAATACAATAAACTTTACATATTTAAGTTGCACAATTTGATCATTTTTGACATATATATACCTATAAAACCATCATCACAATCAAAATACTGAAAATTTTAATTACACTAGAAAATTTCCTTTTCCCCCGTTGTAATCCATCTCTCTCTCAACTCCTAACCATACGCAGTCACCCCTGATCTGCTTTCTGTCACTGTAGGTTAGTTAGAATTTTCTGAAACTTTATATATATATGGAATCATACAGAATGCACTCTTTCTGCCTTACTTTTTCATGCAGAATAATGATTTTGAAATGTATCCATATTGTTGTGTACATCAATAATCGTTTCTTTTTATTGCTGGTGAGTATTCCTTGGTGTGGATATGCCACAATTTGTTTATCCACTCCCCCAATATAAGTATATACTTGGGTTATCTCCAGTTTGGGATTTTACAAATACAGCTACTCTGAATATTTGTGTACAAATCTTTGGACTGGAGTTTTGCGTCTCTTGGATAAACACCTAAGAGTGCAATGGGTGGACCGGGGGTATGTGTTGAACTTTCTGAGAAACTGTTGGCTGCCCACTGTGACTGCACCTGTTTACATTCCCTCTGGGAGTACATGGGAGTTTCAGTTGCTCCACATTTTGTAGGGTCACACGTACAGACACTTAAGAACTCATCACTGACGGCCCTTCACTAGAAGAAATGTTAAAGGAAATTATACCAGGTAGATACAGGGAGTTACACAAGGAATAAAGCGCACCAGAAACAGTAACAACGTCGTGATCATAATTATTCTGAAGTCCTTGTCAGGTAGCACCCATATCTCAATCATCTGTGAGCCTGCTTCTATGTTATTTATTTTATTTTACTTTATTTTATTTTTGGTCTTGATATTAGTTTTGTGCTTTAGCAACTTTTATTAAAGGCAAGTAATTCTATAGTAAAACCGTTAAGAGGCTTAAGGTGATAATATATTCCTCCAGACAGTATTTATCTTTGCTGCTGTGCTAAAACAACAGAGGCTTAGTTAGAACTGCTCTGAATCACGGCTACACTGCAGCCCCACTGATACTTATTCTACTCGAGTTTGATCCGGACTCAACCAAGAGCTCTGGGTATTCTCCACGGCCCCTCCCCATTTCAGGTGCTGAACAGTAATTTTTGTCTTGTAAGACTGGTGATAGCTCTGATATGCTTTTCAGAGGCTTCCCACCTAGCTTTTACATCTCCTGCCCCATGGAGCCCAGAATTTGGCAATATTTTCCGGGGAAAGTTAACCATGTGCTTGGGGTTGCCAAATTCTATCCTAACCCCAGGGTCTCCTCTGTGCTCGGGCAGCACCTCTGGGGGCTCAGAGCTGAGAGCCCCCTGCTCTTGCCCAGGTCCGTCCACCCCAGGGTAGAAGGCGATGCAGAAATTATTCCACCTCTGAGGAGTCTGGCTCCTGATTCAAAGCCTCTGTGTGCTTTCTCGTGCCTGACCATAGGCAATTACCGAGGCTTTCCCTGACAGACCTCGAATTTGGGGCACAGCCAGTGGACAGCCAAGTCAGGACTTGGGCCCCTCTGACGGGCCATGCATTTCACATATTTAAATACCTAGCTGCAGTGCCTTCATTCCTAAATCTCTTTATCTGAGGCCTTGCCGAGGTCTCCTTATGAAGGGAGGGGGGCTATTTTTCCCCAGCCTGACTCAGAGCCCACTACATTCTACTCCCGCCCTTCCATTTCACACCCCCTCCCCGAACTCCATGGGCCACACAACTGCGGGAGCTTTCGGGCCCCTTCCACTGTGGCACACGCCCACACCTGCGTCGATCCACCGACCTTCAACGGGTGCCCATTCCAGGGGGTAGCATGGAACCGGGGGAGGTGGTGTTTCTCTGGTTTTAGTCTCTTGCTTACACCACCTCAGGAAGCCATGAAGGGCCTAACCCTTTCCTCTTGGGCTTGTTGCTCTCCTCAGCAGGGCGATCCCTGACAGCCCAGCTCTCTCCCTCCCAGCTCAGCTGAGCTCTGGAACACATTCAGCTCTCTTACCTCCCTTCTTGTCTCTCGACTGCCATTAAACATTTTGCTTCTGTATTTTATCTGGATTTCAATTATTTTCTGCAGAAGTGCTGCTCTATTCCTATCTAATCTATCCTACCCAAAGTGTGATTTCCACCCACTGCCTTTTTTTAAAAAATACATCTTTATTGGAGTATAATTGCTTCACAATGCTGTTAGTTTCTGTTGTACAACAAAGTTAGTCAGCTATACATATACATACATCCCCATATCCCCTCCCTCTTGCGTTTCCCTCCCACCCTCTCTATTCCACCCCTCTAGGTGGTCACAAAGCACCGAGCTGATCTCCCTGTGCTATGCGGCTGCTTCCCACTAGCTATCTATTCTACCTTTGGTAGTGTATATATGTCCATGCCACTCTCTCACTTCATCCCAGCTTACCCTTCCCCCTCCCCGTGTCCTCAAGTCCCTTCTCTATGTCTGCGTCTTTATTCCTGCTCTGCCACAAGGTTCATCAGTACCATTTTTTTGAAAGTACCGTATAACACTTCTGATTACGCTTCATTAATTGCACTTAGTTACATGGTCAAAAGTGGCTTCAAGTGTGTCTGGGGAATACATAGTCCTATGACTGAGAATATTATCATCCTAGGTCCTGTTTGTAAGGATGAGGGGGAAATGGTCATATTAAGGCAGCTCCAGTCTCTACCACATCTTCCCCTTTCGGCCCTGGTGCCAAGCTGCTTTTTCCACCTGCCCCTCTCCACGCTCTCTTGTGCGTCTAATACTGTCGGACTTGACTGCATAAAATATGTTGAGTTTCCATTCACAGGAGGTGCCTGAAGTCGGTGGCATGGTCAGAGACGAGGCAGGTGATGAATTACCGACACTGGTGGGATGTGGGGTGGCTAAAGACTAAGAACGTGTTCACGGTGAAGGGAAGGTATAAACCTTGCAAACTGGAAGTACACTGGACTAATTTGTGGCTTAATTCCCAATGGTTAGTGTGTCCCTGAAAATGGTGTAATTTTGACTTTTTAGTTTGGCTTTTCTTTATATGTGTACACTGCTCTAAAAAAAGATAAAAATTAAGTGTGATAGTACAGTCATCTTAATTTCAGATAGTTATTTTTTGATCATTGTAACTTCACATGTATTTATTTATGTGCCTTGGTTGCTGACAGAGAAGAAAATAATTAACGTTATATAAATGACTAATGCTTCTCAATGTTTATGAACAAAATATACAGAATGATTTGTAGGGTTTACAATTGTATATTTAAATGTGACTTTTATTTCTGATAATACATATACCTAATAGGTTCGATGGGTAAGTTGGTTAGCAAACTCATCTTATCTACAGTACCCTTTAAATTTTAGCTAATACTCTTAAAAGATATACTATAAATAACTTCCAAATCATGTGTCTAGGAGCCTCTGTCCCAAGCGTCATTCCCTTAAAATATACAAAATACTTGCTGACAGTTGTATGTCGTATGTAGGTTATACATATAGGTTACGTGTGGGTGTTACAATATCTGCTCTTCAGTAAGTGGTGGGGTTTCTGCTCTCACACGAGAGCGCCGAGCATCGCGCCAGTGCTGAGTCAAGGGACAGAAAGGGCAGCATTGCCTTTTCCTAGGAGTAATGTAACACAGAGGATTATCAACCGCATATTGGAGAAGAGAAGTGGCAATAAAGGGAATACTAGAGTACCACAGAGGTAATAACTTCAGGAAGCAGCTACCAGCGGCCATCACTAGGACTGGAGAATAGAGGGCAGCGTCTGGAAACTTAGAAATCTGCGGGAGCTTAGACTCAGATCTCCAAGGTGGCCACCACTGGGCTGGCGCTCGTGCCTCAGAAGCTTAGGGAGGAGGCCTGTGGAGCTGGGATTAGATCCAAGAGGAGGGCGAGCCAGCCAGCCGGGGCTGATGCTCCTTAAGCAGCACCCTGAGGTTGATTCTCAAAGTGCCGGGAAATCTGCCAATTAGCCATAGCCAGGGGATGGGGCACCGCCGGGTGACTGACAGGACAGAGGGGAAGACGGGAATGAAGAGCTCCCATCTTCTCCAGCCTAGCACTGTCTCTCGACACCTGGCACAGCCGCAACCATCTGGCAAAAGAGAAATGTGGTTTGCAGGGAGCCAAGCAGAGCAGAGGGGGCACTATTTGAAACGGAGAGAAAATAGCTTCGGGGCTTCCCTGGCGGTCCAGTGGGTAGGGCTCCGCGCTCCCAATGCGGGGGGCCCAGGTTCCATCCCTGGTCAGGGAGCTAGATCCCATGTGCAGGCCGCAACTAAGACCCGGTGCAGCCTAAATAAATAAATAAATAAATAAATAAATAAAAATAAACCTTTAAAAAAAAGATTAAAAAAAGAAAATAGGGGGCTTCCCTGGTGGCGCAGTGGTTGGGAATCTGCCTGCTAATGCAGGGGACACGGGTTCGAACCCTGGTCTGGGAGGATCCCACATGCCGCGGAGCGGCTGGGCCCGTGAGCCACAACTGCTGAGCCTGCGCGTCTGGAGCCTGTGCCCCGCAACGGGAGGGGCCGCGATAGTGAGGGGCCCGCGCACCGCGATGAAGAGTGGTCCCCGCACCGCGATGAAGAGTGGCCCCCACTTGCCGCAGCTAGAGAAAGCCCTCACACGAACCGAAGACCCAGCACAGCCAATAATAAATAAATAAATAAAAATAAAAGTAGCTATAAAAAAAAAAAATTAAAAAAAAGAAAATAGCTTAATAACTAGCACAAAGATCTTACATATGTTACTAAATGAGACACTGGACTATACATTGTTGAACTGATGGTTCGATGTTCACTCTGCAGGATTTTATTTGGTGAAGGATATTATTAACTTAGTTAAATGTGGACAAAATAAAACAAACTCGAAATCATGTCCCTAAATTTCAAGTGGAAATCTATTCTTATTATGAAAAACTGAATAAAAAAAGAGAAGAGCCAAAGTAGGTTTAAACTATAATAAGAGCCATTTGTGAACACATATATTCTGTTTTCTGAGACAGTCTTAATTTCAAAAATGAAGCGAGAGTTTGAAATTATTTTTCTTGTAAATATATGTGTGTTCACAGGTAAGGGCACACGCTCTGTGTGTGTGTGTGTGTGAGAAGAGTTTTCCATACATATCTGGAAAAGTAACATAATCTTGATCGAGAGATTTGGGGTTGCGAAGAAGTGGATCATCTTAACTGAGACTCTAGCTTAAATCTTCTCTGGCCTCTGGCACAGAGTCTTAAAAAGTGAAGCACAACTTCTAGCGGAGAGAAGCGAGGATGACGTTTGGCTGATGCAGGAATATATTTTGGTTACTTTCCACCTCATTCCGGAAGAAAAAAAGAACGTCTGAGCAAATGATATAAATGAACTAAATATATAACTTCAGTTGTCACAGGCAACTTTTTCCTTCCAAGGGGAAGAAAGAATACGGATAAGAAACATATGGAAAAACGGACACATGATCTGAAAGTATGCACAAGAGAAATCTCAGAATAACATGAACACATATGCTCTATGCAACTAATCAAGCAAATGACCAGCCAGAGAAGCTCAGTGTCCCCGATGAATTCTCATTTACTTCTAAGAGTTCTTGCTGCAGACCCATTTACCCTCCAGCTGGCATTGAACAAGTAAAGTAAAAACTGTTAGGAAAAAAGGAAAAGAAGAGTAATTTTGAGTAATTACAGGGAGGCATCAGCAGTGTTAATCATTCCTCTTGAGTTCCACTTAAAAACTATTTTGTCACAGGAAAGAAAACTTTTGTTGACCAAGTCATAGAATATACGTTAGCAATTATCATGGAAATTGTGTATTATACTCACAAAATTTTTTGTTCTAATTTGTCACCCTCTGTAGAATCTGAGATTGAAATTGTATATTTATTGATTTTATAAATGTATTTTTGTAAATTTTCCCATTTCCCCATTATTGGTTTCAATGATAAATATCCACTGACGTTCTATGTATATTGCTACTTAACTCTCTTAAGTAATTGCTTTAACTCAAGTTTTTGCTTTGTTTGGTTTGATTTTTCTATTCCTTGTCTTTGTTTTGATGTTAGAAACATAAGAAGTCCAAACTCAGAGGTTTGCAACGCAAAACCTAGATGAGACCATTTTAATGATAATATAAACTCCTAAATGCCTATTCTACTATTTAAAAATGAAGATCAATAAGAGACTGAAAGAGGGAGACTTTGGGGGGGTTAATGGGTAGTAAATTAACAAAGCAAGCAATACACAAATGACAGAAGGACAGACAAAAATTCTCAACATTTATGAAGAAAATGTGATAATAGTAAAACAGCAATTAAAAAAAAACAGAGAAAACAAAAATAAGGCAGCTGACTCTGATGGTTAGTGCTGCATAGCATTTTCCTTCAGTTATGAGAGCTGAAAAAGCAAAACTATTTTTCTGTTCATTATTAACTTCTGACTTGTAAAATCACATACTATATGATAATCTATTCATTGAAATTTGAGACTCTTTCTGGCTTAGTATTGATCAATTTCTATAAATGTTCTAAGAGTTAGAGGGGAAACATATTTAAAAAATTATTGGCTATAGAACTCTATGTATCCGCGGGTCACTCTTGTTAACTGTATTTTTTAGATATTCTATTTTTTTGTTTACCTGTCAATAATTATTAAGAAAAATGTTTTAATTATGAGCTCTTAGGAATTTCCTCCTGTAGTTCCACCAACTTTTGCCTCATCTATTTCCAGGCTGTTTTAGATGCATAATCTTTAACACTGCTATATCCTCTTAGTTAATAGAATGTATTATCATAAGATAATGAGTCTCCCTACTCCTCATGTTCTGTTTTTGTTTGTTTATTTTACCTGGCTTTAACACATTACAGTAACGTTCTTTGGTTTGGTACTTTCCTGATATGTCTTTTTACACTCTTTACATTCAATATTTTTAGTACTCTTACGCTGTTGGTGTCTTCTGGTAAATAAGAACCTGTATCTGGAAATTTTAAAATCAAACTCTCAATCTTCGTCTTTTAACTAGTGAGTTGAGTCAATATAGTTTTATTTTAAGTATGGATGTATTTGGAATTATGTCTGTTATTTTAACTCTTTAAGCATCTCCTGGATTTTTCTTTCCCCTTATTTAAATTACTTTATCCAAAACTGTTTTCAATGTTGGTCTTTGTGTGGCAAAATTTCTCAGGCCTTGAATGCCTAGAAGTAATTTTCATTAAATTATTTAAAAATAATGATGATAAATGATGGGTAGCTTGACTGAATATGAAATTCTAGGTTCTACATTATTTTCCTCTAGTACTTTCAAATTACTAACCCACAGTCATCTTGCATCTAGAATTGTTGAAAAATATGTTATTAAACTAATATTTGGTCTGTGGAAATAATAATCTCTGCATACGCTTTCTGTTTCTAATATAATCTAACATTTTAAAATTTTACTGTAATTTGACTAGGTGTTTGTTTTTCACATTTTTTTCCCTTATTAGTTTCCTTTGGCACTCTAAGGGGCCTTCTAACCTGTATTGTTTAATTTTCTTCCCTTCTAATTCTGGAAAATCTATCTTCATTAAAAAAACTATTTCTTTTTCTGAAATTTCATTTCTCTCTCTTTGGGGACTCATGTCTAGATATCAGAACTTATACTTTAATTCTGCATATCAACTTTTCTATTATATGTTCTATTTCTTTCTTTTTTCCTCTTTCCACCTGGGAGTTTTCCTAAGGGGTTATCTGATGTCTTAATTCATTCTTCTGCTCTTTATAAATGGTCTGCTACTTATATTGTGCTGTTTACTTAAACTATTATTTATTAACTTCATATTTCTACTCTTTATTTTTATTTTTTTTAATATCTTTATTGGAGTATAATTGCTTTACAATAGTGTGTTAGTTTCTGCTTTATAACAAAGTGAATCAGCTATACATATACATATATCTCCAGATGTCCTCCCTCTTGCGTCTCCCTCCCACCCTCCCTATCCCACCCTCTAGGTGGTCACAAAGCACAGAGCTGAGCTCCCTGCACTATGCAGCTGCTTCCCACTAGCTATCTATTTTACATTTGGTAGTATATACATGCCCATGCCCCTCTCTCACTTCATCTTAGCTTACCATTCCCCCTCCCAGAATGGACGAGTCAAGTCCATTCTCTACGTCTGCATCTTTATTCCTGTCCTGCTCCTAGGTTCTTCAGAACCTTTTTTTTTTTTTTTAGATTTCATCTATATGTGTTAGCATATGGTATTTGTTTTTCTCCTTCTGACTTACTTCACTCTGTATGACAGTCTCTAGGTCCATCCACCTCACTACAAATAACTCAATTTCGTTTCTTTTTATGGCTGAGTAATATTCCATTGTATATATGTGCCACATCTTCTTTATCCATTCATCTGTCGATGGACACTTAGGTTGCTTCCATGTCCTGGCTATTGTAAATACAGCTGCAATGAACATTGTGGTAGATGACTCTTTTTGAAGTACGGTTTTCTCAGGGTATATGCCCAGTAGTGGGATTGCTGCATCGTATGGTAGTTCTATTTTTAGTTTTTAAAGGAACCTCCATACTGTTCTCCATAGTGGCTGTATCAATTTACATTCCCACCAACAGTGCAAGAGGGTTCCCTTTTCTCCACACCCTCTCCAGGATTTATGGTTTGTAGATTTTTTGATGATGGCCATTCTGACTGGTGTGACGTGATAGTTTTGATTTGCATTTCTCTAATGATTAGTGATGCTGAGCATTCTTTCATGTGTCTGTTGGCAATCTGTATATCTTCTTTGGAGAAATGTCTATTTAGGTCTTCTGCCCATTTTTGGAATGGGTTGTTTGTTTTTTGATATTGAGCTGCAAGAGCTGCTCCTAAATTTTGGAGATTAATCCTTTGTCAGTGGCTTCATTTGTAAATATTTTCACCCATTCTGAGGGTTGTCTTTTTGTCTTGTTTATGGTTTCCTTTGCTGTGTAAAAGCTTTTAAGTTTCATTAGGTCCCATATGATTTTGTTTTTATTTCCATTACTCTAGGAGGTGGGTCAAAAAGGATCTTGCTGTGATGTACATCATAGAGTGTTCTGCCTATGTTTTCCTCTAAGAGTTTTATAGTGTTTGGCCTTAAATTTAGGTCTTTAATCCATTTTGAGATTATTTTTGTGTATGGGGTTAGGGAGTGGTCTAATTTCATTCTTTCACATGTAGCTGTCCAGTTTTCCCAGCACCACTTATTGAAGAGGCTGTCTTTTCTCCATTGTATATTCTTGCCTCCTTTATCAAAAATATGGTGACCATATGTGCGTGGGTTTATCTCTGGGCTTTCTATCCTGTTGCATTGATCTATATTTCTGTTTTTGTGCCAGTACCATACTGTCTTGATTATTGTAGCTTTGTAGTATAGTCTGAAGCCCAGGAGCCTGATTCCTCCAGCTCTGTTTTTCTTTCCCAAGATTGCTTTGGCTATTCAGGGTCTTTTGTGTTTCCATACAAATTGGGAAATTTTTTGTTCTAGTTCTGTAAATAATGCCATTGGTAGTTTGATAGGGATTGCACTGAATCTGTAGATTGCTTTGGGTAGTATAGTCATTTTCACAATGTTGATTCTTCCAATCCAAGAACATGGTATGTCTCTCCATCTGTTTGTATCATCTTTAATTTATTTCATCAGTGTCTTATAGTTTTCTGCATACACGTCTTCTGTCTCCTTTGGTAGGTTTATTCCTAGGTATTTTATTCTTTTTGTTGCAATGGGAAATGGGAGTGTTTCCTTAATTTCTCTTTCAGATTTTTCATCATTAGTGTATAGGAATGGAAGAGATTTCTGTGCATTAATTTTGTATCCTGCTACTTTACCAAATTCATTGATTAGCTCTAGTAGTTTTCTGGTAGCATCTTTAGGATTCTCTAAGTATAGTATCATGTCATCTGCAAACAGTAACAGCTTTACTTCTTTGCCGATTTGGATTCCTTTTATTTCTTTTCCTTCTCTCATTGCTGTGGCTAAAACTTCCAAAACTATGTTGAAAATAGTGGTGAGAGTAGACAACCTTGTCTTGTTTCTGATATTAGAGGAAATGGTTTCAGTTCTTCACCATTGACAACGATGTTGGCTGTGGGTTTGTCATACATGGCCTTCATTATGTTGAGGTAAGTTCCCTCTATGCCTACTTTCTGGAGGGTTTTTATTGTAAATCAGTGTTGAATTTCGTCAAAAGCTTTTTCTACATCTATTGAGATGATCATGTGGTTTTTATCCTTCAGTTTGTTAATATGGTGTATCACATTGATTGATTTGCATATATTAAAGAATCCTTGCATTCCTGGGATAAACCCCACCTGATCATGGTGTATGATCCTTTTAATGTGCTGTTGGATTCTGTTTGCTAGTATTTTGTTGATGATTTTTGCATCTATGTTCATCGGTGATATTAGCCTGTAGTTTTTTTTCTTTGTGACTTCTTTGTCTGGTTTTGGTATGATGATCAGGGTGATGGTGGCCTCGTAGAATGAGTTTTGGAGTGTTCCTCCCTCTGGCATATTTTGGAAGAGTTTGAGAAGGAGAGGTGTTAGCTCTTCTCTAAATGTTTGATAGAATTCGCCTGTGAAGCCATCTGGGACTAGTGAAGTAGACTTTTGTTTGTTGGAAGATTTTTAATCACAGTTTCAATTTCAGTGCTTGTGATTGGTCTGTTTATATTTTCTATTTCTTCCTGGTTCAGTCTCGGAAGGTTGTGCTTTTCTAAGAATTTGTCCATTTCTTCCAGGTCGTCCATTTTATTGGCGTATAGTTGCTTGTAGTATTCTCTCATGATCCTTTGTATTTCTGCAGTGTCAGTTGTTACTTCCCCTTTTTCATTTCTAATTCTATTGATTTGAGTCTTCTCCCTTTTTTTCTTGATGAGTCTGGCTAATGGTTTATCAATTTTGTTTATCTTCTCAAAGAACCAGCTTTTAGTTTTATTGATCTTTGCTATTGTTTCCTTCATTTCTTTTTCATTTATGTCTGATCTTATCTTTATGATTTCTTTCCTTCTGCTAACTTTGGGGTTCTTTTGTTCTTCTTTCTGTAATTGCTTTAGGTGTAAGGTTAGGTTGTTTATTTGAGATGTTTCTTGTTTCTTCAGGTAGGATTGTATTAGTATAAACTTCCCTCTTAGAACTGCTTTTGTTGCATCCCATAGGTTTTGGGTTGTTGTATTTTCATTGTCATTTGTTTCTAGGTATTTTTTGATTTCCTCTTTGATGTTTTCAGTGATCTCTTGATTATTTAGTAGTGTATTGTTTAGCCTCCATGTGTTTGTATTTTTTACAGATTTTTTCCTGTAATTGTTATCTAGTCTCATAGCATTGTGGTTGGACAAGATACTTGATACGATTTCAATTTTCTTAAATTTACTAAGGCTTGATTTGTGCCCCAAGATATGATCTATCCTGGAGAATGTTCCATGAGCACTTGAGAAGAAAGTCTATTCTGTTGTTTTTGGATGGAATGTTCTATAAATATCAATTACGTCCATCTTGTTTAATGTATCATTTAAAGCTTGTGTTTCCTTATTTATTTTCATTTCTGATGATCTGTCCATTGGTGAAAATGGGATGTTAAAGTCCCCTACTATGACTGTGTTACTGTTGATTTCCCCTTTTATGGCCGTTAGCATTTGCCTTATGTATTGAGGTGCCTCTATTTTGGGTGCATAAATAGTTACAATTGTTATATCTTCTTCGTGAATGGATCCCTTGATCATTATGTAGTGTCCTTAAAGTCTATTTTGTCTGATATGAGAATTGCTACTGCAGCTTCCTTTTGATTTCCATTTGCATGGAACATGTTTTTCCATCCCCTCACTTTCAGTCTGTATGTGTCCCTAGGTCTGAAGTGGGTCTCTTTTACACAGCATATATACCGGTCTTGTTTTTGTATCCATTCAGCCATTGGTTTGAGCATTTAATCCACTTACATTTAAGGTAGTTATCGATATGTATGTTCCTATTACCATTTTCTTAATTGTTTTGAGTTTGTTATTGTATGTTTTTTCCTTCTCTTGTGTTTCCTGCCTAGAGAAGTTCCTTTAGCTTTTGTTATAAAGCTGGTTTGGTGGTGCTGAATTCTCTTAGCTTTTGCTTGTCTGTAAAGGTTTTAATTTCTCCATCAAATCTGAATGAGATCCTTGCTGGGTAGAGTAATCTTGGTTGTAGGTTTTTCTCTTGCATCACTTTAAATATGTCCTGCCACTCCCTTCTGGCTTGCAGAGTTTCTGCTGAAAGATCAGCTGTTAACCTCATGGGGATTCCCTTGAATGTCAATTGTTGCTTTTCCTTTGCTGCTTTTAATATTTTTTTCTTTGTATTTAATTTTTTATAGTTTGATTAATATGTGCCTTGGTGTGTTTCTCCTTGGATTTATCCTGTATGGGACTCTCTGCGTTTCATCGATTTGATTGACTATTTCCTTATCCATATTAGGGAAGTTTTCAACTATAATCTCTTCAAATATTTTCTCAGTCCCTTTCTTTTTCGCTTCTTCTTCTGGGACCCCTATAATTCAAATGTTGGTGCATTTAATGTTGTCCCAGAGGTCTCTGAGACTGTCCTCAATTCCTTTCATTCTTTTTTCTTTATTCTGCTCTGTGGTAGTTATTTCCACTATTTTATCTTCCAGGTCACTTATCCGTTCTTCTGCCTCAGTTATTCTACTATTGATTCCTTCTAGAGAATTTTAAATTTCATTTATTGTGTTGTTCATCATTGTTTGTTTGCTCTTTAGTTCTTCTGGGTCCTTGTTAAACATTTCTTGTATTTTCTCCATTCTATTTCCAAGATTTTGGATCACCTTTACTATCATTACTCTGAATTCTTTTTCAGGTAGACTGCCTATTTCCTCTTCATTTGTTTGCTCTGGTGGGTTTTTACCTTGCTTCTTCATCTGCTGTGTGTTTCTCTGTCTTCTCATTTTGCTTAACTTACTGTGTTTGAGGTCTCCTTTTCACAGGCTGAAGGTTTGTAGTTGTCATTGTTTTTGGTGTCTGCCCCCAGTGGCTGAGGTTGGTTCAGTGGATTGTGTAGGCTTCCTGGTGGAGGGGACTGGTGCCTGTGTTCTGGTGAATGAGGCTGGATCTTGTCTTTCTGGTGGGCAGGACCACGTCTGGTAGTTTGTTTTGGGGTGTCTGTGACCTTATTATGATTTTAGGCAGCCTCTCTGCTAATGGGTGGGGTTTTGTTCCTGTCTTGCTAGTGCTTTGGCGTAGGGTGTCCAGCACTGTAGCTTGCTGGTTGTTGAGTGGAGCTGGGTCTTAGCATTGAGATGGAGATCTCTGGGAGTGCCTTCGCCATTTGATATTATGTGGAACCGGGAGGTCTCTGGTGGACCAGTGTCCTGAACTCGGCTCTCCAATCTCAGAGGCACAGGCCTGACACCTGGCTGGAGCACCAAGACCCTTTTGGGAAGTCTGAGGTCTTCTGCCAGCATTCAATAGGTGTTCTGTAGGAGGTGTTCCACATGTAGATGTATTTTTGATGGATTTGTGGGGAGGAAGGTGATCTCCACGTCTTACTCCTCTGCCATCTTGAAGGTCTCCTCTACTCTTTATTTTTCTTCCGTATTCTATTCTAACACGCTGTCAAGCTATTAATACTAATGTGAAAAAGCACTTTTTTTTCATACTTCCTTTGAAACCAGTTTCCCTTATCTCAGCAAGAAGTACTATTTTATTCACACTTGGACCAGATGGAGAACAGCAGCCACCCAGATATGCTGGGAAGGAGCTGACCTCAAAGGTGGAAGAGGCAGGACCAGAAACACATTCTTTCACTGACAGAGGAGTGAGCAATAATGATGCCTCCTTATCTTTTAAAATAATATTGCTTTTATATTTTTTTATTAGAATCATTTATTTACTATAGTATATTGGGAAAATGCACAAAAGCCCAAGGAAGAAAATAGTCACCTGTAATCTCATCAAAGTTATTAGCATTATTAAAAGTTGGTATATATATCTTCTAGGAAATTTGTCTGCTTCTAATATGTCCATAAATTTGATTTTAAAACTTAGGTTATACTGTAGACATACTTTTGTAATTTGATTTAATAATTAATGTACTGTGAAAACATTTAAATATCATTGAATATTCTCCTCTGAAATTATGTAAATTTATAGCTGCATAGTATTCCATTATGTATATAAGCAAAAATTAATTTCATAATTTCATTATGTATATAAGCAAAAATTAATTTTCATAATTTCAAAAATGTCCATAATGGACATTTGAGATGTTCCTAGTATTTGGCCATTATACGTCACCAATAAAACCATCCTTTTTACATAAATTAGTTTGCATATTTTTAGCTGTATATTGAGCATGTATTCCTAAATATTGCAGAGCTGCATGCTGGGTGAATTTTTTTACCTCTTTTTCAATGAATTTTTACATATGTGTGTGTCCTTGTGTAACCATCACATATTTCTAGTTGGGTCAGAAAAACATATCAGTTTAAATTTTCTTTGTGTCTTTTTTTTTCCTCTGCATTCTCCCCAACCTTAGTACTTTTCTGCTCAAATTCCACAATTTTGATACCCAAATTTGTAAATAATTATTATGGTTACTGTTTGTATAGCAACTGCACTTTAAAGTTACCTCTTCCCTAGAGAAAAAAAAAATTGTACGGTTTATCACAATGTTACCTCTCTACTGGTGATATTTATGAATCTGTCCGAATTTTGGGGGGATAGGTTTTGTTAGAATCAATCCTCTAGGGCTGAGTCTTTTCAGGTGGAAAAAAAAAAGACTGAAAATTCTGGAAATGTCTTCCTAAAACATCAAGTAAAGTGATTTGCTGGCAACTAAATTTTTGAATGTGAAAATATTAACAACTTTCATCCTTCTAACAAAGCTATTAAAAATTATAGATTTGCATACCATTTAAAATTATTTGTGGCTAATATTCTGTCATTTTTACAACTGCTGAAAGAATAAGTCAAAGAAAAAGAAACACAAGAAAAGAGGCAGCAGCAAGGCCAACACTTGAAAGTGCAGAACTAAGTCACTGCCAAAAATTCAACACAATTATCTCCACGAGGCAGTGTTAATTCCCGTCCTTCACGTATATTAAGTTCTGAAGAGCAACGTGAATGGCCATGGAAACAAAATTCTATTTGACTCTATAGTTGAAGAGTAGCTGCATAAAAAAACTAAAAGCCAGGCTTCCCTGGTGGCGCAGTGGTTGAGAATCTGCCTGCCAATGCAGGGGACACGGGTTCGAGCCCTGGTCTGGGAAGACCCCACGTGCCGCAGAGCAGTTGGGCCCGTGAGCCAAAATTACTGAGCCTGCACATCTGGAGCCTGTGCTCTGCAACAAGAGAGGCCACGATAGTGAGAGGCCCGCACACCGCGATGAAGAGTGGCCCCCATTTGCCACAACTGGAGAAAGCCCTCGCGCAGAAACGAAGACCCAACACAGCCATAAATAAATAAATAAACAAATACTTTTAAAAAAAACCCAAAAAACTAAAAGCCAAGTACATTTTTTAGAGCCCAAGGAAGTGATATTATGAGACCAAATCACAAATACATATGTTCATCTGTATAAAAATTCCAAAGAATACTCGGTCTTGCAAAAGCTCATCTAAATGACAATTCACAAAAAGAGAAGCCCAAGAATACTTGATGAGTAAAGATTTTAAAAGGTAAAATGAGATGAGAACATCTGAAAAAGGGGAATCAGAAGTCTAAAGAAGTTACCTATCAAATTCAATCAAGATTATTAGTCTCTTGGTTTATTCCATTTACACAAGAAAAGAAATGGAAAAATAGTGCCTTGGGTCTCTGTAACGTGTACCCAGCACCTTTTTCCCAGATTGTTTTGTTTGCCACTGTGAGCAGGAAGCTGTCCTTGACTTTCTTTACTGCGTTAGAGCTGATGTCTATGGGAGTTAGAGGTTGAAGACAATGTCTCCACACATGAGACTGTAAACATAGAAACAATTGAGCTGCTGTTTGAATGTAGTTTAGCTTCCTGAACCCCAAAAGAAAAGTCACTCTCTTTCTGAAACCTCAGCCACTTTGGAGACTTGATGTGATGGAGTCACAGTGAAATGAATCTCGCCAAAGTCATTTTGGAAACTGGCTATCAGTTCCTTCATTTCCACACAAAAACACTTTTTGTACCTTTTCATTCAAAAAGCGGACTTGGTGCTACAAGCTTCCAGTAAACAGTCTACTTGTTTTATTTTTCAAGATAGCATTAAGTGTAAGTTTGGCAATATATTTCAAATGTTGTGTCTACAAAAAGCAGGGCTTTTAAGAGAAGTGTCCTGGAATCCTCTGGAAACACTAGAGTTGTTTCTTTTATTTGTTTGTCAAGTTGTAAAGTCAAGTCTGGACGTTTTGCCATTGGCTTTAGTGCCATCAATGGTATAAAGAGGTATTTGGGGCTCTTTCTTTCAGAGGTGTGTTTAACACTCTCCAGAGAACAGCCTGCCATGGGAAGTGCTCAGTTAATCACCAGGGATGGGAAAGACTTTAGTGACAAGAGCTAATCGCATACTTGTCAGAACCTAGGAGAGTAGCTGCAATGTCATTTCCCACAAAACTCCAACAGTCACTCTAACTTGGGCTTCGTATTATCATCCTTAGTCTTTATTTCATGATATTTTACCATGAATATGCTGACACTGCTGCAAGGAGACCAGAGATCACCAGAAGGCAGAAAGTTATAGGAAAATTGAAATACATTTAGAGAAATATTGGTGGAATGTTACTAATACAACGTTATTGTTTTACTCAGGTGATTCTTGGAATACGTGCGGAATTCATGTGGCTAAACAGAAATGCCAAGGAGAAAATACTGTTGAGGGTTTGAATCTTTAATTTTGCCTAGATATTCTGGCTCTGATTACATACTATCTAGGTATTCATTGCAGCAGTTAATGTTTAATCTAAATTTTGGAGACACTGAATGGATAAACCAATTATTTCTCTGTTAGAAAAAGCAAGCATTATACTTAAACTTTGGATATTGGAGAAATCAATCCAAATCCATTTCTGAATCTCATGAAGAAACTATAGAGTCTTATGCTCAGATATCATATTTCAAACAATCTTATTTGAAGTATAATAAACAAATGCCCTTATTATTTTACAAGGGGCATACATAATTCAGTGTTCATTAAGTCGTTTCATTTATTTCGTAGGATTTAAGTAAAAAGAAGTAGCATTGGACAGGAGAGGACAGTCCTTGTCCTTGTATTTAGGTCAATAAAATGTGAAACTTGTTAAATTATTTTCAGAAATTTAAATAAACGAGTTCAGTGAAGCGTGCTTTTTTGTCTACAGGAAATTGGAGAAACACATACTTCAGACTAATGTGTAATGACAACGTTAACTGCAATTAGCACCCTAAACATATTATTGTCCAAACAACAAAAGTGGTAACTGTTGACCTTAAACAGAGCATTTGTTTGCTTTCCTGTCCTCTTTTTTTGAGAATGTCAATTAATGTAACATAAATGCTGGAAACAATCAAAGTAGAAAGCTCTTTACTCTGGTATTCAAATTCAAATACAATTTTTGCCAAGTATAAGGACAATGCTGGAATGTAATTAAGACACACATATAAAAGTTTCCTAATCACATAATTGGCCTCGTCTTTTTAAATTTCCATTTAATAATAATGATTTTCTAATAAGATTACCAGTAAGAATGTTATTACCCCCACCATATATTGGGTAGAAAGCAACTGCTTGAAGATTTCAACTTAATACAACATGTAACCCATGTTTAAGCAGCCATGATACAGATTGACAGTTTTAGCAACACTGCTTTATTGGGGTAGGTGTGGTATGACAAGAAAATACCATACACAATAGCACAGAAAACAGAAGGGTGTTTATTTTAGAAGGAATTCTCACATGTGGTGGGTGACAGGCATAAGTATATGACCAACTTCCAGAATAAAAGAAAAGAAAATATGATGACCCAGAATGAAAAGAATTTTCTTTCATTTTCTCTTGGTTGAGGAAATGGCTGTGCCAGTGCAAAAACTGCAGAGCAATCAATGAAGCTCTATTTATAGCTGAAGACATGCAAGACAGGGCAACCCATGGGTCTTGAATGGGGGCAGAAGATGCAAACAATCTAGGCCTTGGAAACTTGTCTTATTGTTATAGTCTATCTGCTTCTATTGTTCTGGCTCCATCCTTGGTATCATCTGTATGTTTTTGATTTGATGTTCATTCTCTCTACTCCAGAAATTTAATCATCTGTCTCAGAGTTTTATTCTTTTTGGCCTTTTATTTTTTATGCTGGATGATTTTTCTCTGGTTTATCCTACCACAGTCTGTTTCTCTAAGCTTTCTCTAGTCACATTTTCACTCTTTAATGCACCCCAACATGGATCTTGATTGTCTTGTGTTTTTTTCTTTCTTGATTGTTTTTGTATTTTGACCACTGTCTCTGCCTTCCTTCCAGGCCGTTCTCAAATTGATACTTTGCTTCTCTATTTTAGAACATATGTATCCTTGCATCTTCTTTAAAGGAACAACACTCAAATGTCTTCTAATACATTCTCCTAATTTTTAAGCCAAAATATTATCACAGATTAGCTTTTTTGATACCAAGCATTCATTCATCTGTGAAAGACATCAGCTAAGAGGTATGGGTCCTCTGGAGGAGACCTTCCATGTGTTTTATGCAATGCAGTAACTGAAAGAATATATCCAGTGAGTTCTCTGCTGTTACAGCTTTACAGCTTCTGTCTCTGTGTCTCACACTGATTGTTAACTACACATCCAAAGGCGCCATGTGTTTCCACCCATCTCTTTCTTTTCCTATCTATGCTGTACTGAAATTTAACTCTAAATGGGTTTAGAAATATATATATATTTGTTTTTTGACAAAGGATGAGGCATCAGTTTTATGCTGTTCTTGTTCACATAAAAGGCAGCTGCCTGCCTTTTTGGCAAGCACTCCCCCTGATTCACAGAGGTGGTAGCACCCTTTTTGGCAAGCACTCCGCCTGGTTCATAGAAGTAGTAGCATACAAAGAGTGAGTCCATGATTGTCACATCTTCTTGGAGGATCTCAGTAATGTTCTATTTGAGACGGTAGAGATTTGAGTGGTTATTCCAAAACTGTTCCTTTAAATACATTCATCTCTGTTGAATCCAGTCAATGAAGAGTCAAACATGAAGTTTCTTTTTTACTAGTATTTCCAGTTTTTATCCTTTTGTGAATTTTCATACACATCTCATGGGAACACTGGAAACAACAGATCGGGTATTTCTAATCTGCTACTGTATCTACCAGAGAGTTTTTAGTAATTTTGTCAAAATGATTGTTTCACATTTTCACTCGTGGTCTTCAAGACTGTGCCCTCCCTATTGGCCAACCCATATACTTATGCATGTGTTGAAAATGTGATTTGTTAAAGTGACCAAAGGTCTGTATTATTTGCTAAAGTGTCCAAATATTATTGTGTTAGACACATGTCTCCTAGCAAAAGCCACTGTTTTTTTGGATTGTATTCACCAGTTTCAATTAGTGTGAAGGTTAAAAAAAAAGTGGCGATTCAGTCTGTTGAAAGCCAAGACAAAACCAATTTATTGCATGTACTCTATGAAGGCAAATGAATGTGTAGAGTTTCCTGGGATAAACAAACCCTCCAAAATAGGGATATATAGATTGCCCGTTTGAGACTCCCAGTGGAGTAATATATTTAGGGAAGATACTGATTCACTGGAGTCATCACCTGATAAAATTGGAGAGTTAAGCTTCAAAATACAAATGCTAGGTGTTTAGTTTCCTTTTGCTGCTGTAACAGATTACTACAAAACTAATGGCTTCGAACAATGCAAATATATTGTCTTATAGTTCTGGAGATCAGAAGTCGGAATGGGTTTCATTAGGCTAAAATAAAATTGTCGACAGGGCCCATTCTGGATGCTCTTAGGGAGAATCTGTTTTTCTACCTTTCCAGCATCTCAAGGCTGCCGCAGTGCTTGGCTCGTAGCTCTGCATCCCTCCAACACCTGCCTCCACTGTCCTGCATCCTTCCTTCCCTCATCATCACATCACCTTCTCTGACTCTGACCCTCCTGTCTAACTCTTATTAAAAGACTCCTGTGATTATATTGGGCCCATCTGGAGAATCCAAGATAATCCCCTGATTTCAAGATCCTTAATCACATCTACAAAGTCCCTTTTGTCATGTAAGGTAACACATTCACAGCTTCTAGAGATTAGGATGGGATGTGGACATCTTCTGAGGGACTATTATTCATCCTACCATGCTAGGGAAATTAGAAAACCCTTGAGGAAACAGGAAGAACAACTCCATGATAATATTAAATTTTCAGAAGTTCCAGAAATATCCTTATTACTTTGTACATTGGGCTGACCACCGATACCTGTAAGCATTGTATACTAACACTGATATCCATGAGTGTGTGTGTGTGTGTGTGTGTGTGTGTGTGTGTGTGTAAGAGAGAGAAAGAGAGAGAGAACATACGTGGTGGAAATAACTGACTAACAGGAGTAATCTTTATATGAGCATCCATACTTTGTTGGAATCAATAAATATTTCAGTCACTAAAAGATGTAGGGTAGATATATATAAACTTTCTCTTTTTTAAAAAATTAGAACTGTTCTTTTACCGTTTGCAAGACAACTTTCACAGATCCTTCTAGGTTACTTTGGAGACATGATAATTATAAAAGGAGACTTGCCATCACAAAATTATCAGAGATCTTCACTGTTCATCACATTCTTTAGAGAGAGAATCTGAATTCAGCTACCATCTGGTGAGTTAGTGGCAGAACAGAACAAGAGTCAAACTTCTAGTTTCAAATTTAGTGTTTCATTATAAAGACAGGACTGATTTACCCCTAGGCCAGATCTAAACTATATTTAGTATCTTTGTCTGGTTTTGGTATCAGGGTGATGGTGGCCTTGTAGAATGAGTTTGAGAGCGTTCCTTTCTCTGTAATTTTTTTTGGAAGAGTTTGAGAAGGATGGGTGTTAGCTCTTCTCTAATTTGATAAAATTCACCTGCGAAGCTCTCTGGTCCTGGACTTTTGCTTGTAGGAAGATTTTTAATCACAGTTTCAATTTCGTTACTTGTGATTGGTCTGTTCATACTATCTATTTCTTCCTGGTTCAGTCTTGGAAGGTTATACCTTTCTAAGAATTTGTCCATTTCTTCCAGGTTGTCCATTTTATTGGCATAGAGTTGCTTGTAGTAGTCTCTTAGGATGCTTTGTATTTCTGCGGTGTCCGTTGTAACTTCTCCTTTTTCATTTCTAATTTTATTGATTTGAGTCCTCTCCCTCTTTTTCTTGATGAGTCTGGCTAATGGTTTATCAATTTTGTTTATCTTCTCAAAGAACCAGCTTTTAGTTTTGTTGATCTTTGTTATTATTTTCTTTGTTTCTATTTCATTTGTGCTCTGATCTTTATGATTTCTTTCCTTCTACTAACTTTGGGTTTTGTTTGTTCTTCTTTCTCTCATTCCTTTACGTGTAAAATTAGATTCTTTATTTGAGATTTTTCTTGTTTCTTAAGGTAGATTGTATTGCTATAAACTTCCTTCTTAGAACTTCTTTTGCTGCATCCCATAGGTTTTGGATCATCGTGTTTTCGTTGTTATTTGTCTCTAGGTATTTTTTTATTTCCTCTTTGATTTCTTCAGTGATCTCTTGGTTATTTAGTAACGTATTGTTTAGCCTCCAAGTATTTGTGTTTTTTACATTTTTTCCCCTGCAATTTACTCCTATTCTCATAGCGTTGTGGTCGGAAAAGATGCTTCATATGATTTCAATTTTCTCAAATTTACTGAGGCTTGATTTGTGACCCAAGAGGTGATCTATCCTGGAGAATGTTCCATGTGCACTTGAGAAGAAAGTATAATCTGCTGTTTTTGGATGGACTGTCCTATAAATATCGCTTAAACCTTTCCGGTCTGTGGACCAACATCAGTGATAACTGTGATTAAAAATCTTCCAACAAACAAAAGCCCAGGACCAGATGGCTTCACAGGCGAATTCTATCAAACATTTAGAGAAGAGCTAACACCTATCCTTCTCAAACTCTTCCAAAATATAGCAGAGGGAGGAACACTCCCAAACTCATTATACGAGGCCACCATCACCCTGATACCAAAACCAGACAAAAATGTTACATAAAAAGAAAACTACAGGCCAATATCACTGATGAACATAGATGCAAAAATCCTCAACAAAATACTAGCAATCAGAATCCAACAGCACATTAAAAGGATCATACACCATGATCAAGTGGGGTTTATCCCAGGAATGCAAGGATTCTTCAATATACGCAAATCAATCAATGTGATACACCATATTAACAAACTGAAGGATAAAAATTATATGATAATCTCAATAGATGCAGAAAAAGCTTTCGACAAAATTCAACATCCATTTATGATAAAAACCCTCCAGAAATTAGGCAGAGAGGGAACTTACCTCAACATAATAAAGGCCATATATAACAAACCCACAGCAAACATCATTCTCAATGGTGGAAAACTGAAACCATTTCCAATAAGATCAGGAATAAGACAAGGTTGCCCTATCTCACCACTATTATTCACCATAGTTTTGGAAGTTTTAGCCATGCCAATCAGAGAAGAAAAAGAAATAAAAGAATACAAATAGGAAAAGAAGGAGTAAAACTGTCACTGTTTGCAGACGACATGATACTATACATAGAGAATCCTAACGATGCCACCAGAAAACTACTAGAGCTAATCAATGAATTTGGTAAAGTTGCAGGATACAAAATTAATGCACAGAACTCTCTTGCATTCCTATACACTAACAACAAAAGATCAGAAAGAGAAATTAAGGAAACAATCCCATTCACCATTGCAACAAAAAGAATAAAATACCTAGGAATAAACCTACCAAGGGAGGTAAAAGACCTGTACTCAGAAAACTATAAGACACTGATGAAAGAAATCAAAGATGACACAAACAGATGGAGAGATATACCATATTCTTGGATTGGAAGAATCAGTATTGCAAAAATGACTATACTACCCAAAGCAATCTACAGATTCAATGCAATCCCTATCAAATTACCAATGGCATTTTTTACAGAACTAGAACAAAAAGTCTTAAAATTCGTATGAAGACACAAAAGACCCTGAATAGCCAAAGCAATCTTGAGGGAAAAAGATGGATCTGGAGGAATTAGACTCCCTGACTTCAGACTATACTACAAAGCCACAGTAATCAAGATGGTACTGGCATCAAAAACAGAAATATAGATCAATGGAACAGGATAGAAAGCCCAGAGGTAAACCCACACACCTATGGTCAACTAATCTACGACAAAGGAGGCAAGGATATACAAAGGAGAAAAGACAGTCTCTTCAATAAGTGGTGCTGGGAAAATGGGACAGCTACATGTAAAAGAATGAAATTAGAACACTCCATAACACCATACACAAAAATAAACTCAAAATGGATTAAAGACCTAAATGTAAGACCAGACTCTTAGAGGAAAACATAGGAAGAACACTCTTTGACATAAATCACAGCAAGATCTTTTCTGACCCACCTCCTGCAGTAATGGAAATAAAAACAAAAATAAACAAATAAGACTTAATGAAATTTAAAAGCTTTTGCACAGCAATGGAAACTATAAACAAGATGAAAAGACAACCCTCAGAATGGGAGAAAATATTTGCAAACAAATCAATGGACAAAGGATTAAACTCCAAAATATATAAACAGTTCATGCAGCTCAATATTAAAAAAACAAACAACCCAATCCAAAAATGGGCAGAAGACCTAAATAGACATTTCTCCAAAGAAGACATACAGATGGCCAAGAGGCACATGAAAAGCTGCTCAGCATTCCTAATTATTAGAGAAATGCAAATCAAAACTACAATGAGGTATCACCTCACACCAGTTAGAATGTGCATCATCAGAAAATCTACAAACAACAAATGCTGGAGAGGGTTTGGAGAAAAGGGAACCCTCTTGCACTGTTGGTGGGAATGTAAATTGATACAGCCACTATGGAGAACCCTATGGAGGTTCCTTAAAAAACCAAAACTAGAATCACCATATGCCCCAGCAATCCCACTACTGGGTATATACCCAGAGAAAACCATAATTCAAAAAGACACATGCACCCCAGTGTTCATTGCAGCACTATTTACAATAGCCAGGTCATAGAAGCAACCTAAGTGTCCATCAACAGACGAATGGATAAAGAAGATGTGGTACATATATACAATGGAATATTAGTCAGCCATAAAAAGGAATGAAATTGGGTTATTTGTAGAGACATGGATGGACCTAGAGACTGTCATACAGAGTGAAGTAAGTCAGAAAGAGAAAAACAATTATTGTATATCAACACATATATGTGGAATCTAGAAAAATGGTACAGAAGAACCAGTTTGCAAGGTAGAAATAGAGACACAGATGTAGAGAAGAAACGTATGGACACCAAGGGGGGAAAACCTGTTGGGGGGGTGGTGGTGGGATGAATTGGGAGGATGCGATTGACATGTATACACTAATATGTATAAAATAGATAACTAATAAGAACCTGCAATATAAAAAAAATAAAATTAAATAAAAATTTTTTTTAAAAGTTAAAAAAAACCCAACTATATTTAGCTGTAAACATCTAACAGATGCCAAAATGTATAATCTTATTTGACAATTTGGTTTGCAATATGTGTTGAGAGATTTAATCAAAAGTGAGTTACGTCCTTGAGAATTCTATCTAGCTAAGCTTAAGTACTAGTAATATAAATTACACTATAAAGTTACAGTTATACCTCAAGATTATAGAAAGTAATAACCTTGCTGAGGGTAAAGAAAACAGAAATACGCACTATTGCTACTAATAGGGACAGACAGATTCATCTATTTTAAATAGAGGAGATGCCAGTAAAGTTATATGAATTACAGAATCAGAAGGGCAGAGATTGTTACTTCATGCTATTAACAAATAGATATTCAGATATGTTGGGGCACTACCATTTAAGGAAGAAATTCAAGATTTCAAATGTTTGAAGAACTTTCACAGATTATATAGATTATAATGTTAAAATCTCATTTTGTTGCATTGTTAGACATGGTAAGCATAGAAAGTACATAAAAAGATACATACAAAAACCTTAGTCTTTACCTCTTGGGTGTAGCAATAGAGAATCTTTTTCCTTTGTATTATTCAGAATTTTCATAATTTTATGCATTAATATTTTTATACTGATAAAATTAAAAATGATGGTTAAAAGTTAAAGTAGTTTGTAAGGAGTTAACTAGGTGTTACAAAACACTAGGTGTTACAAAACACTTTTTAAAAATAACTATGTGATTATTGTTAAATTTTTTAATTTTATTTATTTATTTTTGGCTGCATTGGGTCTTCGTTGCTGCGTGCGGGCTTTCTCTAGTTGCAGTGAGCGGGGGCTACTCTTCGTTGCAGTGCACGGGCTTCTCATCGCGGTGGCTTGTCCTGTTGCAGAGCATGGGCTCTAGGCACACGGGCTTCAGTAGTTGTGGCACGTGGGCTCAGTAGTTGTGGCTCATGGGCTCTAGAGCACAGGCTTAGTAGTTGCGGCGCACGGGCTTAGTTGCTCCGTGGCACGTGGGATCTTCCCAGACCAGGGCTCAAACCCATGTCCCCCTGCATTGGCAGGCGGATTCTTTACCACTGTGCCACCCGGGAAGCCCCCTATGTTATTTTTAATTTGAAAAGATACATGCACCCCAATGTTCATAGCAGCATTACTTACAATTGCCAAGATATAGAAGCAACCTAAGTGTCCTTATCTAGATGACTCGATAAAGAAGATGTGGCACATACATATATATATATACAATGGAATACTTACTACTCAGCCATAAAAAGGAACAAAATTTTGCCATTTGCAGCAACCTGGATGGACTTGAAGGGCATTATGCTAAGTGAAATAAGTCAGACAGAGAAAGACAAATTCTGCATGATATCACTTATATGTGGAATCTAAAAAATACAACAAATTAGTGAATATAACCAAAAAAAGAAGCAGACTCACAGATACAGAGAATAAGCTAGTGGTTACCAGTGAGTGGGGAGGGGCAATATAGGGGTGGGAGAGTGGGAGGTACAAACTATTGGGTGTAAGATAGGCTACAAGGATGTATTGTACAGCACAAGGACTAGAGCTACTATTTTGTAATAACTGTAGAATGTAATCTTTAAAAATTGTATAAAACTTTTTAAAAATTAAAAAAAAGAACAGAAAACCCTACGTGTAAAAGCCTCTAATATTGGGTATTGTAATACTAATTATATATAGCTTATAGATCAAGATTATTAGGTGTTTGTGTTTAATATATAAGCTCTGATAACCAGAATTTAGAGTCTACAGGACTGAAGACAAAGAGATAGGCTGAAATAAGGCAAAGACACGTGTGAACCACTAAGATTATTCCTGAAACCTTAGCAACATGCAATGGTAATTTATTTTAGAGCACATGGCATAGATATAGAGTAGATTATAAACAAACAAACAAATAAATACACACATACCATGTGTACAGTCGGTAAACTACAAAGTATACTTTTTGTTTATTTTATAATGTGAGTTTCACTTTCAGAGGAAAGCGCTGCTTATATCAACACCAAATTTCAGAGAAGGGCCTCAGGCCTTTAGGTATTGCTAATGACGAGCAGCTACACCACTACTGCAGTCAAAGCTGAAAGAAAGTAGACCATGTACACACCCCATCCTCAAATGAGGAGCGTCCCAATAAGTATTTTACTTTGCGTGTTCCATCCCCCAAACTGAAAAATGGATGGAAAAAAAGCATGATTTAAAATTAAGTAATATTTTGCTGTTGCCATTGTTTTGATGCAACCCTTGCCAATCAGCCACATCAAAAGAATCAAAGAATTCTTTAATTCCCAAATAATATTCATAGGAGACATTCATTAACCTTATCAAATACCTGAGTCCTCCATTTCTCCTATTGTATCCAAATTTCATCTATCTCCTCACCTTTTCCTTTGCTATTGTTGAACTGAAAGATTTATGACAATAGCAATTGACTGAAACAAAACCGGCATTAATAAACTTACTGTAAATCTACTCTTTGTCCTTCATGAGAGATTTTGTTAAAAAAAATAAGTAAGCATCACTTTTTAATGATTTTAGAAGAGCTGGACTACATTTTCAATTTAATCCCTCAAAATCGTAGAACATTTTTCTAGTTTATTGAGGGATGGTTTTACTTTCCTATTATTTTTTTGGTCAATCTTCGAACTTCCACTAAATTATCACCTATTCTAACCTCTCTAATGGCTTACCTCTTTTATTTACATTAAAAATGTTAATCTTTATCAGAATTTACCCAGTGGATAGCAACAGTGGATTTCTAAATGTTGAGATAATCCACTCCAGGTTTCATTTGCAAACAATGAAAAGCAACTTCAACTAAGTAGTTCTGTCAGACATAGACAATGACTGTTCTCTTATAAACTAAACAAAAAATGTTTATTATGATGCATGTCTGTCACTCCACATATATTCTTCAAACTCATTTAAATTATTTACAGTTTTCTAAGACTGTTTTGAACAGACAAAGAATGTGAATATTGCTTGGTATTTTAAGTGCTTTTCCATATCTCAAGGCACAGACCCTTTTACAATGGGTCAGGAATGGAATGATGATCTGGAACGGAGCCAGGGGCAGTAATGAGGAGATGGCCAAGCCTGGGTAAGGGGATTTGAAGACAAAACATGGATTAACAGCAGTAATGAGGAGGTGGCCAAGCCTGGGTAAGGGGATTTGAAGCCAAAATATGGATTAACAGCAGTAATGAGGAGGTGGCCAAGCCTGGGTAAGGGGATTTGAAGACAAAACATGGATTAACAGCAGTAATGAGGAGGTGGCCAAGCCTGGGTAAGGTGATTTGAAGCCAAAACATGGATTAACAGCAGTAATGAGGAGGTGGCCAAGCCTGGGTAAGGGGATTTGAAGCCAAAACATGGATTAACAGCAGTAATGAGGAGGTGGCCAAGCCTGGGTAAGGGGATTGGAAGACAAAACATGGATTAACAGCAGTAATGAGGAGGTGGCCAAGCCTGGGTAAGGGGATCGGAAGACAAAACATGGATTAACAGCAGTAATGAGGAGGTGGCCAAGCCTGGGTAAGGGGATTTGAAGACAAAACATGGATTAACAGCAGTAATGAGGAGGTGGCCAAGCCTGGGTAAGGGGATTTGAAGACAAAACATGGATTAACAGCAGTAATGAGGAGATGGCCAAGCCTGGGTAAGGGGATTGGAAGACAAAACATGGATTAACAGCAGTAATGAGGAGATGGCCAAGCCTGGGTAAGGGGATTGGAAGACAAAACATGGATTAACAGCAGTAATGAGGAGATGGCCAAGCCTGGGTAAGGGGATTGGAAGACAAAACATGGATTAACAGCAGTAATGAGGAGATGGCCAAGCCTGGGTAAGGGGATTGGAAGACAAAACATGGATTAACAGCAGTAATGAGGAGGTGGCCAAGCCTGGGTAAGGGGATCGGAAGACAAAACATGGATTAACAGCAGTAATGAGGAGATGGCCAAGCCTGGGTAAGGGGATCGGAAGACAAAACATGGATTAACAGCAGTAATGAGGAGATGGCCAAGCCTGGGTAAGGGGATCGGAAGACAAAACATGGATTAACAGCAGTAATGAGGAGATGGCCAAGCCTGGGTAAGGGGATTGGAAGACAAAACATGGATTAACAGCAGTAATGAGGAGGTGGCCAAGCCTGGGTAAGGGGATTGGAAGCCAAAACATGGATTAACAGCAGTAATGAGGAGATGGCCAAGTCTGGGTAAGGGGATTTGAAGACAAAACATGGACTAACAGCAGTAATGAGGAGATGGCCAAGCCTGGGTAAGGGGATTTGAAGACAAAACATGGATTAACAGCAGTAATGCCTCTTGCATCCATTACTTCACAACAAGAAGCAGTGAAAATCCTAAGGGGGCAAAAGAAGTCTGGGATAGGGTACAGGTCACGGACTGTACAGAGGTGTCAGTAGCGTACAGCTGCCAGTACATTTTTCGAAAGCTGAAAGTATAGTTTATTTGTTGACTGTGACAAATGGTCCTCAGCACCAGTATGGGGTATGGCAGTACCAAAATGTTGTGTGACATATATTAATATTACTTTATTTAAACAGGATAGGAGTTTACGTGGTTTTAATATCATGATTGAAATGATTACGTATTGGTGATTGAAATGTAGAAATTTTCTGTTAAGAAATTCCCCCCAAAAGAAATGTCAAATATATTGGTAACCAGGGAATTCTTCAGAATGAATAAAAGCAGAGGAGAGGGAGAGAAAATAATCAAGTAATTCAAGGATTTTAACCTAGATTTCGCAGTACTTCTTGGAGGCCTATAGCTGGGTCCTAGATCACAAAGTAGCGTAAGCAGAATGATACCTTCCTCTCTAAGATATGTCCATGCCCCAATCCCAGGAAGCTGTGAATATGTTATATTCCATTGCAAAAGGGACTTTGCAGATGTGATTAAGGGTGTGGATCTGGCAATGTCGAGATTCCTTTGGATTATTCAAGTGAGGAATTCCTGCAAGGACCAGAAAGAGGACCACAGGAAATGAAGGCATCCCCAGGTGACAGGAAACAGAGACTTCAGTCCTATGATCTCATGGGACTGAGTGCTGCCAACACCTGAATGAGTACAGGTCCCTGCAGCGCCTATAGAAAGGAGCACAGCTCTTCTCACATCTTGGTTTTAGCCCAGTAAGATCTTTACTGGACTTCTACCCCCAGAGCTGTAAAATAATAAATTTGTATTGTTTTAAGTCACTAAATTTGTGGTAATTTGTTTTGGAAGGAATAGAAGACCAATACACAAGGGTTTCCTAAACTTGTATGCAATATTTGGTATATTTGTGTGGTCATTTTTCTGATGAAAGAAGCTGTATATTTCATCAGTCTTTTAAGAGTCAATGAGATAAACAACAAGGACCTACTGTATAGCACAGGGAACTGTATTCGATATCTTGTAATAACCTATAATGGAAAAGAATCTGAAAAAGAAATATATATATGTATACTATATACATATATATATTTACTGAATAACTTTGCTGCACAGTTGAAACACTGTAAATCAACTATACTTCAATTTAATGAAAAGAGTCAATGACACACCATAAAAAAAGCAAGAACGAGTGAACTCTATCATCCTTCCCCATATTGCAGCGGTAAAAACATCTGCATTCACTGTGAAAGCAGAACATTTCTCATTTTACATATTCAACTGAGAAACTTGGGTTTTGCGACAAACACCTCAACGCAGGAGCACCCAGCGCACTATCCCCTCCCCTCCCCTCCCCTCCCCTCTCCTCTCCTCTCTTTTCTTCTGCCTTGCCTTCCATACCTCCAAACCAAGCAACATTTGGTGCTTATTTATTACATTTCCTGTGAACTGTGAGATATTGTGGATACTCAGGGGTGGATTGTGAGTTCCTACAGAAGAGCATCTTTTTGTTTTGTTCTGTTTTTTTCTTTCAACTCTCTACTGTGCCTAGCACTGGTAAATTCTATTAAAATATTCACATGATTGAATCAAAACGTAAGGTCCTATATCAAGACAGTGACCTGGACTACATACCATGTGTAATTCTGTCCACACCAGTGATACAGTCTATGCATTTGTTTATTCTTTATATATCTAACTCATTATTTTCTGCAAAAAAAATAGGAGAGTTCCCAGATTTCTACGGGAAAAATATCTCATTGCCCTCAGATTAATTTCCAAGATAAGAGTCTGGATGGATCGTGGGGAAATAATGGTATAGGAGCTTTGATATTTCCCACTGATCACCTTGACTCTCTCTGGGATGTTTTCTATTTCTCTAAGGCCTAAATCCACCCAGGTTCCAGGGGAATATAGTTAATGTTCAGATATGTAATCAGAAGCTTAGTGATATTTATTAAACAGACATTATAGACCAAACCCTATTTGGATAAACCACAAGATTCACAGATAGAAAGAAACCCTAGGGGTAAATGAATACATTAAAAGTTAAATGGGGGGCTTCCCTGGTGGCGCAGTGGTTAAGACTCCACCTGCCAATGCAGAGGACACAGGTTCGAGCCCTGGTCCGGGAAGATCCCACATGCCGCAGAGCAACTAAGCCCATGCACCACAACTACTGAGCCTGCATTCTAGAACCCGTGAGCCACAACTACTGAGCCCGTGTGCCACAACTACTGAGCCAGCGCCTAGAGCCCGTGCTCCGCAACAAGAGAAGCCACGGCAATGAGAAGCCCACGCACTGCAATGAAGAGTAGCCCCCGCTAGCCGTAACTAGAGAAAGCCCGCGTGCAGCAATGAAGACCCAACACAGCCAAAAATAAATAAAATAAATAAATTTAAAAAAAAATTAAATGGGGGAGGTTAGATGAGAATTTGATAGTCTCATTTTCTAACTAGGTTATTTCAGAATGACTTGAAATTATGTAGTGAATGAGAGAGGATGATGACTGACAATGACTTTGCACGCAGTAATCTGCTTCCTATTCAATCTTATTTAAATATTTTCACAGGATATCTGGAATTGATAAAGTGTTAATAACAGGTGCAGAAGTTTCTCCATAAAGTGTGCAGACGTGTGCTGAGCACCCATACAAATGGAAAGTGAGGGGAAAAAAGCCTAGAGAAGTTGGAAATATGGTGAAAATTTTAAAAAATGAGATTCAACTTGAAATAATGTGAGGAAGTGTGTCTGCAGAAAAATAATCAGAAACAGGCATTCAGTGGAAGGGAGACAACTGGAAAGCTGTCAAACCGAACAGGACAGAGGGGAGAGGACACCAGATGATAAATTAGATAGCACTGAAACACTGTGACAATTTGGAGAAAAAAACTAAAAATCACCTTGGCAGCCACAGGATGTTTCCAAACAAGAAAGTACACCTGAACTAGAATTCACTTTGAGATGGTATTTTCTCTTTTTCTATGTTGAAGAAATCAGAGGAACAGGAAGGCATTCAAAAAAGAACAGCAAATACAATTAAGAGTCTAACGGGTTTGATTTATATAGTGAGAGGGAAGAAATAAAATGTGCAATCCTTGGCTAGGGACTTCTAGAGAGAACATAATTGTCCAGCGTCCTTAAAGAATTTACATGCTGAGTCAATAGAGAGTGATTTAGTTCAATAAAAGGGAATATAGGCAGAAGCACAGGGAGATGAATATAAGCTCTAATGCTGAAAACATGTTTCAAATTTTGTTGATACCGAAAACTAAAGTGTTTCAACTGGTGCTGACTCAGAGTTCTGCTGTTGTTTTTGTTGGTGTTTCTCACCTTTTTTTTTTGTTTTTCAATTTTATTTATTTATTTTTGGCTGTGTTGGGTCTTCGTTGCTGCACGCGGGCTTTCTCTAGTTGCGGCGAGCGGGGGCTACTCTTCGTTGCAGTGCACGGGCTTCTCATTGCAGTGGCTTCTCTTGTTGCAGAGCACGGGCTCTAGGCACGCGGGCTTCAGTAGTTGTGGCACGTGGGCTCAGTAGTTGTGACTCACGGGCTCTAGAGCGCAGGCTCAGTAGTTGTGGCGCACGGGCTTAGTTGCTCCGCGGCATGTGGGATCTTCCTGGACCAGGGCTTGTCCCTTGTCCCCTGAATCGGCAGGCGGATTCTTAACCACTGCGCCACCAAGGAAGCCCATTTTTCACCCTTTTTGAGAGTTATGCTAAGTGACCAAGGGAGACAGTTGTAGGAAAATTCTTTATGCCCCTGTCATTCTCTTTCTAACAGATTGAGACCTGTCCTTCATAGTACAGAAATAGCTACTGATTTTATAATCGTAGCTTTGTAATAAGTCTTGATATCTGGTAGGGCAAATCCTCCCTATTGTTGTTCTTCTTTTAAAAGACTTGGATGTTTATTTTGTCTCTTTATACATACTCTGTGTACTTACTGATTTTAATAGTTTAAACTATTATATTAGTCTGCTCGGGCTGCCAAAACAAAATATCATAGACTGGGTGGCTTAAACAACAGAAATTTATTTTCTCACATTTCTAGAGGCTAGAAGTTTAAGATTAATTATAAAACCTTAAATATACAAGAGTATCAAATGACGTCATCATGTATGGTATATTAACTTGAAGGAATAGTATTAAAGCACTAGTAAGAAAAATGGAATTGTTTAATTAGAACAGCTATAACTCCAATTATGTTAAAATAATTATGTTAATGAGAAAAAATGCATAACATACATATATATGCATATATGACACACGATGGCTACTGTTATTTTGTATGAACAGTAGAAAGTGGAAATCAAGGTATTTACTCCATTTATTTCCTTTTTCTTTAAATGCAACATTTTCATAATTTAAAAAATATAATGCCTAGAAAGAAGCATTGCAACTGTTTTTACAGAGGCTCGTTATTAAGAGTGAACAGCTTTTTTTCCAGAAATCCGTGTCACGTTGGGGATAACCTTGGTACCATATCCATTCATTTACAGATGCTTCTCATCTGTTTATTCTCTTCCGGGCACTTTTCTAAGCAACTGAACCAATTCACATGCCCAGCTGATTCTATACACCAATTGGCTTGGGACTAGGTTCCCGGACCAATCACTGGCAAATGGATGAAATTACTCTTAGCCAATCAGTGTGACCCCCAAACCAGGATTTTGTAGTAGTAAGCACTGACTTTAGAGTATTCAATCATCACTTTTATGACATATTTGTTCAATGAAAAAATTTACAAGACTCTTCACTCAGTGTAACTTATAGCATTGAATATATTAACTTCTAGCTAATTAATATTCCTAGCTTTTATAACTTAGAGGAGGAAAGATTTAAATATTTTGAAGAAATTTAGAAAGATAGCAACTGAAAAACTATAAATAAAAGTTACCTTACTTAATCTAAACAGTTTCAAATACTTTTAGTTTACCATCTTTGCCTCTCATACTCAACTATGGATTGAAAAGTTATCTATGAGAGAAAAATTAGTTATAACACATTTATTGCATAACCTAAAGAAATTTATGCCCCCAAATTTAAGTCATTCTTAATAACGGAAATAGCTAATTGACCATTATTTGTGACCAAAATCTAATTATTTGGAAGATGTGACTATAGAATTTTTCTTCAGAATTACATTTTGATATTTTTCCAAGAGATGTTGTAACCTAAATAAAACTCTTATAATGATACAAAGTTATAAACCCAATTTAGCATGTGAATCATCATGTTAGTTATACTAAACCATTATGGCTAATTCTCCTTTGAAAACTTTCCAGGAAGAACTTGATCTTTCTGTCTTAGAATATGATCCCTGTATTTAGAGAATTTAAGGGCCCTCTAGTTGAGTAACAAAAATGGAACAGATGATGTTTTAATGGCAGTTGAACTAAATATTTTGTAGCTGTTTCATAAAAAAGAAACTCTGGGGATTTCCTGCTAGTAAGTGAAGAATAAGTAAAATGTCAAACCTGCTGGTATAGGAGGTCAGAAATTATATCTGAAGTTGTCTAAAGCTATAATTGTTTCTCAGAAATAAAAGCTATGGATATGGGAAGACATTATAATAGATTTCAAAATACTCATGGTTGTTTGGTAGAATATTTGAACTTTATCTTGAAGATAAAGATAGTTACCCTTATAATAAAAGGGTATAAACTTTGTATAGTTCTTATTGAATCATGTTTTATTAAAAATTCTACAATTTAATATTATCTTACATGCATTTTGAGAGAAGGGGAAACTGAATATGGCAAATTTTCAGGGTATATTATGGACAAAATATTCAAAATCCCAGATTCCTAATCTCTGACTCATTGAGCTATGCTGTCTAGGTGAATTAACTTAGAAAGTAACCAGAAAAACTTGGTTTTAAATTACTTCTCCATTAGTCACTAGGTGTGTATTTTGCGGAAAGTGACTTGATCCTTCTAAGCCTCAATTTTCTTAACTATATAATGGATATATTAAGGCATCAGTAGATTAACTAATTTTTTGATAAGACAGCATTTATATTTTAATCAGCAGAGCCATATGCAATACCTTAAATCCATTCTGAAACAAGATATAAATTTAAAAATTAAAAATTTCTTATTTCTACTAATGTCAATTCACCTATAGTGATATTTCAGAACCTTGGGTGCACATGGGAATTCCATGGGGAGATTTAGAAATTACTGCCTGGAACTCAAACCTGAAATTTGTATTTAGTTGTCTTGGTTACGATGTAGACACCAGGATATCTAGGGATTGACTTCAAGGATTAATTATTAGAATTTATCCCTGTATAGTTTTGAATAAGAATATATATTTACTTTTAAACTTGATGAATAAGCATCATATTTAAACAGCCTCAAGTAACCACACAGCTCTAAATAGCAGGTCAAGCTTCATTGGTATTTCAATTGATTATAAGCCCCTACCAAACTCAAATTAATGATCTGTAAGGAGTATTAAATAACACAGAATAGAACTCCCCAGAAGCAATGTGCTTGGCCCTCTATTTTCTCATTCTATTCACCCCCCTGAGTGATCTCTGCATCTCCAGGCCCTTGATTACCATGTGTATGCTGATGATTTCAAATGGCCACCAGCCCAGACTCACTCCCAATCTCCATACCCATGGCCAACAGTGACACACCCAATTATATATTGGGTATATAATATCCAATTATATATCCCCAAAGCACTTCAGAACCATCATGACCAAAACTAGATTTACTCCTTTCTCCTTAAAATCCTCTCTTCCCTCTTTATTTACTATCTCATTAAATAATACCTGTTGCAGAGACTCCAAAAATAGTGGGTGGACCTCCAGCTACTACCTGTTCAGATGTCAGGACAGATGATGCCATACGTGCCTCAAGAGGGTATGAAAAGGTTTACTCATCACCTAATGAGGCTTTATGGGGAGATCAGGGGAGTCCCCAGTCAGGTCCCAGAATGTCGAGCAAACAGGGAAAGGAGACTGGTTTGGCTTTTAATGAGATTAAGGGGTGGGGCTGGGGTGAAGGTTCCCTTTTTGGGTCCAGGTCTTTAGTGGTTTGAACTTCCCAGAGGTGCTAAAGGAGAAAGAACCTGGGGTTTCTTAACAGCTCGTGAGGCAGAAGCCATCAGTCACCCTTGATTAAGGGTGAACCATAGTAATGACTCTGGCTCCATGTTTGTCGTGAATTTGGAACTTCCTGACCACTCACACAAACCCATGAAATGTATTGTAATCTAGTCAGTATACATCTTTAGTGGATCACTTTCATTCTACAATTATAAATTAACTGGTGTTATTCCTAAGAATAAATGCAGTGTAGTAGGTCTATTAAATAAGGGAACATTGGCAATCCTGCACAGACAGATAATAAACTCTAGGATACAATACTGAATTGGAATTAACGCAGAGAAATTTTAAAAAATATATGTATATATATAAGTGACTAGAGTAGTACATCTGTATCTATTTATACACACATAAAATAAAATTAAATATATTTAATATTCTATTAACTAAAAATACATGATGAATTTTAGGCCAGTTTATGGTAATCTTTGTAAAAATAGGCATGTATTACACTTGAGAAAAAGATGCTCCTATTAACTGCTGTTTCTTTAGATACTGTCCCTTGGTGATACTGAATAATTCATTAACCCTTGGGGACATAAGGTGAAATACTGAAATTGATATAAATAGTGTAAAGCTATACCACGTGAAAAATTAAACTTTTGTTTTTAAAATTTGGTCTTTAATCATGCTGTGTTCTCTAGTTAGTATCCTCATGATCTTTTCCTTCAGTTCAAATCTCAGAAGAGAAACTTTCATTGCTAAGAAGTGCCTTAGTATGTAAACCGCATGGTTTATATTACCAGAGTTGGCCAAATTTGATGAGAACAATTAATCACAATAGTTCTTACAATGGCAGAAATGGATGAACTTAATTTTTTTCTTTTTGAAAGGAAGAGAAAGGGGGGAACAAAATCTCTTAGAATTTGTTAAAACAGCTTATTGACAAATCTGTAAGACAATTATGATAAATATGTACTGTAAATTCTCTGGCAAATTATTTTATTATTGCGAGTATTTTGACCTTAGTATTAGTTTCTCTAAAAATGAATTTGACCAAAAAAAAAAAAAAAAAAGAAAACAAACTAGTGGTCTTTTGAGTAAATGAATAAAATACAGACTGAGAGTAAGGAAATAGATTTTTTTAAAAAATACCCTATAAAAATCTTTGGTTATTTTATTTTAATTCTATGTTTGTATCTATTGAAAATATATCCTAAGCAGATATTATTTTCATAAAAATATTTGATTTCTCTAAATTGAAAGAACTACTTGCATAATCCTGGAAAATACAAAAGAGGTTGCCTCAATTATGTTAGTTTAAATTATTTTCATTTGCTGTATGGACTGATATAGTTCTACCTCAATGTAGATATTTTAAGAGAACCTGACAGATAACTAGAAGAAATATCCAGTTGAATGGATTCTATTGCCAATAACATGCCAGGCTTGGCTACCCTGAAACCCTTTAACCACAAACACCTAAAGATTCTAGATAAAGTGTTACAAGTTTAATGAATGGCTTTGCTAAAGGAAGAAAAGAGAATATCCAGAAATCCTGAACAATCAGGCAAAAGAAGCCAAGTCCCAGCCAGTTGAAAACTTAGTGAAAATTGCACGCTCTTCACTAGGTTCTTTCAGGTCTACTCTGACTGCAAAAACCATTCAAATCTTCACAACAACCCCCTGAGGTGGGCACTATTATCCTAGTTAACATTACATGACTTGCCCAAGGTCACACCTTGTAAATGGCGGACGTGGAATGAGAACCTAGACAGTCTGACACTGGAGTCAGTCAACTTAACCAGCTCATGGATTACAAGTCCCTGGACGTGAGATAACAGAGCAGCCTCAAAGGCTCTATAACAGTGTTCAAAAAGATCAAAAAGTACACAGGAGTCATAATGAAGGAACAAGATAGTAAAATAAGAATAAACATATTTGAAAAAGATCTAAATAGAACTTGTGGACGTAAAAAAGAAAGTCATTGAAAGTAAAACTCATTTTACTTTAGTGAACGTTACTTGAGTAAGCTATTACCGCCAAACCTAGTGGAATGCTGAAATTACAGATTAGAATGAAGTTTGCTGTATCTGTTTTTCTGTCACCGATTTGGGAAATGAAAACACATCATATGCTTGTGTATTGTAAACTTAGAGCTTCCTAGTTTCCTGCTGCCTCAACATCCCTGCAAATAGGCTGTGAGTACCCCACCCAGATGACCGGGGGCAGCAGTGTGATAAGGCTGGCTGGCCCCTGCCACAAATAACCCATTTTGTCCTGAACGTGACCTAGTGACATCAGATACATCAAGGAAACCCGTGATGCCTTTCACGTGGGTACTCCAGCCCGACCCCCAGTAAAGCACTTGCCCAAGGGCCCCTCCCTCCCTCCCCACTTTCTCTCCCTGACCCTCCCCTTCTCCCCCTCTTCTCTCAGCTCCAACCTGCTTGGTTGAGCACGCTCCCTTGGCGCTCCTTCCATTGGCCCCCCTCTTGGTGAGCACTGACTGTCTCTCTAGGACCTGTGAGTATAATAAACTTTGTGTTCCTGCCTCTCCTGTGACCCCTCTTGTGGCCGTACCTGACTGACCATCTCATGAAAGAATATAAGACAGCTGGCTCCTAAACCTTCTTCTTCAACTTACACTTGACCATACTCCAACCACACAGGTCAGAAAATGACAATCCTACAATGTACCCAGGTGGAAGAGAACCAGATTATTGGAAAGTATTTACATTATACTGTAAGTATCCTTTGACTAATACATACATACATTAATACGTACATATAGTTTGAAAACTGGGGGTGGGCAGGGTGGGATAAAGAAAATGAATCTATTCCCTGTCTTTTTAGAAGTGGGAGAGAATCACTCAAATGATGGAATGCATTTGGATGGGCACACAAATTTACTCAAGGGAGGATATAATGGGAATAATTTTAATTTTTTAAATACTAAAATGAAAGGTCTAGGTTGATGGACCCTAGATGTTTCTCCAGATATAGTTTTGGCTAATATATTTTATTATTTCCCTGAGCTTTAAGGTTGTAATTTTTTTAATATTACTGTATCATTACTGAATTTTCAAAAGCTTACTTTTCTTATAATTAACAAAATCACATTAATAAATCACTGTACTTTTTATTCTCTCTCTCTCTCTCTCTAATATAATATACAGTCACGATAGTCAGCATGAAATAATTACAAACAGAAAAATAACCATAAATTCCAATACCTATGGGAGTAGGATGCTTTTTTTCCCCCTATTTTGACAAAGAGGCACAAACACACATTGAGATAATTTTACAGTTGAAAATCGGAATGATCACTGAGAACGTTCAGGTACCTGGGGAGATCAGGTAGCTTGCTGAAGGATGTTCTAAGGGGTAGACCTAAGAAACTAGGGTCTGTGTGAATGAAAAACTCCAACTCTTTCCCAGTCAAACGACCTCCTGAGGTGACAAGAGAGGAAGAGCGAAGATAGTAGGGCGAGAAAAGGAGGGAGGCATCTCGATGGCATTTGGAAGAAATAATTTCATCCTCTTTTGAATGCCCGGAGGGCTTTACCTGTAATTATTTAAACCCTCTCATCTCTTCAAACAAACATTAATTTTAATTATAATAAAAATATCTTCTATTATTGAGTATTATTACTTTGCCTCCACGTACCTTTTAAAGAGCATTGCATGCATGCATACACTTCCTTCGTACAGCACATTTATGAGGTTGCTGCAATTATAATTCTCAGTTTACGAATGAAGAAGAAAAAAGATTAAGTGGCCAGCCATGACCACACCTGGCAGGCAGCAACAATGCTGCCACGATTTCTTGAACAAATCAACGAATAAATAAACACTTTAATCTTTCACTACTACTGTAGTCTCTGTAAATAGCAGGCATGTTTTCTGACATATTTTATATCCTCATATTTTTCTAATTTTTTTCAACATTGATAGCAATAAGATTGTTGAGGAAAAGTAAAATTTTTTTTAAAGATTCTAAAATATGAGCTAGTGAGCAGCTCAGAAGATCATGTCAATTCTCATTAGTAACATAAGCACTTTTCATTTGACCATTTATTTCTTACCCCTTTTCATCTCATTTATAATCTGGTTTTATTCAGCTTCCTTTTCAAATCTCAAGGAATCTCTTGAGTATTTCCTGTCTCCCGTGATGCTGTGCATCTGTCCTGGGAATTCTCAGGCAGATGACTAAAGTACAGGGAGTCGGCTGACTAGCCAGAGATCACACTGGAGCTACTGAAATTTAGGATTAGAGCCTGAGGATCTCTTGACCCTGCATTTCCTCTCCCCCAACAACCATTAAGATTAATTACCTCAAAAAAAAGGAAAACCACCACAAAACCCAATAATTACTTCATTCTTCTCATGACTGAGGAACTGAATAACAGACTAATCAGACTTCAAGGATCACAATTCGATAATCAAAGGAAAGAAAGAGACACACAGCACTTTGCCTTGAAAAGGTAAATCTGAAATAAAGGCTTAGATGGGAAAACCAGAAATTGCTAAGGAAACACTAATGGCTTGCCTTAGTATCTGCAATCCGTTCCATCCTGTTCTTCATGTTCCAGAGAGATTACTCTTCGTCTTGTACTTTTCCTCAAACATGGTATCCTTGAAAGAAAAAATTAAAAAGTATCCTGTGGTGTGTTTCTTTTACTTTGAGTTATTCTAATTTAAGCTAATTTAATGCAGTTCAAATGTACATGTAATTAAGCACGTAGGAAGCTTTTCTTTAATAAGCGCAGTTAAGTTCAGAACTTTTAAGAACATCTACAAAAGAGCCTCACACTAACCTGCTGGCAAAAAGTAAATAAATGACCACACCAACTACTTAGACAATGCAATACTTGACTGAAAAGACATGCATGTACAAGAAAATAAAAGAGAAAGTACAATTTCAAATTACTTGCAGTACATAAGTCATATGGTTACAGGGGAATTTCAGCCATTTACACATCATTAATTGAAACTGAGGGAAAGGGAGGACAAGATAAGAATTTTCATCAAATGTATTAGTTTGAAGGAGAATATTAAAAGAACCTAAAGATTTTATGCATTCAAAAATGTTCCTGCTTAACATTACAATTTGCCTTAATTTTCTCTCTTTCTCTTCTTTCATTTCTCTCCTTTTCCCCATCTTGCTACGTATATTATCTTGCACAAATTGAAAGCAGAATTGTATTGAAAGAATTCCAAATTTGAAAAAATTTGTGATTGTCTTTAGTTGAGAATATACAACAGATTACTCACTTGGTCATATTTCAGGAAACCTGTCTAAGCTAATAGTTTAAAGAATTTAAAAACATTGTTACCAGTTTTTCACTACATCTTGAATATTGTAGAGATCTCTATCCTAGTTATCTTAAATGCTTCTTAACTTTTCCACCCATATCAAAATATCTCCTCTCATTTCCCTTTCCACAAATAAAAAAGCAGGAAATAAAAATCAGAAGCTTTTAATATCATACATAAATTTTTTTATAACAAATTTTGGTGATGAAGCGCTCAAATAATAAAACTATTAACTTTGATTTTAAAACAAATATTATACCTAGAGCATAAATTTATTTTGTATAAGCAATTAATGTAATGTTTCCAATTAAATGTGATATTATGCTTTTAATAAAAACTTCTGTTTTCATTTTAAAAGATAAACTCTGGGTTGTACATTTTTACAGTAAAAATAATTAACATGTTCAAGTTTCAGTTTTTAATATATTGCCAAATGTAAGCTTTATACTAATTTAAACTTTAAAAAGGTACAGTATTTAAATATATATTACAATCTTTTTATATACAACCATGAAAATAACTGTCTTAGAAGTGTCAAAAAGACTTTGGTATTTAGCATCTGTCTTTATTTCAGGTTGAAACTTTGATTATTTTTCTATAGGCTTCTTTAATTTATTTCTTCTTTTTCTTAAAAGATATCCACCTCAATAAAACTGCAACATTTTAACTGATGATCACTTGATAGATTAAAAAAGATAAAGTATATTTTGACAAGTATATATATTTTAAAATACACTATCAGTCATTTACCTTTTAAAAACTTACACGTTTAATCATGTCTAACGTACACTTTTTTTTTGATTGCCCTTAAAAACTCCCATGTCCCTCCTTTATATTTTAGCCTTTTGAGCACGGAAAAATTTCCCTGTATCCTCTCAGCTCTGGTGGAATATGTGACTCAAAGCATGCACTCAATAATTGTTTTGTGATTGCTGAACAAATGGAGTCCACATGGTTTACTATGTACATAAATTATATTGCTGCTATTATTCCTAATCATTTCCTTCAGAACATATTTAATCATGGCTTCAGTGTTGTTCATTTGTTAATTTATTCAACAAATATTTTTAAAATATTTGGATAAGGAATTGACTCTTCTTAATTAAGTAACAACAGCTATCCAATCCTCTGTGCCTGTGTTAATCTTCCTGAACATGGCTAAGCCCTTGCATTCCTAAATTTTAAGCATATGTCAGATCCATTGGCTGGGATCTGAGCTGTGGTCTTTCTTTAGCTTGTACTATCATCTTGTCATCATGCTCTGGTATGACAAAGTTCACAACTAAATGGAAAGAAAGTCTTTTGTTAATTAAATAATATATAAATGATGGCTTTCAGAGTGGCTCACTTTATAAGACAGTAGATTTCAGAAGCATCTGTCACAGAGTCTGGAGCCTTGAGTCTCATTTATTTTGCTTTGTATGTGCAAGTAGTCTGAGCTCTTTTTTACTCATCTAAAAAAAGTGAATATCTCTATCTAGGCAACACAAGATTGCTGTGTTAATTAGTTTGTGAATATGTGACAACACTAAAAAACTATAAAGTGATATTAATATAGGGATTGGCAAACTATCACCTGTGGGCCAGTTGCCTGCTTCCGTAAATAAAATTTTATTGAATCACAGGCATACCTGTTGATTTATGTATTTTCTATGGTAGCCTTCAGCTGTAACGGTAGAATTGAGTAGTTACAACAAAGACCTCAGGCATGCAAAGCCTAAAATATTTACCATTTGATCCTTTAAGGAAAAATGCTGACCCCTCCTAATAATATTAATACTAATAGTTACTACAAATAATAATAGCAACAAAAGTCAATGGGTATAACTCTAAAGGAAAATATCTGAAAAATTCAAGTGGTGATGCACTGTTTGTTTCTTTAGGAAATGAATACAGTTGATTTTGCTAACTGATCAATAAAATCAAACAGCAAGTTTTTATTTTAAGAGTAAATTTTTATTTCCAAGCTTAAATTTAACCTTTACATAAATGTGTTCCCTTGTTAATCATTATAATGACACCGAGAGCTTATTAAGCTCTCAATTTCACACCCATGTACTTAATGTTTATACTATATGTTTAATACTGATTACAAAAATTAGAAAGAATGCTGACATTAGTGTGTAATCATAAACTTAAATATATTTATGATATTTTAAATTGTGATACAGTGAACAGATGTCATCTACATTTACTTGGCTTAATTAAGACTACAGATTAACATTTCCAAGTTTTAAAATATCAGAAATGAAAATCAGTTGGATCACTTGATCTAAGGTAATTAGAGAAATATATTCACTTTATTAGATCTTTGGATTAGAGGTAATTTGAAACCAGCAGTGATCAAGCAAGATACCATATCAAAAATAATCTATCAGACATCAATAGTACTATAAAGTCATTCTTTGTAAAAGGAAGAGTCAGAGGAAGTTTTATTATGTGTAAAAGTTAGTCGTATAACTAAGTACAGACTTACATAAGATCCCAGTAAAAGGGAGGCGATACAATACAGCTTAGATGATTTATTTGGTCTTGACACTGTGTTTGTTATTTGAAGAGACTTATTCTTTAAAGGTATTTCATTTGCTGATGTATCAGTTGTGGTATACCACATTTTGAATATGATATTTCTCTGAAGAAATCAAAATAATATTTTCTTTCCTTTTGTGACATACAACAAAAAAGATTGACTTTTCAAAGATTCTAACAGTAACTGCAGCTTATAGTAATTAGGCAAAATATTCAGACTATTACATGATGTTTAAAAATAAAGCATAACCTATAAAACAGATATCCAAATGACATAGGATTGAAACAAACAGGTTTCCTAGTTTCAGAAGGTTATATATAAATCATCTTGATCTTCTGATACAAATCAAAAATTGTCCCACCTAGGATCTGCGTTCAGTGTAGAATGAATCTACTGTAATTCTAGTCTGTCTTCATGAACTTGACATGTATTGATAAACTAACAGAAAAAGACTTCTCAGAAGGAAAAACCATCACTATACTATACTTTGACTAGAAATTCAATTATTTCTTAAGATGCCATATGACTCTACTTTGGGGGATCCAACTTCTAAACTGGTGTCCTATAGACACAGGCATAGTACAGATCCATTCTTTAGGAGGCTTCTATTCATAAAAATGTTGCATACTCTTACTTTTTTCCTGATTGTACATTACTTTAGAAGAAAATCAGCTAATGGGAGAAATTTACAGGAAAAATTTTTAGGATTTCTCAGAACATTCTTAAGATGTGTCAACTTATTCTTTAATAGATTACAGAATTGTTTTTCTTTTTTAAGCAAAGCTTATTAATGCTCAAGTTGACTAGTGTTGCAAGCTTTTGGGGACTGATTATAAATGCACTGCTCTGTAATACTGATACATGACACTTAATTATGGACTTAAGCCAAAGGAGAAATATCAAAGTTAATGGTTCAAAAGTTAAAGGTCAATAAACCAGTAGTTTTCCTTTTTTAATATGCAACAAAGAGGTCTATAAATGGAGCACTAGAACAAAAGATATGTTAAAAAATAAAACATAATTCTACCCTATTTTTGGTCAAGAACATTAAAAAGCAAGAATAAAGGAGGCGTATGCTCAGAGCAGGGGGGATGAAGAAATGGCTGGACCAATCCATGTCCCTGCACCTCCACGTGGCTGCTGGGTGGGACCAGTGGGACCGGGCTCAATACTGGACAAATTAACCTCAAACAAAAAAAAAAAAAAAAAAAAGGAAAACACAAGATAATGAAGAACAAATTGAAAAGAAAACTGAGGAGGAAATTTGGTAATGTATATCAATAAAAAACCTTAATAATGTTAATATATATTAAAATCTTAATAATCAATGATTCCTAGAAAATCCTAATAATCAATGTTATCATCAGCAAACACTGTGGTTCCAAAAACAAGTAGAACAATATACTTCTTTCAAAGCTTCTCCAAAACCTTACATTCTTCACAAATGACAGTCATCAAACACGTTTGAATAATTTAAAATTATGACTATATGTGTACATATGTATATGTATATATGTGTATATATAATATATGTAATTTTTAAAAGCTGTTTTTAAAAGATTAGGTAAATGGTAGTCATTCAGAAAGTTCCCAATAAATTCAGTTTAACACTTTTCTTTGGCTACTTAACTAGCACCCTGTGTAACTAATGCAAGCAGAGCTTATTACAATTTAAATTTGTATAACAAATGTTATAACAAATTATTAATGGGTGAACCAGGATAGCTATCTTTTAAAATGTCCTTACTCCCTAATATGTCTCTGTCCTTTTAAGAATGAAAATGTGTAATTTGTATAAGGAGAAACTTCTAGTTTATGAAACACAAAGTGTCATAGAAAAGTATGTCTTTAGGAATCTGTATATTTAACAACATACATTTAACAAACAGTGACTGAGCACTTATGTGTCCTCAGGCTTTGGATGCAGCAGCAAAGCGGGCAGACAGCGTTCCTGATCTCTCACTTCCTGCTCTATGTGGAAGTCATCACATTTTCCTGTGTCCTGCCTGCTCCAATCACAAATACAGACTCAGTTTCTCAGAGGCTGCAGATGGTCACTGGCTTTGGCAGTTTAGCAGTGTTTTTCTTTCACATGGTGAATGAAGTCTTAGAGTTATTCTTCTGCTGATTACAGAAGCAGAAGGTAAGACTAAGAACATTGGGTGTATGTTAGATTCTCAAAACAAAAACAAACAAATCAGAAAACTAAAAGTGCTAAAAACAATTTTAATCAACTTTTCCAGTGACTTGGTATTATCCGTACAATATAAACTCAAACATTTGGAGTAGTTGCTTCACTTCCTGGGTTATGGCCCTACGAGGCTGTGTGGAGTTAGATGAGAGAATTGTCATTTAGAGAGTTAGCATCAAGCCAGGATAAACAGGTATTACTTAGTAATGGAGTCCCCTCATTACACACAAAAATTACACATAATTGATTATCTTTCAAACATACAGTGTGTATGAGACTACAAAATCAGTACTGCAAATTGGTTGAACTGTAATCTTCCACTTTCTCAGCTGTGTAGTTGCTTCAAGAAAATTAAGTCCACAATTTTCTCTTTCGTTTTCCTTTCTGACATTGAGTAAGTGTGATCAATAGGCTTATGTTTCATTTCATTTCATTCCCATGAGGTGATCTACAAAACCACAAACGCACCAAAAACAGAAATGACTTTATACCACTAATTCTGCTTGTTTTCATAGACCTAATCCTGGAAGTAGGAGCTGCTGATGGGCAAGTCACAGCTTGGATTTAGCCCACAGGCATATTTTGTTTAACCAGCACAATATTTTAAAAATTTGGAAATTTTGTGAATCGTTCCTAATCTTTGACTTCTCTTGAAGATCAGAAAAAATCTTTCCATATGGATCCACATTCCCATATGGTAACAAGCAGCTGGACGTGATCTGTATCTGCCACAGGCTCCACCATTCCTACTGCCTTACATACGGTGCTCTTCATTGATTCAAACTGCCTATAGGATATCTACATTTTCTGGCTTGGCTGCATTTTTCCATGACTTGGTCCCTAGCACAATTAGAACACAGCAATTAACCTTTCCCTACATATTTAATTGGTATTTCCTATTTGCTTCCTTATCAATTTTGTATTGACTAACTAGATCCATACAGCATATGATACTGAAGAGTACAAGACTATAGAGACTGAAATCTCATTTTATGAACGATGAAAACTGAAAAAGCTAGAGTTTGAGTTAGCACGTGCCCTCTGGCCACTTGTCCCCGAAGCCTGAAATCTTAACCCGGACACTGTCTGTATGCCTGTGGTTCGGTCCACTGCACAACCTGACCTATGTAGACAATTCCTTGGACAAAACTGATTCGGAGTTTTCTGGAATCCTAAATTGTAAGTACTAAACCCCTTCTGAACCTCTCTGATGTCAAGAGTTTAAGTTGAAGCATCATCATTATAAATTATAATAATCAGTTCAAATCCTATAATAATGCCTTTCAATGAAAACTAAGTTATTATTTTTAGTTTTTAAAAAAATGTGCATAATGCTAAAAATGGCATTTATCTGAAGATGGTAAAACCTCTTATAATAAATACATGCAATATGTGAGAATAATATATGTCTGCTTTTCTTACCTCTATAATCCTTTATCTACCCTGTTAACCTTCTATATTTCTTACATTGTTTGAGATGATAAACAGAAACGGTGCAGAAAGATACTTGTTTAAATTTTACAAAACCAAAGAACTGTAATGAGCCTGATTCCACTCTCCTTAGCATACGGTTTATTATATGGCATGGTAACTAAATGCATTAAAACTCTGCTCTTTGATCTGTGTTTTTAAATTTATCACTTTAGTTTTCAGGGTTTAGCATAAATGAGCTTTACTTCATTTTTAAATTTCATTTCTGACACATTATCTATAATTCAAGCATGCTGCTACCCGAAGGAAATTATTTCAATAATGTGCAGATGAAAATCTTAAAGAAAAATTCAAATTCCCAAAAGAATTATTGGGAAATGTAAATTTATCATAAAAATACAAACCACGCACATTTATGTATACGATGCTTTTCCCAACACAAATACACACTTAAACACACACACACTCACGTGCAAATCCCATTTTCAAAGATAATTTGTGTAATATTTTATATTCTCACTACAGATATGAAAGTGTTTTCTGTCGCTCAATAATGTGTCTCATCCATCTCTCCATATTAAAATAGGTAGATCTAGTTTATACTCAATGGCTACCTAGCATTTAATTGCATGATAAACCTAAATTTATAAAACCACCTCTGGTAAAATGTGGGTTATTTGTTCCTTTCTGCGTATTACAAAACTTAAGTGAATATATTTGTATATACATCTTTTCACACCTGTATGAGGTAAAATGAGGACAAATTTTTAGAAGCAGAATGGCTGGATCATACTGTCAGGAAATAAGTAGAGTAGTTTAAAAACGACCTCTGAAAATACTACATTAGTTACAACTTTTGTTATCTCAGCATCAAGAATAGAGAATGTTTGTCTCTCCATACTTTTGTGGACACTGAGTATTCTCAGTTATTTAAAACCCTGGGACTTTATTTAATCAATCAGTTTGCATCATTTGTATTTTTACCTAAAAAATCTTTATAGATTTTAGTGTATTTTTTTTTCTCATAATAAGACATATTAAAACAACAAATGTGAGCATCATTACTAAAATACTACATCTTAAAAAGTAATAAATACTAATCAATAGAGAAAACTGCTACTGTCTAATTTCACCATTCTGACCAAACAATTGAATATTTGAACTCATTTCATAACTCATTCCCCACCACTTCAGATATGACAGTTTAAGTGTCCTTTGAGACACATACCATTTCCATTACTATTTGAAGACCATTTTTTAAAAAAAAATAAATTTATTTATTTATTTTTGGCTGTGTTGGGTCTTCGTTTCTGTGCGAGGGCTTTCTCTAGTTGTGGCAAGTGGGGGCCACTCTTCATCGCGGTGCGCGGGCCTCTCACTGTCGCGACCTCTCTTGTTGCGGAGCACAAGCTCCAGACGCACAGGCTCAGTAATTGTGGCTCACGGGCCCAGCTGCTCTGCGGCATGTGGGATCTTCCCAGACCAGGGCTCGAACCCGTGTCCCCTGCATTGGCAGGCGGATTCTCAACCACTGCGCCACCAGGGAAGCCCCTGAAGACCATTTTGAATGAACTCAAACGGTGTCAAGGACCTGGGGGACTTTGCTCTCCTCCGGCTTGACCAAATATATGCGTTAGTTTCCATTTTTCAGTTACTCTCTCTCAGTCCACCACAGAAATTTTAGTCATTTATGTGTGTGGTTTCTGGTGAAAAAAATGGAATTTACTCTTTTTTTTGATAGATAAGATAATTAATTCTCTCCCTGTTTTTTTAAAGGAAGATTTTATCTACTGTATAAGTTTTCCATTACTCTAAATGAACTGGAGCTATATAGTGAATAATTTTCTATAGATATTTTTTAAGGACTTTACAGTAAAAATCTCTCTTAGATACGGAATATTGGTAAATGAATTCTCTAGAATTACTTCAGAAGGCTTTCCATACCAAAATGATAAGATATTAACAATTTTTGAAGACATAAAGAAAATAATAACTACAAAACAAAATCAAAACTGCTAAACGTGGCATTTATCCTTGTGATCAAGATGTATTAAGTAACTTCAGGCATTGTGGAAAAACTGTTTTAAGCAGAAAGCACTATTTCACTGAACAATTTCTGGACATGGAAATAGTTCAGTGGTATAGTAGCCCCAAGAAGAATCAGATAGAAAAATAGAACACAACTTTTTAGTAAAGTCAGGGAATTGGTGTAGGACTTCTGATCCTCATTTCCCTGAATATAGATTACGTGTTTTAAATTTGTGTTTATTCTTCAACACACCATTCCAAATGTTTTTCATCATATTAATGTAGGTGTTCCTCAAAACCTCCTTTGCTTCTTGATGTTTAACATTTGCTCCTAAATACATATCATTTTTAAAAAGCTTTAAGTCACCTTTTAGCCAAAAAAATTTTATTTACAAGTACAACTAATTAAGCTTTTTCTGTTTCTTTTTTCGAAACTTCTGTGAGTTTTTCAAATCTAGGCTGTTCAACAGGAAAAATGATGTATTTCTTACAAATAATCAATGGCCAACTTTTCATAAATTACAAGTTACTTTCAAAACTCACTTTATGACACACTGCAGAGAATTTCTGAAGCCACACCAAGAGTGCTAAGAAACTTAAAACAAAATACTATGGAAGAAGGCAAAGAATGGCATTTGTTGTCACTACATAAGGGGTTCCATGATATAGAATAGTTTACTCACTATGGCACATACAAATTTCTGCTTTATTATGCAGAATAATTTCATAAAAACCTCTAGGGTCACCTCATTCTTGAACTAAAACATTTACTTTCAGAAGTAAGTATTTTTTCCAAATAAAAATAACTGAATAAAAATAGGGGTTAAACATATTCAACTGTGGATAGACCTCAATCTTTCCCTATTTTAAATGAATATTATCGTACTCTCCCCTGTTAAAAACACCTGGGGAAAGTCCCAACTAATCCTGAGAATATGTCCAAACTAAACTTTTATGTAAATGCCAGAGCATACCCTTACAAATCAAACTCCAAATCCTCAGATACTGGGTTATGGGCCCCCCAGTGCGTTCTGAGTCACCCAAAGTGGGTAACCAATGTCTTCCTGGATCAGTATCTACCATGAGGCCACTCCCCTCCAACACTTGACTTTGCTTCTCTCATTTGTACCCTTACTCACTTTTGATTGGTGTTTATATTTTGTTTTTGCATTTGATTCTTGGCAAACACTCGGCATTTTAGCTGGGGCTCAGTTTTAGTGATACGATCATGGAAAATTCAGCAGGGTGGTTAAAAGCCCAGGCTCAACTCAAATAGTTCTAAATTTACATTCTAGGCACGTTACTTACTCTACAATCTTTGGCAATATATATAGTTGGTCTGAGGAAAGCTTCTTCGTGTAGAATATGTTACATTACAGAGTGGTTTAAGATTAACTGAGAAACATGTGAACTGATTGGCTTAGTGCTGAGAATATGTTAAGGGCTCAATAAATACAGCTATTAGTCTTGTTGTTTTTAGGAACTATCCTGAGTAGAATGCAACACCTTAGTTGTGGTCCCACTGGACCCATACCTCAGGATCAGCCCCCTTGCTTGCATAGGACAGTTTCATTCTCTCCCCACCCCTGAATGGGACAGTGAGGAGAGGGAGACAAAGGCATCCAGTCTTACAAACCTCCTGCGTGCCCCACAGACCCAGTGCCATTTGGCACACAGAAGAGGCACTCATCTAATATGCATAAAGGGAGGATCATAATTTTCCTGTACTAATTGACTCTGAATGTGTTGTTGGAAGGAATAATAAAAGTGATGATTCCCTTGGCACTTTATTTAGCTGCCTCCAAAATGCAGACCATTGTATAAAATGTTTACAGGGTGATTCTGTACCGTACAAATAAATGGCATGAGTTCATGAAGGAGGTGGAATTTTCCTTTAAGTATGTCTGTAGTTGGCTGTAAACTATAGAAGAATATGTTATGAATGCTAACTCCTGGCTATAAGGACAAAAGAAGATCAAGAATGTTACATAATGCTGCTGGGTAATCTTAAAAGTCGTTATATACACTTCAGAGTAAAGTAAAAAACTTAAGCCAATCCAATAAATTGATACTATATAATTCATCTTCCAAAGGATTTGAAAAAAAAAAATTTAGTCTCTGACCTAGTACGGCCAATGACTAATAGTCTTTAAAACAGAGGATCAAAGAGTGACTGTTTTATATTTTGAGAGAACTGCAGATTATCTTTGGCTGACTTCTAAAAATAAATCTTGAGCCTTTTGAAAAAAGGAAAAGTTGGATCAATTCCTGACATCACGCACCAAAATTAATTCCAAGTTGATAAAATAATTACACGTTAAAAAAAATACAACTTAAAATACAGCAGGAGTAACTACATGTGCAAAACTTTCTGTAACTTGTGAATGGCCTATGTATGACTTAAAAGCAATTAACAATAAAGATACATAAGTCGATATTATAAAAATGATGGTGTTTAAAAATCTTGGCATGCCAAATACAATCATACATAAAATAAAAAGACAAATATAAAACAGAAAAAATTTTGCAATGTATATCACAGACACAATGTTAATATGCCTAATATATAAAGATTCTCTGATAAGAAGAGAAAAAGATCAATATTTTTAGAACAATGAACTAGAATAATAATCAGTTCGCAATAAAAATGTAAATGGCTCTAAGACATTAAAAAATTATATATGTATGAATCTTTTGACTCAACGATTCTGTTTTGGAAAACTACCACCGCAGTACCTTGCAAAATATGAAGAATTTTATATTCATGACCAGTTACTAAATGACTAATTTTAATAGCAGGAGATGGCAACAATCCACCAGTCCATCAGCAGGAGAGTGAATAAACTATGGATTATGTAGCCTCATAAGGAATAACCCTGTGGGGATTATTGTAATAAGGAAACAATAGAGAAATGGATATATAATAATAAGCTACCATTTATATAAGTAAGGAGAAAACATGATTGTATATGTGTCTGTATTTTTAATCAAACAAATAACGTAGGGATAGATAACTTTTTTTTTCTTTTTTTGGCTGCGTTGGGTTTTCGTTGCTGCGCGCGGGTTTTCTCTAGTTGTGGCGAGCGGGGGCTACTCTTTGTTGCGGTGCATGGGCTTCTCATTGCGGAGGCTTCTCTTGCTGTGGAGCATGGGCTCTAGGCACGTGGGCTTCAGTAGTTGTGGCGCGCAGGCTCAGTAGTTGTGGCTCATGGACTCTAGAGTGCAGGCTCAGTAGTCGTGGTGCACGGGCTTAACTGCTCCGCGGCATGTGGGATCTTTCCGGACCAGGGCTTGAACCCGTGTCCCCTGCATTGGCAGGCAGATTCTTAACCACTGCGCCACCAGGGAAGTCCTTAGATAACTTTTTTAAATGTTTAGCTAAAGCTAGAGGCAAGGAATAGGGTAGATATGACAGGGTGAGACGCTAGACTTTTTTGACCATATCTTGTTTTATAGACTTGACTTTGTAAAAATACAAAATTTTTTACAAAACCATATGACAAACAAAAACAATCTAAAATAAAATGGAATAAAGAAAACTAAATACATATTTGGTTGATGGCAGAGTGATAATAAATGATGTTAAAACACAACCGCCTGCCTAGACATTACCAAAGGGATATAACGTAAAGATAAAAAAACCCCCCAAAACTGGGGGGACTTCCCTGGTGGCGCAGTGGTTAAGAATCCACCTGCCGATGCAGGGGACACGGGTTCGAGCCCTGGTCCGGGAAGATCCCACGTGCCGCGGAGCAACTAAGCCTGTGCACCACAACTACTGAGCCTGTGCTCTAGAGCCTGTGAGCCACAACTGAGCCCGCATGCCGCAACTACTGAAGCCCGCGCACCTAGAGCCCGTGCTCCACAACAAGAGAAGCCACCACAATGAGAAGCCCAGGCACCACAGCGAAGGGTAGCCCCGGTTCACTGCAGCTAGAGAGAAAGCCCGCACTCCCAATACAGGGGGCTGGGGTTTGATCCGTGGTCAGGGAACTATATCCTGCATACCACAGCTAAGACCTGGCGCAGCCAAATAAATAAATAAATAAATATTAAAAAAAAAACAAAACACCTTAAACTATTTTCAGTAATCAATTTTTGCAATTGGTGTTGGTATTGTTACTATGAGATTTTTGTACATACATTGTAGAGTAAAAACGGTGAGTAATTACGTGGTATGATAAGGATAAAATATCAAGTATTATTGAGAATTAGAATTCTCTGTTTGGGAAAAAGAAGAAAAACATGCAAAACAGAAGGGGTTAAACAAAACTCCCATGGTCTTGGTTTTGAATTGCAAGTATCAATATACACTACTGATGTATTTTATCTTAAAATTATATTTCCTAGCTCCCGCCACTGAAAAAGTCTAGAAACAATGACCCACTCGATATCAAAGAGCCCTGGTATCACCCAGATTTAATATCAAGCTCTAAGATCTGTTTTTACTAAAAGGAACTAGGGATTCTTGAAAAAAAAAATGGCTGATTCCGGGTCTTAGTCAAGAAATGGTTAAGTAAACACTAGGACATCTTTCAGGACAGTTATCAAGAAAATTATAAAAGATTGAAAGGGCTATATGCCAAAAGGCCTCAGCAACCATGCTGAAGAGGCTCCCCTGGCCCATTACAGGAAGTTTGAGTATAAACAGATCAAAAATTAAACACATATTCAAATGTTTGTAAGTGATCTAAAGCAACACAGAACAAACTAAACCAACTGGTCACCTCCAGATGACAGGGAACTACGTCATTCTTTTGAATAGCTATCACATAAAGGGATATAATCAAACATTTATCCAGCCTCTCCTACACATACTGTGCCACCAATAACCAAATAACAGACACGCTGAAGTTTCTATTTTTAGAAGTATTCCAATTAATAAGTGAAGAAGGAGTAATAGAAGGAAAATAGCCTCGTTATGCAACATTAATACATACTGAAAGATCTTGGCATTGAGCATAAATGTTTCTAACATCACAAAATAAGAGACTTTTAAGTATCATGGGCCTCTTGGAAAATCACATTACCACTCGTGAAGCTGGTCTTATGAAAGAAAAACAGATCTAAGTACGATCACCTCTCTAGATCAGAGGACTGTTAAACTACAGCACAGGGATCAAATCAGTAATGCTCGGACTGTAGAAAGCTTCGCAGGATAACCTCCTGGCTTTTCCAACAATACATTGCACGTGAAAAAGGAAAAAAAAAGTCGAGAGAGAGAGATGAAAGAGAACTTATAGATTAAAAGAGTCTTAAGAGACATTTGAGTCATTATGAAATATGGACAGTATTGGAAACATTCTCCAATCAAACGTGGAAAAATTACTACATTCAGGAGGTCATTGGAAATTTGAACATCGACCTGAAATGTCATAAAAAGTAATTATTATACATTTTAGGTAAATTAATTGCATTGTGATAGCATGGGAAAATAATTCTTATATTTTAGGGCTGCATATGGAAATATTTATGGATGCCATGATATAATCTGGGATTTGCTTTAAGTAATATGGTTGTGGGGAAATGACTGGTGGAATCGATAAAACAAGACTGGCTATAAATGGGTAGTTTTGAAGAATACATGTGTCTTCATTACTCTAGTCTGTATTTTTTTTGTACATGTTTGGCATTTTCCATGCTGAAAGTTAAAAATAAATAAAATAATTTCATTCAGGCCTTTACTTCACAGTTAGCACTAATAAAGTAAGCAAGTCAACTTTTGCAAAATAAAAATAAGTAGCGTATGTTTTGTTCTCTGCATAAGAAAATTTAGATTTTAGAGATTTTTTTTTTTTAATTAATTTATTTTGGCTGTGCTGGGTCTTCGTTTCTGTGCGAGGGCTTTCTCCAGTTGTGGCAAGCGGGGGCCACTCTTCATCGCGGTGCGCGGGCCTCTCACTATCGCGGCCTCTCTTGTAGCAGAGCACAGGCTCCAGACGCGCAGGCTCAGCAATTGTGGCCCACGGGCCCAGTTGCTCCGCGGCATGTGGGATCCTCCCAGACCAGGGCTCGAACCCGTGTCCCCTGCACTGGCAGGCAGACTCTCGACCACTGCGCCACCAGGGAAGCCCGATTTTACAGATTTTTAACATGCATGAATACGAATAGAAATATTAAACACTGAATTACGTCACTACTTCTAATTTGACTTACTGATTATTGCTATCATTCTTAGTATCACTCTAGTTCACATGAAATAACTACCATGTTTTTCTGCATTTAAGTTTTTATAATAAGTGTTCAAAGTTCCCCATGTTCTTTTCGACTTATTCCAGGATGATGTTTGTAAATCATTCAAGCAGTCCCTGAAAGCAATTTGTAGTCTTCAATTATTAAGTCACCCTAGTATGCATAGAGACTTTGTGGTAACACCCTAGACACTTTGATATTACTCCTGTTTGTTCATCTCTATGTCTTCTCCTTTATCAACATTTTACCCTTGAATACATTTTTTTAAAAGCAGACTTCACAACTTCATCCACTATTCATGGTATATACCATGCTGGTTACTCACTCTAGCCTCCAATGGAGATAAGATGGTTTCGATGCAATGCACAATTCCTAGCACACTTACACTAACGGTACCCTCCCTCTCTCAACTGAAACACACTCTGGAACGCTTTTGAAAAAGTCTGTCATCGTTATGGTAACGACTGGAAACCAATTCACAAAATGACATCCATTATTATTAGTAAGAAATTACTTGCATTGCCCTTCACTACTGATGTCAATACAGTATTGTGTCAATAATATAACTGAAAACCTCTGCCTCAAAAGACAATTTGGTTTAGTGATGTTTTGATAAAAAACAAAGTTCCTTTAGTGAAATTCTGAAATTTTAAGCTCTGTTTGTCCTATCAAGGATTATAATTCCCAAAAAGAAAAAGTAAAGAATATCCTTATTCCTGAAAAAATTTTTTTTGAGAAAAAATAAAGTCATTACCATTTGAGAGTGGTGCTACACCAAGAGGTAGGAAACACAGATGAAGTACACTGTATTCATTCAAAGAGAGAAAAATAAAAGGAAACTAAAAAAACAGGATGATAATTCAAAGAACAGAAGATTCAAAAGGTGCTTTAATCTTTATTTAGCAAAATAAGAAAATGTCTTACCACATTTTAAAAAAAGAGTGTCTTCAATAGAATTTACTGCTAAAAATAGCTATAGTTCATTTTAGTCACATTGCATTGCTTTGTGGTATTAAATCTAAACACGACTGAGTTTTGCAAGTCAGCCTGCCTTTAAGATTCTTCCACCAACACTGATTTTCGTAGATGTGGGTATCTAATAAGGCCCAGTAAAGTAGAGCTTTGTCATTGTGTACTGCTGACTGATCCTAGAGTAGCACAGTTTGATTTTACTAATGCTTCATGAATAATACAGGAGTAGTGGTAAGGGCCTGAAGGGGGCAGGGTCATCTGGCAACTGCTTCTGGGAAAATGTCCGATGGTTCTGTCTCCTGGTGTCCAATTTTAGAGAATTTATTTCTGCATTACAAAGCTGCTTGAAGGGGTGCAAATATACACTGTGGTTTACAAAACTGTACATGCACATTATATCATCGTGCCTCTGGCACATCTATGCGTTTGCCATATGGCAGCATGCTGAACTGAAAATGTAAATTACATAACTCAAGTTTTCTTTGATAGCAAACAAAACTGCTATGGGTAACAATGATCAAACTTCATCATATTCCAAATAATATTATAACTTGATGAGTTAGCTGAAAATTGTCTAAATGCAAATTATAATTGATAACTTGAAAACAAATCGCAGTGCACAAAAGAGAAAACAATTTAATAGAAATAAATATATATTGAAATTATGCACCAACAATATATTAGATAAAGTGATCTTAAACTTTTAGATACCGATTCAAACCTTAATTGTTCAGGATAAACTTAATTTGGAATGGGACTTTTTTGGCTACTATGCGTGGAAGGAGTCTGGAGGCTTGAAACTTGCTCCTTGATTATCGGAAGCTGTCAATCTAATTTAAACTGGCAGATGTGCTTTTACAGCTGGGGCCATATTGAGACCTTCATGTTTGGGCCTTTGGGAGAAAAAATGGTGCATAAAACAGCAAGCACCTTTGTGAAGTTGCTTTGTAGCATAGATAGATAGAAGCTACAATGTTTTCTTAACACACTCCTAGAATTGACTGTAGCTTTTCCCTCAACCCCAATAAACCACATTGATTTTATGAGTGACTATGTCACTGAAGTTCACAAGGAAGGAAATAAAACATCAAATTTTTTTCACATAGCCTATCTCATGCTATGTGAAATTTTTAAAAATTTACTTTGCAAGTTAACTTCTAAAATTAATTATTGTTATAAAAATATTCAATGACACTGAAATCATTCTGCAATTTTAAGATATTCTAACACGTCTTCTCAATATAAAACACTGAAAGATTTTTCTGCAACTTTCGTCTTTCTAGAATAGCTACCTGAAGGCCATATTAATTAATGAATGAGAGTATAGTACATATCTAGATTTAATTAGAAATTTAAAGTTTAAAATGTTAGCTTTATCAACTGGAGTTTGATACTTCATTTTTATGTTTTCTTACAGACTTCTATTGATCATCGTAGCATTTTTAGAAGGTCCACAGAATCTCTGAGTCATTTCTACATGATGCATATATTCCCTTCCCTATGAATGTCATTCACAGAAAGTTACAACGTGATAAAGCACGCTACTGTCGATCTCTATGGATTAGCAGTGAAGTCTCCTGAGACAATACACAGACAACATCCCAAGGTTTGTTTGGAGAAGAGTTGAACTGAGGTCACTTTCCAAAACAACAAACTGCTCTCTATGACCCTGAAAGGTTAGAGTTTAGGAATTTCCTGGAGAGATTGTGTTTTGTCTAGCATTTCTTTAAACGTATCAAAGGACTCAATTAGCAATGGTAAAACTGTCTTAATCAAAGATGTAAAAAGGGTGTGAGTTTAACAAAATATATTGAGAATTAGAGCGGAAGGAAAAGGAAGACAGCAATCAGAAATCATAAGCAAAAGAAAAATGCTTAGACAGAGAAAGACGAATAACATATGATATCGCTTATATGTGGAATCTAGAAAAAGGGTACAAATGAACTTATCTACAAAACAGAGACAGAGTTACAGTTGTAGAAAACGGACTTATGTTTACCAGGGGGTAAGGGGGGAGGGATAAATTGGGAGATTGGGATTGACATATACATGCTACTATATATACAATAGATAACTAATGAGGACCTACTGTATAGCACAGGGAACTCTATTCAGTACTCTGTAATGGCCTATATGAGAAAAGAATCTAAAAAAGAGTGAATATATGTATATGTATAACAGATTCACTTTGCTGTACACCAGAAACTAACACAAATTGTAAATCAACTATACTCCAATAAAAATATTTTAAAAAAGAAAGAAAAATGCTTAGATTTATGCTAAACAAAAGTCAAGTAGGTTATGTGGTTCTGTTTATCGTATTGCTTCTTATTCATTTGCAATAATTTATTTTTTAATTGTATTAGAATGGTTTTGGGTAAAATACTATACACATAAATGATACTCCTGCCAGCAGCTAACATTTTTCTCCTGAACTTACTGTAACTCAATTAATAATATTTGTGCCTGGTAATACATGGGTATATCACATATCAGTAGAGTGAATCTCAAACTCCCCAAATCCATTATAATGCCATAGCAATGTCACAGCAAACCTTCCACTGCAGACACTTTTTTCTTTTCTTTTTTTTTTTTTTCAGTAGTAGTTTCTATGTGTTGAAAGAGACCTGCCTGGAGATGATGGTCTGAACCAAACCGTCTCTTCAGCTCCCTTCTAACCTTACATTTTAATCAATAACTAAACTCCACAATGTGGTATATTAAGCATAAATAGTTTTTATTAGCAATCTCTATCTCAAATATAAGTACCTTGAAGAAACCATGGGTTCAAAACACATACTTAAACTAAGTCTATTTTTTGCAAACGTACTCTAGCAACTGTCCTGAATTTTTCGATTCTGTCTGTGTTCCAAAATTCTAATGTGATGGGTCAAACTCATCACTCAACTGAATTATTTGCATAAGTAGGACTTTGTCCCAACTCAGCCTCATATTCATGTTACTCTTGGATCTATACCATGAAATTTAAGATGATACCTACTCCCAATTTTTATTGGGGTCATGTATGAATTTGGCAAGCAATACCATTATGTGCACTTAACCACTGAGTTGTACGGTGAAGTTGAAATGCCCGTGAATGTAGATGCTCTAAACGGGTGCATCATGATAATATAGGTCAAGGAATGTCAAGTGGACCAGGTAGAAACAACATCATTATGCTACATATATAAAAATATATTTTTCTATGTAATGAGTGATTTGCTATAATTTCTAATAACACAAAGCCAAATACTTTAGTCAAATATGAATTATACCACATATTCTGAAAAAAATTAAAACTCCAGTCCTTAAAAAAAAAAAGTGTTTGGGCCACTCCTATGAAGGTAAAGCTACAAATAGTAGACCATGTTGCCAGGTACTTGGTGACTAACGCGGCTTAGTTTTATAGTACCCTATCTATGGATTGCTATATAAGGGAAATATACTTTCTGAAAAAGCCCTTTTCCAGACTCTACAACAGAGAAATGGGCCAACAAAAAGGAAGATGTTCCCAGAGCCTATCTTGGACAAATAATGTTAGGCTCTCTTATTTGGACCAAAAGTATTTTTTGTAAATTTATGCTGAAAAAGAGAATTATAGGTATTAATTTGATAAATACTTATTACTAACAATATTTGATATCATCGGAATCTGGTCAGGAAAATAAGAGAAACCAGATTAAGCAGAAATAAAAGTATAGTAAACAAGCAGAAAGCACTTGTGACCAAATGATATTTTGTCCCTGTTGGTGCTCCCTACTGTGGGAGATCTTTTAAAATTAGAGCCCACATGGCACTCAGCAACTTATCAGACAAAAACTTAAAAATATCTTTATGCTAAACTTTAAAAATTTATACTAAACTTCAAGATTTATTATATTATGAGGTAAGTTATCATGAAAATATACTATTATGTTCCTTAGTAGATAAAACCTTGGTAGATAATATTTATTGTCCTTGGTAGACATCATCGAAATCTTTATTTTAAGAGGAGGAGATTAAAACTCAGATAAAATTTATAATTATTAATATAGAAAAAATATTAATAACTACTTAGAGGTCATAAGAAAACAGTTTTAAACTGAAATTTCAGAACAATGATGTTTAGAAATTCCTAAATTCTAGGGAATTCCCTGGCGGTCCAGTGGTTAGGACTCCACGCTTCCACTGCAGGGGGCATGGGTTCAATCCTTGGTCAGGGAACTAAGATCCCGCAAGCCATGCAGTGTGGCCAAAAAAAAAAAAAAATTCCTGAATTCTAGTGTAATCTTCTTTTTCTGTCTATTATTATCCCTTAATCTAAGGATGTAAGTTTATTCCTTACACTTTCACATTTGCAGCCTGTCAGAACTTCACTGACATTGACAAAAAGCTGGTACCAAGTAATTCTCCTGTTGTGTGTTCTTGTTACTTTGATGCAGAGGGTCAATGCTTTTAGTGTAATCAGGCCCACCACCTACTAATTCTTCATGTAAAAAACACAGATAAGAATGTCTACTTCAGATTATTACGAACATATTAAAGGAAAACATGGGTGTAAAGCATAGTACCTGGACAGAGGAAACAGTAAATAATTGGTAGTTATTCGAATTATTACAATAATTTCATTATCATTAAAGCCAGCAGTAATAACCTTGAACTCAAGATGGTCAAAGCTTTGACCTTGTGATAACTAAGTAACTGCACTGAATTGCGTCTAACCACATAGTCATTGATATTCATATATAACATGAAATTTAAGAGGAATAAAATAATAGCTATCAATCCTCCTTCATCTATAATTCTTTTGGCTTTATTTCTAAGATTTCTTACATACTTAATGATAGCCAGTACTTCTGGGACATATAGAGTCATCTTGCCTCTGAGACCTGTAATATATACTCTGTTTCATCTGTCAGCTCTTTATTTTTCTTCTCCTATCAGCTATTCCTCTTGCATGTATAGAAACATACCTCATAGTGAGGAATTTTCATACAAAAAATTATTTGAAAAGCCAATTTACAGACCTATCATAGTAAAAACAACAACAAAACACACACACATACGCACGCACACACACACAAATATTAGTCCACCACCATCCGCATTCCTCCCTTTTCTTATCACCCTGATCCCTCCAACTCCAGATAATTCACAATCTTACCTACTTCTGTTCTTATAACTTAGATGGATGGTACACAAGGGACATTGGCCATACATAGTTCCAAAGCAGCTTATTTTTTTTCCAACATAACCTAGTCAAGCTTTTGTTTTTAATATATAGACTTCATTTATTATGCATTGGGAAGCATTTTTTCCTATAATTTACAAAAAAAATTTTACTAAAACAGATTTCAATTAGAAACATAATTGAACAAGTAAAAGAAGACTTAATGAATATGTTGTAGAATCAATAAACTCAAAGAGGGGAACATAAAATCATAACAATTGGCTTTTCTAGTGCTTATGGAATCCTAAAGATATTGCCTTCAGCAAAATTTGTATAACAAAGTACCACATGACAAAGAAGCAACAGAAAAATAAATTTTAAAAAAATCTGTAGTCTGGACTTTTAAAACTAAAATTACATGGCACTTTTGTGTAATCCTGGATCTCTAGTTTATCAACCATTACTATAAAATCAAGCTCTACATATTTTCTTAAGAATAAAACATTAACCTCATATACTAACCATGTAATGAAATTTTTAAAAAAATGTTATCACTTATTTATGAAATAAGAAAATGACTATGCTACTTAAAAAAATGCTTAGGCCTTGATTTTAATTCTGCATAGATATGAAGTCTGTGAGTAAAGACTGAATAAAAAAATGTAGGAATAGGTTGAGTTCTATTCTTTTTTTAACATCTTTATTGGAGTATAATTGCTTTGAGATGGTGTGTTAGTTTCTGCTTTGTAACAAAGTGAATCAGTTATACATATACATATGTCCCCATATATCTTCACTCTTGCATCTCCCTCCCTCCCACCCTCCCTATCCCACCCCTCTTGGTGGTCACAAAGCACCGAGTTGATCTCCCTGTGCTATGCGGCTGTTTCCCACTAGCTATCTATTCTACCTTTGGTAGTGTACATATGTCCATGCCACTCTCTCACTTCGTCCCAGCTTACCCTTTCCCCTCCCTGTATCCTCAAGTCCATTCCCTAGTAGGTCTGCGTCTTTAGTCCCGTCTTGCCCCTAGGTTCTTCTGACCATTTCTTTCTGTTCTTTTTTTTTTTTTTTTTAGATTCCATATATATGTGTTAGCATATGGTATTTGTTTTTCTCTTTCTGACTTACTTCACTCTGTATGACAGTCTCTAGGTCCATCCACCTTACTACAAATAACTCAGTTTTGTTCCTTATTATGGCTGAGTAATATTCCATTGTATATATGTGCCACATCTTCTTTATCCATTCATCTGTTGATGGACACTTCGGTTGCTTCCATGTCCTGGCTATTGGAAACAGAGCTGCAATGAACATTTTGGTACATGACTCTTTTTGAATGATGGTTTTCTCAGGGAATATGCCCAGTAGTGGGACTGCTGGGTCGTATGGTCGTTTTATTTTTAGTTTTTTAAGGAACCTCCATACTGTTCTCCATAGTGGCTGTATCAATTTACATTCCCACCAACAGTGCAAGAGGGTTCCCTTTTCTCCACACCCTCTCCAGCATTTATTGTTTGTAGATTTTTTGATGATGGCCATTCTGACCAGTATGAGATGATATCTCATTGTAGTTTTGATTTGCATTTCTCTAACGATTAATGATGTTGAGCATTCGTTCATGTGTTTGTTGGCAATCTGTATATCTTCTTTGGAGAAATGTCTATTTAGGTCTTCTGCCCATTTTTGGATTGGGTTGTTTGTTTTTTTGATATTGAGCTGCATGAGTTGCTTGTATGTTTTGGAGATTAATCCTTTGTCAGTTGCTTCATTTGCAAATAGTTTCTCCCATTCTGAGGGTTGTCTTTTCATCTTGTTTATGGTTTCCTTTGCTGTGCAAAAGCTTTTAAGTTTCATTAGGTCCCATTTGTTTATTTTTTGTTTTTATTTCCATTTCTCTAGGAGGTAGGTCAAAAAGGATCTTGCTGTGATTTATGTCATAGAGTGTTCTGCCTATGTTTTCCTCTAAGAGTTTGATGGTGTCTGGCCTTACATTGAGGTCTTTAATCCATTTTGAGTTTATTTTGGTGTATGCTGTTAGGGAGTGTTCTAATTTCATTCTTTCACATGTAGCTGTCCAGTTTTCCCAGCACCACTTATGGAAATGGCTGTCTTTTCTCCACTGTATATTCTTGCCTCCTTTATCAAAGATAAGGTGACCATATGTGTGTGGGTTTATCTCTGGGCTTTCTATCCTGTTCCATTGATCTATATTTGTGTTTTTGTGCCAGTACCATACTGTCTTGATTACTATAGCTTTGTAGTATAGTCTGAAGCCCGGGAGCCTGATTCCTCCAGCTCCATTTTTCTTTCTCAAGATTGCTTTGGCTATTCGGGGTCTTTTGTGTTTCCATACAAATTGGGAAATGTTTTGTTCTAGTTCTGTGAAAAATGCCAGTGGTAGTTTGATAGGGATTGCATTGAATCTGTAGATTGCTTTGGGTAGTAGAGCCATTTTCACAATGTTGATTCTTCCAATCCAAGAACATGGTATATCTCTCCATCTGTTTGTATCATCTTTAATTTCTTTCATCAGTGTCTTATAATTTTCTGCATACAGGCCTTTTGTCTCCTTAGGCAGGTTTATTCCTAGATATTTTATTCTTTCTGTTGCAGTGGTAAATGGGAGTGTTTTCTTAATTTCACTTTCAGATTTTTCATCATTAGTGTATAGGAATGCAAGAGATTTCTGTGCATTAATTTTGTACCCTGCTACTTTACCAAAGTCATTGATTAGCTCTAGGAGTTTTCTGGCAGCCTCTTTAGGATTCTCTATGTATAGTATCATGTCATCTGCAAACAGTGACAGCTTTACTTCTTCTTTTCTGATTTGGATTCCTTTTATTTCTTTTTCTTCTCCGATTGCTGTGGCTAAAACTTCCAAAACTATGTTGAATAATAGTGGTGAGAGTGGGCAAGCTTGTCTTGTTCCTTATCTTAGTGGAAATGGTTTCAGTTCTTCACCATTGAGGACGATGTTGGCTGTTGGTTTGTCATATATGGCCTTTATTATGTTGAGGAAAGTTCCCTCTTCGCCTACTTTCTGGAGGGTTTTTATCATAAATGGGTGTTGAATTTTGTCAAAAGCTTTCTCTGCATCTATTGAGATGATCATATGGTTTTTCTCCTTCAGTTTGTTAATATGGTGTATCACGTTGATTGATTTGCGTATGTTGAAGAATCCTTGCATTCCTGGGATAAACCCCACTTGATCATGGTGTATGATCCTTTTAATGTGCTGTTGGATTCTGTTTGCTAGTATTTTGTTGAGGATTTTTGCATCTATGTGCATCAGTGATATTGGCCTGTAGTTTTCTTTCTTTGTGACATCTTTGTCTGGTTTTGGTATCAGAGTGATGGTGGCCTCGTAGAAAGAGTTTGGGAGTGTTCCTCCCTCTGCTATATTTTGGAAGAGTTTGAGAAGGATAGGTGTTAGCTCTTCTCTAAATGTCTGATAGAATTCGCCTGCGAAGCCATCTGGTAGGTTGATTTCTTGATGACCCAGGATAGTGCATGAAATTTTTTTCTCCTGTCTTAATTTCTATTGGCCTTATTATTATAATATAGTGTTATATTATAATACTGTAATATTACTATTTTAATGGTTTAAAAGTTCTCATCTTTAAATATTTCTATTTTTAAAAAATTATTTCACCGTAAATCATAAGGAAGTATTACTCTACGTCATTTGAGTCTGTGTCTATGAACAGAAAGAAGCAAAGTAAATTTTGAAATAAATCAAGGAAAATTTTACTTACTGCTATGACAATCATCTGGATATTTCAGGTGAGCACAATTTTTACAGTAAATAATGTGAATAATCTTTACATATCTTTCTTTCATTTTGTTGTTAAGAAAGCTGAGAGTGGGGCCAGAGAGAGAAAAAGATACATGATCACTTATTTCTCTAGTCTTTTCTGATTTGGGTGCTGATTTACTTAAGTCTTCAGAGACCTCAGCATCCCTATTTTTTAGGAAGGTGAAAAGTAACATGTACTTATGCTGAAGTAACTCAGAGGGTAAGTTGTTATTTTTCCCTTGTTGGTACTGAGGACAGGTACTCTGGGCACTGGGGAAAGCTATGTTCTTAGCAGACCCTTTGTACTACCTGAAATACCCTCGCCTACCCATGTGGAGTATAAAAATGTCACAGAGCTCAAAGACAAAACATGGCACCTTACAGTGTTGGCTTAGGTGGAGGCTGCTAAATTCCTCTGGACATATCTAGATTTCAGGCAAGGTAGAGCTGGTGTCATTTTCCCGGAGTAGGTGGAACAAATATATTTATACAATTCCAACTTGTGATTCTAGATCAATGTCTCCCCACACCCAACTACCATCCTGGCACTGGGCATAGGGACCTTCCCTCATCCAAGTTGCTGGCAGCGTGACTGAGTGAGTTGCTGTTATAGGTTTTTGTTTTGATACAGGAAAGAGAAGACACGAGGTCGTGAAGTGAGAGACTCATGTCAGGAAATAGGCGATTGGGATGACAGAAGCTGATATAATGACACTAAGGCAAAGAATGGATGCCCAGCAAGATAAGTAGTGATAGGCTCTCTGAGTGAGATAAGCAACTGGACTGGAGTTTCAGTGCAATACTTATGGAAAGGAGCATGGGCTGGGGGAAGGGTATGGAGGGGTTGTGTGCACAGGGCAGAGGAATGCCCTCCCCCTACCTTCTTGTCACCAGAGCACCACCTGGTGTGCGTGTGTGAGGACGATGGGGAAAGGGTAGCATCAAGGAAGCCTTCCACTCCTCTGTCTAGAGTCTACTCTGTTTTTCCTATTTTCCCTCTTCACCCTTACCTGGTGTATGACAGAGACTGTTAATCTTGTAAATGGGGTTTTCTCTTTATATGGCTGTTAGGGAACCTGCAGCAAAATCACAGGTGGCACTTTTTTGAACTTGAAATACCATCACCCTCATCTTATTTCCCTACTCAAATTTTCCCTTTAACCAAATTTCCTAATCTGTCTAATTTGAATTCTGTTGTATAATTTTTGATAAGCTTCCTCAAGTCTCCTTTCTAAAGAGGTGACAGATAAATAGATGAATGTGAAATAGATGACTGATGAATATTTTTACTCTCAGGCAGACTGTGTAGCATACAGCCTGCATTTAAAGTGAAGATGGGAAGGACTTAAGGAGCAACAGGGATCTTAGGGTGATGGAAAGACATTTTCCCTCCCGTCCCCTCCCTCTTCCTCTTCTGTGCCATCACCAAATCCAATATCACACAGTGCAAAATATAGGGGTCTAGAGATCAAGGAAGATGAACAAACTAATACTGAGAAAGGCTAAGAGAGAATTACTTAACAGTAACAGTAAAAGTAGAGTAGGGCTGGCTCATATATTAGTCAAAAATTGTGTGTGTAACATACAATATATACTGATTATGTATTATGCATAATACAGCCACACACAAACACATATGAAATCAGTTGAGAAAGCAAGAGAGGTTCATGATGCTGGGGAGAGGGAAATGCAACCAGGAAAGTGCCTGCTGGACAGCTTTCAAACCTAATCTTGATTAGTTGGCATATATGTTATAAATAATTTATATCTCTCCCCAAAGCATTTGAGTCTTAAATTAATTCTGTGCCTTGTAGCTAAAAATTAGACATATCCAATGTTATTCTTTTCGAGCCTCAAGCTCAGATTCTTGTTTGGGTAGTTAATAGAAATTAATATAGAAAAATTAAAGCTTTATGACAAAATATGTCCGGAAAAGGTCTATTGGTAGTAAATGGTATATCTTTCAGCATTAATCTGGGATTTGGTGCATTATAGACAAACAAGTCCACCAGATTTTCCCAGGAAATAATTTAGGAATGCAATTCTTGGAAATATAGCCTGAATTTAAAACTATAAAAGTCCCAGCACAAATTACCATCAAATATCACAATTAAAATGATTAAAACTCAGAACATATTTGTCTTAAAAGCAAATAGGCTATTATTTTATAAATCAAGATTGAGATCATTGATCTTAGAGATGATTTCACTAGAATGCTTTTGATAAACCATGTCATGGAAAAGAGCAAGAAAGTCAGGCTACTCAATATCAATTTTCAAAGTTATTGTAAAATTAATGACTATAAAGCACAGTTTTTCCTTGGATTATTCATTTATTACATCTTTCTAGACTTGTCTCTAATATTTTAAGATCTAATTTGATGATGTTACCATTTAGTGAACTTTACTAGATTCAGTAAGAACCTTTCGGAAGTCTGGTTTTGTGTTGAAAATTAAAGGAACACAAAAGAAGTAGAAAACACAGCTTCTGCCCTTCTTATTTTTAGTGACAATTATGATGCTTTGAATGCATAAACTAATTCAACATAAGTTGTAATCAAAACAACTTAGGTTAAATAATACTTATTAATATGCTTTTCTCTGCCAATCATTCTGTAGTTAAATAATTCACACAGACACATATTATTATTAGAATCTCTTCCACTATGAGGGAAATAAGTCAGGATGGGGAGTTATCATAGGATCACATAAATAGTAAGAGGGAGCGCTTCAAGTCCAGTGTACTTTTTACTACATGTATATTGCCTGCAAGAGCAGAAAAAAGATGAATTTACATTTGGGCTTAAAGTTGAAAAATCAAGCCTGTTCTATCTTGAGTGCTATGGTTCAGAAGTCTTCCTTTAAACACTTTCTTTAAGTCCCAACGGAAAGAAAACATATTTCATGAGTTAGCATAGAAACATGTAACATAGTTTGCGTCTTCCTTCGCCCAGGATAAATGGCAGCGCTGACGACACTCACTAAGACATCAATGCTGGATCCTTTTCTGCAAACTTGTCTCGATGGGTAGAGATTCCCAAAAGGAACCGAATGCAAGGAGAGCTTAGAGTGACAGTGACAAAAGTTTCTGACATGACAATTAGCTGAGGGCCTGCACTGTGCTTTCAATTTCCCTATCTTAAAAATACGCTCTAATTCACAATAATGGAATTTAACTTAATAGAGTAAATATACCTAAGGAGCTGTTACTATAAACCCAAATAATTTTAAAATTGCTTGTATAAACTCATTGATTTACTTTATAAAACAAGTGTTATAATTCAAATAAATTTTTAAAATTAAACAAATATAAAAGAAACTATACTCAACCAATAAGGAGTTAAGCGTATTCTTTGGAAATGTAAGAATTCAGGCAGGATAATTAACGTTTTCTTAACGAAGCTGAAGCATCACCGGGCACAAGCAGGATTTTAAAGGACAGTAACACAGTGGAGGCTTTTCCCAGCCCGACAGCTCTTTTCCACTGAACTCTGATTGCTTTTGCGGTTTAGATCTATTCTCTGAGTCTGTCCGTCAAAGCCAATATTCAAGATGTGCTGGTTTGTTTTACATGTAAAAAGAGAAAAGCCATTGGACAGGCTGGGTCCTATTCCATGCATCATTGATCAGAAAAGGGGTCTTTCCACATATAACAAGAATCTGGGGTAATATAGTAAAACTAATCTTTTTCACATACTGTATGAAATTGTCCTTCCGCTTAGAATCAGGATCCAAAATCTTCTTACTCCAGGGAACTGAACTAAACAAAATAACATGTTTTCACCAGGCATCTCTCATCATGGACACTACTCATATATGAAAGCATGAGGCATAATACCCTATTGCATACTTACGTCCTGAGGCACATGGGGGTTAAAATTTTCTACAAGTCATTATTCAATACACTTCAAAAAAGAGAAGTACAGTCAATGAGATCATAAAAAAGGAAACATAATTGTTTCACTTTCTTCCACTGTGGCTCTTACAAGATTGAAGCATCTTGATTCTCCACTAGGAAGAGTTGAGACAGGAAGCTCAGTTTAACAGTGTCTTTTCTTAAATATCCCCGAACCCTGAAAATGCTAGAGCCCATTATCTCTGTGGGATTCTATATTAGCAGTGAGTCTACGGTTAGGGTAATACACTTTCCCATAAGTAACCTGGAGTAGATCCTGAGGCCTTTTGGTATAAAACTAAATTAATGGGGTACAAGTCTCAATAATTTAAGATGAAATGAAAGAAAGTAAACCTGCATTTCCTTCCTTTATAGCATTTCTGATTTTTACCTAAGGACTTGTTTAATATCAGTCTCCTTCATTTTCTTCTGAATATCTTATTTTTATTTCTTTTCTTTATATCCAAGTTTTTAGCAGAGTCTGAAACCTAGACTACCAAAATACATTTTTGACAAATGACAAATGAGTACGACCTCACTTGTGCTCAATCCTCCCTGAGTTTTATCTTATTATAAGACAACTGCCTAAACATGTGACATCACATAATAATGTAAAAGCACTGACTGAGGAACTATGAGTCAGATGTGGCCTTCCATTTACTCTCGTACTTAGTTTTGCCCAACAATCCTATGAACCGACCACTATCATTGCCTCATTTGGTAGGTGAAGAAGGTAAAGGACTGAGAAGCTGAAGGATTTCTCTAACTCACAGGGCACTGTGTATCAGACCCAATGTTCAAACCTAAGCAGGAACTGTCTGAATCCCACTCTTGCTTGAATAGGGAACAGTCTTTCTACCATCAAAATAAAATTTATGTTTGATGTGAAGACCAATCTTACTACTAACCACCCACTAGTGTCCAAAGTAGGCAAACTTGACATTCTTTCTTAGAAATTCATTAACTTTGCACACAAATTAAATTATTTAATTATAAAATAACACAAAGTAGTTTAAAATGTCGTTAGGTCTCACAGCTTATGAACTAGTTTGAGATTTTGACACCTAGAAGACATAGTCCAGAAACTGGAAGCTTCTAAAGGTAGAGATTTCAGGTGTCTCACTCTGATCTGAACCCAGAATATCATATGAAATAGATATTATTATTACTATTATTATTAATTATTATATTTTATATATGAGACCACATATTATAAACCTGAGCAAAACCATACAATTATAATTTTCATTTTAGTTAAGGTATATAGTTATTTTCATGAGATGATATTTTCCAGTTCAGGTGTGTTCAAAGGATGGATATGACATAGGAACTGGAGAGAAAATTTATTTCATCAGATACTAAATATACATTCTAGCTTGTGAGGAATGTCAGATTGACTTCCATATCATGTAACTAAACAAATCTAGGCACCCTACCTCAGTTCCCCATTAGGTCCCAAAACACAATGCTCCAGCTGCAAGCGGTGGGCACGTTGGTTTAAATAGGGTGGTGGGATTAAGGTTGACAAGGAGCTGTAACTGCCCCACCTGTCACCTGGGGCAGCCTTTCCTGCTGCGTCCTCATCCGAGGACAGGCAAGTTCTGAACGTCACGGGAATCACTCCCCTTGACAGCAAATTGAAAGGAAGTGGAAATAACAATAACTGCTGGATGCATCTATTCAAGGTGCTGTTTGTGAAATTGCCATCTTGCCCTCTTCCAGGTCAGAGGATTGTCCACTCTCTCTAAATCATTAAATTCTTAACCATTAAGTCATTACATTCTTTGAGTTTTAAAATATTCTAGTTTTTGCTAAACATCATAAATCCAAATAACAATGGTTATAACTTCTCTTGGGGGTTTGAGGAAAGGGATACTCAACGTGCAAGAAATGATTCCCAGTGCAATGGCTGACTTTTTAACAGACTTGTGCGCCAGTGCCATAAATTACATGATTTCATGTAAAGTAAACCCTTTCCTAAATGCTCTTTTACAGGCTTAGCATTGAAAACATTGACCTAAGTGTGAGATCTCGTATCACGTACTTTCTTGGTGACACCCTAGTCTTCTTGAGTAAGGTAAAAACTAATTTATATGACATTTCTGAGAAAATCAGCTCATTTCCTGTGAATTTGTAGAATAGCTTCCAGTTTATCAGCAAATTTCTACATTGTGCACATTGCATGTGCCGGCCACTGGCCCAGCACTGGACTTGACTCAGAATGAATTAATCTTAATTAAAAAAGGATAAAGAAAGGATAAAGATTGGAGAAAATTTGTTCTCCATCTGAATAAATGCTTTAATAAGAATCTCCAGGGACTTCTTGGAATACACATCGAATACCAAAGGAACATCCAAAGAAACATCCATAGGAAAATGAGGTCTGTTTTAGAAGCATACTTTGGCTGGACCTGCGAGAGATAAAGTGCCGAAATGCAAGGCTATGTACAGACAGAAGAAAAACAACAATATATTATAGCTCTGTCAACCCAAACAGAATAAGCTATGCCTTGTTTTCATGTTGATTTTGGCATAAACCACAGTACACTTGAATCATTTTGAAAGATGGTAATAGGAGAATTTGTATTGGCAACAGGCCAAATAAAAGCTAAGGCTAAAAAGCAGTAGCCAGACTGTTCCTTTTGTGTAGAGAGGCTTTGCTATCAGAGAGCAACGGGCAATTCACGTTGGAAAAAACACTCTCTTAATAAGTGGCAAAGGCTGGAAAAATCTAGAGAAAGCAAGAGGACACACGAAGTGGTAACACAACTTCACACAGTGAAGCTGAAAAGCACGAGTGGAGATAAGGCCTGCTGGGCAGTTCCTTCTTGGGCTTCGGGTACACCTGCCATATGGAATCTGCACAGCCTTTGATCACTGCCTTAGGAAGGGAATGCTTTTAAGGATGCCTCCCAAGGGAGTCCACAAGTGTGGCTTCAAGAGAGGGCTTCTCTCCAAGCTGAGACTTTGCTCTCTTACATCTAAATTCAGGATCTGGTGACATTTAGACTTTCCTTAGTGATTCAGAGGCCATAATGATAATATTAAGAATAAACATACATTCTCCTACACAATCATGACTGACAACATCCCACTCCAAACGTATCATCGGATCATACTTATAACACCTAAAGGAAACCAGTCACCTTCAAAACTCTACCCTCAGAGACCTCTCAAAGTGGCCCACCTTTACGAGAATGTGGCCTGCTGGGCAGTGGCAAATTGCCCTAACATAATTATTACCAGTCGGAGAAACATTGCTAGCCTGCAATGAAATTTTCAATTGTCTGTCGAAGTATAAGAAAAACAAGAACAATTACAGTAAACTTTATTAAAGCTATATTTATTCAATATAACAAACTCAATTTGAAATTACATCATTCTAATTTTTGTGTTAAAAACGTTTTATTTAAAAAATAATGGTAGGGGCTTCCCTGGTGGCGCAGTGGTTGGGAGTCTGCCTGCTAATGCAGGGGACACGGGTTCGAGCCCTGGTCTGGGAAGATCCCACATGCCGCGGAGCAACTGGGCCCGAGAGCCACAACTGCTGAGCCTGCGCGTCTGGAGCCTGTGCTCCGCAACAAGAGAGGCCGCGATGGTGAGGGGCCCGCGCACCGCGATGAAGAGTGGCCCCCGCTTGCCGCAGCTAGAGGAAGCCCTCGCACAGAAGCGAAGACCCAACATAGCAATCAATCAATTAATAAAAAAATCTTTAAAAAAAATAAAATAAATAATGGTAAAGACCATTTTTTTAAAATTGATTTGCATTTTATGTCTTAACTGACAATCTTTTGTCAATTCTGATTTTATTTTTATAGTTCATCTTAAAGTTAAAAAGCCTAGGAATTATTTCAAATGGTAGACTTAGTAACAAAAATTTGGCTTTCCAAACTTTCCAAATTAAGCACAAGAAACATTATACAAAAAAGAATGAATGATATATAATATTACACCAACTATACTTAGATTTAAAAAAAGGAAGGATGAATGAACCATTGTAAACTGGAGAAGCTGCAAATGTGCATGCAAGAAAGTTTTGAAAAGTAACCAATATGGGCATTAAAACAGTGAGATGTCATTTTCTTTAAAAAATCTGGTAAAAGTAAAAAGGATAATAATACTGGGTGTTGGAGTGGGTAGGTGTGAGGACCAAGCATTCTCACATCCACTGATAGCAATGGAAACTGACACTAGTATATTAGACTCCCATTTGTTACCGGCCATCAAAAGACATATAATTGTGCATTAGTGCCACGCAAAATTTCTCCACGTAGGAATTAACTTCAAAAAATACTATGGATATATCCAATGACTGAGCTACTAGGAAGCTCTCCTCAGAAGTGTTTATGTTAATAAAAAGATTAGAAAATACCTCAGTGTACAAGAATAAGAAATTAGCTAAAAAATTATGTAATCCCTAAAACGGAATATTACATAGCATTAATATGATGCCAAATGTGTGATAACTTTGAGATATCTTTAGAATGTATTGTTAAGTGAAAAAAAGAATCCAAAACTGTGTACAGTATGATTTATGAATAGATACAGAGAGAAAGAAACCTGAAAGTGAATATAGCAAAAGTAACAGCTAGGTGGTGAGACGAGAGCTTTTTCTTCCCTTCTTTTGGATGAGTGTTACGGGTTGAACTGCATCCCCCCAAAAGATAGGTTGATGTCCTAACCCCAAGCACCTCAGAATGTGACCTTATTTGGAAACAGGGTCGTTCCAGGTGTAATTAGTTAAGATGATATCATAGTGGAACAGAGCTGGCGCCCTGATGAGAAGACAATGCGAAGACAGAAACGCAAAGAAAAAACACCATGTGACAACAGAGGCGGAGACTGGGGTGATGGCTGCAAACCACGGAGCATCAAGCATCAACAGCCACCACCAGAAGCTAGGAGGAGGCACAGAAGGATTCAACCTAGAGTCCCAGAACTCTGTCGACACCCTCCAGAGTTCTGACTTCCACCCTCCAGACTGTAAGAGAGCAAGTTTCTGTTGTTTTAAGCCCCCCGGTTTGAGGTATCTTGTTGTGACTGCCCTAGGAAACTAATACACTGGGTAACACATTCAGAAAAGCACTAAAAGCATAAACGCACAGCTCAGTGAATCAGTGACAAGCGGGTACCCACGTGAGCACGCTAGAAGCTGCCCATACGACTCTTAGCAAGCCCCATCGCTTCCCTCTTTCCCAATGGTAACTACTATCATGGCTTCTAACCCTCTAGCTTCTTCTGTTGAAAATGTTTATAAATAGATCCAGAAAATGTTTATAAATAGATTTTTTTAAAAATCATTATTAACTTTGTTTGTCACTCTTTATAGACATTGGTCCACTTCCACATGAAAAGTAGGGAGCATCTACTTCCACTTAACATTCTATAGAATGATGTTGTACTGCAAACCAGAGTAACTTACTTCACACAGGGGGAAAAATTACTGAAATCATGCCCCAAGATGTCCCCCAAATATGTTTTTGTGTGTATAATTACAAGCGTCTATAACTCCACAAAGCTAGTTCCTTCTTAGGTCAATGTAGTATCTTTAATATCCACACCTGACCATTCGGATCACCAAACTTTCAGAAGAGGTTAAAAAACAGCTATCGTCTGTCAATCAGATGCAAGTCCAAATCTCAGTGACTATATAAGCACATACATAGTTTAGAGCTGCTTGAAGTTAAAAACCTTTTCTCTTGTTTCAGAGATATTTACATTAAGTACGCATTTTTGTGTGTATGGCTTCTTTCATCTAATATTATGTTTCTAAAATTTAATCAAGCATATACCACATCTTATGCATCCATTTATCCTTGATATTTGGCATTGTTTGTAAATGATGTTGCTATGAACCTGCTCGTGAATGTCTTTGGTGCCTGTGCACCCACTTCTGCTGGTTATGTAACGGGGAGTGAATTGTCGAGTCACAAAGTATGCATGGCCACACAGTCTTCACAGACAATTACAAACAACTTTCTAAAATATTTGTGGCAATGTACACACCAACCAGCCGTGAGGGAGAATTCTTCTACTTGGTACTGACCATCTTTTTGAATTGTTATCATTCTTGAGGGAGTATAGTAGTATCTTATTGTATTTTAATTTGCACTTCCTTGATCACTAATCAGTACTTTTTCACGGGTTTATTGGCCATTTTGGTACCTACTTTGTGAGTGCCCAGTGGTAAAACTACACAGGTAAAGAGTCTGACAGAATAAGTAATTTGATAATAATAAGATAATAATAAGAATTAAATATAATATTATAAGAAAATAGTATCACTGGTAACATATATTAGTAAATGGTTTTAGTAATTTTTTTGGTTTTAGTAATATTTATTGAAATTAATAAAATATATTATTATGTATAAGCAAAATAAACCTTTAGAAATGAGGTGAGACTCATACCACCTCCTTCCTCTGTAAGAGTTAGTTTTATGAAGCACATTGTTTCAAGCTATATAAAGCCCCATTGAAAATGGTTTAAAAAATCAGGCTGTTGATTGCCTAATATTATAACAATTTCAGAGTAGCATGGTTCCAGTATCCATTAATTCAGTGTTCACTGAACATTACTGAGACCATCTCTCCAGTGTTTTGGCTCTACAACAAAATAGCTAGGCAGGATGTTCAGAGTGGCTCTCCATGGGTTCAGACCATAAGGAGGTCTCTCAAATTTACAGGGAAAAGTTGGTATATTAACATTGATTTTTCTCTCATGTCTGAGAATCTCATTGATTTATCATCTGATGATATGCGTTGTATAGCTGGGAAAGAAAGCCAATGTCCTGAACCAAATTTCATAGGTATGGTATAATAGATGGGGGAAAAAATCTAAATAAGCCTCTTGAATGAATGCCCAATTAAATGAAAATTCCAAGTTTAAATTCCAGATGTAACACTGAGCAGGTTTTCCTCAAACCCATGTGGGTTGTTACACAAATCTGTAATCCAAAGATCATGCTTAAAATGTTATTTTACACCTTAATGTATGACACTGATTAATGCTATAGTCACACAGGGATGATCTTGTTTCAAACTAGAAATATTCCTTGAAATGAGAGTTCAATTCAGCATGAGAAAAACTCCAAGATGACAGAAAGGTTTATTAAAATATTTTTGGTGAAAGCTATATAGAAATATCTAGAAACAGACTTTTTCACTGGAATTTAACATTTCTTTATAAAATGCAAAATAAATAAAGCCTTCCCTTGCAAAGCTTTTGTGCCAGAATTGCATTTGGTAAAGTTCCCCCTGGGCTCACGAATGTTAATTATTATCCACACCAAGATTCTAAACCTACACTTCGCAGCTTCTGCAGACACACCCAAACACACCCAGAAAACAAAGGCATGTGCAACACACACACACACACACACACACACACACACCACACTGTCTCAGAGAAGCAATCTCCCCAGAGATTCGCTTGGTACCTGTACTTCCCTTCTCTCTTCAGGTTAGCCTGACAGATGCTTCATTTCCCTGACTTCATCTCTTGCTTTCCTTAAGTCTAGTTATTCCTCTCCTTTTGGATATTCCACTCAACTCCTGTCTGTCTCACTGGGAACATCTTTTCTCTCCCTGTGATTCTGGGATCTTACTTGGGCTGCAGGATCTCCCCCACTCCCTACCTGGAAGGAGGAGGAAGTATGAGAGCTCTGATGGAAGTAAGAGCACTTCAGGACCAGTGCTTAAGAAAGAACCTCCCATGCCTTTCACAACTGCCTTAGATGCTTTTCTTTCTCCCAGAAATAGGAGGGAAACTCAAGGAGGTTGCTGCATCACACACTCTGGTCCTGTTACTCAGTCACGGATGAAGATTCGTTCAGGTAACTGGAGGTTAAGACTGACTGTCAGTTAACATCTCATTGGCAGCCCAGAAATGATCCATCCTAAACCAAACAGGGTCTGCTTCACCACCTTTCTATCTATAACGTCGATCACATGGCTAAAATATCAGCATTAGACCCATGAGAAGGAAAACTGATAATAGCTCATGTGTGGGGGAGAAGACACTTCATAAATGTTCTGAGCATTGGGCCAAACACTCTACATCTACCACAATATTTGGTGCACCAAACTGGAGAGACGGGTCCTTACCATCACTCCTCCTTTCTGGACAAAGAAGCAGAACATTGTAGAGGATGTTTGCTTAAATTTATAAAGTTACTTAAATAGTTGAAGTAGGATTCAACTTCTGCTTGCAGGGTCTACCTCTAACATTTTTAAAGATGCAGGTCAAAAGTACAAATGAAGGCTCATATACCACACATCTAAATATTTTAACAAATTGTTAATCAATTTTAAATGAAATAACTCAGACACTCTTACCCTAACAAAAACTGCTTCATAAGAACCTAGAAGATCAGGTTCAAATCTGGGTGTCTAGATTCCTTGGTATCCTCAGGAACAAAGCCCACCTCTTCTCAGCGTGGCCTCTGTCCTGTGGCACAAGCAGCCACATGCATTCACTCCTGGTGTCCCAGCTGTCACATCCACCAGGCTGTCTACACACACCACAAACAGTCAGCCTTGGCCAGCTCAGGGCTTGAAGAGCTCACAGCGGTGGTGTGACCCATGCAGGAAGGGCTGATTTGGAAAAGAAACCAAACCAGGTCCCGGAAAGAAATTAAGAGCTGTTAGCTCAGAGAATTTGGGGTCCAGGTACCTGGAGTGCAGTTTGAAAAAGAGAGGGTTCGGCTCCTTCCTTGAAGCTGTAGCCACCTTGCTCACAGGGGGCATCTCAGCCCACAGGGAGCACCTAAGAGGACCAGGGTGGGGCTTTCTAGAGCAGTGCTTCTCAAACTTTAATTTTATTTGGATCACAAAAGCCTGGGGCCCTGAGCAGGGGCCCCGTTACTGATGTCTGAGGGCAATGATCCCTGCCAGATTCTAAAGGCTATACTTGTAGCTCCACTGCTACCCTGCTGCCCAACAAAGCTCAGAAGAAAAATAATACAGAAAAGATAAACTCATGAAGTCTATACAAGCATAGTTAGGAAATATGATACATACAGAAAAGTTTCCTGGGAAGAAGCTCAAATAATGAGGTCAATTTCAGAGATTCTGTTTCTTTCTCCAAAACTATCCAAGCCCAGTTTTCTCTCTATAGAATACATCGCTTTATCGTCTTATGTAAATCATTATTTGTTGGCTCTCAATGACACGGAGTGAGTGGGAATACTAAAAATACTTTGCGACTTGGCTCTAAGGAATTGTGGAGAAAATCCTGGCTTGTAAGCTGGGGTTTTGGCTCTAGTTCTATTGCTAACAAGCCACCATGGGTAAGTCACTTAGCCTCCCCACCTGATTTTCCTTGTCTAGAAAAGCATGATAACAGTGAAGGCCTTGCGGACCCCAACAAATGAAATATGGATCAAATCCAACAATACATATGAAACGTATTTTGGAAATCATACAGTGGATTTATCTACAAATCTATGTATGTGTAAGATGATAAAATTTACTGTTACTGTAAAGAAAAACAATCTTTTTATCATCTTTTTAACTTTTAAATACTGCAAATATTATGTAATGTTTTAGGGCATTATTTTCAAAAACATTTCCAGGATTTATGAACTAGGAAACAAAGAAAAACACTTTTAGAAAACCATTTTTCTTGGGGAAACATTCATGTTAGTTTCTGTCTTGCATAATTTTATGCTAAAGATAAGACATGAAATAACTAGGTAAAGTTACAAGAGGCAAGTTCACAATTGAATTACAGGCAACTTCTACACATATAATTCAAAACAGCTTTTTGAAAAATCTCCACCATTCAATAGTTAAACACCACATATGTGTGAGAGAACTGAAAACGATTTGTTTATCACATACATGCCCAGAAATGTATTTTTAAAACTCACCATACAGGATATCATACATTAAGGATTTGATTATACATTTTCCTAATTTAAAGGCAGAATGAGCTATTTTCCCTTTTGACACAATCACTAATCAGACAGTTTCTTTTTTCTAAATAAAACAATATAAATATAAATAAACAATTTTATATTTAAGAGATCATCTTTTACTGTCCCCTTGAAATTAGAGTTTCCATAAAAGGAAATGAAGCAGCTGTAGACCTTTTGAATAATTACTTCAAATAATTCACCTTCTCTACAAGTTTCTTGTATACATCCATATACCTTGCTTCACTATCACCTGACATTTGTCACCTATATTAACATCTTCATCAGGTCATAAGGGCAATATGTCCTACATAAATGAAATTTATATAAAACTACAACTTATTTCTTTAAAATAAAAAAATATAAATGATTTTATATGGAAATATTTATCCTTCATTCATTGAGTCATGAGTATATGACAGGTCCTTTATAAATACATCTAATTCTTCCAAACCTTGAATCCTTCGTTTTGATATCCATTTTTACTTGGGCTTTAGAATCTTATCTAACGACATCCATGTAGGGCAGCACCATCCAATACTGTCACCACTAACTGCATGTGGCTAGTGAGCACATAAAATGTGGCTAAGACAACTAAACAAGTGAATTTTAAATTTGATTTAATTTCAAAGTAACCTAAATTTAACTTAAAAACGATACTCGATTCAATTTTTAGAAAACTTTTAAGTGTGTTTGGAACAATTTCCGTACGTGAGTTTCCCTTTCAACTGCAAGTTTTATAAGTCTAAATAGAGATCAAGTATTTCAGGTGAATATTTAGCATCCGAATTGAGACATTTTTGCTGTAAGTGTAAAACATACACTGGATTCAAAGACTGAATGCCAAAAATTTGTAAAATATTTCACTGATGATTTTTAATGTTGATTATATATTGAAATGATAATATTCTGGATATATACCCTAAATAAATATATTATTGAAAGTAATTTTACTTATTTCACTGTATGTAATTTAATGTTAAATTAAATTAAATTTTACTACCAGAAAATTTTAAATTACATATGGACTCACATTGTGTTTATACTGGACAGCACTGGCATGGAATATGGCTGCTTTCAGAGTAAAATCTAGCCTGTCTGTCTACCAAGTTGGTTAGTTCCATTAAGGATAAGCTGATTCTCAGTGTATGAATCATTTGCATTAATCAGTTGTCTTTGGGTTAAATAGAAACACTGAACATGATTAAATTTTAATATGAACCAAGAACGTCATTGTGGCATTTATTTTTACTCTGCTATTTTCAGTGCCAGTAGGATGTTTTTAAGCTATATTACGCAGTCCAAAACTGTTTTGGTTTTGTGGTTCTCATATCTATTTCTTTTTTTTAATGTTTTTTTTTCTAATTTTTCCCCTTGTTCTCAGACTATGAATTTTTCTCCCTTCCCCAGCCCCATTACAGACGTGTTTCCCTGGGAGGTCCTTCTTCCCTAATCTCCTTAAACACCTTTGGTGTTCATTTTCTGTGGACCAGGAAGTCAACTAAAGGGGTCGCTTAGCATCAGGTATAAAGTATCATCCATTTGGCACCTGCCAAACATGTGCTATTATCCAGACCATTTGTCCAAAAGATTCTCACAGAAAAGCAGAAAGATATAATATAATGGCTTTATAACGAATATTTCATCTGCTTAGAGAACCTTTACTTTTTTCTGCTTAACTACCATGTTTGGCATTGTTCTAAAGGTTTCATTTGGCTAAATAAGTGAATATAGGTGTTATCATTTCCATTTTTAATGTTATTTGGCTCAAAAGTGAGTGCACATTAATTCATTCTACAGCTGCCACTGTCTACTAAAACTGGCAAAAGAAATCATAGTGAAGGAAATTCTGAAATATGGTGTATTAAATCAAGAATGAAAATATTACATCTGCCAAATCATTTACTTCTGAATGAAAGTTCATTAGAGAACGTTCAGAAAAACACCTCCGAGAGCTCATCATTATAAGTGACTTCAAGACACTAGCCAGGTGGGTGGATTTGTTTTTCATATACTTCCGTTTTGTAAGACTGCTGTCCATATTACAAAACAAATTAGCATTAGATTATAGAGTGTACTCCAAAATCCACTTAAAAGGTCTAACTAGTGGTTCTAACATTGGTTATTAGTAGTCAAGGTTAAGACACCATTTTAATTTAGTTTGTTCTTTAAATATTTTGAAGACTTTTGTTCTTTAAATATTTTGTTTTAGGTTCTTTGGATTCTATGTATGTGTTTATTTCCGTGCCAGAATATCCATGAATCCCGACAGTCAAGGAATAGAATTTCCACAGGTAAATTTATTTACGAAGTTTTAAGTTTTAAAAGCCTTAGATTATAAAGAAATGAAAATAAAATACAATGTTAAATGTTAATAAAAGTTACCTAAATCAACTTTTTAAAATTTTAGAGAACTTCCAAAAAGTGTAGTCAAATTTATTGCTTAAAAAAAAAAAAAACCTGGATTGTTCAGAGCGCCTAATTTAACAAAAGAATGGAAACACAGAGGTCTCCAAAGACAGCATTTCAAGCCTGTCTACTGAAGCAGCTGTGATATTGCCATGAAACCCAATGAACGGCAAGCTCAGGCGCCAGCCCACCTCGTGCTGCTTGCTGTGGGCTCTAGTCACCGTGCTAGAACAGAGGTTTCTGAAACTGGGAATGTTCCTTTAAAGTAACGTAAAGTCAGACATAACTGTCTTCCAAAAGAGCAAAATGGCATAAAGTTAGAACTTGTTTCCCAAAAGAACAACTATTTGAAGCTGTGCTTAACATGTGCAATTTTTAATGAAATTCTGAAAACACTGGTGATAAATAGCTACGCAGCAGAAAACTCCCTTGAGTGCAAATCACAGAACAAATCCTCGTCTTAATACAGGATGGACCGACTGTCCAGATTCCCAGGCATTACATTTTTGTCCTATCCACTTTTTGATCTCTTAGTCAAGACTTCAACTCTCTATTCTAGCCCAAGCTGCCCCCACCCACAATGTGGACATCGTTAAGAAGAGCCAAGCAACATCTTTCAGACCCTGGAGCATTCTGTATAGTTTACTGTAGCGCAAAATAACTTCTCACCTTCTATCATAATTACTGGGGATGTTCTCCTAAAATCAACTAAGGAAAAACATAAGCCCTTTTTCAAAAAGAAAAATGAAAAACAAAATGGTAACACACAAAACACCAGAATTGACATTGTGCTTACCTTCATGTGGAATCTAATCTTTTATCCCTCAAACAACAACTCTCCCTATGCTTCTTTCAGAATATACCCATTGTTGAAATTCAGTAAAGACTGAATTCTTATCCTTTTTGTTCCCTTATCCCCTATGTCTTCTGAATATAACATTGCCTTTTTAAAGTTTCCAGTGGCCTATACTTGGAAGAAATGTAGAATTTATTTTAAAGCTGTATGTTTAAAGTGGTTTATAGTGTTTTAGAGTTTATGGTTTTCTTTAAGAATGTAAAGAAGCTATGTAGCTCTTCTCTGCTAAAAATACCCTTAAACGCAAAATATTACATACAATTTCAATGAATTTATGGATTTATTGGAAAGGACCTCCCAATGGTAGTAGATCTCAGGTCAAAAAACTCATGAGTTGCATTATTCTCATGAGTATACATTGCTAGTACTATACAACTTTTACCTACTATGTAGAGTGTATGAATTGGGAATTGACCATCAGTGGCTGCATGGAAATCTATTTTATGTACACTATTTTTCCCCAGTTTTGAAGATTTAGGATTTGTCCCTCAAAGTTACTTATTTTATAACAATTCAATCGTGTGTTTAGTTTTAATTCTATCTTTAACTGTTGCTTGAAAGGAATTTTTTAAAATCATGTTAATCATAAATAAATAGAAGGCAGTAAATGCCTATATAAATTTAAGGATGATTCATTTTGATTATTAATTAGGAAGTTGAAAAAACAGAAGCCAACAAGGATAATACCCAGAAATTCACCATACCCATGATGAAATAGAAAATAAGCTATATCAATAAGTAAGTCAAGAGAGATAATAAGGAAATCATGTCTATGTACGTTACCCCTCATCTTTCCAAACCCTAGATAGCGGGGTACCCCAGGAGTCATTCCTCACCTCCTCTCTTATCCATCCATATTTAGGCCCTAAGTAGTTGCATCCAGTTTCAATTTCAAATGCCGCCTGTACACTTGGCACCTCATAAATGATTATCTGCAGTCCCCCCCTCTCTTCCGAATTCCAGAATCATATCAGTACCTACTAGACTTCTCCATTTAAATGTCTAAAAGAAATCTTGTCTGAAATCCATACCTTATTTTCTCTCTCAAACCCTGTTGCTCCCAAGGTTTTCCCCATCTCAGTAAAAAGGCATTTCCAGTTATTAACACCAAAAGCCTTGCTGTTTCACTACACTTCTCCAGGAAGAACCTATAGACTCTACGTATTAAATGTACACAAACTCTGACCAGTTGTTCCCCACTGCAGTAGCAACCTGCTCCAAACTACCATAACCTCTCCTCTGGATTACGGTCGTGCAAAATCTCTCAACTGCCTGCTGCTTTACCCTTGTCCCTTATTCTTCATATAGCAGCCAGAGCAATACTCGTAAATTTGCTTCTGGTAGATCAGATTTAGAAGTAGAAGGAAGAAAGGGAATCTCAGCTGACTCCCAGATTCATGACTAGAGTAAGTATGTAGATGATGATACCACAAATACAGATGGGTAATAACAGAGGAAGAAGAGTTTGTCAGGAGTTGGTGGGATCACAACTCCTGTTTTGGATATTTTAGATATCTATCATCACACATGGAAATGGAAGTGTCAGGTGTGCAGTTTGATATCTAAGCCTGGACTTGAGGGAGTACTAAGGGATGGATATATCACTGGGTATAAATCCACATACATTGATTTAAAGCCAATGGAACTCATGAGATTTTCTAAGAAGTGAGTATATCTAGAGAAAGAAGTCCAAGAATGAGCTGTGGGACCATCCAATATTTATCAATATGGCAGTGGAAAAGAAGGTGGCCAAAGGGACAAAGAAGGAGTAGCCAGTGAGACAGGAGGTGATTTCACAAAAGCTAAGAGAAAACACTGTCACAAGAAGAAGATGTACTGTGAAAAAGATAGAATTATTTCTCGAATTTCATAAAGTTTAAGGTAGATGCAGGTTTATCAGTGGATTTGGTGTTGGGAAGATTAGATAATAAGTGTCTGATAGCTTCTATTTTCCCAAGAAAATATGAAGTGTGATCATCAGCTGGGAGTTGGCAGTGAATAGATGCTATTGGGGGGAGATAAAGAAGATATTTTTCTTTATATTTCTTTAAGAAGATATATTTTACAGGAAATGAGAAAGAAAATTTACTAGCAAAATATAAAATGTCATATCCCTTCCAGTTCTAGAATTCAATACATTTATCTCATTTTCCAAGGAATTCCATAAACACTAAATCATACAAAAGATGGACGAAGGGCACAGAGGATTTTTAGGGCAGTGAAAAAAAATCTGTAGGATATTATAATGATGGATGTACATAATTATACATTTATCCAAACCTAGAGATTGTACAACACCAAGAGTGAACCCTAAGGTAAGCTATGGACTTTGAGTGATTATGATCAGTGCAGTGCAGGTTTATCCTTGATAAAAAAAAAAAAAGTATCATTCTGGTGAGTGATGTTGATAATGGAGGAGGCCATGCATGGGTGGGGGGCAGGGAGTACATGGGAAATCTCTGTACCTTCCTCTCAATTTTGTTATAAACTTAAAACTGTGTTTAAAAAAGTAAAGACTCTTAAAAAAAAAGATTAACAAAGGGAGGTAACACTTTGAGGTGACTAGGAGAAGCTTTATGATAGAGTGAGGATTTGAGGAGTCTTTGTGGTTTAGTTAGGACTTGAAAAAGAGGAAATGAGAGAAGAAGATGCATGGAACGGAGGCACAGGTGTTTGCCAAGAGGTAGAGGTGGAAATGGACAAGGTGTCAACATTTGCTTCACCTGGTGAAATATTTCGCTAACTACAAAACCACTTTGTAAAGAAATACAAACTCTCACTTGCTCTTTCTAACATTAAGTCCTAGTAACTCCAAAGAGTTATATCTCAAAGCAAATTCCCCTTCCCTCCATAAATCAGCTTCTGTCCCCTATATTCCCCTAAATTCTAGAAATGAGACCATGATTCTTCTTGTCTCACAGGTTCAAAATGCATGTGACCCTTTGCTCTGTCCTTCGTCTACCACAGGCGGCCTCGTTCGGGCTCTCTGGCACATCTGGTCCTTCTTTCTCCCTGTCACTCTCATCAACCCAGTTCAGCCGTCCATCATCTAAAGCTCACATGACTGCAATCATCTGCCACCTAATCTAGATTTCTCAAGTGTCTCACAGTCCAAATGGATCTTATGAGTACTCCTGAACCACAACATTCATCATATTTTCCCCTCAAATCTAAAACTTTTGATTACTCCTTATTACCTCCTAATTAAAGTCTAAACTCATTCGCCTTGTATTAAGGCACTTTGGAATCTAAAACCAACTTTTCTTTAAAGTTCAATTCCCCAATATTATCTAATACGAACTGTCGATTATGTCTCTGCAAAGTTGCCACATATATTCCCATCACCATGATTTTGCTTATGCTGTTCCTTTTAGTTTGGGTGTGCTCCCACCAAAACACACACACATACACACTCATACACACTATTCCTGTCTCTTGAAATCCTGCCCATCAATTTAAGTAGTACCACTTTCTTCATGAACCTTCCCCTCATAGGTACATTACAAAATGTTCTCTTGCTTCTTTGAAGTCAAACAACACTGCTTTATTATTCCCACGTTACTCTAAACTTACAACGAGAAAACCCAGGCTTACACGCATTCCCTGTCAGTTAATTATATGGCCATGGACAATTCATTTGACCTCTCTGAGCCTCAATTTTCACATCTGTAAGATGTAAGGGTTGTAAAACTAGTAAAATATGGCACAGGTAAAGTTTCCATTCATGTAATTGGCATTTGCTGAAGACCTTCTTGATGAATCATTGTTAATACATAAGATGAAATATTTCTCTATATGAGGCAGAAGACTCAGAATTTATTTATTTAGGAATCTGGAAAGCATTTTAACAGATATTATCCAGCAGTTTAAAGTTTATAATAGATAACAGCAGCAAGAAAAGGCGAATCATAATAAATAGTAAGCATCTATTATGTGCTAAGCTCCCTGAAAACAAATAGTTACAAGAAATGGAAACACTACAAGCAAACAATTGTACAACACCTAAAGAAATTTTCTAAAAGCTAGAACATTGCTACATTGCTTAAAATATCTTTTGTTATAGCAAAAGCAAACATTACATATATCTTTGATATAAATGACACCCAACATCTTGACTTAAAAATGAAAAGGCCGATCTTATTTTGTCTTCATGACGTGAACAAATCCATCAGAGGGATTCTTTAATGGATTAACCAGTTGGTTGGCAACGTGAAAACACAGGCTTGCCCAGACCATAAAATAATTTGCCAAATCAATCAACTTAGTAACAACAAAATCAAACAACGCTAGCAAAAATTTGCAAATGGATGGGTGGAACTCCCACTTTTCAATCTGTTGTTTTGGAACTACAGGCACATACTGTAAGTCTTTTAATATTTTGAAATATTTCTTACTTCCACTTAATTAGGGAATGCTTTAGAGAAGAAGACAGATTTTATTTTTAGGATGGAAATTTCTCTGATTTTCTCTAAATTTAGGGGAAAAGAAAAGTGTGCAGCAAGTATAAGGATGATTGAAAAATTGTCAAGGCAAAAAGGAGTTGAAGGAAATAACCGTTTGCTGTAAAGTTTACCTAGTTGGGGTTCAGTGGGAACAGAGGCAGAAGCTAAGCGTATAAGCATAAACCAAAGACACAAAGAAAGCTGGAGATGAGATTCTTGGGTTTAATGTGTAGGCTGAACAGGAATCAAGGCAGAGTCCTGAGGGGAAAGAGGTGGTCAGATTTTTCAATAATGATTCAATCTACTGGACAAGCCCAATTCATACTCAGAAGTTAATTTATTACCCCTTTTCCTAGCTTAGTATCTAAAAAGTGAGACTTCTCAAGTTACAAGCTTTGCCAATTCTCTTTTACACTGTTGTTGAAAACTTTACAAACAACAACAAGAAGTTTGGTTAAAATGGATTTATTACAGTTTAAGATCCAATTATTGGAATGAAAAAAATCAAAGTAGAGACTAGGGAAGTGAGTGTAAGACAAACAGAGCCTGAAATGACAGTAATTCTAGAAAAACTCATGAGGAGAGACCAAACAAGAGAGATTAGAAGAAATTAGATCTCCCTGTGAAAAGGTCTTTCTCTTTTAACTAATAGAAATAGTCTTTCAAACAACCTTATTTAAAACTTGAGCTTCCAGGGCTGAGCAGTTTGCCTTTACATCACCTTACATTCATTAACTTTATAAAATCTGGGGAAAGGCATGCCAAAGAAGCAATTAGTTTACACACCACTAAACACAAGGTGGGTGAGCTAATGCAATATCTGTCACTGAAAATGGATCCTGGGCTAAAGTTGATTGCTGTTTTCTTTTGTTTTTCCCTGATAAACTTTTTTTTTTTCCTGAAGAAAAAAATTCATAAAAAGTGGGAATTTGATATTTATCTTAAATCTACAGACTTGGCTTGTTCATTAAGGGCACTGAATTTGTTTCCCTGTTAAAACTAACAGTAAAGAGTGATTTCAAAATCTCAAGGAATCAGGATCTTTCTCTAATGTTCTGAATGAATCTACCCAGGGGGATTGCAGTTCCTAGTCAATTTCAGTTTACTTTTTGCCTCGGGCAGGTCTCTGCTAATTCTTCTCTAATTACAAGCACTGTTGACTTCATAAAAGACACCAGTTGTTGACAATGTTTGAAGATCTATGAAAAGTGATCTGGCATCATTATACAGAACTCCCTTTCAAAACTACACTTGTGGAAACAAGTTGTGATTCTTAATCAGGAGGTCCACTTAATTTAAGACAAGCTAAAACACTGGTCTTCCACATCTGCTTAGTCTAATTCACTGACATACGCCTTAGAGCTCAGTTATTGAGTACCAAGCTCATGGATGATGTGGCCTGAAGACTAGGTGCCCATGGAATGGATCAACCATCGTTTCCATCTGGGATCAATGTGACTGGCATTTAATGACATGGCTTAAAGGTTGACTTCACGATATGAAAAAAGCATATACATTTTAAAGCAGAAACTATTCTTATTGAGCACTAGTTCAATATATTATAATACTTGGATGGCCTTCGATGAAAGTCTATGAGCAAACGCTATAACTTACGTTTCCATAGTTGATTCTATTCTTTGTTGCTTCCAAAATACTTCGTCACAAGCTATCGGAATAGGCTGCCCACAGACGACGTTTCATATTACTTTCTTCTCTCCCTATCCATCCATTTGAAAACTTACAATGGCTTCTACTTGCTTTATACATGAAGATGAAATTCTACTGCTTTATCACTGACCTTGATAATCCAGCTCCAGCATTTGAGATCATGAATTCAAACTACTTTTACAGACCTCACTTCTATCCCACCCAACTCTCTCACTTAGTTGATCTCACTACTGCTGTTCTTGGCTTTTTGAAAACGTCTAGTTTCTTCACTGTTTACCTACGGATAAATCCTCTTCTAGTCTTTTAAGTTCCATAAATTATAATTTCAAACGCTCTCTTGACTGCTTCCTTTATATTCTTACTCTATTTGTCTTTCATAGGGTCTATGTGAAAAACCCAAACCCGAATCTATCCACTTCTCCACCTTCCCCACACTGACACCTGGTGTGGATGTCACTTTGGGTTGGGCTCATTCAACACCCATTCACGATTCTCACTTCCCTTCTCTGTTTTTGTTATAGAAAAGTTAGATACTTACTTTCCTGCGTCTTCTTGAATCTGTAAGTGTCATATGGCATAACTCTGGCCAGTTAGACATAACAGGTAGTTTCTGCTAAAGCTTTTGCTTTTTTCATTTAAAAAAATTGCCTACACTTCCCTTCCTTCTTCCTCCTTTAAATGCGAATGTGATGCCTGGAGTTGCAGCAGCCATCTTTTAACCCTGAGCCAAAGGCCAAGGAAACCACCAAGACACCATTCCTGACCCCAGGGGGAAGCTGAACCTACTCCTGCAGGCACCACAAACAGAATTCCTAGCATACGAGGGAAAATAAACCGCTATTTCTTTAAGCCACAGTAATGTAGCTTTTTGTTACCTGAAGAAGAAAGCATCTAACTGGTATTTCTGGTCTGGCGAATGAACTGTATTATATAAACAAACAAAAAAACCAAGTAACTAAAAATAAGCCACCTGCTCAGACCGTTGTCACAATAAAAGTATGGACTCTAAGGTCACACGGGTGTTCGGTTCTGCCCAGCTCCTCCCTTTCTCTTCTCAGCATATTTTCAGGTCTCCAGAAGGTTATTTTAACCCTGCCAGTTAATGACTTCCCTTCCTAATGTACAGAGAAAACAGAAGCTGCCAGTCTTTTCTTGGCCCCCACGGTCGAACTTCTGTTCCTCCCGCTCTGTCCCTCCCAGTCTCGCCAACCATGTTTCTGGACAGGTCTTGTTTGATCTAGCAAGAGAAGTCCATCACGTTCCTAAAGTTCTCCTTTCCAACGTGCTCTTCAGCCTCTTCTCCCTTTAATCTCAGAGTCCTTTTCCAGAATACTCCTCAAAGTCTCCTCATCCTGTGTTTATCCCTGTTAATGTTGGTATTTTCCAGGATTCTATCATTTGCCCTCTATTTACTCACTCTTCCACCCAGATTTTTCCTTGCATCTATATCTGGCTGGTTACTAGAAAATCCCATTTTGATGCCTCAAAGATATCATGTCCAAACTTGAAATCCTATCTTCTTGCCCCCAAACGCCCTACTGTGTTTACTGTCTCAGTGAAAGGCATCATCCTGTATTCAGTGACTCAGGCTAGAGATGTGGCACCATTTCCGATCCCTTTATCTCCCTCAAACTTCACCTGGACTCCATCATCTAGTCTTGTCTGTTCTACCACCCAAATATCTCAGGATTCTAGACAATTTTCTCCGAACTCTTTGACACTTTTCTCCAACAGACCCTCATCTCTCTCCTAGAATGTTACCACAGTCTCTTAACTGGGCATTGTGCCCTGCTCTGCTCTCCTACAGCCCCTTTCCTACCATCCCCTCCCCTCTGGCAACCAGTAATCTGTTCTCTGTGTCTATGAGCCTGTTTTCATTTTGTTTTGTTTGCTTGCTTCTTCGTTTTTTTAGATTCCACGTATATGTGAGATCATACAGCATTTTTTTTTCCCTGTCTGACTTATTTCACTTAGCATAATACCCTCTAAGTCCATCCATATTGTCTCAAATTTTGACAATTTTTACTTGCTCTACAGTAAGATTTATTACCCCATTTAGATACCATGCATGATGTAAGAGGTCCAACATTAGGATTTAAGCATTGAAAGAGTGTGAGAGAGGGGGAAGTATCTGCACAAGCTTAAAGGTAATAAATCTGGAGTCTTCTGCTCTACCTACTCCACAGGTTTAAATCATTGAAAGAGATTCTATATATCTCTATCTATGCATCAGAAAGCTTGATCCTTTATGTCTTATATTTTCATGTTTTGAGCGTAGGAAGAACGGAGATTAGGAAACAAGAGGTAACAAACAATTTCTCAAAAATACCAACCTCAGTCACTTTCAAAATGAACAATTTCTAAGTGAGCTGGAGTAAAATGATATAATGTCATGTAAGGCAGAAAATGTGAAGTCTTGGAAGCTTTAATGCATTCAGCTGCATTCTCTTATCTCCTGCTTGAGAGTCAGCCCTGTAGACTCCTCTGATATACTCTTCATTAAATCCATCACTAAGACCTTGAAAAGAGGCACCCTTGCTATGCTTTTAAATGAATACATTAAATATGTTCAATGACCCAAGAAAAGTATTCAGGAATGCCTGGAAGAGAGTGGAATTAATCTTTCACTTACATAGCACTAGCAACTCTTCAAAGTATTTGTACCTTTCAGTAGATGTTGATTCATTGGTTATAGTTTTATATACTAAATAAGCCAATAAGTAGGTCTTGACTAGTGTATGCTCAGCACTGTTTGGCACAGCAAACTATACAAGAGAAATAATCAATATAGTGCCTATTTTTGGAGAAAGATATGAGAGGCTCACATGACACTACTAGAGAATGACCCCAGGCCACATATATTTAAGTGCAAAATGATACAAGGTTATGTATATTTAAAGTGCTTCTCTGAAAGTTCAGAGAAGGGAGAGGTCATTCTGAGTGTTCGTACAGAATCACAAAATGTTAGGACTTGTATTTTCTCCATTCTATTTCCAAGATTTTGGATCATCCTTACTATCATTACTCTGAATTCTTTTTCAGGTAGACTGGCTATTTCCCCTTCACTGGTTTGGTCTGGTGGGTTTTTACCTTGCTCCTTCATCTGCTGTGTATTTCTCTGTCTGCTCATTTTGCTTAACTTACTGTGTTTGGGGTCCCCTTTTCACAGGCTGCAGGTTCATAGTTCCTGTTGTTTTTGGTGTCTGCCCCCAGTGGGTAAGGTTGGTTCAGAAACGTTTAACAAGGACCTAGAAGAACAAAAGAGTAAACAAACAATGATGAACAACACAATAAATGAAATTTAAAATTCTCTAGAAGGAATCAATAGCAGAATAACTGAGGCAGAAGAACGGATAAGTGACCTGGAATATAAAATAGTGGAAATAACTACCACAGAGCAGAATAAAGAAAAAAGAATGAAAAGAATTGAGGACAGTCTCAGAGACCTCTGGGACAACATAAAACATACCAACATTCTAATTATAGGGGTCCCAGAAGAAGAAGAGAAAAAGAAAGGGACTGAGAAAATATTTGAAGAGATTATAGTTGAAAACTTCCCTAATATGGGAAAGGAAATAGTCACTCAAGTCCAGGAAGCAGAGAGAGTCCGATACAACATAAATCCAAGGAGAAACACGCCAAGAAAAATATTAAACAAACTATCAAAAGTTAAATACAAAGAAAAAATATTATAAGCAGCAAGGGAAAAGCAACAAATAACATACAAGGGAATCCCATTAAGGTTAACAGCTGATCTTTCAGCAGACACTCTGCAAGCCAGAAGGGAGTGGCAGGACATATTAAAAGTGATGAAAGGGAAGAAACTACAACCAAGATTACTCTACCCAGCAAGGATCTCATTCAGATTCAATGGAGAAATTAAAACCTTTACAGACAAGCAAAAGCTAAGAGAACTCAGCACCACCAAACCAGCTTCACAACAAATGCTAAAGGAATTTCTCTAGTCAGGAAACACAAGAGAAGGAAAAGACATACAATAACAAACCCACAACAATTAAGAAAATGGTAATAGGAATGTACATATCAATAACTACCTTAAATGTAAATGGATTAAATGCTCCAACCAAAAGAAATAGACTGGCTGAATGGATACAGAAAACAAGACCCATATATATGCTGTCTACAAGAGACCCACTTCAGACCTAGGGACACATACAGACTGAAAGTGAGGGGACGGAAAAAGATATTCCATGCAAATGGAAATCAAAAGAAAGCTGGAGTAGCAATTCTCATATCAGACAAAACAGATTTTAAAATAAGGACTATTACAAGAGACAAAGAAGGATACTACATAATGATTAAATGGTCAATCCAAGAAGAAGATATAACAATTGTAAATAGTTATGCACCCAACATAGGAGCACCTCAATACATAAGGCAAATGCTAACAGCCATAAAAGGGGAAATAGACAGTAACACAAGAATAGTAGGGGGCTTTAACAGCCCACTTTCACCAAGGGACAGAGCACCCAAAATGAAAAGAAATAAGGAAACACAAGCTTTAAATGATACATTAAATAAGACAGACTTAATTGATATTTATAGAACATGCCATCCAAAAACAACAGAATACACTTTCTTCTCCACTGCTCATGGAACATTCTCCAGGATAGATCATATCTTGGGGCACAAATCAAGCCTTGGTAAATTTAAGAAAATTGAAATCGTATCAAGTGTCTTTTCCAACCACAACGCTAAGAGACTAGATATCAATTACAGGAAAAAAATCTGTAAAAAGTACAAACACATGGAGGCTAAACAATACACTACTAAATAACTAAGAGATCACTGAAGACATCAAAGAGGAAATCAAAAAATACCTAGAAACAACTGGCAATGAAAACATGATGACCCACAACCTATGGGTTGCAGCAAAAGCAGTTCTAAGAAGGAAGTTTACAGCAATACAATCCTACCTCAAGAAACATCTCAAATAAACAACCTAACCTTACACCTAAAGCAATTAGAGAAACAAGAACAAAAAATCCCTCCAAAGTTATCAGAAGGAAAGAAATCATAAAGATCGGAACAGAAATAAATGAAAAAGAAATGAAGGAAACGATAGCAAAGATCAATAAAACTAAAAGCTGTTTCTTTGAAAAGATAAACAAAATTGATACACCATTAGCCAGACTCATCAAGAAAAAAAGGGAAAAGACTCAAATCAATAGAATTAGAAATGAAACAAGAGAACTAACAACTGACACTGCAGAAATACAAAGGATCATGAGAGATTACTACAGCAACTCTATGCCAATAAAATGGACAACCTGGAAGAAACGGAAAAATACTTAGAAAAGCACAACCTTCCGAAACTGAACAAGGAAGAAATAGAAAACACAAACAGACCAATCCTAAGCACTGAAATTGAAACTGTGATTAAAAATCTTCCAACAAACAAAAGCCCAGAACCAGATGGCTTCACAGGCAAATTCTATCAAATATTTAGAGAAGAGCTAACACCTATCCTTCTCAAACTCTTCCAAAATACAGCAGAGGGAGGAACACTCCCAAACTCACTCTACGAGGCCACCACCACCCTGATACCAAAACCAGAAAAAGATGTCACAAAAAAAAGAACACTACAGGCCAATATCACTGATGAACATAGATGCAAAAATCCTCAACAAAATACTAGCAAACAGAATCCAACAGCACATTAAAAGGATCAGACACCATGATCAAGTGGGTTTATCCCAGGAGTGCAAGGATTCTTCAGTATATGCAAATCAATCAATGTGATAAACCATATTAACAAACTGAAGGAGAAAAACCATATGATTATCTCAATAGATGCAGAAAAAGCTTTTGACAAAATTCAACACCCATTTATGATACAAACCCTCCAGAAAGTAGGCATAGAGGGAACTTACCTCAACATAATAAAGGCCATATATGAAAAACCAACAGCCAACATCGTTCTCAATGGTGAAAAACTGAAACCATTTCCACTAAGATCAGGAACAAGACAAGGTTGCCCTCTCACCACTATTATTCAACATAGTTTTGGAAGTTTTAGCCACAGCAATCAGAGAAGAAAAAGAAATAAAAGGAATCCAAATTGGAAAAGAAGAAGTAAAGCTGTCACTGTTTGCAGATGACATGATATTATACATAGAGAATCCTAAAGATGCTACCAGAAAACTACTAGAGCTAATCAATGAATTTGGTAAAGTGGCAGGATACAAGATTAATGCACAGAAATCTCTTGCATTCCTATACACTAATGATGAAAAATCTGAAAGAGAAATTAAGGAAACACTCCCATTTACTACTGCAACAAAAAGAATAAAATACCTAGCAATAAACCTGCCTAAGGAGACAAAAGACCTGTATGCAGAAAACCATAAGACACTGATGAAAGAAATTAAAGATGATACAAACAGATGGAGAGAAATACCATGTTCTTGGATTGGAAGAATCAATATTGTGAAAATGACTATACTATCCAAAGCAATGTACAGATTCAGTGCAATCCCTATCAAACTACCAGTGGCATTTTTCACAGAACTAGAATAAAAATTTTCACAATTTGTATGGAAACGCAAAAAGACCCTGAATAGCCAAAGCAATCTGGAGAAAGAAAAATGGAGCTGGAGGAATCAGGCTCCCTGACTTCAGACTACACTACAAAGCTACAGTAATCAAGACAGTATGGTACTGGCATAAAAACAGAAAGACAGATCAATAGAACAGGACAGAAAGCCCAGAGATAAACCCAGGCACATACGGTCACCTTATCTTTGGTAAAGGAGGCAAGAATATACAGTGGAGAAAAGACAGCCTCTTCAATAAGTGGTGCTGGGAAAACTGGACAGCTACATGTGAAAGAATGAAATTAGAACACTCCCTAACAGCATACACCAAAATAAACTCAAAATGGATTACAGACCTAAATTTAAGGCCAGACACTATAAAACTCTTAGAGGAAAACATAGGCAGAACACTCTATGACATACATCACAGCAAGATCCTTTTTGACCCACCTGCTACAGAAATGGAAATAAAAACAAAAATAAACAAATGGGACCTAATGAAACTTAAAAGCCTCAGAATGGGAGAAAATATTTGCAAATGAAGCAACTGACAAAGGATTAATCTCCAAACTTTACAAGCAACTCATGCAGCTCAATATCAAAAAACAAACAACCCAATCCAAAAATGGGCAGAAGACCTAAATAGACATTTCTCCAAAGAAGACATACAGATTGCCAACAAACACATGAAAGGATGCTCAACATCACGAATCATTAGAGAAATGCAAATCAAAACAACAATGAGGTATCACCTCACACCAGTCAGAATGGCCATCATCAAAAAACCTACAAACAATAAATGCTGGAGAGGGTGTGGAGAAAAGGGAACCCTCTTGCACTGTTGGTGGGAATGTAAATTGATACAGCCACTATGGAGAACAGTATGGAGGTTCCTTAAAAAATTAAAAATAGAACTACCATACGACCCAGCAATCCCACTACTGGGCATATACTCTGAGAAAACCATCACTCAAAAAGAGTCATGTACCACAATGTTCATTGCAGCAGCTCTATTTACAATAGCCAGGACATGGAAGCAACCTAAGTGTCCATCGACAGATGAATGGATAAAGAAGATGTGGCACATATATACAATGGAATACTACTCAGTCATAAAAAGAAACGAAACTGAATTCTTTGTAGTGAGGTGGATGGACCTAGAGACTGTCATACAGAGTGAAGTAAGTCAGAAAGAGAAAAACAAACACCGTATGCTAACACATATAGATGGAATCTAAAAAAAAATAAAATTGTTCTGAAGAGCCTAGGGGCAGGGCAGCAATAAAGACGCAGACGTAGAGAATGGACTTGAGGACATGGAGAGGGGGAAGGGCAAGCTGGGACGAGGTGAGAGAGTGGCATGGACATATATACACTACCAAATGTAAAATAGATAGCTAGTGGGAAGCAGTCGCATGGCACAGGGAGCTCAGCTCGGTGCTTTGTGACCACCTAGAGGGGTGGGACAGGGAGGGTGGGAGGGAGACGCAACAGGGAGGGGATATGGGGATATATGTAAACGTATAGCTGATTCACTTAGTTATACAACAGCAACTAACACAACATTGTAAAGCTATTATACTCCAATAAAGATGTTAAAGAAAAAAAACAAATAAAGTTTAGGACTTAGAGATAATCTAATCTGACTTCCTGATTTTACAGATAAATAAAATGAGGCCTACAAAGGTAAAAGAAAGAGGAAAAAAGAAAGGAAATAGCTTTTTTACAAAAAATATTACGTATTCTTTGTATGTTTTATTTCACTTAATCCTGGCACTAAGTCTACAAATCTGGTGCTACTATACCTATTTTCATAGGAAGTCTATGAGGTTGAGAGATGAATTTTTTGTGTGTGTATAAGTTCTCAAAATTCAAGAATTCACATTCGGGTTCCCTAATTCTAAATCCTATTTTCCACAGCATGAAAAAAGGTTAAGGCACATAATATGTGCATGGTACATTCATATATTTTATCTTAATTTTGAAATAAAATAATGCTTGCCAATAATATAATATAAAACCTCCCCTGCCTCCCTTCTGTGCTGACTTTTAGATAGAAATATGCAAATCAGATAGATCTAAAACATATTAAGTACCTATGCATAAGTGTAATAGCAAATACTTTTTTTTATCTCCCATCTTCTAGTTGCTTTGCATATATTTATTCACTTAATTAACCATCATAACAATGCTGGGAAGTCTGTCACTTGCGCCCATGGAGGCAATAACTGTATACTGCTACTACTCACTGAGAAAGAAGGGGATAAGAGATTTAGCAAGAGAGTCAAGGGATTTGGTTGCTCTACTAAACAATAATTAAGAAGGGTTCCCTGTTTGGCAAAGGGGCTGAGATTCTGCAGAGAAAAAGCAGCAAATGAAAAGCAGGGATAAGGAGCTTTACAAGGGTCAGGCATCCTCAAGAACAGAGCAGAGTTCTTGGTAATATTCTCACTGAGATGTTATATTTCCCTTTCTCTCTTCAAGAATAGTGACTAATGTAGACTTACTTCTGTTCTAATTCTTGTTGAAGCTGAAGATTGGGTTAATGATAATGATACAATTTCTCTTTAGCAATACCACACACTGAAGCTTTCTGCCCTGTTTGAAGAAAAGTCTTTTTAAGTATTTCAGCAGCAAATTTAAGATTATTGCCTTCACTTAGATTGTTCGTTTTTATCTTACTTTCTTCTTGAATTTCCTATTTCACACAATCATTTGGGAAAAAGATAACCAGTAAATCCTGGATATAGCAATGTAGCAAAGGAGTAATTAAATTGGATTTCATGATAACAAAAATTGAATTTCTATCTATATTTCCCTTCATTATATACAAGTTAACTGCCAGTGCATTTTGCTATTTACTTGACTACTTGAAAGTTCTCAATAATTAATTTGTATAAAAATTAACAGCTCTCATAATCATCATCACTTATTATGGACTTTACAATAACATTTATGTATACTTCATTTGACTGATAAAATTCCAATATATGAAGCAGATCCCAAGCTACAGTTAGAATGAGTACCTAAATTTGAAAGTGTGTAGTCTGATACTAATGATAAATCTGCATGACATGCCTTGTTCTTGTTCCTGAGATTTAATTTGATGGCACCTATAATATCTCACAATCACTGATCACGCAGAGTAAGTTCAGCTAAGTTAAAAAAAAAAAAAAAGCACTTAAATAGGCATTCAGCTTATTAGTTCCAAATGTCAAGCTGAAGTCAAAGGCAAATAGTAGATTTTCACCACTTAACTAGACTAAGCCACACTTCGGTATAGATCAAGTTATTGTACTTATATTCTGTTTTTACTTTAAGGAGTCCAAGAATCTGTTCAGGAGACAGAAAAATAGCAAATTCAAGGATTGAAACAAAAAAGCATTATTTTTATAAACGGTCTTTTAAAGTTAAAATTGAAATGCAATAAATGGTACCTGTTTAGGTGTACAATATGACAGATTTTAGTATAAGTATATGCCCATGAGACCATCACCAAAATCAAGAAAATAAACATGTCTGTCACTCCCCAAACTTTCCTGTGCTTCTGATGAATTCTTACCTCCTGCCCCTCTCCACTCCACCACTACCCCTCCCTGGTCCCCGGACATCCTCTAGTCTGCTGTTTGTCACTATACCTTGCATTTCCTAGGATTTTATATTAATTGAATTATAAAATGTGTACTTTTTGTGGCCTAGGTTCTTTCACTCAGGATGATTATTTTGAGATTAACTTGCTAGAGTGTATATCAGCAGTTCATTCTTTTTTATTGCTAAGAAGTAATCTGTTGTGTGGAGTTATAACTGTGGGCTTAACCATTCGCAAGCTGATGGACATTTGGGTTGTATCCAGGTTTTGGTTATTACAATGAAGTTGCTATGAATATTCATGTGAAGCTCTTAGTAGGAACATATGCTTTCCTTTCTCTTGAGGTAATACTTAGGAATGGAATTGTTGGATCATATGATAACTGTACGCATCACCGTCAAGTGTTTTACAAATGTGTTGTACCATTCCACATTCCCACCAGCAGTATATAAGAGTATCAACTATTTGAAAAATATCATTTCTTGAAGCAGTAGGACTGAAGACAGTCCTATAAGCTATTTTTCAGCCAGAAAATTCTCAGCTCACAGAGAATGTCACTAGGTCTTTGTCACATGGCCCCCTCCATCGACCCTCTCACCACATGTCAGCCCACCTCCCCAAGGCCAGCAATCGAATCCTTCTCAGGCTTTGAATCCCCGACTAAGGCTGGGCACCACCTCTTTTGAGTCTCGCCTGATTAGGTCTGACCTACCCAGGGTAATCTCCCTTATGATTACTTCAAAGCCACCTGACTTGAAACCTGAACCACATCTGCAAAATCCCTTCCCTATGTCATATAATGCAAACTAATAATAGGAGGGAAATAAATCACATTCTTCCCTGTTCCCTCAGAAAAGAGAAAATCATTGGAACTAAAAGTCTTTGACAAGATAAATAAAATTGATAAAATTCTAATCAGATTGATCAGTAAAAAAAAAAAAAAAGGCAAAATAAAAAATTACAAATATCAGGAATGAGAGAGATGACATCATTGCAGAGCCTACCTATAATATAGCATTAGAGTGGTAGGGAAATATTATGAATAACAGGTCTAGCTTTTTCATCCAACCTGACAAACTCTGACTTTGATTTCTAGTATTTAGACCAACTATATTTAGTGTGATTATTAATATGGTTAAGTTTAAATCTATCATCTTGCTATTTGCTTTCTATTTTTCTATCTGTCCTTTATTCCTTCTTCCCACCTTTCCTGCCTTCTTTCAGATTAATTAAATATGTTTTATGATACCATTTTATCTCTTGTGTTTGGTTAGTTCAGGGGTTGTTTTAGGATTTATAGTATACATCTATAACTTATAGTCTACCTTCATGAGATACTATACCATTTCACATTTAGCCTAAAAATCTTAGTATTTTCTCTCTTAACTTTTGAGCTATTGTTGGCATATGTTTAATTCTGTGTGTGCGTGTATCAATATTTTTTATCCATTCACTTGGTGACAGATACTTAGGTTGTTTCTATATCTTGGTTATCATGAATAATGCTGCAGCAAACATGGAAATGAAGATATTTGAGATATAGATTTCATTTCTTTTGGATATATACCCAGCAGTGGGACTGCCAAATCATATGGTAACTCTATTTTTAATTTTATGAAGAATTTCCATACTATATTCCATACTTGGGGTTAATTCATATTCTTAGGTATATGAGTTTACAGTTTTATGAAATTTGGAAAATTTTCAACCATTAATTCTTCGAATAGTTTCCTGCCCCACACCCTTCTCTTCTTCAGGAACTCTAACCATGTGTACTTAAAATTGTCCTACAGCTTACCAATGCTGTGTTTATTCTTTTTCACTCTATGTATTTGTTTTGAGTAGATTCTATTGCTATGTCTTCAAGTTTACTAATCTTTTATTCTGAAAAGTTTAGTCTACCCTTAATCCTCTGCAGGGTAATTTTTATCTCATCGTAACTTTTTTATAACTTCCATTTCTATACTTAACTTTCAAATACAATATATATGAATATATTGTACAAATATAATATAAATACAATAACTGTTTAATATCCTCCTGCTAATTATATACTGTCTCTGTCAGTTCTCAGTCACTTTTGATCAACTGATTCTTCTTCTCATGTGTCATGCCTTCCTACATTTAACATGCCAGGTAATTTTTTTTTTTAATTAATTAATTTATTTATTTATTTATGGCTGTGTTGGGTCTTCGTTTCTGTCCGAGGGCTTTCTCTAGTTGCGGCGAACGGGGGCCACTCTTCATCGCAGTGCACGGGCCTCTCACTGTCACGGCCTCTCTTGTTGCGGAGCGCAGGCTCCAGACGCGCAGGCTCAGTAGTTGTGGCTCACGGGCCCAGCTGCTCTGTGGCATGTGGGATCTTCCCAGACCAGGGCTTGAACCCGTGTCCCCTGCATTGGCAGGCAGATTCTCAACCACTGTGCCACCAGGGAAGCACCCACCAGGTAATTTTTTATGGCCAGAGATTGTGATTTTATCTTACTGGGAGCTAGACATTTTTAGAATCCTATAAATGTGCTTTATTATGGAACACAGTTAGTTACTTGGAAACAGCTTGATCCTTTCAGGTTTTGTTTTTAAGAATTTTTTTCCAGGGGAATAGAGCCATGCTTAGTCCAGGTCTAAATTATTCACCCTACAGAGGCAAGGCTCTTTTGTGTACTCTGCCCAATGCCCCATAAATCTTGACGTTTTCAGTTTGCTTGGCGTGGCAGTTACTATTCCAGCCCCTTCAGTTCTTTTCATGACCCTCCCCCCAGACTCCAAAAGTCTGCTCACACGTAGACACACTCTGATCAGTATTCTGTTGAACACTCAAGGGAGAACTACCCAGGTTTCCAGAGTTCTTTATCTGCTCAGTTCTGTTCTCCCTGGTAAATATTCTGTTTCAAAACTCTAGATACCTTGGTTTCCATGGTCTCTTAACTTGGTCTCCTCAACTTAGGGGCTCCGCAGTGTTCTGCCTGGGTTTCCCCTCCTTGCACTGCAGATGGAAACTCAATCACAGCAATACACTGAGTTAATTGCAAGACTGCCTTGTTTGTTTCCTGTCTCTCAGAAATCACTGTCTCTTGTCTGATGTCCAGTGTCTTGCAAAGCATTTTTTCATACATTTTGCCCATTTAATGGTTGTTTTAGGCAGGAGGGAAAATTCAGTCCTTGTTATTGCATCTTGACAAGAAGTGGAAATCACGAGATTTATTAGTGTTATTGTTTTTAATGACATGAGTATCCAAGTAAGAGCCATCAAAATGGTCCATCATCAACCATTTTCCTCAAATAGAAAAAGGAGTACATGGTGTCTAATTTAGTTTTAATTTCTACAGACTGCATCTGGAAGGAATGTAAAGTATGTATGTATGTATGTACGTACGTATGTATGTATGTATTAATCTTATATCCCCAGTGTCATATATGTTCTGCATATTCTAACTCCCCAGGAAAATCTCTGGGAAAGGGAACAGCTGGCAGGATACAATTCAATTATTCTTAAATCCTGGCCATCACTGTTTAAATACCCTCAAAAGCCCATCTCGCAAACCTTACATCATAACATACATTTTTTATCCCTCCCAGTTATTCTGAGAGGTTGAATTCCATCTTTACAAAAGTTATGTATATATTTGTCATGTTTCTTAATCTTTTTCATTCTCACTTCATCACTTATAAAAAATAGCAAAAACAGAGCAATATAGCATGCTATGAATTCAATTATATATGTAAAACATCACATACATTATGTAAAATTGATGTGATAGCTATTTAATACTATTATTTCCCGCTTGTACTTCACCCTGAGAACAAATTGTTAATATTAGCAGAAGTCACAATGTTTATGCCTGTTTTTATTCCTCATACCAGGAAAGCCTTTGAGATTCAATTTTACTAAAGGCTTCACAGTCTTGCTTTTGTCCGTTTTCAATATAACTGTGAAGGTTTCTAGTTTGCTGCATGCAACTCAAACAATGTTGTGTGAAGATTCAGCTTAATTACCTTTTAGGGTAATTAGAAAAGACATATAAAATAAAACTATGTGTGCATAGCATCTTAGATAAATTATATCCTAAATAACAAGGTGGAATAATCCATGTTTAACACAACCGGTAACAGCTAGAGAATAAGATTCTGACGGTATGCTTTCGACAAATACATATTTCACTTTGCAAATAAACTACTGAGAAGATTCTACATGGCAAAGTAGCTCTATGCTGACTTCAACCTTTCTAAGTGTCTGGTTCCTAATACTTCCCTTCCTCACACGCTAGACCATAATTGGGATAAAGCCTTCATACGATACTTAAGTCTTGACTGGTTAAAATCTGATTCACTGGCACAGTCTCTGATTAATATTCTAATGGGAATTACAACTTATACCCCGAGAACACTGTTTATCTCTCATCCTCTCAACAGTGGGGAGTCTTCTTCTCTCATATCCACATAGGATAGGATCGGAAAGTGGGAAAGATGCTTCCTGGCTGCTTGTTGCCTGCACTCTACTTAGCGTCCTTCCTGTTTTAAAAGTCTCAGTGGTTTTGAAGCAATTCTGCCACAGCCTATGTCACTCAGTTCTTCTTACGGCCAGCTACACATGTTGCTCGCCACTTTCTCTGCTTTACTGTCTCACCAATAACTTCAGTTTGGGGAATTTCAATACGTGTAGATGACTGAGCCCAAACTCTGGCCTCTGTCTCCCATGACCTCCTCAGTTTTGATGGGCATTTCCCCAGTTTGTATTTCACAGACCACTATAACAAGTGTTTATATGCGTAACCACTGAAATTTACCTTATCACCCCTCAGTCACCATCACCTGGAAAACTACTGCTTTGCACAAATTCAAATCACTTCTCCACTTGTTCTGTGCCTAGACCCAAACACCTAAAGCCAAACGTATTGACTGATCCACTTTAAATTAATGATCACAGATTTAACCGGACACTCAGTGCAGTCTACAATTAACTCTCCCTCATTAATTCATTCTTTCATGCTCTGAGATGATTCTATTGTACCTTCTCTTTTTTCCCCTCAAACTATCAGCATCCCTCCTCATACTGATGGCTTCTGATCTTTACCTTTGAGCAAATAGCACTACTTAGAAAATAAGTGCTTCAGCTTCATACTAACTCGCTCTGCAATCCCAACTTCTTTTCTGTTACTCTACCTGTACCCTGGCAACATCCAATGCGTTTGTAGCACTTAATGTGTACTAATACCGATCCACGTATTTTACATACATAAATTTACTTAAGCCTGCAATAATACTCCAAGCTCAATGCTATAATTATCCCTATTTTACAGATAAGGAAACTGAGGAACATGGGGATTAAGTAATTTGCCAAAAGGCTGCACAGCTAGTGAACCAAGGAACTGGAATTTGAAATAATTAATAGACAATTTTTAGAGCAGTTTTAGGTTTATAGAAAATCAAGCAGAAAGTACAGAGGGCACCCACATTCCACCTTTCCCTCCAACACAGACACACACACACACACACACACACACACAGTGTCCCCTATTAACTTTCATTCATTCATGTGGTATGTTTGTTAAAATTGATGAGCCAATATTGATACATTATTATCAACTGTATAGTTGATAAACAAACTCCATAGTTTCGAGTTCACCGTTTGTGTTATACAGTTCTATAGGCTTTGACAAATGAATAAAGTCATGTATTCACTATTACAGTACCTTACAGAATAGCTTCACTGCCCTAAAAATCCCCTGCACTCCACCTATTCATCCCTCCCTCCCCCTGCCCCAAATCCCTATCATCCCTATAGTTTTGTCTTCTCCAGGACGTAATATAGTTGGAATCACACAGGATATAGACTTTCAAACTGGCTTCTCTTACTTAGCAATATGCTTTCCAGGTTCCTCTATACTTTTCCATGGCTTGATAGTTCATTACATTCTTTGCCAAATAATATTCAATATTCCATTGTATAAATATACTACAGTTAATTTACCCATTCACCTACTGAAAGGTATCTTGGTTGCTTCCAAGTTTTGGCAGTTAGGAATAAAACTGCCATAAACATCTGTGTACAGGTTTTTATGTGAACATAAGGTTTCAGTTCCTTTGGGTAAATACTAAGGAGTATGATTGCTGGATGGCATGTCAGGAGTATGTTTAGTTTTGTAAGAAATTGCCAGACTGTCTTCCAAAGTGGCTGCACCATTTTGCATTCCCACCAGCAAGGAATGAGATGTTCCACATCCTCATCAGCATTTGGTGTTGTCAGTGATTTGCATTTTAGCCATTCTAGTAGGTGTGCACCGGCATCTCATTGTTGTTTTAAGAAACTGGGATTTTAAAGTAGGCCATCTGACACCAGAGTCTGTAGTTTTTAGCTACTATACTGTTCCTGGTTAAGACCAAACCCCTAACTTGTGGACTAGATCCACTGCCCTCCTATCAAATCAAGGGCTATGCTCCATCCTGCAACATCATTTTCTCCCTTTTTATTGGACCATTCCCTTCAGCAGATCAACATGCCTCAATCTCTTTTATCTTAAAAAGAAAACCCTTAGGCTTCAGACAGATTGGGACCTGGGACCCTTTGCTACAGTGCTTGTACCTGGACACACCTCTCCTCAAGCAATGAAATACAAAGATACAAAATACAAGCTATAAGGGACTAAAAATAACTGTGTGCATGTGCAGTTGGGGCAAATTATGGACAAAAAGATACAAAAAGACCAAAAACCCAAATGCCACTTCTGAAGAGCTGGGCGCAAAAACAGGGGGTCTGGAGCAGAAGCAGGGCACTGCACATGCCCCCTGCACACAGCACCACCTACGGAGAGGGCAGACCACCTAAGCCTCCCCTCCAGCCTGACCCCTGGACACACCCCTGCCTTCACCCCATATAAATAACCAGCTCAACACCCCTCAGGGAGCTGAGCAAGCAAGGGGACCTGCTACTTGCTCTCCTTCCCCCCTGCTGCAGGAGGGGCCCTAATAAAGCCTTGCCTGACTTTCTTGTCTGGCCTCTACTCAGTTTCTATGGATTAGGGAGGCCAAGAACCCTGGTCAGTAACAGGCTCACTATCCTTTCCTTGGTCTCTGCTCCCCTTCATGGCAACCTTCTCAAAATATTTCTTCTTACTTGCTATTTATGTTTCTTCACTCAATTCTCTTGATATTATGCTTCCTGTCTGCATCATTTCTCTGACTCTTAACGTCGTCGATAATTTCCACTTAACTCTCAGCATCATCTGACATACTGATTCCCCATATATCCTTGTAACCCTTTTCCGCTTGGTTTCTGGGATACCATACTTTTTAATTTATCTCCTACTATGTTGGTCCACTGCAACTAAATTGCTTCTCTGAATTCTTCTCATGTCCTAATGTTTAAGTGTTTGAGAGTCCCCCATCTCAGTCCTTGGTTCAGTCTTCATTTGTATACTCTGCCTCCCAGGTAATGATATCCATTTCTGTGGTTTTAAATACTACCTGTAATCGGATGATTCACAAGTATAATATATATTTCCAACCCTTCCACAGGCCCTCAGATCAGAGTCTTACATCAAACAGAACAGCTGACATGTTTACCTGGATGTGAATCTAATACTTACGAAGCCCCAAATTGAATTGTATTTCCTGTCCCTGTCAAAACTTGCTTCTCGCAGTGTTCCTCGCTTCAATATGTGAACCACCATTCACCCTGATGCTTCCGCCAGACATTCGAGTCATCCTTTATTCCTTCCTCTCTTTTGCTCACATTCAACATCCAAGTTAACACAAATCCTGTTGGGTTAGCCTTCAAAATATATCTTAAATCACAACAATGTCTCACCATATCGACTACTAGTGCCTTCAGATGCTCCACGCTCCACGACTTCCAGGACACCATTCGCTTGGGATACAATGAGAATTTTGCCCTAGAGTTTGCCCAATGTAATGGCCTTGACAGTTCGCGCCACCCTCATCTCTTGCACTGACGTTACAATAGCTTCCCTGCAGTGTTTGCTTCTTGAGGAAGGCAAATCGTAGAGTAAGAAGGATTGGTAACTCACACATTCTTCATCCTATCGCTGAGGGAAGTTCTCCATTGGTGATGTGTTTCCCAGACTGCATCCCTTGATTCACTGCTCCTGAGAGATGCTCTTCAAGGAAGGGTTTCATGGCCAAATAAGTTTGAACATGACCCCCAAGTATATCCCCCCTCAGGAAGGTTCACAAAGTAGTTTAGCCTTTATAGTCTTTGAAAAAGCTTGCAGGAAGGAAACACGTTTAAATTTAAGTAATTTTTCCTAATCTTATTCACGACAGAACATTTTTTCTCATCTTATCGAGTAAGGAGGAATGTTTATACCTCCCTCCTCACCTGCTCTTTTAAGAACAACCATAGTTTCACTATTCACTGACGTGAACACACTTAACCAGCATTTCTTCACCGTATTTGCTCCTCTCCCTGGATGTTACAGTCTCAGATACACAAAATCTGACTTGTATTAGTACTATGGTTATTTTACCTGAAAATTAAGAAATAGGCTGCAGGCTGGCTTCTTTTTTAATTTCCTGACTGATGAATCAGTAAGAAAAACAGTGGATCCTTTTATTCTTCCTGTTTCCATCTGTTAGTTCTACCTGAGCCATATTTTCCAAAGTGGTGGCTCTGGGAGAGGGAGACCGTATTCCCTCTGCCTCTCCGTCTCAGCTTCTTCACTGGGCCCATGACAGGTAAATCAAGTCAGGCTCGCACATGTGGGCTCACACGTCTTAAAGAATGAGAAGGGAGTAAATCCCCAGTTAGACTTCAGGTTGAAATCATACCCTCCAACGTATTTTGCCCCAAACCCTGAACTGTGAGATAGTTTCATGCTGCTAGCCATTGCTCTCTACTAGTTCTAAATTTCTGTCACTCCTATGAATGTGTTCCCTAAGAGTAAAACCCTGATGAGAGGTGAGTCTTACAATATCCCGTAAGCTTAGGAAACACTTGTTATTAGTAAACTCTAAGGTCAGATATTATACCTTACCTTAAATTTAATCCACTGTTGGTTACTTTTCTTTGAGATGTCAACATTTAAACTCCCTCTCTGTTCAAAGAAGGAAATGACGTGTTCCTGATTAAAAGAGTCTCAGCAGTTTGATATAATGGATAAGAGGATGGAGGCCACAAAATGGCATTTAAACAATATTGCCAAAAACACAGGTATGCAGCATTTACGCTAGCTCTGATTTCAAACATTTCTCATTCCTTAGGAACTAGTGATATTTTTGTAGCATCTTGGGGGAGAAGAGAGAACATGATACATTTTACTTGCCCCAAAAGATTATCATTAGCAAAAAAGAACTTCCTTTACCTAAATAAGATGCAAACAAAATAAATTCTTGTACACATCTATTTAGACAGTTGTTTAATTTATTAGATCACTAAAGTGGGATTTTGAGCTGTTAAGTGTGGAAAATTATAGTCAATTAAATTTTCGTTTAGAAATTTTCAACTATGCCTTTAAACATAAGGCTGAAGACATAAACCTTCATATTTTCTTCCTTCCCAAGACTTTAAGACCTATCACCACTTAAAATATTCTTTTCTTTTCTACTCTAGAGAAAGAAATTTAGTTATCTGCAGTACATTACAAGTGAACCAAGTTGTATAAATTATTTGCTATTTAAAACACCTGCATTTTAAAAATAATAATTAATTTAAATTATCCTCTTTCCTTCTGTTATGTTAGTTATAGTATCTTTGTAGTGATTCTTGGTTGAATCAAGTAATCTAGTTCTCATGTGGTTTTCTCAGACTTTTTAACAAAATCTTCTTAGTCCTTACTTTCAGATATCCTGGGACTCGATGTAACAGGGAGCTTGTTTGCAGCCAGCCTTATCTTTCCTATTGATTCACTGTGCAATTTCTAGTAAACCATTACAAATCTAGCTGTGTCAATGGACTCATCAATAAAATTGTGATGCTATTCTCCCAAACTAGCCTACGAAATATTTAGCTGTCACAGGTTAATTGAGGAAGGCGTGTAGGATGTTGAACATAGTTGTTTCTTTTTCTTTCTTCCCTTCCCTGTCCCCGCCCCATGCTACATTAAAGCAAAGTATACTTTTCTCCTGATTGTTCCTCGACCCACTCATCCGATCTTTCTCTAAGATAAACCCTTCTTTTTTGATGACAAAAACAACAATAAAGGAAAAACTTCTTTTTCGAATAGTTTTCTCTTCTTTTGAATCAACAATTCAGCCATTACAGGTTGAAAGAAAACTACTAGTTCCCACTCAATTAAAACAAATGTATAGCAAATTGATACTGAATTTTAGATATAATCGTTCTGGTGATTTTATCACTGAGAATTGTGAAGTGACTACATTTTAATGAAATAGCTCTTCAGTCAGGAAAGGAACATTAAAACAGGAGTTTCACTAAAATATGTTCAGTGTTCTTTTGTACTACAGTTTTCGCACATCGGATGTAAGATGACTTCTCAAGCATTATTTGAACTGGTAAATAAGGCTTCCCTGAGAAACTCATTCCCATTTAAATCAAAGCCAGGACAACATCACCCCACCTTATTTGCAAGGCCTGGCGGGACCTTTAAAGCTTCTGGTGTTTATGGCTGAGTCTCCACTGTTAAGTCATTTGCTGGAGGAAGTTACCTATTGCCTGGAGAGCAAAGGCCCTGACGTCACTTGAACCAGAAAAAAGAAATGTCTTCCCCAAGAAATAATCTAATGCTCACATGATCACATGAGCATCACATGATTTACTGCTCACATGAGATTTAGCAGTAAATTTAATATTTTTGGTTTAAGATATGGAATCCCTTCACTCAAAGAAAATTTTCCTTATCTAAGTTTGGCTAGTATACATAGGAATATGAGGAATAGGTGACTGAGAAAGTTCTAATCAAATTAGGACTGAATTTGAAGGCAACTAATGCTGGAGGAATATATAAGGAGAAAGAATGAGCAGGAAATGATGACGCCATTTCATGAAGTTCTTGGCTGTTGCATTATCTTAAATAAATTACTTATTAGTATTATTTTAGCCATACTAAGTAAAATGCTCACCATTAAGAAGACATTTTCTAAGGAAAAAAGGGAATACTGCCATTGTTGAAATGATTAACAAGGTTGTTTTGTAGCTGCTGATAAGAATAAAGTTTTTGGTATATATATTTATATATATGTGTGTGTATATATTATATATATATATATATAATATATACACACACACACACAATTTAAACATTATGTATTAGGACATATGTAAATATATGGTATATGACCACTGCAGAGATTACACAGAACATACTCTACTCATTAGTATACACATGTGACCTTTGTTTAGCTCCTGCATTTTCCACTTATTTCAAATATTTAAAATCTAGAGCTTTTTCGTAATGAAATACAAAGCAAGAATGTTATGATGATTAAGTTTTAATTTAATAATCTTGAACAGAAATTTATTTTTAAATGTCTTGCATCTTGAGCTACATTTTAGCTGCATTGCATCAGGAAAAACAATAATAAACAAAACATAATAAACAATAAATAATAAACAAAAACAAAACAAGAGGCAGCAAAAAAGTCCAGCACAGTAGAACTGAGCTCAGATGTCAATGTCTCTTAGGAGGATTAAAAATAGATGTGGAGGGACTTCCCTGGTGGCGCAGCAGTTAAGAATCTGCCTGCCAATGCAGGGGACATGGGTTCGAGCCCTGGTCCAGGAAGATCCCACATGCCGTGGAGCAACTAAGCCCATGCGCCACAACTACTGAGCCTGCGCTCTAGAGCCCACGAGCCACAACTACTGAGCCCACGTGCCACAACTACTGAAGCCCGTGCACCTAGAGCCTGTGCTCCACAACAAGAGAAGCCACCACAGTGAAAAGCCCACGCACCACAATGAAGAGTAGCCCCCCGCTCGCTGCAACTAGAGAAAGCCCGCGCACAGCATTGAAGACCCAACGCAGCCAAAAATAAATAAATAAATAAAATTGATTCTTTAAAAAAAAAAAAGTAGATGCGGAGACACACCTGTACCAGAATAAAATTACGTGCAAAGGAACCAAGTTCAAGGAAGAGTGGAAAGAAGGCGAAAGAGGGAACCAAGAAGCACAGGCATTTTGTCTGCAAGAAGGTATAGACTTGTTCCCGTGACAGATGCTCTCATGGCACTCATTGGCCTTGCATCCACTGATCTTAAATACAGATGTAAAACTAGCAAATTATAATAATTAGAGTAAGAAACTAGATTAAAAGCTATCATTATTAAGTACTGATTACATATCTTAGCTCATCAAACCTCACAACTGCACCTTGAGGTAGGTGCCATTAGCCCCATTTTATAGATGAGGAAACTGAGACTCAAAGTGACCAACTGATCATCTCAAATTACCCCAGATGGAAAGCAGCAACGTGGAATTCAACCCCATGCTCGTTCAATTTCAAAACTTTCTCTCGTGCTCATATACAGAGAAATGCCAAGAAAGGCAGCATGAATGGTGTTTTGTGATTTGTGGTGGACTCTAAAGAACAGCGAAGCTAAACAAGAAGACTTTTGGAAACTAGGCTACTTTTAAAAAACGTCTTTCTGTCTAATTTGCCTGGAACTAATTATAGCAATGTTTACATTATTTGGATGCTGGACCAACACAATGCTATGTATCTCCATTGACTGTTTCATTTTCTTGCAGATGTTTGGCGTTATATACATATAGCCAGGGACTTGAGTTTCCAATTTTTGTCACCATTTTAAAAAGATCACGTGATTGAAGAAATTTTCTGTATTTGGAAGATAAATTTTAATTAATCAAATCCTCAATAATCTTATTCAGTCATCAGTCAGAATGAATAATACACCAACATTCTTTTTATGTAGGTCCCTGTCTTCTCAGTACAAAGTTACGGTATTAATCTACAACTATCAAAGACTGAGAATGGTTCAACTGCCAGGCATTTGAAAATTTCTGATTTCTGTCTATACATTTCCTAAATAGGGCACATAATACAGTGATTGAAAGTGATATGAGTCTGGGGTCTCCAGACAAACAGAATTAAAGAATTGGTTCATGGGATCATGAGGGCTTGCAAAAGTGAAATTTGTAAGGCAAAAGAGTAGGCTGGAAACTCAGGCAAGAGTTATTGCTGCAGGATTGAGGCAGAATTTCTTCTTCCTGAAAGAAAGCTCAGTTTTTCTCTCAAGGCTTTCAGCTGATTGAATGAGGCTCCCCCAAATTACCTAGTCACCTCCTTTACCTAAAGTCTCCTGATTGTAGATGTTAACCACATGGACACGATACCTTCATAGCAACACCCAGATTAGTGTTTGATTAAATCACTGAGCACTATAGTCTAGCCAAATTGACGCATAAAACTAACCATCACACTAATACAGCACACTATTTCTCAAAGTACATGTTAAGATGTTCCTAGGAGGATACAAGTATTAGTCACCAAGTTAAGGAAATGATGGGCATTAATTACAACCTTCTTTTGGTAAAATCTCTTTCCAGATAGACTGATGTCCTCTACTTTGCTCTCTGGCATTGTTTTACTCCCACAAACATTTAACTTCCATTCTCTTTTAAAATCAGCCTAATACCCTCATAAACAGCCATCTAGCTTCTTCTTTTCTACTATCTAGAGTGATACAGAAAGACTGTCCTGACATTCTGTAAAGGAAAACTCAGAGAATAGGCCATGACATTCTTTCTCCAGGATATAAAATGTCATTGTCCAATTTTCACCATTTTAGAACTTGTTAATAGTCCTCTGATTATAGTTGGATCATTTATTCAAGTCTATGTTGTTAAAAAAGAGAGAGAGTGACCTCTTTAATAACACTGAAATATAATCTTCAATGAAAATCTCATGCATCAAATGTAGTATTTCTTCTCCTCTCTGGGGAGAGATAACAAGCCTACATGTCCCATTTCTTCACAGTATGAATTTTTCTATATTGATTTTCTGGTCCTCTTCTTGATGTGTTAATTGGCCAAACACTAATACTACTGACAAGATTGTTATTATGCCATAGTGTATCTGGAAATACAGACTTCTCAGAAAATACTTTTTAATTTCCTTGCTAAGTTCCTCTTTGTACATTTTTAACCTATTACTCATACTCATGGAAAGAGCAATAACTTCATTGATGAAGCAAACATCGCTCACTGCTATTACTGCTTCATCATGTATCTTCAGACAATTGATTCTGACTTCGGCATTTAAAAGAGCCTCATATGAATAAGACAATAGCCAAGATACACTTGGAAAATGGTCAGTCTTGAAAGCAGAATGATAAATGGTCCTATCATCACTTGGAACTGATGGATGAGAATAACATGTCTTTAAGGTTATTCACTCTAGTACTAAGTACTAAGTAGTTCTCTCACTGATCTTGGTTTAGAAGTTTTCCAAATAGGTGCTATTTAGCCCATTCTCTTTATCCCTTTTTTTTTAAATCAAACAGACAGCTGAAATATTTGGGCTTTCCCTCTAAATAATTTCCTCCATTTTTTTCTGTTTTTTCTGGAGTTATTTCCAGTTTTTCAGGGTCCCTGTGGTCTTCCAATATATGTTGCTCACAATGCACGGCATATCCTCTGAGTATCCAGTAAGGCAAGGCAATAAGAAATCGTCCTTGGCATAAAATTTGTTAAAATTATAATATTGTGGTAGAAACACTGCAAAATTAATGACTGCAGTTTGTTTGTTACATCTTATAGATCTGAACCAGAATTAACCTTTTTTAATGATGTCATCACATTTTTATTAGGGGATAAGGAGGGAAATGAATTGTCTCATGTGAATATAATTTTTTAGAGGACATTTCTCTGGGAAGGAACAGGGGGAAAGTATCTGCAGCATCCCTACTTCGTCTGGGCACTGTTGATCAATACTCATTGCTTTTTGACTCTGCATATCAACACTCACAGTTGTTATTACAGGTCCATAATCCTTTAGAGTGGAATCCCTCAGGCTACATATGTCTCAGAATTCAGAAATCTTCAAGTTTTAGGGTCTGAGGTTATCTCCCAGTAATCCACAATATTAATACTACCTCAGTGAAATGTATAAATTCCTACACAGATCGAAATAAGGAAAAACTATCAATAACCTCATGTCAGTTCTGGTCAGGTTTGCTGACAACGGATTCAGGTCAAGCCAGGTTTCTGCTGCCAAATAAGAAAAAAAAATTTTCAGTGGTGTTTGGGTTTCAGAATTGCGAATAAGGGATAGTGCACCTGTATCAACCCAACTTTAGGAGGAGGAACTTGGCATCTAGAGTGGTTGACGCTAGTCAGGGATACAGAATTTAAACACAGGCCTGTCTTGACCCAAGGACCTTTGCTGTTGCTGCTGCTGAGCCTAAGCTGGGGTAAAATATGCAGAAACACTCTCTAAGAATAACTGCACAATTAGATGCTCCAAGGGGCGCGAAAAATAAAAGCCTTCAAAGATTATCCATCACTGAATCAGCATTTTAAACACATGTGAACAAGTTTTCCCCTGGGATCCCCAGTCAATCACAGCACCCTGGGGAAGGTTATCTTCCAAGCTTTAGAAGTTGATTTATATTCAATAAAAGGAAAGCTTATGTGCTCTCCTTAACTCATCTAATTTCAAATTAACTCAAGTGGCTCTCAAGAGGTTGCTCTGACACTGAAAGTTTGCCACTAGATCAGATTTGAAGGACCCATGAAGCTATTATTTTTCATGCCAATCCACGTGGGCTATTAATTAATTATAGTTTATGTTCACATCTATTCCCAAGCTACAAAAAAAGGTCTCACTTTTTCAAGCCTACAAGAGTGTGTAGGCTATTAACAGGTATTAACTGGATACCACTGGCGTGAGGACAGTGCAGCTTTGCCTGGGCAAGAAAAGCTGGTAGAAGTACTGCAAATACTCTGGGATGCTACTCAGCCAGAACTTTGACAAGGGTTTTTAGAAAAACATGATGTTATCCTGAATACCAGATGCTGCCTGCTAAAACTTTTGGACCAAGTAATCCTTTATTGGAAGGCCAAATATTGTCCCCAAGTGTTGCAATCAGCCAGAATTTTCTACACTCACTACTCTACCTTAGGTGAACTTCCCATGATTATGCCACAAACAAAGAAACAGAGGAATTCTAGTGGAATGCTTTAAGCTGGAAATAAGTGACATGATTATTACTGTATTCATGAAAGCTTAGGTGCAATTCATGCCATAAGTTCTAAGAAATGGGGTCTTAATCACTGTCATTACTGTCATTCTCAGTTATGGGAAGCCACATTACAAGATAATCCTTCAAAACAAAATTTTACATTATGGTCAGATTAATTAAAGATTTGGCAAGCAAATTTTTATCGCATCCACAAATTTGATATAACTATTAGTATTCTAATAACTGTAAGAACAAGTTTGAATCAACTATTTCTAAATCTTCACTAACAAATTTTGGAAACTCAAGAAATAAAGCGGTTAGAAATGTAACATTGTGACCAACATTCAGAAAGGTAGAGTCATTACGCACTTTAAAAGATGTCAAGCATATCATGCCTAATTTCCTTTTTTTTTAAATATAGAAAGTTGCAATTGGCAACTATGCAAAGGTAACCTAAAACTGAATTTATCTACATGAGAGAATTGTTAACTAAAAAGATGTAAAGCAGTCAATAATTTACATTCTACTTTTGATCCCTTTTTGAGCCATTTGTGATATACTCCTTATGCTGGACTAAAATTGTAACACTTTGGTATATTTAAGCATGAATAATTCCACAATGGGTTTAAAATGAAAATAAACAATCCTCTCCTTATATTGGTGGTTCAAGCTTCTAAAATGATATCATTCTTGAGATTCAGTGGATTTTTTTTTTTAACGTGCTGGCAAAATTACTTTAGTCACAAATCACTGGACGCATTCTCTCATGAACACTGTAATGGTATCCATACTACTCAGCATAGTTTTCCTTTGACTCCTCTTCTAATAGCTGGAATAATTTATATTTCTAGTGTTTTTAAACAATGCCTGATATTCTCCACCAAGTTGCTCAGTATCTAACATAATGTTTTCATGGCCATTTATGGATACTTACATAAATAACTGTAGTCTATTTAGAACACTTTCTCACTAAGTAATAATAATTCCGTTTATAATATCACAAAATTAGCATTCACAGGGAAATTATTTCACTGGCTTTAGATATGGATGCCCTTCACACTGCTCACGTGTATAGCTGAGATAGAAAATACATAATTATACTGTCCATTATGATAATTACTCAGGCATAGGAAATGAAATCCATCCAGAAAAGACATCAAAATACACAAAAAGAAATTGGAAAATCACAACTGTCTTTTAGTTTGTTTGTTTGTTTCTGGCTAAAGACAAAAATAAAGAGAACTGAATCAAATGAAAACGGGTTAACTATACTAACATTTCATTGCCTTTCAATTTAATCATGATATACAACAATTGGCTAGCCCAGAAAAGGGAGAATCTCAGCATGCAGTAAAATATTTTCAAAGCAGATTGAGATAAAGATTTGTTGTTGCTCTTTATTGAACCATATCCTTAATTACAAGAACAAATTAGAGAGATAAAATGGGACATGTAGAAAGGAGGAAGAGCTAGCTCCTTTTTAATACCATTCCAGTGGTTTGTGACATGTTTACACATACTCTTCCAAAGTATGTATAAATTCATAAAATGGCTTTGCCCTCTGTGTTTGTTCTGACTCATTATTTATTGAAACAGTAATCTTAAAGCCCCCAATATCAAAGATCCAAGGGCCAGGTTGTAGAGCAGATAAGCATTATGCATTAGCAATAGTTTTGGAATAACAAGCAGAATAGTTGTATATTAGTCAAGGTTCTCTAGAGAAAGAGAACTAATAGGATAAATTTCCATATTGATTTATTATAGGAATTGGCTCACATGTTACGGAGGCTGAGAAATCCCAGGATCTGCTGGCTGCAGCTGAAGACCCAAGGAAGCCAGGGCTGTAATTCAGCCTGAGCCTCGAGGCCTGAGAACCAGGAGTTCCTTTGTTTGAGGGCCGTAGACGATGGACTTCCCAGCTCAAGGACAGAGAGAGTATTTGCTCTTCCTCTACCTTTTTGTTCTACTGGGGTCCTCAATTGGTTGCATGATGTCCACCCACACTGGTGAGGGCAGATCTTCCTTACTCATTCTACTGATTCAAATGCTAATATCTTCTGGAAACACCCTCAAAGACACACCTTGAAATAATGTTTTACCAGCTGCATGGGCACCCCTTAGCCCAGTCAAGCTGACACTTAATCATCACAGCTGTAAGAAAAAAAAAAAATTGGTTGGAAACTTCTCTATTTGAAGACTTGATTATTGTAGAGAAGAGAGAGGAATTCCTATTATTCAGGTATTTACGTCTTGGCAAGTTAACATGGAGCCAGTATCCAGTCCTTGGCTTCACAGGATGAGAACCTGATTACTTAAGTTACTCTGGTTCAATAGGAGGAGGTGATCCAGCGCTGGAAAACCTATTTACACTATTCAAACAATCTCACTCGAAAGAGAAGATAGAGACCAGAAGGTCAATTTGTTAATTTTCCAAGGGAAATTTACAGAGAGAGAATAGCTCTAATTAACCAATTACACAGAATATCAGAATATCATTTCCTTAATCAATGTTTCTCTATAGCCCTAAATTAATGTATTCAATTTCTCTATCATTACTAACTTACTTAAGGTTGGACAACACATTTTACTTCTTTATCAATGGCTGAAACCCCTGGAAATGAATTAAACATCTTTGTTCATAGGATTCACCAAACCCAAATTACTCTTTCCCACCTGGTTGACTCCCTTGGCTGGGGCATATGCTTGTGAGTAAGATATCTGACACAATAGTCTATGCTTAATTTAAATGATTTCTACCTTGGGCCTTCTCCCGCAGTTTAATTCAAATAAATTAAATATATGTTTGCTGCAACTCCACTGTGCACAGCAAATGAATATAATCTGGTGTGTTTCTTAAATGTGATCAAATGGAAAGAGCAGTGAGCTTCGAAAAGAGCCCTCCTAGGCTGTTTCTGCCCCTCAGTGTCCATCAGACATTGAGTAATTTACCTGGCCTCTACATCTCTTTTGTCAGCTATGCATTGCATCGTTATATATTATGTATGTTACAGATTTGTTTTAAGACTCAAGTCACATGAGACAATTGTATACAAATGCTTTCTAAAATATAATGTCTGTGTCCTATACTACAAAGCTACAGTAATCAAGACAGTATGGTAGTGGCACAAAAACAGAAATATAGATCAATGCAACAGGATAGAAAGCCCAGAGATAAACCCACGCACATGTGGTCACCTTATTTTTGATAAAGGAGGCAAGAATATACAATGGAGAAAAGACAGCCTCTTCAATAAGTGGTGCTGGGAAAACTGGACAGCTACATGTAAAATAAAGTAATTAGAACACTCCCTAACACCATACACAAAAATAAACTCAAAATGGATTTAAGACCTCAATGTAAGGCCAGAAACTATAAAACTCTTAGAGGAAAACATAAGCAGAACACTCTATGACATACATCACAGCAAGATACTTTTTGACCCACATTCTAGAAAACTGGAAATAAAAACAAAAATAAACAAATGGGACCTAATGAAACTTAAAAGCTTTTGCACAGCAAAGGAAACCATAAACAAGACCAAAAGACAACCCTCAGAATGGGAGAAACTATTTGCAAATGAAGCAACTGACAAAGGATTAATCTCCAAAATTTACAAGCAACTCATGCAGCTCAATATCAAAAAAACAAAAAACCCAACCCAAAAATGGGCAGAAGACCTAAAAAGACATTTCTCCAAAGAATACATTCAGATTGCCAACAAACATGTGAAAGGATGCTCAACATCACTAATCATTAGAGAAATGCAAATCAAAACTACAATGAGGTTATCACCTCACACCAGTCAGAATGGCCATCATCAAAATATCTACAAACAATAAATGCTGGAGAGGGTGTGGAGAAAAGGGAACCCTTTTGCACTGTTGGTGGGAATGTAAATTGATGCAGCCACTATGGAGAACAGTATGGAGGTTCCTTAAAAAACTAAAAATAGAACTACCATATGACACAGCAATCCCACTACTGGGCATATACCCTGAGAAAACCATCATTCAAAAAGAGTCATGTACCACAATGTTCATTGCAGCACTATTTACAATAGCCAGGACGTGGAAGCAGCCTAAGTGTCCATCGACAGATGAATGGATAAAGAAGATGTGGCACATACATACAATGGAATACCACTCAGTCATAAAAAGAAACGAAACTGAGTTCTTTGTAGTGAGGTGGTTGGACCTAGAGACTGTCATACAGAATGAAGTAAGTCTGAAAGAGAAAAACAAATACCATATGCTAACACATATAGATGGAATCTAAGAAAAAAAAAAAAAAGGTTCTGGAGAACGTAGGCGCAGGACAAGAATAAAGACGCAGATGTAGATAATGGACATGAGAACACGGGGAGTGGGAAGGGTAAGCTGGGATGAAGTGAGAGAGTGGCATGGACATATATACACTACCAAATGTAAAATAGATAGCTAGTAGGAAGCAGCTGCATAGCACAGGGAGCTCAGCTCGGTGCTTTGTGACCACCTGGAGGGGTGGGATAGGGAGGGTGGGAGGGAGATGCAAAAGGGAGGAGATACGGGGATATATGTATATGTATAGCTGATTCACTTTGTTATACAGCAGAAACTAACACACCATTGTAAAGCAATTCTACTCCAATAAAGATGTTAAAAATATATACATATAATGTCTGTGTCAATGAAAGATACTGTAAGAAAAGACACAGGCAGCGCTTGATCGGAACACCTATCTAAGGGACTCCAGGCATCTCCCAGAGTCAGCTTTTTCTTGATGTCCTGAGCCCCTCCTTGGAATGGTCATAGGAGACGGAGCTCTGCTAATCACACAACATGCAGCCAGCTGTGCTCCTCAGTGGGAAGTCATCAAAACATGAGACCAGGGAATTAGAGGCTCCCTCCTAATAATAAAATAGGAGAGTGGAAAAATTAGAAAACGATTTCAATTTCTTTGATGATAAATTATGAGCCCTGTATTAGTTTGCTAGGGCTGCCATAACAAAATACCACAGACTGGGTGGCATAAACAACAGAAATGTATTTTCTCATAGTTCTGGAGCTTGGAAGTCCAAGATTAAGGTGATAATAGCAAGTTCAGTTTCTCCTGAGGCCTCTCTCCCTGGCTTGCAGATGGCTATCTTCTCACTGTGTCCTGACATAGCCTTTTCTTTGTGTATGTGCTTCCCTGGGTCTCTTTCTCTTTTTATAAGGACACCCATCGTATTGGATTAGACCAATATGGTTTTATGATCTCATTTAAGCTTAGTTACCTCTTTAAAGATCTTACCTCTAAATGCAGTCACACTGGGAAGTAGAGCTTCAACATACGGAGTTTGTGGGGACAAAATTCAGTTCATAACGAGGACTTATACAAATAAAGTGGCGATGGGAATAAAGGGAAATAACATCTGAAAGACATTTCTGAGATAGATTCAAAAGCATCATTTGATCAACTGAATGTATGAAGTGGGAAGAATGAGAAAGAAGTTAAAAAGGCTTCTCTGGGCATTTGGTCCATGCCAGACATTTTGCTACTGTGCTGGAGATACAAGGATGAACATAAAAGACACAATCCCTGAATTCAAAGAACAGATGCTCATTTTGAAGTAGCAAAATGAAATCCTATATTCTAGTACTACCTTAGTACTACCTTGGCTACTTTGCTTCATACTTAAGCTTCAAACTATATAAATTCAAAGATTTATCTTTGAGAGAATGTAGGCATTGGGATTTGTTAGATCTGATTTTAAATCATGAATTTATAATTCACCAGTTTTGTAATCTTGTAGCAGTTAATCTATCTGAACCTCAGTTTTTTCGTGTGCAACACGTGAATAATTATATCCACCTTACGTGGCCGATACAAGAATAAAATGAAACGATGTATAGAAGGTGTATAGCCCATGGCGAGGTCTGCAATAGACATTCTATAAATACTGTCAGTAGAAAATGTAGGTAACTTTCAATAAATAAAACTAAAGTTTGTTTGTTTTCCTAGTGGGAGAAGGAAGAAAGAGAGACAGGGAGCGGGGGTGTGACAGATGAGAAGAGAAGCTATAAGAAAGGTGAATGGGGGCAAAAGAAGCTTTGCTTTCTTCAGTTATGATTAGGATAGGTCCTTTCCTTCTCCTCAGATTTCTCTGCAGCCCAGAGACCCCAACCAGGATTCAGTGCAGTGGTTCCCGACATTTTTTTCATATGAAGATTCCTTCTTAACAACAAAAAAGGATCTAGACACTATGGCACTGATTTTATCTTTAGTAATTATTGCTTAAGAAATACATAATAATGCAAATTTATTCTAAAACCAATAATACCTAAAATAAATTTGTATTTTATTTATCATATTGAAAAATACTCATAAAGATATCATTATAATATGTATTTAATTTAAAGATATGTATGTGCGGACATGAACCTCTTTGAAATAAGTCTACAGAACTCCAAAGGTCCATGGCCCATAAATTTGTATCTGCCAGCCATTTGTAGATCACAAATTCCAAAATCAGCAGATGTCTGCTACTAACCTAGTAAACTTGATCAGGTAATTCATTTAACCTCTTAGAGACTCCACTGAAATATCACTGATATTACCTGCTGTACCTCTATCATTAAGCAATTGTGAAGTACAAATGAGATCAAGCACTAAAAAGTTCACAAGGAAAAGTCTGGTTCTTTTTCATTACCACAATGGAAGCAATAGAAGCTATGGAAAGAGAAACTGCCATGAAAATGTGAAATTATACTAGTAGCAGTGGTAGTAGGAGCAATCTTCCAGGGAGGTGACCAAGTTATTTTTCTACACCCCAGTTCTGTTTAGGACCTACACCCTGCATGGCATATGTGAACACTGGAAAATTCATGTGTTCTTCAGCTATCAAATGGAAAACAAATTCTTAAATGAGTGAAAAATTTCTATCATACTACATGATATTTTTTACTAGGGGAAATCACATAGTAATAGTGGTTAAATGAAGTTTGATATAGACTTTCTCACCTTCTTATAGAAAAATAAAACCCATTAATATTTTCTAGAGGAAGATTACCTGATAATGTGGAGTCACTGCTGATACTGCCCTTTTGGTAGCATCAGGAAAACAACCCAACATTTGGTGACGGAAAAGGATGGAAAGGAATAGATGCAAGAAATAAATTTAGAGGACTGATTAGAATGAATGAGTGAATCTATTTGAAATGGGAGTTCCACTTGCATTTACACATAAGTTAATGACCAGTGAGTAGTTCATGCACTTTCAAGGAGTTGAAGAACATAGAGAAGAGAGATTCAGGAGATCTGGAGTTTGATGAGAAGCCACAGAAAAATAAACAGGCCTTATTTTCTATTATAAATTTTACCCTAAGCAAAATAATTTATATTTTGGATAAAAGTATTCTCCAAGCACAAAATCAATGCTCAGTAAGGCATAGCCTTGCAAAACTTTCCAATAAGGAAGACTATTATTCAAAAGTTCGTGGCTTTTCAAATTAAAGGATCTAAAGCAGCTACAGAAGCTATTTGAAACTGTCTACAGGAAGCACCAGAAAATTAAAAAGGGTACAAACTATTAGACACCTTATAACAGAAGATCAAGAGGAAGAGACAGCCTGACTGATCCCAAGGAGAGATAAGAAGACCAGGGAAGGATTCCCAGCAAGGCAGCAGAATTGGGGGGGAGAGGGGGAGGCCATGATAAGGCTGCAGGGGAAGAGGAAAGGGAAGAAGCCTCCGTATATGCAAACATCTCTCTCAATACCTTTACCTGCTCCATCCACAGCCCAAGATGACACATCCAAGTAAATTTCATCTCTGATTTGCCTACTTTCCAGCTTGATATTATGTTTTGCTTACAACACGTTATCAAATGTTATCTTTTCAGTCAATCTCGTGAGCTTCATTTTCTAAAGATTTGCTCAGTATTTTCCTCAGAGACACATTTCCAGACAGCCTGTTTCTCATTAGCTAGAATAAACAGGAGTGTGTTTACAGCGCAGCACCAGACTTAAAAGAATTCTCCTTTCCTGGGGAAGATGGTCAGGGAATTAGCAGTGCTATCACCTAAAGGAGTGAACTTCAGTGCTCAGCTGTGACGTAAAATAGAATATTGGTTGACTGAAATAGTCTTTAGAAAGCAAATTGCGTAGCTCTGTGACATAGAAATAGAGTTCTGTTTTGAACACAATTTTAAGCAGTTCTAACATATAAAAATCTATTTATGCCAAACAGACATGATATGTAGTGATTATAAAATATTTCACTTGTGCTCAGCAAATAGTGACGGCCCACTGTGGGCAACAGGGAGAATAGGAAGATGAGTAAGACCTTCTTAAATAGTTTACAGTCTAGTAATTAATCTAACTTAACCGTATAAATAAAACCCTTAGAAATCACTCTTTAATACTATGGGCTTGCTTAGAAAAAAACGTTAGTTAAGTCAGTTACAAATAATAGGGATTTTCCCGTGGAAGTCAATAACATTATCAAAAGATGTCATTGAAAATATTTGCAAATACGTTCATGAAAGAGAGTATTTGCACATATTTTTACCATTGTAAACTACTTCTCAAATGTCTTGGCTAGCAAAATCCATAATCAAAAGCAAGAGCAAACCCACTCACACTTACACAATCACACTGTATTTTCTGACCTATCTTCCCATCCGGAAGGTAGTTTCACTATCATGGTGGTCCCATTCTACCAAGACCCATCAGTGCAGTCAGAGTGAGACATTTAGACAAAAGACAATGTAGATAATTTACACATAAGTAATTGTGAATGTTGTATTTGATAAAGAGCCAGTAGAATATTATTCAGAATTGCATACATAGATTTTGCTCTCTCCGGGTTTACATGTAACTATTTAATGTAATATTCCTATAACAACACTTTACATGTAACTATTTAATGTAATATTCCTATAACAGCAGTAGTAAGTATAGAATATTAGAAATAAGTATGTAATGCAGTTCCTTTAAATAAAAAACATATACAGGGAATTTTTTTTAAATGTCACTTTATTATTGACTGTGTTTAATATTAAGCAAAACTCTAGCCCCAGATGTTCTCATCAATATTCTGGGACCCTTCTGCTTCAGTTACTAAAAGATGGTATTGAACTAGTACAAAAAGAGAATATTCAGTTTAAGAACATTATTTATCTCCAAAACAGCTCGTTAATTACTTAAGACTACAGGCTATCCCTAGATATTCATATGACATTTAACTTTGTTCTTCTCATTACTACAGTATAAATTAAATTTCAAATCAAACAGCTGTTTGTCTTCATAAAATTATTTTTTAAAAGGAATTTACAATTATATATATTTTTTTCTTGGTAAGAAAAAGTAAGTCCAAGTCCAAAATCTCATAAAATATAACCTGCTTCTTGATGTGTCAATAAATTTCTTTGTGGGATACAAAATACACATGCTTTTTGAGAGGACCAAATGTGTGGTCAAAAAAAAAAAAATTGTTGTGGCTGTTTGGTGTAAAGAGAAAGGCGTATCTATCTGGTGACTAAAATATTTTACACTAATTATTATAATCCTTACTTCTTCTAACTATTGAGAAAAATATATTATGAATCTACACTATTAATAAATTTCTACTTCAAATAGTGGCAATTGTGTCTCAAGATAGAAAAAAAATTCTGCAAAATATTTTGACATATCCTCAAGAGGGTGTAAAGAGACTAGAGTAATACAAGTGAGAAAGGAAAGAGTAACAGAGTAATCTGTTCCATTAGAATGGAGCTAAAACAGAGTCAGCTCAATGAACTTGAGATATGATCATCTGGAAGTCACCCAGCATAAATTGCTCAGAGTACTGTGGTGAAGACGCAGGACAGTGTCTACTGGCTAAAACTCAAGTGACCACCCATTTGGAATGCAGCTTTTGAGCAGAGCCACTAGAAGATGACAAGGTCCGATCAACACTGCAGAGGAAGGTGTTTTGGAGGAGGCACAGATATACTCATTTTGTGAATGTTTGCCAAATGGAGTCCTTTGTTCAGAAGTTGGAAAGAAATTTTTTGCTAAAAGAAACTTTGAGGAAGTTATGGTACAGAACTGGCTAGTCTGGCAACTACCACAAAGAGCAAATTAAATGGATCCAACTTCAGTCGTTCACAATTTTCCCTGCATTTAACCAACAATAAGGTCATTATTTTACAATAATTTATTCAGAATTACTTAAACCTACTTCATTTTCACAATATACCTCAAACTGATTCAAAGCACAACAGGAAACTCTCACTTCCTTGAATTTTAGCAGAATGATATTTGGAAAAGCAGTTCGTTTTTTGGAAGTCATTCGTAGGAAAATGTCAAATATTGAGGAGGAGGCTGTGGGCACCTTGGACCTAGAAAGAAGACGCAACGCCTGAAGCAAAGGTTTTTCTTCCAAGCAGAATACTGTAGGTTTTTTTATTTTTTAATTTGAGGTAAAATTCACATAACTTAAATTCACCATTTTAACATGTACCATTTCAGTAGCTTGTAGTATATTCAAAATGTTGTGCAGCCATCACCACTATCCAATTCCAGATAACTTCCGTCATCTGAAAAAGAAACCACATATCCATTAAGCTGCCATTCCCCATTCCCTCTTCTCTCTGACCCTGAGCAACCACTTTTGTCTCTGGACTTCCCTACCTCTGGATTTGCCCATTCTGGATGTTTCATGTTTCTGAAAAAGTCTTAACTTCTCCTTCAATTTAAAAGGATAATTTTACCAGATATAGAATTCTTGGTTGACAGTTTTTTCTTTCAGTACTTTGAATATGTCATTCCATTGCCTTCTGACCTCATGGTTTCTGAGGCAACATCAGGTGTTATTCTCTTATTGAGGATTCCTCCCCTTCATGTGATAGGTTGCTTCTCTTTGCTGTTTTCAGGATTCTCTTTGTCTTTGGTTTTTGACAGTTTGAGTATGAGGTGTCTTTGTTTTTCATCATTACCTCTTCAAATATTCATTCTGCCCCCCTTCTCTCCTCTTCTGGGACTCCCATTATACCTATGTCAATAGGCTTGATGGTATCTCACAAGTTTCTTAGACTCTACTAATTTTTCTTCATTCTTTTTATATTTCTGTTACTCAAACTAGACAATCTCAAGTCTCTTAGACTCTACTAATTTTTCTTCATTCTTTTTATATTTCTGTTACTCAAACTAGACAATCTCAAGTCTCTTAGACTCTATTAATTTTTCTTCATTCTTTTTATATTTCTGTTACTCAAACTAGACAATCTCAGTTGACCTACTGTCAGGCTCACGGATTCTTTCCTCTGCATGCTCAGTGCTGCTGCTGAACTCTTCTGGTGAGTTTTTCATTTCAATTATTGTATTTTCAACTCCAGAGTTTCTGTTTGGTTCCTTTTTATAAAAATTTTTATCTCTTCACTGATATTCTCTATGTGGTGAAACCTAATTCTCATGGTCTTCTTTAGTTCTTTGGCCATGGTGTCCTTTATCTATGAGCAAATTCAAAATAGGTGATTAAAAGTCTTTATGTATTAAGTTCAATATCTGGGCTTCCACAGAGACAGTTTCTATTAATTGCTGTGTATTGGCTACACTTTCTTGTTTCTCTGTATGCCTCGTAATTTTTTTTGAAAACTGGATATTTAAAATATTATGAAATGACAACTCTGAAAATCTATTTTCTCCCTTTCCCAGGGTTTGTTTTCTGCTACTTACTGTATTTGTTTGTTTGTTCAGTTATTTTTCTGAACTTATTTTGTAACATCTGTATTCTTTGTCATATTTAGCCACTGAAGTCTCTCTTCTGTTAGCTTAGTGTCAGCTAGTGATTGGATGGTGTTTGTAGACCCACTCTGTGTTTGGGACATGACTTTAATGCTCAGCTAGTCTGAACTCTGCCTTAGTCTTCACTTCCTGCTTGTGCAGAACTTGAAGGTCAGCCTGAGGTGAGAGCTTAGGACCTCCTCAGGTCTTCCCTGAGTAAGTGCACAGCCCTAGGCACACACATGACCTTGTAGATCCCCAGGAATATGTCAAAGATTTTTAAAGTTCTTATTCCCCCAAATATCTCATTCCCCAGACTTTGCTCCTAAGCTATTTCTTGCCCCAACTTTCATCCACTGCCCCAGGCAGCGGCAACTAATACATTGCTTGTAAATGCTTTTGACAAACATTGCCCTTTTAGCCAGGCACCATACAAATCAAAACAAACAAAAACAATCCGTTGCAAATGAGATTCATTCTCCTCCCTCCAGAACTGGCATCTGTACAGGGAGTGTGGGTTGTTATCCTCAAGGCCACTGCCAAGGTGGTGAGTAGGAAATGGGACCTGACTGAACTAAAACAACACAATGCTCTGTGTTCTTACTGAAATTCAGTTTTGTTTGTTTTTTTGTTGCTTTTTTTTTTTAATTTTTTAAAATTAATTAATTTATTTATTTATTTTTGGCCGTGTTGGGTCTTCGTTCCTGTGTGCGGGCTTTCTCCAGTTGCGGCGAGCGGGGGCCACTCTTCATCGCGGTGCGCTGGCCTCTCACTGTCGCGGCCTCTCCCATTGCGGAGCACAGGCTCCAGACACGCAGGCTCAGTAGCTGTGGTTCCTGGGCTTAGTTGCTCCGCGGCATGTGGGATCTTCCCAGACCAGGGCTCAAACCAGTGTCCCCTGCATTGGCAGGCAGATTCTTAACCACTGCACCACCAGGGAAGCCCTGTTTGTTTGTTTTTTATTAAGCATTTCACTGGTTGCTGCAGGCTATTGGTTAGATTCCAGATTTCTGAGAATGCTGATCCTGACAGTTTTTGCCAGGATTTTGTTGCTTTTATGGAGGGATGGACTTCTGAATTCCCTACTGCACTATTTTCTCTGACATACTCTAAGCAAAATCCCTACACATTTCTGAACAAGTTAAAGATTTCTGTGAGTTAGTTAAGGTTCTTTTCTTTTTTCTTTTTCTTTCTTTTTTTTTTTGGATAACATTATATTATTTTGTTTACTTGTTTTTTAAGCCAAGAGAGGATGTTGAAATAATTTTATAGAACACTTTAAAGAAAATAGCAATGTGTAGGGCAATTTACCTCTTTTTTCTAAAATCAGTCACCAACATATTCTGAAAATTATTAAAAATATATGACAGACCTACTAAAGAATGGACTTGAGGATATGGGGAGGGGGAGGGGTGAGATGTGACAGGATGAGAGAGTGTCATGGACGTATATACACTACCAAATGTAAAATAGATAGCTAGTGGGAAGCAGCCGCATAGCACAGGGAGATCAGCACGGTGCTTTGTGACCGCCTGGGGGGGTGGGATGGGGAGGGTGGGAGGGAGGGAGATGCGGGAGGGAGGAGATATGGGAACGTGTGTATATCTGTAGCTGATTCACTTTGTTATAAAGCAGAAACTAACACACCATTGTGAAGCAATTATACTTCAATAAAGATGTTTTAAAAAAAATATATATGACAAAGTAAATAATTCTAGCATGAATGTATGTAAGGTATGCAACAGACTCTTGTCTCAAAAACATGCCAAAGATAACTGGCCCAATTACATTCCCAACAAGATTGCTGACTACAGTAGTTCATTGTGAACAATCTTTTATGGATAGAAAATAAATGTAACATGTTGGTGTGAAAATATAAAAGTGATTTTCAAGCCAATTTTAGAACTCCAGTAATTCAGTTCTTGTTTTTCCATTATCTCATTATATAGTACGTTATAAAATTATTAATAATGAAGGAGTTAAAACTATGATCAGACCCAGTATTATAGGTATTTTTTTTTTTTCATTTTTTTAAAATTGTGCATTGTGATACTTCCATAAGTGGTTCTCTGCCTTTGTGTTTTTGGTTCACATCTTTGATTAAAAGCATTTTTGGCAAAGGTTTAAATACGTTTTGGTAAAGAATCTGACAAAATTAAAAACACTAAAATCAAAATAACATACACTAAGTGACTTTCCTAATGGCTAAAACAACTATTTCATTGTGTTTGCACTACGCACTTGGTGCACTGTAGTTTGTAGAAGTGTCTATTGACCCAATAATAATGTATCTTCTGTGATCTTCTATACTCATGAAGGAAAATGTTTACACTTTCTAGTAAGAATTACTTTTTCTTTCTGGGAGCCTGAAGGGGAACAGTCAACTTAAATTAACTATGTCTCATACCCGTAGCTAGAAATGACTTGGTCTAGAGATTGTTATAAGACCTGAAATTTCACTTTCTCTTGATATTCTCCTGGCTAAATATCACACTACAATTATATACATATAATTTGTATATATACAATTTTTATAATAGAAAACATATCCTATGCATCATATGCATCAAGACGCATGTGTTGTTGCCTTTGGCAGAGGGTATCCCTGAAAAGCAACATCCTCCTGGCTTATTTTGTGCCTGTAGAACAGGCAGAATTTGGCATTTTCTCCAAGTCCTGGGCCTGCTTTCTAGAGCTCTAACAAATACCCATGTGCCTTTGACATCTTGTTTCAAGTCTGTAAATTCCTTAATTACACAGAAATTGGCCTTCTTCTCTTCTTGTTTCTTTTCAGACTAAGCTACTATACCATAGTTTTACCAGAATTTGGGCTCCACACACTTAATCTGGGAATACCTTCTTGACTGTAAGTTTAATTTGTAATCTGCTTATCCCTAAAAGGAGAGAACATCTTGGGGCCTTAACAGATACTAGAAGCAATTGGGAGTGGAAGCACTTACTTAATATATTCTCTAAACGTTATGAACTCTACTTTGTTTTTTATTACTGGGAAAGAAACAGGAATATTGCTCTCTCCCAACAGACATTCACATTCAATAAGGAGCACTCATGCACCATGGCACTCCCACCACACATCCTTTAGCAAGAGGAAGGATGTAAACTTTTGGTGGCATCACAGAATGAAGAAAATCCTGTAAATTCATTTTCTCACTCAGGCGATAACCCTATGTTTGATTCCCACTCTAGACCTCTAATCTATCTATATGCCATAAATCTAAGCCCCTAGATTATGTTTCCTCCTTTGTATAAGTGTATATTTTACTTTCTATTATTTTGGTTAATTTATATTGAACAAAGTACACATAATTCTGAAAGATATTATTTCTCTGAGATTAAGTTGTTCCTAAAAGTTCAAGGCAGTTACTCTCCAATAGACTTTCCCTGTAGTTTTAGCCTTTACAAGACAGTAATTATCTTTAGCTGAATCAACATACGATACTGTACATAGGATACCCATAGATAACATTGACAAATCTAATGCCTACCAAAAAAAGAAATATTCTACAGGTGTTCTACTTACTACATGGAACGCTGTAGATAAGTTACTTAGCTTTCTATGTCTCAGGCTAATCATCTGCAAAATGGGGTGGTGTGGTAGCAGAGAATGTTCATTATCTAGCCCAGCACTTGTATCCCCTTGCTTCTCAGTAACAGAAAAACAGTTTTATTTGGATTAGTCATGCACCCAAATACAGACCACTGTTCCAAGCCTCTTGGCAACAACTGGCTTCTCAAACATCACTAACACAAAAATCAAAGATAAACAGATAGAGCAGTGTTGAGTCTACTGCTTACATGGTAAGAGAGAATACCACCTCAGTAAGCTTTGGCAGGGAGAAGTGAAAGTTTGATTTAAGGCAGATCTTTCAAAGCAGGGGTTTGATTAGGATTGGGTACGAATCAAGACCCAACAGTCCAGGATTGGTGAAACGGTAAGACTAGGGTTTTTAAGGAGAAGGATCCAAAGAATCTTAAGGGGCAATTTGTCTCTTGATGCTTTCCACTGAAGAACTGAAGGGTCTTTAGGAAAGTTCGTATAGAAACAATCAAACCATTTTTTCGGGGAGTTCTAAGAGAGCAAAAAAAAAGCTAATGAAGACAATGGAATAGGAAAATCACATTAACATAGTCAGCAAAGTGTGATTTCCACTGCCATTGTCCAAGCTGAGTGTGTGAGTAGATTTGATTCTCATTCCCTTGTGACCAGCTGTGGTGTTGTAACTATTCTTTTGTAAATCAGAGGCACTCATAAGTGCTGTATGGCCCTTTGGAGAATTGTCTTTAAATGGAGGAGTCACTGCATCTTCTGACCTGATGCCTAGAATGCAGCTGTGATGTCTGAAACTGGAACAGCCATCTTGGTCTGTATGGTGAAGCACAATGGAAAGAACATGTTCTCTACACTATAGTTACTCACTCTCCCACTCCCGGACCACTTACGGTTCCCGGTGAATGTGAGGTTCTTGATGTGTCATCGCAGAAGGAATTCAGCGAGAGACAAAGTGATAGGTACGAAGTGGATTTATTTAGAGAGAAGCACACTCCATAGAGTGTGGGCCATCCCAGAAGGGGAAAGAGCCCCGAAACATGGCGTGGTCAGTTTTTATGGGCTGGGTAATTTCATAGGCTAATGAGTGGGAGGATTATTCCAATTATTTCGGGGAAGAGGTGGAGATTTCCAGGAATTGGGCCACTGCCCACTTTTTGGCCTTTTAGGGTTTTAGCCTCAGAACTGTCATGGCGCTGGTGGGTGTGTCATTTAGCATGCTAATGTATTAAAATGAGTGTGTAATGAGGCTCAAGGTCTACTGGAAGTCGGATCTTCTGCCATCTTGGACCCAGTTGGTTCTAACCAGTCTTTTGTCATATCCTATGGCTACGTCATTCTTTTAAAGGTTGTGCCCTGCCCCCTTCCCTCCTGTTTCACTACCTCTGCACATTTTCTATATGAAAAAATAAACTGTTACATGTTTAGGTCATTCTTGTTGCAGCTGTTGTTGTTATTAATTTTGTTTTAATTTTCCGATATATACCTCAAACATGATCCTGATACAGGGGTAGTAACATACTTCTATCATAGGACTGTTGTGATGACTAATAGATACATACATGTGGAACACTTAGAATGGCACCTACTTTTCAATAAGTGTAATACTATTGTATTACCTAGTTCCCTCCTTAGTTTCAGAATCCAGGAGTTAGGAAACAAGTTAGAATTCACTACTAAGAAACCTAGAAAAAAAGTAGAAGTCAGAAAGAGAGGCGATTATTAACAGAAATAAGAAAAGACAAGTAAAATATCGATCCCATTTCTTCAGAAACTCAGAGACTTTTAATTGTATAGTACCATAATAAAGAATTTAACTGACCTTTGTCCCCAATTCCTAGGAGGTTGCCTTAAACTCTTGGAATTTTCCAAGGGAGTGGAGCGTCTTTGTTACTCATGCTGGGTCTCCCAACCCATACCCTAAGGCCATACTTGATAGTTGATGCTGACAAGATGACTCGAGACAGACACCTAGATAGTTCATACTAATGAGATGACTCACGAAGGGAGAGCCAGAAAGATCAACCCTGTGGTTAGAAGGTTGGGGCATCACACTCTGTGATATCAGCCTAATAGGGGAGGGGAGGAAGACTGGAAACTCTTATTTGGCCAATTCCGTCACTCATGCCTATGTAATGAAGCCCCAGTAAGAACTGTGGGTACTAAGCTTAGGTGAGCTTCCCTGGTTGGCATCGTCTCGAGTACTGTCACCAATTGACAGGAGGTAATGCCATCGGGGCTCCACAGACAGAAGATGAGGAGGCTTCATGCTTGCCCGCTTCTCGGCTCCCAGATCTCACCCTGTGATTCTCTCCCTTTGGCTGGTCCTCATTTGTACCCTTCTGCTTTAATAAACTGCAATGGTTAAGTACAGCACTTCCCTGAGTTCTGTGAGTCGTTCTAGCGAATCATCAAATGTACAAGGGTAGTGGAAACCTCCAAATTGGTTGCCATCTTGTCAGAAGTGAAGACGGCCTGGTAGCTGCTGGCGTCTGAAGTGAGAGCAGCTTTGTAGAGAGGACTGTGCCCTTAACCTGTGAAGTACGGCTCAGCTCCAGGTAGCTGGTGCCAGAAGTCACTGCAGAGACAGAAGCCGAACTGTCTCTGTCAGCCTTTGGCAAGCAGGAGTTTTGCTCTGGGCTTGAACCCTTCCTGCCCTCAGCCCCACTCTGCCCAGCTGCCCCTGCACCATGTGTATGTCTTCATCTATCGGGTATTACAGAGTCACAAGAAAGAAGACCATTGGAATAAATATCAAGGATTTTAACATTTAAAACTGAAGAGGAAACAGCAGCACTTAATTCAGTTTGGGATTATATTACTTTATAGCTGATAAAGAGAACAAGCTCCTTATTTTAAAGAGCAAACATCTAAAATAGCAATGAGAACTATTGATGAAAATTCTTAATCAGAACAAAAATTGTGCCAATTTTAAAAAGTTATTTTCCCAATATAGCTCAAAACATTTGATTTAAGAGTACTTTTTAACCAAATAAGTAAATAAATAAATAAATAAATAGCCTGTGTTACTTTTTAACCAGATTTTGGTTTAGGGCTTTAGGTCTACTTTACTGGAGAATGAAATCCTTATAAAGAACTAAAGCACTTGTTTGCGGGTTTTACTTCTGACTTACTAAGTCAGCTAAGTTATTCTCATGGATGATTATTTTAATTAATTATATTTTCCATTTTTATGTATCCATTTTCCTCTGACAGTACATCCCCTTGAGAACTTTCTGTGACTCTCAAAAAATAATTTATATAGGAACTTAGCAAATATTTATTAAACTAATGGCAAAAAATTACTAACCAATGTGTTTTCTGGCATGTCAGCATTTATCTACTCCACTCCAGATAGCTCACTCATCAGCACCCCTATTTTATTTCCAAGTATTTTCAAACATACTTCATACAAAAACTCATTGCTCTGACAAAGTTCTGGCAAAAGTAAGATAGACAAGTTCCCTAGAGTTGAGGTGTCATCAGTGATGAGGAACAGCCACGTACCAACTCCCTAATCCAAGAAACTGGGGATTCTTCTTAAATTTTACCTCATACCATGGGTCCATGCCAGGAAACTTGATAGTGTGGGTGGTGTCCGATTCAGAGGCAGGGGGCCCTTTAAATCTAACAGGCAACGTAGGGAGTGAGTAGCAGGGTGTGAGGTCTGAGCTGCAGACTAAGTCAGACCAAAGGCAGCAACTCCAGAACTATGATGGGGTTTTCTAACTGCTCCGTTATCCCAGGCTCAGAGGATGGTCAGCGGTACCCAGAGTCCTCAAGACCACCTGGTGAAATTCATACACTCTTTCCCTTCCTCGCTTTCAAATGGTGCCACTCCGCATCTTTCCTGATCCTAAATTTCTCACTCATCGGTTCATCTGTCCCCAAAACTGACCCCACCACTCTCTATACTACACTCAGAATTTTGGGTTAACCCACTCTAAACTCTGTTCTGATCGCAATCACATCACCTCAGCCAGAGGTAGGGCTAAAACAGAATCAGTAAGATTCAAGTGTACCACTTGGATGACTTCTAGACATCCTGAAGTTGAATGTTTTTATTTGGTTTTTACCTAACGCTTATAAACCTCCTACTATGTGTCAGGCACTATAATAAGTGCTTTACAATTAATTAATAACAGCATAAGATTTAGTTTCACAATAATCATTCCCAATTTACAGATGAGACAACAGGGGCACAAAAATGGTTAAATACTTGTTGAACGTGACCCAGCCGGCAAATGGCAGCGTAGGAATTCAAACCCAAGCTTCCAAGCCCCAGATTTCCGAATGCTTTGTTCTGCTGTGTAATCATCCTAGACTTTGATAGGGCTTTTTTAAGGCAAAGCATTGGGGTCTATTAGTTATTTTGGTAAAAGTAACATACTTTGTATATCCTTTGACAATCTTTACACTTATACAAGATATTTTTACACAATAGTTTTACAGTTTTATAAACTATATCATTATTATGCCAAGTAAAATGATGTATTATTTGACAGAGCATTATTAAATATTTTCATGTTGAAAAAATTTATAACAGCACACTAGCATTCCACATAATCACTGATCGACAGTGTTTGGTGTCTGAAGTCTGTACCTTTGGTGGAATAAGCAGATTTTTTTTTTCTTATGGGATTTATTTGGTAAGAAATCATAGAACTGTGAGTTCTCAAAACCATATTTTTTGCTTATTATCACATTACATGTATATTCCTATATATTCCTATACCAAAATATAACCTATGTATAAATGTATCACTGTTTCTCAAGCTCACCTTACTTTTTTGGTCCCTTAAAATTTCTCACTCATTCTATTATCACTGCAAGAATAATATCAATACCTAGGCTTAAAACTTAAATCTTGCCCCATAAAACCTTTTTTATGATTACCTCAGCCTTCAGTGTATGTCCTCCTATAACATTATGTTCTGTCCATTTACTTTGATTTTAAGGGAGGTACCAAAACTCTATTTTGAAATTTAATTTGTCATTTAAATGTTTATATTTTTGTCACTCTTGTTGTTGACTTCTGCATTATACTGCAAATTTCTGAAGTCAGAGACTTTATTGTAGAGCTTCCCTTTTTGCAAACCAACACTGCATTTTGTTCATAGTAGATATTTAATCAATGATGTGAGAGGAAAGAGGCTACCTTTATCAAGCAAGGACCAACCTTGCATCTGGTACCATTAGGCACCGAGTATATGCCATTTGATTTAAAAAGTCCCTGCTCTCACACAGCTTACATTTTAGTGGCGAGGGACAGTTAGTGATCTTTGTGTTAATCCTATAATTGCAACTGAATTTGCAGCTAGGCAGTGCAGGTGGTGTCGCCAAGAGATCCAGGTTTGGTTTAGCCGACGTGGCCCTAGAAGGCCACCAGGAGGACTAGAGAAGTACAAGAGGAGGAGGCACCAGACACGCAGGAACCCTACGAAGAGAGCTCCACAACCAGCCAAGGCAGGCGCAGGCCTCGTGCAGCTGATGAGTGGCGGAACGAGTTCAGGAGTCCGGGGCCTGGTCACTGGGAGGGAGAGCGGTGGGCAAGGAGTCTGGAAGGTATTGGGTCAGGTCAGAGGGCTCTGGGGATCAGGGAAGGGGTTAAACTTTTTCTAAGTGTGATGGGGTATTTTAAACAAGCCAATACCAATCTCATTTTCGTTTTTAAAAGCACCTTGGCTACAATGTGAAGAAATTTCACAGGTGGTTCTCTTAGACCTTTTGGGCTGCTATCACAAAATGCCACTGCCTGAGTGAGTGGCTTATAAGCAAGTTCTGTAGGTTGGGAAGTCCAAGATCAAGGTGCAGACACAGTGTCTGGTGAGGGACACCTTCCTGGTTCACAGTCGGCTTCTCCTCTCTGTGTTCTCACGTGGAGGAAGAGGCCAGAGATCTATGTGGGGTCTCTTTCATAAGAACACTCATGCCATCCATGAGGGCTCCACTCTCATGACCTAACCACCTCCCAAAGGCCCCGCCTCCCAATACCATCCCCCTGGGGAATAGAGTCCCAACATATGTCTTTTGAGGGCACACACACATTCAGTCCACACCACTGGTCATTTAAACTGGCCTCAAAGGGTAATGTTTTCCCTCCACTTTCTCAAGAGAGGAAACAAATAACATCCTTAAATTCACAGCACCAGTGACAGGCAGAGCTCTGATTCAAGTTCAGGGATGTTTAATCCAAAGCGTCTGATCACTGATGAAAGAGGCCTTAATATTCTCTTAAAGTGATTGCTTACTCCGTGTTATCATTCAATTTTAAGGGAAAGATGGAGTTTACCTTCAGTCGCATTGAAAATGTTCTTTATCCACACTGTGAAGACAGACACAGGATTCAGGGAAAAATGCAGCTCAATGAGTTCCAGGCTGGCTGGCTGACTCTTTCAGAAGCCTCCTGGCACGTACCTAGCAGCTGGGGAACCAGGAGCCCCCAATCTATGGCCACCAGTCAGTAATAAGATGCTTGCTTATCCCTTGATCGGATATTTAACTATAAGCAAAAGTGAGTCGAAGCTAAATTTCAATGGAACATCTCTAATGCCCTTAAATGTTTAAGAGAAGACTGCATTTCCTATTTTTATTCTGGAAACATCTTTCCGTATTCCCATTTAACATGGCTGTCTCGTGATAGTTCCTATAGATAAAATATCGGGCTTCCCTGGTGGCGCAGTGGTTGAGAATCTGCCTGCCAATGCAGGCGACACGGGTTGGAGCCCTGGTCTGGGAAGATCCCACATGCCGCAGAGCAGCTGGGCCCGTGAGCCACAACTACTGAGCCTGCGCGTCTGGAGCCTGTGCTCCGCAACGAGAGAGGCCGCGATAGTGAGAGGCCCGCGCACCGCGATGAAGAGTGGCCCCCGCTTGCCACAACTAGAGAAAGCCCTCGCACAGAAACGAAGACCCAACACAGCCATAAATAAATAAATAAATAAAATTTTTTAAAAATCAGTGAGTTTGTCACTAAAATTGTGTGCCTTCTGCCACCTGGGGGGAAGGCATTCGGTGCATGCTTTGTAGTGTTGAGCTTATCTTAACTTCTGAACACAATTACTGTGACACTGATATATTCAGGACTATTGTATTTGTATCACTAAAGAGTCACTTTAAAATGTGATTTTCTTTTTAAGAGACTCTCAGGCAAAATGGGAAGTAAAGATGCTTAGGAAAAAGAGAGCTAAGTGTCTAGAAAACAAGACTAGCCTTCCTCACTTAATCTTTGGTTAAAGAATTGAGCTGAGATGTTTCAGTGCTGACAGTTTTAGAGAATTCCACTTTTTCTTTGCCTTTACAAACTCGAGGAGCAAAGACCACCGGGATTTCTGCTCTTTCTTTGTCTTATGGTTCCACTGTATTTCTACTCATGTGGGAAGTGACCTAATGTGAATATAACAGGTAAATCCAGCACCCCTAACCTTGATCGTGGTTCGGGGGAAATGTCCTAAATTCTATCCTGGAGCCATTAGATAAAATGCATCCTTATGATTAACCTCAGGTGACATTTTATCCATTTCTTCAGTGTACGTAAGTGTGAAAAGTAAAATATAATAGTCATTTAGAAGGCAGGCACATCACATTCACATATTTTGCTGTTTGAATTATCCCATGGCATGGGCACTGATGGCAGGTACAATGCTTCCAAACAGTTATGGCAACATTTAGGGGCCAACATTAAAACTATTACTGCTTTAGCAGTCCAGTGGTTGCTTTTAAAGACAAGGTGTAGTAAATGCTTTTGTTTAAATTCATTTTCTTTGCGGTAAAATCCCATTTCTTACTTTAGAATATTTATTTAAAACCAATAACAAAAACCAAATGTCAAACTTAATACTCAATATTTTTGAATAGAAAAGTCATGCCCACATATGGACTATAAAGTGTATACTATATTGTGCATAGTTTCCAAGCACAGACTGTCAACAAAATTTTTTTAATGAATTGCAGGTAAAAGAACATTAGTAGGTAAATAAACTTTCAAAATTTTCTATATCATTCCCTAATCATTAATAAAATTTATGCTTAAAACTGATATAGACTTTATTATTAATTACATTTGTCAGCTCACGTTTGAATTCAATTTGTCTATGTAAGTGAGAAAGTACATCTGGTCTTTTTCTTTAGCATGTCCAATTGGGTCAAGTATGTTCGCTCTTCTTGCATAAATTCATAATAAACATCATGGTCCCACACAAGGATAAAACCCATCTTATGAGAACATGTGCACAACACTTATGTCCTGCTTCATCACATGGAAGACCAAAAAAATCACATTTCCTTCACTAATGAAAATAATGTGATTGCACTTTCTAAGATAATCCCACTAACTTGGGCGTGTTCGTCATATAATTCAGACATTGTTGCTCCTGAATTAGAAGTGTTATCAGAATTCAGGAACACCACCTTGATGCTGAAGGACATTATGGAACCATCAGATGCTGGTCGGTTACTTTGGAACAGGTACTGCCAAGCTAAAGATCCAAAGATGATCACTAGCCAAGTCCAGCTTTAGGTACTACTGCTCACAGCAGGGAAGCCTCAGAGAGCCATCCTGACATTGCCATGGAAACCTGATGCACAGGGAAGTACTGGTTCCACATTCCTCACGAGAAAGATCTGTAGGAAGAGTCACCATTGTATGTATCAAGTATTGCACGTGGCTCCCCCTCAGTGCTGTGCAATTACGGTCATCTCACTGCTAATCTAGCAAGACCTTTTGAAGGTAACCCTGGGAGAAGAGAGAGGTAAGCAGATCTCCTTGCTTTGCCCCCTTCCAAAGTTATACTCAGTTACGATCATGCTATACTTTTAGATATCTGGACTCCTACCTTTATATTTTTTGAAAACCATTTGTGCATGGCTGTTAAACACAAAGCGTGCTCTTGACGTCAGGCAAGTGGATTAAGACTGGATCCAGAGAGATTTCTGGCTTCAGGAATATTGATTACACAATTGGTCCTTCCCTACAACAATCTAGGTCTTGACCTTGTGCCTACTTGCCAAGTTCAACCCCTCTCTATCAGGCTAGAATCTCCCATGAGAAAAATCATAGCGTTCTTTCCTGCCTACTAATCTCTGTGGGGATTTCCTCAAAAGAAAGAGGAAATAGGATCTTGATCGCTTTTTTCCACGGGCAGTTCCTTGCTCTTTTGCAAAGTTTCCCAGCTCTTTCCCAGTAAATCTTGAGTTGCTCTGTAATCCAAGGAGTGGAACAGCCAGCAACCTCTGTCAACACCCAAAGTTTGTTCCTTTGGGCTGATTGATTACAGCTATACCAACAATAATAAAATAACTTTTAAATAAAGTGACTTTATATTAAATTTTTTCAATGAAATATCAGCTGAAAACCAAATATGTCTTTCAGAAAATCTACTCCTATTCTTTTATCATCTGTGTTTTGCCAAGAACATTTCAGAAGAAACTCTTCCCTAACTAATTCTACATTCATACTCTTTGGTTTTCCTTAAAGAAGCACATTAACCATAACTGAAACTGTCAGGGGGAAGCAATGAGCTCAATTTAAAAATTAACATGAATTTCTAATATAAATGTCAACCTTTAAAATATGAAAATGTCTGTAACTTCGTTTTTTTGTCTTTTATTTATTTTTGGCTGCATTGGGTCTTCGTTGCTGCGCGGGCTTTCCCTAGTTGCGGCGAGCGGGGGCTACTCTTCATTGCGGCGCGCGGGCTTCTCATTGTGGTGGCTTCTCTTGTTGCGGAGCACGGGCTCTAGGCACGCGGGCTTCGGTAGTTGTGGCTCGTGGGCTCTAGAGCGCAGGCTCAGTAGTGGTGGCGCACGGGCTTAGTTGCTCCGCGGCATGTGGGATCTTCCCGGACCAGGGCTCGAACCTGTGTCCCCTGCACTGACTGGTGGATTCTTAACCACTGCACCACCAGGGAAGTCCCCAAAAATGTCTATAACTTCGGCTCAACATTTGTAATCTTATATAGAAAACAGTTTCTTTAAATTTTATCTATTTCAGGGTATGTGTTTAGACTCTAAATTTTTATTAGAAAAGATTTCTTATTTGGAGATTTCCTTTTTAATGGAAATAACTCTGCAAATTTAAAGCTTTCTAATTCTAATATTGTCTACTTTCACCATTGCTGAGGCCATTTTGATAGTTCAGTCAATGAAAACAAAATCAAACCATTCAGGCAAAAAACAATTTGAAAGATGGTGCTGACAGACATAATCATACTAAATTTTAAAGAATCTATGACTTATCTTTTCCATGTAAGTTTAGATGTTTCTCAAAATGTTTTCAAAGAATAAGCAAACATGAAATACTCTTAGACTATGAGGAGATATAGTAATTTCAATATTTACTAAAAATAAGTATGAAAAAAAATTTTAAGTTTATCATTACAGATAAAATATTTACCCTTTCCTAGAACATCAGGGTAGCCTCCTAAGGGTGGGGTCAGAATTGCTTCTGGATCTGCTTCTCAGAGGGCCAGTATTCATAGCCCCCTTATCTCCTGGCAGTCCATTTAGGAGTCATATTTTCCTTTTAAAGCAAAAAATTACAGAAGACCTAAAATTACATGTTATTTAGAGGAAAAATAGGTCCAATCGCCCTGCACTCATCCTTCTGAGTGAACTTCCTTCACTGTTTCTGAGATCCCCGTCTCTCCCTCTTTCTACAGCATCAGTGGGATGCTTTCAGCGAATCACAGACATTTTCTGGCATGGTCCTTCTGAAAAAATGGGGCAAGGCTAGAATCTCACAAATTCAGACTCTTGTGAGGCTCCCTGATACATCTGTTTTCCTTTGTATATTGAGAATCACTGTTAATTTCAATTCTAAAAATGTTTCTAAAAGTTGTTCTACTTTAAAATAATGCCTGTGAAAACCTGATACAGGCAACGGAAAGATAATAAAATGTCTCCAGCATGAGGATAACAGGACCAGCTTTCTAATTTACCAAGAGTGTGTTCACGGCAGCCTGGAAAGTGGTTTGCCATCTGGACCCACAACAGCCAGTACCGATGTTATCTGTAATAGTCTACAGGTCAGAACCTGAACCAAGACACTGACTACGAATGAGGAGAACACAGGAGAAATTCAAGACAGATTTCTAAAGTAGAAGTACCAGAATTTGGTGACTGATTAGGTCACTTTATTTAAAAGTTATCTTATTGTTTTTGTTGTAGCTGAAATTAATCAGCCCAAAGGAACTAACTTTTGGTGTTGACAAAGGTTCCTGGCTGCCCTACTCCTTGGTACCCAGAGCAACTCGAGATTTGCTGGGAAAGAGCTGGGAAACTTCACAAAAGAGCAAGGAACTGCCTGTGAAAGAAGCAATCAAGACCCTATTTCCAGAGTGAAACAGTTCTGGGTGTACTCTGATGTTTTTGCAAAAATGTTCCTATAAAAAGCGTTTCATCTTCAAGGAATTCATGGAAAAGACTCTGACAAGTACAGGTTTCTGGTAACTGACTGTACTGCTGAACTGAATGAATAAGCATTTTCAGAACTCTAATGGAAAACTGATGAATTCATAAAAGTGCTAACAAAAGATCAAGATGAAAAAAAATTAATTACATGAGACTGAGTGAACTGATGAGGATGATTATAATTTTTGTGACTTTCTGTTTGAATAAAAAAAAAAAATCCCATGAGGACTCAGAGGCAAAAAATATACAAATCAATTTTCACTGCAAAGTAAAGGAGCTGTTACAGTAGAGGATTACTGGACTGAATGTCAATATTATGACATAGTTGGAGTGTGTTTCATGTTTGGTAATTGCAATCATTGTTGCTTTTGTTGTGGTCATCCTAAATAAATAAATAAATAAATAAATAAAAATTAAAAATAAAAATGGAAAAAAAAAAAAAAGACCCTATTTCCTCTTCGTTTAGAGGAAATCCCCACAGAGATTAGTAGGCAGGAAAGATGACTAAGATTTCCTCATGGGAGATCCCAGCCTGAAAAACAGGGAGTTGAAACTAGCCATGAGGTACAAGACCAGGGGTGAAGGGATAAAGTTGTCAAAGGATAACTCCCGATTTTCTATTTGGGGAGCCTGATAGGAAAGACACTAAACCAGGGAGAAAATGCAAGACGAGGAGGCAACAACAACTGGAGAAATCAAGTAGGAGACAGAACTATGTGAACTAAAGAGATAAGACAGGACTGGAAATGTTGACACTTGAGCTAGCAGGGTACGTGATATTTAAAACGTTGGGACAGATGAAATCACCCTGGAAGGGTGTACAGAGGCATGTGGCAGCTTGAGAGGAAGCTGAGCTAATCCTGGCATGTAGAGATGTCTGAGCACCTTTGAAGTAAAACAGTGTGGACAGGTCTATTAGGGGTCTGATAGTAAAGAGGAAACAAGAGAACACAGGCAAAGCACCCATTCTGAGGGAATGCCACATTATGAGAGGCAATTTTTAGTCCTGCAAGACATCTGTTCCTCAGACCATCCTCAGACCTGGCTCTTTGAACTTGGACCACCCATGCTCAGTAAATACATGCCATGAGGCAAAAGACAGGGACTAAAGGGAGGAAATGGAGGGTTTGAGGGGCTGTGTTCTCAATGTGGCCAAAGAGCAAAGACAAGCGACTGGCCAAGATGGGAGGCTGTGGTCTGAGAGAAGCGTTATCAAAGTGTACGACTTCAGAGGTGTAACAGTTTCCCTGAACGCAGAGTCCAAAATGTGGTCCTCAGGGAGAACGATGCAAGCAGAAGAGAGATGAAATGAGTTTGATTTGAAGAGATCAAGGAACTGAAAATTGGAATGTGAGTTGCTCATCCACATAAACATTGAAATCTTGCAGCTACTTCAGAGTTAGAGTGAGAGATCAAACTGTGAATCGGGTTATGGGAGCCACCAGCTTCACATGGCTACTGAATACTTGACATGTAGCCAGTCCTAGTTGAGATGTGCTGTAACGGTAAACTACACACCAGACGCTGAAGACTTAGTATAATAAAAAGGCTGCAAAATAAGCATCCGATTAATAATTTTATATTGATTTCAGGTTGAAATGAGAATATTTTGGATATGTTGAGTCAAAATATATTATTAAAATTAATTTCACCTACTTCTTTTACTTTTTTAATAAGATGGCTATGTGAAAATCTAAAATTACCTTTGTGGCTTACATTGTGTTTCTAAGGACAAGGGTTGACCTAGAAATTTAAATGGTTTCAGGTAATCATTCTATCCCTTCTTATTACTGACTGCTGATACATGAAAAAGCAAGGGCTAGTTTATTTACAAAGTTTTGATATGCAGCCTTATGATTTAGTAAGAAAATATAAAGTTATTAAAAGTAGATGAGGGCTGGCTACAACAGAATATTGGGGATAAATTTCGGGCCCACTCCTTCCCAGATTCTGGGTTTGGATTGGGGTAGGATTATAAAATCAGATAGTGAAACTACAACTAACATTATTCTACTGATTTCTGTTCCTGCTTCTCCAGCCCCAAATAAGTTCCTACTTAGATTCTTCCTTACCTAGGAAGAGGACGTCAAGGTCATACATCATGTTACAGATAATTTTAATATTGAGATTTAAATTTAAAAACCTAAATTTTTCAATACTATATATTACTAAGTATACAGTCCCCAGTTAATCTGATGCAATAGAATTCCCGTGTCTGATTTGAGATGTGAGCTGATTTGTAAGTTGCAACCTCCAATACAACCAGTGTTTTAAAACAACTCCCACAATTATTATAGAAAGTGTTCCCTTTTTAATCACACAAACTTGTTTTTTCTTTACCTGCCCTTTTCCATATTAAAAACAAAATTACAGTTTCTAAAGATAATAATTTCATAGAATATTTTCTTAGAAGCAGCACTATTTTTTTTTTTTTTTTACTTTTAGACATAATTACTCTTTAGAGATAAATATTGATAAAGTAAGACACGGTAAAAATCTAAAGTGACTCATAGCATTAGTTTGGGAGCAGGCCAAGGAGGACCACTGGCCAAAGAGAAAACAGTGACAGTGACATAACATGCAGCTAAGGAAAAGCTGGGCCAATACTACGTAATTTACTTCATCGCTACAGGAGGTAGGCCATATATTTGTCAATGAGCTTGACAGCAGACAGACAAAAGGGAGAAAGATAATCTGATGAAATATTCAGAGTGACCAAAAGAATAAACCAGTTACTTTGGCAAGCTATGTCTTTTTGTAGGAGTGAGCCTGAGGAAATGTTCTGGCTGTGGTTCTCTAAAAGGAACATACTATGTGATACTGTTTATTGAGTCCAAGTGGAAATTTAGTTTTTAAAATATCTGTAATGGAATCTCTATATCTTTGTGTACACACACACACACACACACACACACACACACACATACACACACACACACGAGTCCCCCTTAATCTTTTTCTTACCCTTACCTGGCTCCACAGATAATTCTCTGATTGTCCAGTTTTCCCTATTACGTACTAGAGTCGGGCCAGTCTTATCATGGCTTTTCCCATTAAAAGTTAACTTTCTAGGCTAATTTTTCAGCACCCTGATCTCTCTAAGTAACAAATCTGAAAAACTGAATACTTCCCGGAAGCAATAAGTGATAATAGGTTAATAGGTTACCTCTCCTGAGAACTGTATGTAATTTAATGGCTTTTGGTTATATGCCCCACCAGAGATGTTTAACTTTCCTTTATTTAGCAGGAAATGGTATTTTTCCCCCAAAGAAAGCATAAGTGGAGCTCTAATATATAAGAGGGGCACAGAAGGAGCTGCCCAGAGTGCAGCATTGGAGCTACCTGCCTCAGCTATGCCTTTGACCTTGGCAGTGGCTGCTGGGGACCCTCAGTAGGATGCCAGCATCTACAGGGCACGGTTTCAACACCACTGCCTTCAACAAAATGGATGCCACATTCCTATAACGGTAGTGGGGACATTTGGGGCTTATTAACCCCTCAATTCCCTCCACCTAGAGAGCAGCTACTCTGCCACTGATCAGAAGCACCCCTAACTCCCATGTTGCAAAAAGTGTCTCAGAAATATAAAGCCAATACGATCACTAGGAGGTACCATGCTGGTGAGGATACCTAAGGATGACGGAGAGGAAACAGGGTTGGTGCTGTACAGGAGAGCCAGGCAACTCCACGTCAAGAATTCAGAGGATTCTCGAGGGGCAGTACTTAAGAAACAGTTAACGTGGTATCAGTCACCCGAGCAATCTGGTTAAAATGCAGATTTAGACTGAGTGGGTCTGGGGTGGGGCACTGGACCTCAAATTTCTAACTAGGTCCTTGGTGGTGCTCAGGCTCTTGGTCGGAAGACCACGCTTGACTAGCAAGGCTCTAGGGAACCTCCTGGTGATACCTTACCTGGCGGTAAGAAGTTCATTGAAACATACTCTTATGATACGATCCATCAATCATACTTCCTGGTATTTACCCAAAGGAGTTGAAAACATGTCCACACAAAATCTGCACACAGAGCTTCACAGCAGCTTTATTCATAATTGCCAAAACTGGGAAGGAACTAAGATGTCCTTCAGTAGGTGAATGGATACATAAACTGTGGTCCATCCAGACAATGGAATATTATGCAGTGCCAAAAAAAAGTGAGCTATCAAGCCATGAAGATGTGGAGGCACCTTAAATACGTACCACTAAGTGAAAGAAGCCAGCCTGAAAAGGCTACATGTTGTATGCTTCCAGTTATATGACCTTCTGGAAAAGCAAAGCTATGAAGATAATAAAAAGTTCAGTGGTCGCCAGGAGCAGGGAGAGGAGAAGGATGGATAGGCAGAGCAACAGGGTTTTTAAGTCAGTGAAAATACTCTGTATGGCATTACAATGATGGACCTACGCCGTTATAAATTTGTCTAAACCCAAAAAAGTGTACAACATTGAAAGTGAACCCTAATGTAAACTATGGACTCTGGGTAATTATGATGTGTCAGTTGGGTTCACCTTTAGTAAAAAAATGCACCACTCTGATGAATGATGTTACTAATGGGGGAGACTATGCACGTGTAGGGGCAGGATGTATACGGGGAATCTCTGTACCTTCCTCTCAATTTTATTACGTACCTAAAAATGCTATAAAAATAAACTATTTTTAAAAAAGAAAAAGTTGATTAAAGACTACTGCAACCCACATAGGCAGAACCAGAAAGGGCTCAGAATTTGCGGGAATGAAAGTTTAGGTCATACCCTCTGGTAACAAATCCTGACCAGCTGGGGCGCTGCCTGAGGGCAAAACAAATATAAAATGCAGAGAAAAGGAGGAAGTGACAAATAATGATCACGACTCACAGTGCATTGCGGAAATGAGGACCCATTAATTTTTTCTGGTACTGTTACATGCCAATTTATTTTTGATTCCATCTTGTGTCTAAGGTGGGTCATTGGCAGGTAACTTTAAAATTTAGTCTATAAATTCTAAAGTATCAAACAGTGATTGTGGCTGAAGCATTAGAAGTCAAAACCATACAACATACTCTCGAATTTTGCAAACTGGAATCATAGATTCAATCTGACATGACCTTTAATAGAATTAGACACTGGGCAGCAATCATTATGAATTGTGAGGAACAAGAAAGTCAGTGTAATCTAATTCACTTTTATAACAGAATGAAACCCCCAGAGGGCTTGAGTCATGGTGATAAATTTAATAATTTTTGACATAACCATTCACAATGGTTATATTTCTGTATCATATACTAGTCTCTACAAAATGGAAAAAAGATGTAATAAAAAGTTCACTCCAGAACTTTCCCAAGGGTCAGATTAGCTTTATGAAATATTGGGTGAAGCAAAGATGGATTTGTATATAATACGTATGTGGTCTCTTCTGGACTATCTCAACATAATAATTGTGAGCAGTTAATCCTTAGATTATTAATTTTATTTTTTATTGTTATTGTTGAGATTTTTATTTCAAATCACTAGTAACGAAACAGCTTCCTGAAACAAAACAGAAGAACACCCAAAGAAGAAATTTAGGGGAAAAGGACCATTAATGTTCCCTTGTGTTGATTTTGAGAATAGCTTTCTCAAAAGGTATACCTTTTCAGAAATACCTTTCTCATGATCTAATTACTGAATGGTGTTAGAAAAGTCTGAGATAGTCACTATTTACATTTTCTCCTACTTTTTAATTACAGAAAATATCATACACATGCAAAGAGAACAGTATAATGAATTGCCACCTTCCATTACTCAGCTTCAATAATTATAGAAGTTCTTTCTTACATCTATACCTGATTGACTTCCTACTTCCTACTTCTCACTCAATAACATTAACAATAATAATGATAGTGACAATTACTTTATGGGTATGAATAAGGACTATTCATATTATTATTATAGGTCTAATTTGGGTATAAGATATACAAAAAGGCTTTGGAATCTCAGCAGTAAAATTTTGACAAATGGATACAGCTATGCAACCCAAACCCATCAAGATATGGAACATTTCCATCTCCCTTTATAATTTATTCACATTATAAATCCCTCAATATGTTAGTTATTGCTTTGTCTAAGAAACTAAAATATGGGTGTGTATTTACAGATTTTTAATTTTTAAAAAATATTTAACTACATATTTACAGTTTTGGTGATTTTCATTCCTTCCTACAGAGCCAAGTTCTACCTGCTGTGTAATTTCCTTCTAGCCTAACAAGCTTCTATTAGCATTTCTTACAGTGTAGGTTTGTTTCATTTTGCCTTTTGAGAGTAGATACTCCTCCAGTTTCTGTCTGATTTTGGCAACTTTCTCACTGACTTCCAATAGTCGGAAGTTTTGGGGGAGGAAGGGAATGAGACAGATTTTATCATTGTTATCTGTAGCTGGCTTAGTCCACCGTTACCAGAAGCTAAAACCCCTCACTGTTTATATTTTAACACACTAAATGGTAGTCCTGTTCATTCATTAAAGACACACTTATTAGAACTTAAAAATGTGCTATACATTAACAAAGGCAAAGCTTATTCACGGAATTCCAAGTGATTTAATATCTTAGAAGATAGGACATGCTGGAGAGCAGTCTATGGAAAAATAGCTACACAAATACGCATGAATTTTATCTCGCAGGTGATAAGGAGCTGTTGACAGGATTTAAGCAAAAAAGAAACATAAGCAGATATGAACTTCTGAAAGACCAATAGTATGGATGAAGAAATTTATAGAGTAAAACCTATGGGTAAAAAGACAAGCTGGAATAGAATTCATGTGGGAGAAGAGGAAAATCAGAGAGACAGGAGGTAGAACCTGGGGACTGTTGGTTATTTAGGGTAAGTAAAAGTGATTTGATGACAGGTGCTGATCCCAAATCTGATCATTAAAATTAAGTTCTGAGTATTTGTTTTTCTAAGTTTTACTGATACAACTGTCTGAACACGTAGTACATGTTCCCTGATATTTATAACAAGGGCTCCTGTCATCCGCTGCGTGCAGAGGATACTAAGCAAATAGGGACACAGGTATACCATACGATCAGAAGCCCAGTATCTCAGACTTTAGGAATTATTTCCCAGAGTAGTGGTTCTTAATCATGGCTGTACAAAAACGCCAAAGGTGTATTTTTTTTTTAAATTTTTTAATTTAATTTTATGTTTTTAACCGCACCATGAGGCATGCGGGATCTCAGTTCCCTGACCAAGGATCGAACCTGCGCCCCCTGCAGTGGAAGCACAGAGTCTTAACCACTGAACTGCCAGGGAAGTCCCTCAAGGGAGTATTTTAAAGAACCTGATATTCAGTCCCCACCCCCAGAGACTCTGATGGAACTGGTCTGGGGTTCAGCATGGGTACTGGGATTTCAAAATTAGTGATTCTCAAACTTTACTGTACAACAGATTCACCTGTAAGACTTGTTAAAGATTGCTAGGCACTGCTCCCTGAGTTTCTGATTTAGCAGGCTTCTGGAGCAGGGCTGAGAGTTTCTACTTCTAACAAGTTTTCAGGTGATACTGTCACTGTTGGTCTGGGGGTTGTACTTTGAAATCCACTGTCCTAGAGAGACTTAAAAGTCCCAATAGACAGTTAAAATTAAATAATGACATAGGTGGTGTACTATTAGAAATAAAAATTGCTTTGGCTGATAAGACAATAGTCTGACCAGTTTTGAATTCACTTGTAAAAGTTTAAGTGATATAAGCCATAAGGACAAAAAAAATACAGGCCCAATAAAGATATAGAAGGATCAGCTAAATAATAATAAATTCAAGAGACCATAATTAAGAAGAAGTTGAATGTAAGCTATCCTGGCGATTAAGAGTGAGTTGAGTAAACTTTCTTTAAAAGAGTGTTACTTGGAAATAAGATCATACCTAACATTTTTCTAGATTCCACATATATGCATTAATATACGATATTTGTTTCTGATTTGCTTTGCTCTACAGTACAAACTAACACAACATTGGAAAGCAACTATCCTCCAATAAAAATTAAATAAAAAACAAAAACAAACAAACAACAACAAAAACGTGTTACTTGGTGATCTTATCTTCTACGAGGGCAATTCAAAGTGAAACTTATTTTAAGATGCAGATGAACGATTTAGACAAATGTAAGAAATCATTCTTCCCAAGGGTGGTGATGAAAAAAAGTTTACCAAAGTTGCTTCTGAGGCAGGGTATTTGTGTATCTCAATTCTAGAATGATTTGAATATAGATTTTCCCAGAATCCGTGCATGTGACATCTGCAGTTTCCACCTGTACTTTTGTCCACTGCTTGTTCTTTTGCTCTATCTACATGAATTTAGGAGCTCAGATTATATAGAGAAAAGAAGTGAGAAGGCACAAGCTAAAAAAATTAATTCAAAATTATGAAACTCATGCTGTATTTTTCTGCCAATCAATAACTTTAAAGGAATTTTCTTTTGCCATCTTGACTTTTGCTTAAACTAGTTTACAGACATTCAGAATTATTAATGCCTTCTTAGATATGATCATCATTTTTAAACATGACAACGTTAGGTGAATTTCTCTCAGAATAAATGTTATTTTACTAAACAAAAGATTACTGTAGAAAAAATAAGGTATACTGTAATTATTCATGTATGCTGTCAACTCTAAAGGACCTATTCAATGCAAATAGCAAGTGATGTTATCTATAGTACTTTACAGTGTTCTTTCAGAAAAGAGGCATTTCCTGTTATTTCTTTTGCAGCTTATCTGTAACCTGAAATGTAATAACTATGGATGAAATCATTCCACTTCCAAAACAACTATATATTTATGTGCATGTCATTTTGTTATAATGAAATTCCTATAAATATCTTGTTTTCTTTAAAACCAAAACCTCAAAAATAACCTGTGAAAAAACGGATGGTTAAATATATTCTGTCATGAACTTAAGGTTGTATTTAAACACAAATAGCCATTTGGCTGACTATGAATAATGATCATTGATAAAGTAATTCACTCGGCTATATGTGACATTTATTTCACATACTTTTTATTTCCTCTTTAGTCCTTCTTCATTATATTTTCCTAAGCTTATTATCCTGTTAATTGTTTTTAATTTATATACTGTTTAAATATTACAAACTGACATAAATTCTGCAGGAAAAAAGTGAGGAAAACAGATAATAGATGGATGTCTATCCAGATGGATGGCCATACAGAGACAGGTAAGAGACGATGAGTTACAGAAGAGAGAAGGAAAGAGGGAAGACAGGAAGGAGGGAGGGAGGGAAGAGGAAGGATGGAAGGAAAGAAGGAATTTCTATTAATAATTTTGGGTAATAAAGTCTTTGGATTGGATTCAAGAAATGCCATTTAAAAAATTACAGTTGTCCCTCAGTATCCAAAGGAGATTGATTCCAGGATGCCCGTGGATAGCAAAATCCATGGATGCTCAAGTCCTTTATATAAAATAGCTTAGTATTTGCACATAACCTATGTACACCTTCACATATACTTTATTTTTTAATTTTTTAAATAAAGTTAGATTTTAATTCCAAACACTTTTAGATATTTGCATTCCCATATCATCTTTTTTCTTAAAGTTTTTATTGGGGTATAATTGATTTACAATGTTGTGTTAGTTTCAGGTGTACAGCAAAGTGAATCTGTTATACAAATACATATACTCACTCTTTTTTAGATTCTTTTCCCCAATAGGCCATTACAGAGTATTGAGTAGAGTTCCCTGTGCTATACAGTAGGTCCTTATTAGTTATCTATTGTATATATAGTAGTGTGTATGTGTCAAACCTAATCTCCCAATTTATCCCTCCTCCCCTTAACCCCTGGTAACCGTAAGTTTATTTTCTACATCTGTAACTCTATTTCGGTTTTGCAGATAAGTTCATTTGTAGCCATTTTTTAGATTCCACATATAAGCGATATCATATGGTATTTGACTTTCTCTGTCTGACTTCATTCAGTATGAGAATCTCTAGGTCCATCCATGTTGCCGCAAATGGCATTATTTTGTTTTTTTTCTATGGCTCAGTAATATTCCATTGTATGGATCTCTACATTGCTTATCCAGTCGACCCCTGAACAGCAGAGGTTGGGCCACTGACCCTCAGAGCAGCCCTATAACGTTACGGTCAGCTGTCCCTATCTGAGGCTCCTCCCTGTCTGAGGTTCCTCCGTATCTGAGGTTCCTCATTCACAGATTCAACAGGCCACCGATCGTGTGGTGTATGAGTGTATATATGAGTGATCCTATTGTACTTCTATTTTATCCTGAATGTCTGTCCATGAAATTCCATATTCCTTGAAAACACAATTTTAATGCATACATAATATTTTATTAGAAATGAAGGTAGCAAAATTTGACCTCAGTTCCCCCTCTGGCTACCCCTGAACTCTCTCTTCTCTTTCCTCCACACATTTTCCAGAACATTTTCTATACTCACTGTCTCTATCTCCTTGTTTCCCTTTGTCTGTTCAACCTACTAAAATAAGCCTTATGCTTCCAACATGACACCAAACTGTTTCCATCAGGTCAGCAGTGTTCCAGTGCATGCTCTTCAGAGCCCATCTTTCTCTCTTGCCGGGATTTGACACTGCCGGTGGATACCTCTATTTAATACACTCTCTTATCTTGACCTCTGTGACAACCCCATCTCCTCGCTTTCCTTCTAATTCACAGGCCACTCCTCGTGCTTCTTTGCAGGCTTATCCTCTTCTTCTTGACTTTTTACGATCGTGTCCACCGAGGCTTGGTCTCAGAGTTTTCCATTCTCACCTAATACTTTCTCTGGAACTGATCACTTTTCACTCTGACAGCTCTAATTATCAAACATTGATTACTCAGAAATGTATATTTTGAGCCCCAGGCTTCTCTTCTGGGATCTAGTCTTGTATATTGGCTAAGTATTCAACATCTCCACGTGGATGAATCACTGGTGACTGAAACGCCACGTATCCAACATGGAACTTACAATCTTCCTGCATACACCTGGTCCTCTTCAGCTTTTATATCTTGCTGCATGGCACCATCATCAATCCAATGGTAAAAGCCAAAACCTGAGGTTTAGCTCTAAAACTTTCTTGTTGCTCATTCTTATGTCCAATAAAACACAAAGTATTGTAAACTTTACCTCTCTTGAATCAGTCCGGCTATTTCCATTTCTATTGCCACTATCCTAGTTAGATTTATGTCCTTTCTTGACCGAACTCTCATTATTGTATCCTGACTCTTATTTGCTCATAAACTCTTCCATTCCATTTTCAGCACTGTAGTAAATAAGGGTATTAATTTAAAAGTAGAAGTCTAAGGATATCACTACATCATCATGAATTCCTACAGGGCATATGGGATCTGGCTGAGAACTAAGTCATAAGCTGTCAGCTGGAAAGTTAATGAATCCATGCAATTCAAGCAAACTCCAGGTGTAACACTCCTATTGGTACAAGGGGTTTCAAAAGAACGGCAGTAGACAAAGAGAGTTAGCTCCTAACATACGCCAAGCTCAGAGTATACTGAAGGTAGACTATCAGGCAAGTAAAAGTCAGGAGATAATTTTCTTCCTTCTATCCCCATACCTCTCTCCTTTTTTCCTTTCCCTTCCCTTACCTTGACATCAAAGCATCAAAAACTTCAGCTAGCAAGGAGGCTGAGGAGTAGCAACATAAAGCAACCATAACCAGCCCCTTCCTGCCATTGGTAGTGAGACGGCAACAGGACCAGTAGTGGAGAAAGGCTGCAAGTTTAACAAAGACAGGAACTCTTTTTATAGATATTATTAAGAAACTGAATTATAACAAAAAACTACAAAATTCAGACTGTTTCTATGTCTAGAAGGAACTGGAAGACTTTTTATTATCTAAAAATGAGCAGAAAACTCTTTGAGCCCGCCTTAATTTTCATGCAACGGGCAGGAGTAAGTGTAAGCAGGCACTAGTGGAAAAAATAGGGATTTCTAATTATACACTGTGAATCTTTCTTGTTCAATGCACCAGTTTGAGCAAGTAAAATATGCAGAACTCTGTAATCTAATGACCAGTGAGAATGAGAAATCAAGGGCTGTGAGCATGAAGCCTGAAGCTCTAGCTCCTATCTTGTGAGTAATAGGACAACCTTGAGATAGCAGCCTTGAGACAGACAGCAAAAAGCAGAAAGACAGAGTGGCTCTGACCCTGGTGAAAGTGCAGCCGCCACACATCAGCCCTGTACTTCCCACCTACGGACTCATATTACATAAGAATAGATCTCTGTCACTTGTTAAGCAGATTGAATATATGTACCAGTATTCCCAGGACAACTGAGGTTTATGTCTATCGTTACAGTGTAATTATTATCAGACCCCCTTTTTACCCTCAAAAATTTTTTGGATAAAATATAGCACACACGAGAGAGATTAAAAATACATGAAACAAAAATTGATGCAACTGCAAAAGAGATATGGACAAACCCAGCTGGACGTATCAATGCTCCTCTCTCAATAATTGATAGAACATGTAGACCAAAAATCAGAAGGGATACAGAAGAACTGAATGACACTATCAGTCAACTTGACTGAATTGACATTTACAGAAAATTCCACCCTACCGTGGAAGAATATATATGCATTCTTTTCAAGTGCATATCGAACATTTACCAAAGTTGATCACATTCTGAGCCAGAAAATAAGGTTTAATAAATTTAAAAAGATTCAAGCCATACCATGTTTTCTGTTCACAATGTAAATCAGACGTAACAGAAAGAACTCTAGAACATCTGAAAATATTTGGAACTTATAAAACACAATTATAAGTAACCTATTTGTCAAAGAAGAAATCAAAAGGCAAATAAGAAAGTACTTTTCACTGCATGAAAATGAAAGCACAACATATCAAAATGTGTGGTAAGCTGCTAAAGTAGTACTTAGAGAGAAATTTATAGAACTAAAACTTTATATTATGAAAGACAAAAAGTCTCAAATCAGTGACATCTTTTACTTTAGGAAATTTTTAAAAAATACATTAAACCCAACCTAGACAGAAGAAAATAATGAAGAGTAGTATCAATGGAATAGAATTAAAAAATTGAGAGAAATCAATGAAATAAAGGCTGGTTCTTTGAGACGACCAATGAAATTGATTAGCCTCTAGCCAGACTGATCAGGATAGAGAGAGGGAAGGCACAAGCTATTAATATCTCAGGAATGAACCCCATCATGATGGACCATACAGATTTATTAAAAAGGAAGAAGGTAATATGAAAACTGTTATGCCAATGAATGTGTGACAACTTAAATGAAATGAAAGAAATCCTTGAAAGGTAAAATCTACCAAAACTCATTCAAGAAGAAATCATTAATCTGAAGAGACCTACATCCACTAAAGAAACTGAATTTACAGTTAAAAATTTTACTACAAAGAACACTTGAGGTCCAGATGGCTTCAATTGTGAATTCTACCAAACATTTAAGAAAGAAAGAATACCAATTCTATACAAACTCTGGGGGTTATTCCAGCAACAGAAGGTTAGTTTAACACTCAAAAACCAATCAATGTAACTCACCATACTAAGCAACTAAAAAAGAAAAACCATCTGATCATCTCATGAAAGCTTTTGTCCTTTTGTCATACAAAGACCTGTATATGAATGTTCATATAAACTTTGTTTGTAATAGCCAAAAACAGGAACGCAAATGTTCATCAACAGGTGAATGGATAAACACAATATGGTATCTCTGTCCATACTATGGAATACTGATCAGCAATAAAAGGAGTGAACTTTACATGTCCTCAACAACATGGATGAATCTCAAAATAATCATGCTGAAAAGAAGAGGTCAGACCCAAAAGAGTACATACTGTATGCTTTCGTTTACATGCAATTCTAGAAAACGCACACATCTATCTGATAGAAAACAGATCAATGGTTGCCTGGAGATGAGAAAGCAGAAGGCAGTAACACACAGAAACCTTTGAAGGTGATGAATAGGTCCACAATCTTGATCGTGGTGATTATTTCATGGGTGTGTGCATATGTCAATATGTATCAAATTCCACAGTTTAGATATGTTCAGTTTATGGTATGTCACTTATATCTCAGAAAAAAGCTGTTAAAATAATAAATGAATCAATCAATCAAGAAATGGATAAATAAATAAATAAGTTTTTGTTTCAAATTCCTTGCTCACTTTTAATTACATTCAACAAACCACTGTGCTAACGTTACAAGGAAGACCAAGACGAGGGAGATCCAGTCCCTACATTCAAGCTGGTCACAGTTAAATGCAAGGGCTAAGGCAGAGGCAAATATAATTTTATCAGACTGTGATTTGGAGCAAGGGGTGGAGAGGGAGGATGGGCTGGAGGAGGAGGAGGAGAAGGAAAGAAGAAAGAGAAAGAGCCTAAAAAGAAGAAACAACGGTGCTTTGGTTAATCAGAGAAACAAGAGACTCACTCATCGTTCAATAATTTACTAAATGTTTATAATTTTCCAAGCACTACGCCCATCATTGAGAAAATACCTTTAAGAAGTAAGCATCCAAGGAGAGAAACGTACACGTAGATCACGGAATACACACCAAAAATGAAGATTTATATTAGAGTGCTCTAGTGACAAAAGGAGAAAAGAATTCACTCTGATGGATTAGAAAGAAATACTTGACCGTGACCTTAAAAAAAAGTATTTCAATGAACCTCAAGACTGGAAAGAATCGTTCCTCCTATGGAAATAGCTAAAAAATTCCCAGACATGAGAGTTTATCTGGTATGACTGGAGAATGAGAATTCTTCAAGCAGCGCTGGCAAACAGGACACATAAAAGGAAAGTAATGGGAAACTAAGCTAGAAAGGTGGGGCTGTGATAATATTGTGAAAGAAACTGCATCCCATAGGAGGCAGTTTGGAACCAATGCTATAAGCACACGGACACTGAAAAACAGTAGCATGAACACCAATTGTTCCAATCAGTTATGAGATGGGCCACAAGTAGTTTGTTAATTATAATGATTATACGACTCATGTTTGTAAATTAGATGCTTTCAAAAAGTCAATCAAAATTTTCACTCTCATAACATCACACTCATGAACTGGTTTTCCACTATTCTTTCTTGAGTGTGAGGGTAGGATGTACAATCACAATCGGGGAGTGGTGGAATTTCAACAATCCTTTAATAATCACAGGAAAGTGTCAAAAAAGTGATTTATAAAACAGGTGAATCATGGCAGGAAAGTTACATATGTATATATACATAGAGAGAGAAGAATCATTGACACAAACCATGGAAGGTAAGTTCAAAATCAGACGAAAAATTCTAGAATGCCTGAGGAAAGGATGAATAGATGGAATAAACACAAGAAAAGCCAACACACATGAAAATAAAGGTTAAATGTCAGTATCTGTATACAATAAATCCTAGAAAAATATAAGGGGAAAATATAACAGCTTGCGTAAGTTATTTAAGACATGTGATCCATAATTTCACAGATATAACACACACATACACATACACCCATAAACAAACATGAACTCAGACTGAAAGATCCCAAAGTGTGCCAGAGGTGATAAATAAATCACTCTGGACATACTACAGTAAAACTTAATAACATCAAAGACAAAGGAAGCATTCTAAAAGTTCCCAACAAGAAACGGCAGATCATGAAACCAGGAAAAGCATCATATCAACATTCTTTAGGAGGCAGTAGGGGGCAGTGCTTGATCTCCTAGATGCCAGATCCAGAGTACTTTGAATCTGGCGAACACTAGCTCTAGCTCTAAAATTAAACAAGATATCTAACTTCCCCATAGCTCAGTTTCCTCATTTATAGAATAAAGATAATAATAATTTCTATGTCATAAGATTGTTGGAAGTACTAAATACATTAGAATATGTGAAACCCATAAAAATACATTAGTAGTCACTATATGGCTATAAATGATTATTTTTCTCAGATTTCTTGGTAGCATTATTTGATGGAGGAATACCACAGGATAGCATTTGCAAAGTGCTTAAGAAAAGATAGTCCAAGTTAGAATTTTATATCTATTTGAATAATCATTTAAATACAAGGGTGGAAAAAAAACATAAGAAAGAAATCAAGATAAATATATCAGACATGACATTAATAACTTACAATTATATATGAATTTGTAACTATTATTCATGCTCTATCCAAAGTTTATTGAGGGACTATTAAATGCCAAGTATTATTTTAAATTCTTTATATATATGAACTAATATACTATTCCCATAAGCCCCACGTGGAGAAGAGAGGTTCACCAAGGGTCACTCAGGGTAAATCTGATAGGCAATCAAATTCCCTCCGTAGTAAACCTTCTTTGTAAGATCTGTAAATGTGAGACAGGTCTTAAATACAAACCATCTGTTCCTTGTTCCCTTTCTGAGTCTTTCCTCCATGAAAGTTTGTTTATAGACGTTATCTCTGAGAAATGGTCCTTGAGTATGGTTTCAGTGGTGGCAGAAACTCTGTTTCTAAGGAGTTTTTAATTTTGGTTACCTGTCCTGTTGTGTTCTCTTCCACAAAAAGAGCCAATTTGTGGTTGAGTCCAATTATGGATAAAACCAAATACTTCCTAACAAAGGATTGCCACTAGCTGGTTGGCCCTCACAGGGAAATGTGTGCAAAACAGAGAACTTTACTGTTTGTTTGCTTGGTTGGTTGTTTTGGACAAAAAGTGCACACATTTCTCCCAGTATGTGAGTCATAGCAAGAAATGACTACAGAGAGAGGAAATAATATTAAAGTTAGAGACCTTGACTTTTCACTGGTTAAGAAATAACTATGGTTGGTTAACTACCCAGAACCTTAAGGCTACAATCATGTAAGAAAATAGCTAAGGAAAAACAGCTTAAAGAAAAAAAAAAAAGTATGCAGATGCAAGCATAGCCACAGTCATCTAAATCTCGTTCTGTAGGTCTGGAGTGGAAGCTGGTCATGTCCTGCAATCACCATCTTGACACAAAGCCCTGAGGTGCAAGCTCTTTCCATCCGAAGACCATCTGCCTCTAAAAATTTCTTAAGAATCCCTAATTTTAAGCGTCCTAAAGGGATGTCAATTCTGTTGTCAGTGGGTTAAACCCTGTGTCTTTTTTAGCTAGGACACATGAATATAGGTTTTCACTTTCTGGAGTTTAACTGTGTTCTAGTGGTCAATATTACCCGACAGTTCCTTTCCATTGTGGGTCCTAGGCCTTTTTTTTTTTTTTTTTTTTTTTTTTAATGGTGTCTTTTCCAGATGACAAAGTCTCTGTTTTTTAGGGCATGTAGAGGCCACTTCGGAGAATATGAAGGAAATGCAACTCATACTTCTTGGTGATAACACTGGTTTTATTGCTTGCAGGAATCCCTTACAGTGTTTTGCCACATCTGCAAGGTAGACCCCCAAACTGGGGGAGAAATACACAGCCTTAAAGGAAAACCTATGATGTGTTTTTATGACGAGAGTCAGTGAGTACACATTTGAGCTTAAAAATACCACTGACTTTCTCTGCTTTTCATGAGGATTGGAAGTGATAGGGCCAATACGATTTCTGAGTAAACAGCAAGGATTTGCAAAGTTCTCCAGTAAGTATCCCAGTAAAATGAGTGCCTCTAATGGTGGAGAGATAGGTTGGACTTCTCCAGTTTGGAAACACAAAGTCAAGTTAACTTTTTTGCCACCGTCCGAACCATACCTTTCCAGCAAACAAAAGTTTTGTTCCACCTTGAAAATTAGCACATATTGAGTAGGACGTTCAAACTCCATAACAAGGTGTAATTGTAGAACCCATTTGCAGGTGTTCAAGGGTATCCTGAGACTTGAGTTCTCATCCATGTCCCATCTTTACAGTTTTCCTGCGGTTAATCTGGTGCAGGTGAGATACGCAAACAGCAACAGCAACCTTAATGCAATTTTCTCAACGACACGAGAAAGTATGGTGATCAATGTATCCTCCTTGGGGTTTGGCATAAAACTTTTGCAACATTCCAGTTGAAGGCTTCTGGTGACACCAGGCAGTCCCTCTGAAGGTGACAGAGATTATCCTCATGTGATGTTTCTCAATAACTCTTTTCATCCTCCAAAACAGGTTGTGTCGCAAAGAACACTCTTCAGTTAGTCTTTGGGATTTGAAGGGTAAATGGGAAATTTGAGTGCTTGGTACTACACTGGCGTAGCTTCCATTGATTTCCCTTTTTTTCCCCTTTTGTTTTGCTCATCAAAGTTTTGGAGGTCTGGCAACAGGACTGTTTTCCATTCCAGCTTTTGCTTGTCTATTAAATCCCCTGTTTCTGACTTAAGGCCATTCAGAGGAAATGGGGAAAGAGCTGTGGTCACATCATCTCCAAGAGCTACACCTGAATGTTTTCTAAATGTGTTAAAGAGCCTATCCTGAAAGTCTCCAGTGTATTCATCTTTTTGTTTGTTTGTTTTGGTGCATGTTCTCCAAAAACGTTGTCTAATAATTTATAGTTTTCTAAATTCCTCTGGTTTTATTACGGAAGTTGAGGATTCTAAAGTCATACTCAGGGTATTCACAGTGCCTTTTCCATTCAGTTTTATTGCACATGTGGTTCCTAATAACATATAAATGAATTGCTGTAGATCTGGGAGCCCGGAATTACATGTTCCTAGAACTATTGCAAATTGCTCTCTAAACTTCTGCCGACCCGGCTTGGCTTTGGAAAGTCTTTGAAAACCACTTTCAGGTCAGACCATGACCAGAGCTTAAATTCCACCATAAGGGGCTTGTTCTGATCTGGTTAACTTTCAGAGCCAATTCAGCTTTTAGAGTTTCTGGCTGACCAGAAGGAAAGGGAAGCTAGTCGGAAAGACTGTAGGGGCAAAGGATAAGAGAGGGCCACGGGATGGAAGAAGAGGGGTAGTAAAATGAAAGTTTTTGTAATAGATTCAAGTTATGATTTGGGCGGATCTAAAAGAGAGATAGCCTTTTGCATTTTTCATTTGTCTCTTCCACGGAATAGTTAGAGAGGCAACTGTGGAATCTTAATTTCTCTTGCAAACTTCCTTTAAACAATTAAAAAAAAATACAGATCACTGAAAGTTTGGAGATCTACTCCATGTCCATTCTAAGGCACTTCTCGAAGGAACCATTTTGTTCTCAAGAAAAGTTTCCCCAAATGGCCACTGAAATGCTATATAATTGTTGGTAAAATTATGCCATTTAGAAAGAGGCTCACATGTATTAGAATGTACCTATATGTACGGGGCAGGAACCTGGCCTGTAGGAGACAGGAGCTTGGGTTTAGTCTGAGACAAACCCATGACAGTCTGGCGACAGTCGGTCCAATCAGCGGTTTGTTCACCTTATGTCCTGGGCTCTCCAACCTAGTGGCTAGGCAATCTCCAAAGGCAAACCTGACAAATCTTAAGCTCTTGGAAGGTTTGGACGTGAACTTCCTGCTATCAACTACCAACAGAAAGTAATGAGGAGTAGTGACAAAAAGCAACGTCGCAGTAATGAGGCAGCTTTCAACCAAGGATACACTGTTTTCAAATCTGATCAAAGAATCAAAGCATTCCTGAAAGGGATTCTTAGGGGACACAATACACTTAGCATTTGGTAGCCTGACGAAGAGAAATTGGAACTGAGATCCAGTGTGAGACTTACCCCCTCACCGTAGGCCTCGATGGTTTCCCCTGTTTCTGAATTGAAGGTCTTAGGCTTCAGCAGCAAGGGAAGTATCAATGGGATCTTGGTAGGACATCCAGGTTGTTGAACTCCCCAAAATATCACCAGCAAACCTTTGAACAAACAAAAGTCACATTTAGTATAACTTATTGCAGTACGGGAGAATACCATTTTGACAGAGTCTAAGCAGTGTTTCAAGAGAGTTAAGTAGAATAATTGTAGGACTCTGGGGTCTGGACTTGAGTAGGTTAAAGTGGTTCTGCAAAAGTGCAGAACTGAGTAGGACTGGGCAAAGTTCATGATGTAGTAGTTTAGGACTGGCTGACACAGGGGAGTGAGGGTCTTGATAAACAAAATGTCGTTGACAAGCAGGGTGTTTGTCAGAGTGAGATTGCTATCTTCAATATACAGATTTGTGGGCATTTCCTGAAGCAAACAGTGGACTTAATTATTAGTTTACAATCTTATCTTTCCCAGGCGAAAGCTTCCTAGAAGGAACGACTAAATCACGTTGACTTAAGTTTCCATCATTTTATCTAAGTCATGATCACAGATGGTCTCAATTCTCAAAGACTAAGATTTTAATATTAGAGAAAGTAGAATTTCAAATAAAATCATCAGAAGTTACACAAACGGACATTATACACTAGTAAAAGGAAAATTACATCAAAAAGATACAGTCATCATGAACCTCCCGGACTTAGCAATATAGCATCAAATTATATAAAGAAATAACTGAAAGAATTACAGTTAGAACCAGAAAATAAAGTCAGTAATTATAACTGGAGATTTTAACAAGCCACTTCCAAACAAGATTTGAATACTATAATAAGCTCAAACTTAATATCCAACAAAAAGAGAGCGCACAGAGAATGAGTTCTAGTAACTGAGCATGTACAAAAGTCACAAAGAAAGCCTCAATGCATTTCTAAAATCAACATAATCTATAATACAACTAAATATTATAAAATTAAAAATTAATAACAAGAATTCCATCAGTCTGTAAACTAGAACAAGAAAATAAAATAACTTTTCAGGTAAAGAAAAAAATCATAAGGAAATTAAGATAAATTTACAACTGTTCAGCAAAGAAAGCACAACAGGCCAAAAGTGGCAAATATACAGGTAAAGCAGAATTTAGATGGAGACATATTTTTAAAGTATGTTCATCAGAAAATAGAAAGACAAAAGACAACCAGTCTAAGAATTCAACTAAGGAAGTTTGATATACAGCAACAAAGTAAAATTAAAGAAGCAAGAGGGCAGAATAACTGAAATCAGAAATAAATGAACTAAAGAAGATGGTCCGAATGGATCCTGGAGAACACAGAACGAATACAGTATTATCCTTATGTGCCTTCAAACAAAACAGAAACCCAATACAGAAGACAGACAAGAGGTGTCACTCTGGCTGGGGTCTGGGGAGAGGACAAGAGGAGCCCCGCTCCCTAACTCCCCTTCCTCAATTTCCTTCCACTGAGGAACACTCTTTGAAAAATCATCGTTTTAGAAGCCCGGTTATAAAAATAGGTCCTGTGTGAAGCTAGTGCTGAGCTCACAAACCAGAAAAAAGGCCCTTCTTATGCATCAGAGTGTGCTGGTGGTAGGAAACATTTTCTAGGGGGTAAGCAAGAAACACCAAAACATACAAACAAACAAAGAAACAAAGAAGCCCTGAAACAACTAACGCAGGACTGTTTTCTGGGATTTTTGATTTCTTTTTCCCCACTCAGGTATACTTTTTGCAGGATTTCCTTTACTTAAAATAATAACTGTAGTAGGAAGATAACATTTTTGAGAGGGGGAAAAAAAAATAAAGTCCGTATGTGCTTACTGCTGTATTTCAAAGAAAACAAACAATATACTCAATAGGACACATTCTGATTCCGTTGATTTCACAGTCCTCACCCTATGCGAGGCTCCGGGAGTGGTGGAAACACCTGAGATTCTCAACTTGGTTGCCTATCAGGACCCCGATGCTCACATCTTACCCCAGACCAATCAAGCAGAATCTCTGACGGTGGGTGCACTCAGGCATGCGTGTTTGTGAAATCTCCTTTTGGTATTCCAAGCGCAATCAAAGTTGAGAACCAGTGGAATAGGGAATGGTTAAAAGGAAGCTCCAGCGTCTACTTGAATCCCACCCAGATCTGTCCTTAGCTCTTCTTCCCTTTCCAGGGCTTTATCGGTCTCTGAAGACAAATATGGCAAATTAATCAAATAGGCAGAGAAGCAGGAAGACAGCAGGAGAACTACTACCCTGACAGCGTCAGCACCCTCAAACACCCCAGCAAGCTACGATGATGGACTCGCTCTGAGAGGACAGCACCTGACGAAGAGAAGCAACGAAGCTCAATGCTTGGGCACAGCAAACCAACTTCACAGATGTAGGGTAACGGGGACGTGACTAAACAGTAGTACACACGAAACATTTCTGAGGAATTCAGTTGATTTTCAATGTAGTGTTGAGTCAACGCTGATTTGGCTGCCAGAAAATACACTCCATCCAAGGCGGCATCAGCACACGTATGATGTCTGGACAAGGAAGACCCTTTCTGCAGGCTTGCTGGAACCCTTTCAGTGCTGAGTCACGTTCTGGGGCGCACACTATCTGAAGAACATGGAGAACTAAATTATGGTGGACGAGGGAGCTTGGAGCTGTCTTCAGAAAGGGGCGGGCGGGGAGGAATACGAGCGTAGGGAGAACACGACAGGTACTTTCAAAGTATGTGAAGAACTCACAGAAGGAAGTTAGATTCGCTTTAGGGTGTAAGGTCCAGAAGGCAGAGCAACTGGGCAGATGGGAGGAAGCACTTCTCAGCGATGCTGACCGTCAAACGGGCAATGGACCGCCGCGCAGAGCGGGGGCTCCCGTCCCGGGCGGAACCGGGGCTTCAAGTAAACCGGGGGGAGGGGAGTCGCAGAACCTGCAGAGCGTTGCCTCAGATGGGAAAGTCGCCTCTCCACCCCGGGCAAGCGGCCCCGGGGTGCCCTGCCAACCAGGAGATGCTGTCGCCTTCGGCATTTGTCGCTTCCGACGACAGCGTGCTTAACACGTGTCTCGCCGTCACTCCCTTTCTCACTGAAAGCCACGCCGCCCCGAAGCTTCTCGGTGAGGAGCCAGTTGCTCCTTCCGCATCTGCCCCGAGTCTGCGCTCTCGGGCCTTCCCCCCGCGGCCTGCCCTCATTCGGCTGCCCCGGGCCCCGCGTGGCCCAACGGGCGGGGGTTCCGCCCGGGGCTGACTTTCTCTCGCCCCTTCTGGAGTGCGGGGCTCCTTCCACCCCTCGAGCAGGGCGCCCAGGGCCGGGCTGCCGGGACTCGGACCGGTAGCCCCCGGGCTGCCGAGGACAAAGGGCGGGCTCGCTCCTCCCGAGCCACCTCCCGGCGCGGGGCCAGCGCCCCCGAGCCCCCGCGCCGCCCGCGCCCCGGGCCGCGCTCCGCGAGCGAGCGGGGGGAGGGGCGGGGGGAGGGGCGCCGGGCGGCGCGGCCCGGAGCGCGGGGAGCCGCTTCCGAGGAAAGGGCGAGGGGAGGGCGGCCGGGCTCGGCACGCTCCCTCCCTCGGCCGCTTTCTCTCACATAAGCGCAGGCAGAGGGCGCGTCAGCCATGCCCTGCCCCTGCGCCCGCCGCCGCGCAGCCCCGCGCCCCGCGCTCCCCGGCCTCGCCGCCGCTCCCGCCGCCCGGCCGCCCGGCTCGCCCCGCCGCGGGGAAGGGGAGGGCGGGGGCACGCGGGCTCCGGGGGCGCCGCAGGGCCCGAGCCTCGCGGGGCGTCTCGGCTCTGCCCCCCTCGCTCCCCGAGGCGCGCGCCGAGCCGCCGAGCGGGGCGCCGTCCTCCCGCGCCCTCGCCTCGCCTTGCCTGGCGGGCCGCGGCCTTGGGCGCTCGGATGTCCGGTTTCCTGTGAGGCTCTGCCCTGACCCCGTCGCCTCGCGGGCGCCGGCCGGGAGAGCGGCTCGCAGCGTCGGGAGCGCCGAGCCCGGACCCGCTCCCGCCGCCGCGGCTCCGCGGGGTCCCCGGGCGGCCCTCGCGGACAGGGCCGAGCCGCGAGGCAGCCTCGCCGGGGCGCCCGGCCCCGCGCGCTCGCGGCCCGTCCACCATGCACTTGCTGGGCTTCTTCTCTCTGGCGTGTTCCCTGTTCGCCGCCGCGCTGCTCCCGGGTCCGCGCCGGGCGCCCGCCGCCGCCGCCGCCGCCGCCGCCGCCGCCGCCGCCGCCTTCGAGTCGGGACTCGGCTTCTCGGACGCGGAGCCGGACGCGGGCGAGGCCAAGGTGGGTGCGCGCCCGCGCGCTGCGGGGTCGGGCCGCGGGGGCTTCGGGTCGCTGAGGACCCGGGACGTGCGCAGAGGGCGGGCTCCTGTTTCACCTTGTGTGCCTGGGCTCCACGGTTACCGCGCCGAGGGTAGGGTTTCTGGGAGGAAGGTTTTCCTAGAAAATAGGACAGCAAGTTAGGCGAGCGAAGGGCCCGGAAGGTGGCCGGTGACAGCGCTCGTGCAGCCGCCGGAGGGCGGCCCCCGCCGGTGCGCCGAGCGCGCCTGGACCCCGGCGCGGGGAGAGCCCGAGTTCAAGCCGTCGGGTGGGCTCTGCTCTTCCCTGGCAGGCTAGCGGGACTCCAGCGGCTCCCGGGCTTGGGTGAGCAGCCCTCCGGGGCTTGCTTTCCTGCAGAATTCCTCCGATGTGGCATTTAGGAACCGGGCTTGAGGGCCTCGGACTGCAGATTCACTCGGAGCAGTTGGTCGTGCTGGAGATGCAACAGGATCTCCGATCACCATCAGGCATGGCTTTTCAACTTAGTAAACGCTGCGTTTCTGAAATTCGGTCGTCAGGTACTGAAAAGTAAGGTGGATTTCCTTGCTGGTTTTTTAACATGCGATGTTTAACTCTCTGCCTAAAAAACGTTCCCGGCAGACTGTTGAGACATTCGGAGTTTCAAGTGTCGTATCGTATTGGTGCCCGCTTCTCCCTTGATCTCCTGAAAGAGTATCTATTTACCTTAAAAGTTCAGAACTGACCTAACGATGGAGAGTATGCTTAGGAGAGTTCTTAAGTTCCTGGGGAAGTTTTGTCTTCCACAGAAGACGGGAAGCCTCGGTTCACACACTGGCAGTACCCCTGGCTGGAACTAGATTGCAGCCCTTTATTTCACCCGATGGCAAGTGAAGGGCCGGGGGTGTGCCACTGCCACCCTTGGGTTAACTTTATTGATTAGCATCTATCCAATGGGTACAAATTAAATTGCCTTCCCGGTTTTATTTTGAAATACGCTGTAAGATTGAGAAGACTGAGTGAGTTTCGAAAAACCAACACACCTTTGTGTTTAAGTTTTGGGGAAAAAATTGAAATATTGGAATTTGTCGTTCAGTGGGATCAAGGGGGGAAAAAAAACTGTGGAGTAGAAACATATACATGAAAGTTCAGAAAAGAGCGCTCCATGTGCATTGTGAAATACTTTTCAACGCAGATATTTACATTGGTGTAATTATTGCCCTGAGAAAGTCTTCCTAGCCTCAAATGCCACAAAAATGTAACCTTAGACCCACTAACACTTCCTGTAACTTAAATGCCTTGGATTTCATGGTATCGATTCACTTTCTGTATCCTCAAACTATTTATTGAAAGTATGACTTAGGAAGGCAACTCCTCCCTATTGCCTATGTTAACTCACTTCGGTTTACGGCAAGAAAGCGTGAAATAGGAGGTGAAAGGAGCAGCCTGTCCTGATAAGCCTAGAGCCTGTGTGAGAGTCGCTGCCTGCTGGGTGGATCCTGAATGGATGGATGGGCCCGTGCGTGCCTGTGTTTACGTCTGTATGCGGCTGGAGGATAACAGTTAATGTGTTTTTAGTTTCCAAAATTGTCTTCACTGGTGATGTAATGAGAGTTTCCCTTTGCCATGAGAATCTTTGTGCATTCTTGTTGGCTTTTCATATTTGACCGTCTCTTATATATTCTGTATGGTGAGTATGGGTTGATAACTCTGTGTGCGGTATGGACGCTTTTCCACGTGACGGCACCTCGGCTTAAGGCTCTGAGTTCCACAGACCACAAGGCGGAGTGTTACTCCCGCACCGAAGTGTCCCCCAGTGGTTGAGTAGCAGCCTGAGAGGGCGTGTGTCATTAATGCCTCCGGCGAGCTGCTGTGTCCTTGCCGTGAAAATGCCAAGACACGTGGTCCAAAGACTCCATGTCTCTCCCTAGTGGACAAGACTAGTCGCTCATTTGGACGTAAGCCCTGGACGGGAGCTGATTGTTAATTTTCTGTGCTTTACATAAACACCAAGAAGAGATTTCAGAAGGTGAATAGAAGACGCTAGATATGCATAATCCCCCGTAATTGCAGATTTTTGGTAATTTACACTTCAGAAGTGTTTTTTAATATTAAAATAAAATAGAAAACAGCTCACAGGCTGTGAACCAAGGTTAGCCGTCCCATTCTTCACCTCATCCCCAAAGCCATACAGAAAATTGGAGGTAAAATCACAAATGGAAGCCAGATCTCCTTGTTTCTAGACCTATATTTACTGTTATTAGGTTCCTCTTTCTAATTATTCATGGTTGTAGACTTACGAAAAACTTCTGAAGTGTTTTTCCCAAGGATGTTAGTGCAAGCAAGTCAACATCAGAAAAGTAAGGCAAGCAAAGTATTGCCTAATTATATAATTAAAATTAACTACACATGATGGGGATAAAAGAGGAAATATTTAAAATTATCATCAAACTAAAGAAACCTGCAAAACCTCGAAAAAGCACTAGATTACTAACTACAATCGTTTGCCAACGTGAGATTAGAGTTTGTTTTTTGTTTTTTTCCTTACCTGAGAACAACCGGTTCACTGTGGTTGGTTGGAGTTGAGTGTGGTTTTAAGAGAAAGGTTGGTTTATGACTAACAAAAGGAGGAATTACTTCATTACTTCATATCATGAAATATGCTTCTATTCCAAAAGGTGGGTTCGACTGGGAGTTTAAATACCTAGATCCTTACAGGTTGTTAGAGTAGTAAATGCAAGGAGAGCATATCTTACATTGCAAATGCCTTTGTTAATAAAGATTGAACTCAACAAAAGAAAGCTTAAAGATTTACAATCTTGTGTCAATTAAGTGAATGATCAAAAAGATCAAATATTATTGCATAGACAAATGTAACTTATCTAATTTTCTGTATTACATAAATAACTTTAAATATCCCTACATTTATAGTTTAAATGCAAAAAAAAAAATGATTAGCTTAGTATTAACACTAGTTGCTTTAATGAGAATAGCTGTTTTCAATTAACATAGTAAAAGTACATATGGTTTACGGTGACTATCACAAAAAAAACTTCCTAATGGTGGCAACTATTTTGTAACATGCCTTATTTTCTTTCTCATCATTTATAATTCTGCACACTTTGGTATTTTATTTTTTTATTTACTGTTTCAAATTAATCAGTGGCAGTGTTTCTCAGAATACTATCTTTGTGCTAACTGCATCTGAACTCCCTACAGGTCTTTAATTTTTTTTTTTTTTTTTTTTTTTCCTTACCTGAGAACAGCCAGTCTCTGGACTTGGGTCTAGGAACATCCGTTTTTAACTAGCATCCTAAGTCATTCTCACGCACAGTGACAGTCTTACACTCAGTATGTCTGGTGTGTAACAATGACTAATTTCATTGGTCTTATCATATTCATTACGTAGTTTTTGAGTTTGCAGGGTAATCTGTTAGGCATGGGGCATCTTAAAAGACATAAGCCATTTTCCTCTCTTCAAGGAGCTTGCAACTCAGGCAGGGAAAATAAAGCCTGAAGCACAAAAATACTGTGAGTTATTGGAGGAAGAGTACCAAAGCAATGTCTGTGTCCTCAAGTTTGGGCAAGAGGGTCATCCATGTGGCCAGGTTGGTCTGGGTGCCTTGACTTAGGGCAGAACTTGAGCTGTAACTTGGATAGGAATTTCCAGCAGATGACAGGCATCCCTTTCAGGTCTTGGATGGAGTGAGAAAGTGAGAGGGCAAGTAGAAGTGTTTGACGGCAGCTGAGGGGTTATACAGAGTAACAGTGAAGACTCTTAAATAAGAATAAGCTTTCAAGCTGGATGGAGATCACAATGTATATGGCCTGAATCAGTTTAAGGAATTTGAATGCTGGGAGTCTTGCTGTGAGTCTTGGAGGGTTATTCATGATTTAAGCACCTGAAAGACATAGGTAGTAAGAAGGCTACTGGAAATCATTTATGGGATTGATTAGAGGTCAGAAGGACTTTTGCTGGGGGCCTGATCTGGTTGAGAGGCAGCAGTAATAGTCTAGAAGGGAAGTGACAAATAGAGCAGAGTGGGGACAGTGGAGACAGAAGAAAGAGATGTTACACAGGAAGAACCCATAGGTCTGGTGACTGATTAATATGAAAAGTAAGGGAGTGGGAGAAATTAACCTTGGCATCAGTATTATAACCATAGGAAAATGTTGGTCCTACTGCACTTCGGAGAAGAGAAGAGACTGGTTTTCACTGATGTATGCTGGAAGCTAAAGGCATTATTCCATAAGTCACCTAAGATTTTACTAGACTTAAGACTCTTTGGAGAAGTAAAATAAGCTTTACAAATTTACATCCCATAAAAGGAAAATAACTGTCTAGCATCAATAGGACTTAAACTTTAAAGAACTATTTGAGCTCTTGACAAGTATTATTACAATCCCTAAAAGAAAATTAACAGTGTGCATATCCTATTACCCTGCATTAGAAATAAGGTAAATTTTATTCAAGTAAAATAGGCCAAAAATGTGGCTGTAATTTTTAATCATTTACTTGCAGCCTGCTCTGTGCTTCTTGTTGCTTCATGATATTTCTCTGATGTACTTCAGATACCCATACTTTTTCACAGTAACCAACCATCAATCTTTAGAAAGGAAGTTCAATATTGGGGATATGTGAAATGTTTGTGAAAGTGGAAACCTTTGAACCCACCTTCCTCTCTTTACCTCACTCTGCATCAATTCATGTTAGAGGCTCCGAGTCTGACGTAATTAGGTTATATCTGTAATGTCCTGAGTATCTATAAGTTAATTTCATTTTGTTTTTCACTATGTCTCCCGGAGATGGATGTTATTATATTTTATTAAAGATGACGAATCGAAGACTCAAATGACTCAACCAGGGGCAAGAATAGAGCTTTTTTCTTTTTGAAAAACTTTTGCAGCATGTATTTTAGAAAAGCGTGGTAATGGGTTTGAGCCTTTGGGCTTTGCTAAACACCCACTTCCTCCTGTAAGTTGTAGCAGCATGCAAGGGGGCAGAGAGAAGTATTGCTGTACCGCGAGGGCCCCCTCATTACTTTTATTTAGGCCACGTTCCCCACAGTGGAACAATCTGAGAGAAACTTGGACTTTCTTCCAGGGTTCACCACGTGGTGCCCTCTGATTAAAGATAGATCACAACTGGCTTAAGCCGTAGTACTGTTGTAAGAATGGCTGCAGAACTAGAGGCCTAACAAGAATTCCTGACGATAATTGAACAGAGTTTCTAAGTTGCACTAATATAACTTCAGTGAAACATTGTGATCTTACTATGTCAAGTGACCTCTCGGGATTAATTGGATTTGGAAAGAACAGACTTCAGTTGCAGAGGCATGATACTTCCTCCAACTTCTAAACATTACATTGTTCCCCCCTTCACCTGTTACATCATTCCTGGCGGATAAGAGCATTCTTTAAGTACTACTCAGGCCTACTTTTTGTTGCAAAACACATATTTGTCACTTCAGATTTGTACAAGTTGTGAATTAAGGTATCATTAATTTTTCACATTAGAAATATTAGTGTAGCAGAGAACTTTAAACAATAAGAGGTAATAGTTCATTTGATTTATAATGTAACACTAAAATTTATTGTAAATATTTTAGATTTGTCAGTGTAGTTGTTTCTTCTGAAATTTACTCCGGCAGATTATTCAGGTGCTTCCAATCCTCAATTGATTTACTTTTTTTTCAGAGTTCCTAGTTTACCTGTTGGAGAGAGAAGAAGTTGTGTTGATTTAATTCGCTTTATTGGGCATCCATCATAGAATCAAATAGGCACCTTAAATTAAAATACCTTTTGCCGGTGGATTCTTACCCTTTCCTGGTACTGATAGCACCCTAGTAGCTTTCCGTTGTTAGAAGGGATTCCTGATGATTCCTTTTCTGCAATTCTGAAACCCCAAAGCTCATTTTCATAAATTATTTGGTGCTATAACCTTGATCTGATCTGACATAAAGCTATTTATAGTCTTTATTTTTCCTCTAAGTTTGAATATATCTAAACTTCATTGAAGAAATAGTAATGTATTTATGAGATGCTGCCATAGACCTTGCTGGGGGTTGGGGGAGAATTAAAATGTATATGTACTGGGTTTCTTGAAAATTCTGGGATCTGAAGTTCATGCAATCCCCAGGGCTTATGGTAAGGGATTGGATTGGAGAGCTGCTCTTTTCCAAAGGGCTTCCTTCCTCAGTCACCTATTGCCTCAGTGACAGCCTGGATGGAAGGGAAAAGGAAGGACTCAAGAAGGAGGCCCTGTGGACACCCCTACCTCCATTTTACCCATTAGAACCAGGTTTATGTACTTTTCACTCCAAATTCTCATATTTAAATCTTCAATTCAGGGGCATTTTAATTAATTCTCACTAGCCGGCAACTTCAGTTCTAAGCAGGAAATTACAATGAAGTGAGTGATACAAAAAATGTAGAGTGAGTGATTCCTGTCTATAACAGGAATCAAGAAACTTACTCATTAAAAATACCAGAAATGAGTTAAACTATAAACGCAGACAGTATAAGGGATTTTGTAAGAGTCTCCTGCTTTACCAGAAGTCGTTGGCTAGGCTTCTGGGGGAGGCCTGGGCAGTCATGGGAAAGGTGGGGGGTGATGTTGAGTCAGCTGTGAAAAGCGGGTAGATGCTGGTTACGGAAAGGAGGGAGGGAGGGGTATTTCGGATATTGAAGTGTGAGACTAGAGTACAGAGGCTAGTAATGCCACTGCGGTCAGGGGGTGTTCGGGCAACTGGGAGCAGACCGCTTTGGCTGGAGAGCCCAGAGCTTCGAGGGAAACAGAAGGGAATATTGTAGAAAATGTAAGAAACCAAGGAGCAGGACCCATGTTTGAGGATGGGTTGAAAGCAACAGGAGCCACTGAAGATTCTTCAATGAAATGTTGGAAGTGGTGTTTTTAGAACTTAACCTGGCATCACTGAGCAGAAGTGTCTAGAAAAGTGGCTAGAAGCTGGTCCGCAGCTTCCCAGAAGCCATTTTCAACTGCAGGCTTCCTGGAGGTGTCTGGCAGTGACTGCTCTCCTCACTTCGTTGGCCACGCATACATGTTATTTGAACTCCTCTATATGCTCCGGATTTCTGATGATGATAGTGGTGACCACTTAACTTATGTAAGCACCCATCACCATCCTGTCCAGAAACATTTATAAAATATACTAATAAGAGTCATCGTTGCACTTCTGGCTCGAATTCCAAACAGAGCAAGCAATGTAAACAGTGGTCATGCTTAGATACACACACACACACACACACACACACACATCTACCTCTTCATGGTTCTTCAAGCTGCCATCAATGGCTTATGTGTTCTTTCTTGCCGAGCTAAATATTTTAGACAATCTATTGAAAGAATATAAAAAAATCATAATATATGAGATTAGATTTTCCATCGTTTATACACTTATTCCTAAATCAGCTGGCAATTAAAAAAAAAAAAAAAGAAACAGAGAGAGAGAACCCTGAAGTGTCCTAGCAATTCCTTCACTTTAAATCTGCTTACAAGTATTCCTATTAATGGTAAGAGCAAAAAGGGGGGAGAAATGAGCTATCAAGTAAATGACACGATTAGTTTGTAGTTTCTGTTATAAATTTTTTTTAATGTGGCAGAAAATTGACTCAAACTCAAAAGACAACTATTATAAAATGGACGTAATGAAAGAGGGAATATTCAGATGCACAGCCTTGTGTAAATAACAGTGCTTCAGAGTTTAAAAGTCAGACTTCTCAGCAAGGTTAGGTTCAACATTGTCCTGGTTTGGACAGGTCGGGAGGAGATGAATATTTTAGAGGAAATCAGAAAGATGTGGTTTACCATTTCTATACTTGTAAAGATTTTAATTAGCCATTTATTTTGTAATTTGTTTCACCTTAAAACTTGGTCCCCAGAGTACCATTTTCACCACCTTTTATGCAATAGTAATGCATGCATTGTAAGTGGTGAAGGCTAGAAATATATATATGTGTGTGTGTGTGTGTGTGTGTGTGTGTGTGTGAAATCTCCTTTAGAACTATGGTATATAGTAAGCATTCTGTACATTTTTTGTTAAGTAGATAGGTTTCATCATCAGAAAAATACCATAGACACAAGTACTATGTCCTAGGCATGTGAAGTAACAGTGATATTCTTCAGAGTGATTCTTCAGCCCCTTCCCACCTAATTTATTACACGTGTTTTTTATTTTTTATTATTGTAAGCTTACCAGCAGTTGTCCTGATTTCTACAGTACGGGAACAGGATGTAATGTTGATGTTTGATTTTGAGACAGTTGGGGGAAATCCAAAGTGTTTGATCATTCAGTGTAGGAAGGCTATGTATTGTAGATCTGCTTATGATATGCTTCCACCTCTCCTGTGTGCCAGGGTTTGTGTCTGTCCCTGAGGATGACAGCTCTGGCCTTAGACCACCAAATCAAGGAATAGGGCATGACAGTCATGCCCTAAACTGCATACTTAAGTCACTGGGTAAAAAGGACTTCGGTACACAGGGCATTATAATGCCATATAATTTCACATGAACTCGTCCTGAATACTTGCAAAGCTTCAATGCTTTCAAGTTTAAATCTCTATTAAAGAAACAGACTATTGTTGCTACTTTAATGTGTAAACATCTTGTCTTTATATTATTAATTGTCATGGGAGAGATATAAATATGTATTCTGCATTACAGTGAAATCATCCCAGAATAGCTAAAAGCTGAAAAATATACTTTCACCAAGTAAAATGTAATGAAAATGTAATGGTGGAAGGTTATATGAAGAGTTAAACTTGTGTAAATTTGTTCAGAAGGTGTGATCGCCCTGCCTCTTTGGGGTGCTTTTCTGGAATGGCAACCAATAAAGTGTCCGGTCTGTGCTGTCACTGAGATGAATCTTAGAGCAAATACTTTCCTTCTCTAAGTCTAAGTCTGTGTTTCTTGAGTTCCCTCATTTGCTCACAAGAGTTGATTTTATTTGCTGCTTCTATCTGCCAGTTTGCCAGGCAGTCAGGAAACACTATGAATTTCTTGGTGCTGAACAATTGATGGTGATGAGGGCATGTGAGCAAATGGGAAGAGGAAACTCAGAATAAGTGGTGGATACAGCTCCCAGCTCTTCAAGAGCTAAGAACATGTTTTTACTCAGTAACATCTTGAAAGTATTCACTTCCTTATGATTCCAATACAGATGTTAGTTGGAGTATTTTAGGAACTTTTGATCAGATACCATATTTCTAAACAGAGGAAGTTTTGCTGACTGAATCTGGAAGGAAGGATTGAACACTAAATAGATACTCAGCTAATATGTAAATGATTAAAGAATTAGATAATACATTATCTATATAAGTCTAGACACATTATCCCTACATACATGCAGTACTGGTATGATCTATTTTTAAAGTAATTTTCGTTTCTTGGTTTAAGGATGCTTTATATTTAAATGCTGATATATTTCTCCAGTTATAGTATTCAATTTTAAAGTTATCTAATTTTCTTCACAGTAATTTTTCATTCTCATTCTAATTTATTTTTCTAATAAAAGTGCTATACTTATTTTGGGGCGTCAGAAACAGAATTAAAATAACATTGCTTATTTAATATTCTTTTATATGGAGAGGAAATGTTCATAAAATTAATAATATTTTTGCTTCCAGCTTGCTTAAATACTTGAAATGGGTGGAAAATTTCTAAAAAAACAAAACAAAAAAAGAGCAGACTTTGATATTGTGGTTGTTTGGGAAGATTCTCCTATATATGAGTTGGTGCCACTTGGAGACAGGCAACGCTTACTCCCTCCCGGGAACTGACTGGGAAGACGGGACGCAGATGCTTATCACCTCCTCAGCCAGCTGGTGTTCAAAGGTTTAATACCTTTTTCGGAAATGGCAAAAATAATTACCTTTCTTAAAAAGAAGTGTTGGCGCTGGCCCTATAACCTATCCTCAAGAAAATAGTACATTTTTTCTTTTCCTTGTTTATGCTTAAGTGGAGTCTTTTCTTCCACCTAATATCAAACCACCCACCCAAGTCCAAACAAAGAATGGATACATTTGGCAAATTACATTAGACTGAAATCTTAAAGAAAATAGTCTTGATTTTCTTTTAATTGGAGTGACCACACAGCTGCTGTGAATTCTATGATTAAATTCCTATAATCTGTAAAAGAGCTTGTTATTTCCTCTCACTCAAAGTTCCTTGGAAATAGTTAAAACCAAATACCAGCATGAAGCTGTTTTAAAACCACTATGGGTTACTTTACTACAGTAGCATTGCCCACATGGAATATTTTTAATTCCTTCTTTTTCGTTTGTGTCTGTTTTGTGTATTTCATTACTTTATCCTTTTGAAAGTCTTCTTCCAAGTTTATGTTTTGAAAAATGGAACACTTTTTTAGACTCATGTTTGCGTACGGGTCCTGACATTTATGACTTCCCTAAAAAACAAACAAATTCTTTTGTCTTAGAGCCAAAATTTTAGTTTTGGGATGATAGTGATTCATTGTTTGTTCCCTTTGAATACTAGGTCTTTTCATTTTGATGTCCATCCATGCCAAATTAGAATTTTATCAAGGCCAAAATTATTCATGAGTCATAACCATTACACTTAAAGTTGGGTAATTTGAAGCTGCTTTATATACACAGATTAAGCAAATAATTATAAATTTTAGTGCAAATGATTTTTTTCCCCTAAACGTTGGTAGCAGCGAGGGCTGCTCAGTTGGAGACTTATTCTGTTTTACTTTAGGAAAACACACCCTTGTGTCACAGCTACATGAGCATAGCTTATGGTCAGGCTCCCCGTGTTCGCATTTGAGGATTCAACCCAACCAGTTGCTTGGGTACAGGAGGGCTGACTGTTCTATGCCATTTATAAATTAAGGGACTTGAGTATCCATGGATTTTGGTATTTGTGGGGATCCTGGAACCAAGGGATGACTGTAAGTAGTTATATTACTGTCGTATAGGATACCATGGTGCATAACTTAGTGAATTAAAGATGAAAATGTTTAAAGTCGGTGTTACCTTTTTGTGTCATGCTTACTTGACAGTGCAGGCTCTTCTGCAATCTTAAACTGGGGACAGAGTCACACTAAGGACCCTCAAGCTTCCTTTAGCAGAAAACACCTGAGATTCAAATTGTGCCTCCATGGGCCAATTTTTAAAATTAAAGTTGCCCTTAATGTTGATTTTCAATTTGACACGTCTGCAGTGTGTCTACAGTGGTAAGAGGGAGGAGAGCACACGTGCCTGATTTGTTCCACTTATTAGCTCTAATCCTCTTAGGGCTGGACATGGGTTTCCTCCACCCAGGACTGACTTAGGCTAATATAAATTTGACTTTCTATTCAAAATTGGAATGGTAACTCATAAACTAGGAGATGTGCTAACGTTAAATCTGTGATATTCAGATGAACTATATGCTAAGCCATGTGCACTCTGTGTGACACATAAGTATTAAATACTTGCTTAGAGAATGGATTATGAGTTTTAAAAGATAGCTATCTAAAATGTCAACCAGTCAAATGCCATTAGTCTGAATGTTAAAAATTCCAGTTAAATATACATATGTTTAAAAGCTTTTAATTTATTTTTTTTTAAATTATTTATTTATTTATTTATTTTTGGCTGTGTTGGGTCTTCGCCTCTGTGCGAGGGCTTTTCTCTAGTTGTGGCAAGCGGGGGCCACTCCTCATCGCGGTGCGCGGGCCTCTCACTATCGCGGCCTCTCTTGTTGCGGAGCACAGGCTCCAGACGCGCAGGCTCAGCAGTTGTGGCTCACGGACCCAGTTGCTCCGCGGCACGTGGGATCCCCCCAGACCAGGGCCCGAACCCGCGCCCTCTGCATTGGCAGGCGGACTCTCAACCACCGCGCCACCAAGGAAGCCCCTAAAAGCTTTTAATTTTTAATAAACTATCACTAAGACATCATAAGTGTGGATTTCAGTATGTGTTTCTGTGAGTTTCATTGGGACCTAATGGTACATAAATCCCTGAAGGTGCATATTTTTACCAGTTCATTGGAACATTACAGTCTATCCACATTTAGGTTCAGTCTTTTTCAGAACAGTTTCTATTTTGCTAAGCCTGAACTATTATCACTTTTGTTTATTAAATCCATTTTTTAAACTATCTAGGTGCTTTGCTTTTCCACTGATGTGAGCTGTCCTGTCCTATGTGCAGTAGGAAAAATGTACAGTAATTCTAGCATCATGGTCTCCCTTGAAGGTTAAAAAGACTCCTGATTTAGAAATTAAGATTTCACTCCAAAGCAAAGTATCCCACTTGATGACATGCCCCAGGGTGCTGATAGATATGGCAACACTATTAAAAACCAAAATATCAGACACATGTTACATACCCTTCTGTATAAATTGCACATTCTTTTCTTTCCCTTTATTACATATTTTTACTCATACATAATACTTTGCAGGTAAATATTTTTAAACACACTGTAAACAACTGTTGCTCATTACAAAATATATATGCCCACTACTGACGGGAGTTACTCATTGTTTATATCACCTTGTGGCACAAAATACAAATGTCATGTTACAAAGAATGTTAACATTTATAGTGAGATTAGATTTTCTTAAATTTAAATTTGAACTTAAATTCTTTTGGAAAATCAGATTCTACAATCTCTGTTATCATTTCACCTCAATACATCGTCCCACTATTTTGATGCATAAATGATGCTTTTATATTATGGTGGCTTCAATTTTAGTGTAATATTAGCTGGTTTATGGCTTGATAAATTTAGTGCATACACTGCATCCATAAATATAGTACATATATGCAGTATGTGCATTTAGTTTGAAGAACCAGAATTTTTTCCAAACTCTCATCAGTTTTGTTTGTTTGTTTGTTTTATTTTTTGTTTTTGGTGGTGAGGAAGGAAGTCAGTGTTTGACAACATGTAAAATTTATAATAATTTTGTCAAACTGATTCATTGCTATAATTTGTAATCAGAAAATTTGGGGGGATCTATCTAGAGTTTATGAGGGGAAAGAATATTTGAAAATGAGGCACTCTCAGGAAATTGAGAAAGTAAGTTCTTGTGCATGTAGAGCAGAGGGTGTTTTGGATCATAGAACATGTTTTGCAGCAGGGAGTTGAAGCATAGTTAAAATACATCTGGGTTATGTTTAGTTATTGAAACTTCTATTCAATGAGATTGGTAATTAAGAGATGAACATAGTTTATAATAGCCCTTATAAGTCTTTAGTTGGTCAACAAAATAACTTGCTCTCAAGGTCAGATGATTTAATCAAAATTATTTAATTAGGTAATTCCTATTTAATCAAAATTTGATTATAATAGATGTTGTAGTACTAAATAATTTGAGATTGCGGGCTCTTGTTGGAGAAAGAATACGTTTTTTTCTTTTATTTAGGGCATCTTAAGGAACAATTTTCCCTCCAGTAGCATTCTTTTGTAGAAGAGGGTCCTATTATTTGCTTTTCTCATGAATATGTTATTTCTTTACTTTTGGCATTGTCTTTCTTGCTTCCAATTATGATTGTGAGCAAATAGCAATAGAAATTCTTGGTAACTTCCAGCATGATTTAGTCATCAAAGCTCACCAGCAAATGCATGTACCATGAGAAAGCTGAGCTGGCCGCAACTAGACCACCAACATGTGAAGTCACATTGTCTCCTGTTCCCCAGTTGTCATTTTGTTCCTATTCATGAATTATTCTGATTAAAGTTCAATATTTTGCTGATTATGATTGTGGGCAAAATGAAAATCTATTTCATTTTGAATTATAAATAGAAAAGACATCAGATTCTTAGATCTGAAGAATTATTTAGACTTTGATTATAACTTAAAGCAGAGTGAGCTAAAGAACTAGATTTCTAGGCATATTTTGACTATAAAATAGATACCTCGCATATAGCAAGAGTGGCTTTTATATCTGTATCTGTCACTTTCTAAGATTTATTAATGTGTTCACCAAGCAGCTATTGCCTTCTGTGTGCCAGTGTTTAAGGTATTAAATAAAATCTGAGGAAAACAATTCTATAAAATTCCAAGATGTAAACTGTTTTACGTCTTTAAAAGTTTCACATATATATAATAGTGACTTGTTTTTCATAAATATAGACAGGAACTTAGACTTAAGCAAAAAGTGACAACGGGTTACCTAGGCCAATGAAAAAGCTATTACAACACCCAGACAGTGTTAAAATTCAATGAATTTAAAACATCTCCTGTGCGGTAATGCCAAATAATAAGTATCAAAGTATGAAATATTTTTAATGAAATTAACAATACTAACTGGGTTGTCGGTAATTAAACACATTAATTAAAGATACATAATCTAATAGCTATAAATAGTAATACCTTATGAAACTTCTATAACTTAACAATCCAAGTTCATTTTGATACGTAACAAAAAGATAAAAAAAGACAATATAATAAAACCAAAATAATAACCTAAAATAATAATAGTAATTGTTGGGTCATAGCATCATATTTTGCTAAATAAAAGATGGCACTTGAGCTAGGGTTTGGTCCACACGGGGTCAGGATCAGGCAGGGATGATTCTTCTCTGTCTTTACATGTTTCCTTTCCCTCTTGCTGCAGCTTTTGGAAGGTTGGTCTGTTATGAGGTCTTGGCAACACCTATAAATATCACAGGGTGCAGAAGTACAGCTTTTTTCTCCTCTCAGACGTGGTCATTTATGCCTAAGCCCTGCTGCTTCCTATTCATTTTCTTCGTGTAGTTCAAAGGTTTAATTGGAAATATTAAATGTAGTTGGGACCAAACTGAGTTTGAGGTCTCCTGTATCCAGTTTAGAAAAGTTTATTTCCCAGCTTTCTTTGCAGCTAGCATGCCATAGGACAGTTCTGGCCAATGAAATCCAGAAGACAAAATCTAGTAAGGATTTAAGGGAAAACTTTTGTTTTTGTGATAAGACACTGCCTTTCTTCATGTTTAGTTTTCTCCCCTGGAAATCAGAAATCCCTTATAATTAAAAAAAATTACTTTATGCTTATCAAAAGAACACTTCTAGACTAAGGTGGACTAAAATTTTTATAATTATTAATGTGAGCCCGTGGCTATGGAAGGACTTTATAAGTTTGTACTATGTCCTTAATCTGTTGAGTTTAGAGTTAAAATAATTTGTATCTTTATATCTAATATTCTTTGCCTTGCTGATGAATTCTTTTTAAATGTTATGTTTATAGTTTGTAAATACTTCAAGAAACCTTGTTCAGTAACCACATTCCAAATAAACAGTGTTCTATTAAGAAAGCTATACATTTTGTCCCTTCTCACTGCTGAAAGTGTTAATACTTTGGGAATGACCCCTAACCAACTCTAAGTGTTTGGGTAGTGGTAACTAGAGGGAATAGCGAGAGAGAGAGAGGCTCCTCGTAGGATTTAGAGAGAGAGAAAGTGGGATGAAATATCTCAGAACTGGCGAAAAAAAATGTGCAAACAAGAAAATATTTTTTCTATCTTCATTCAGATTAATGAATAGTTAAACACCTGGATTATTTAAAAATTGTGTTTGATTCTAGGCTTTTACAAGCCTGAATTTGTCACCATAGCATCAAGATGGGAAATTAGGAAAGAATGCTAATTTAAATTTAAAACAGCTGGAAATATAATACATGGTGTAAACGACTATCTTCTCATCTATCAACAAGTGCTTATAGATGTCACATGAACTGTTTTAACTGCAATTATAAAACTCGATGGAATGTGTAGAGGTGATTCCAAAAATTTGATTGGCTAATGTTTAGAGTACTGGTTCTTAAGAAATACTCTGTCCAACACAAATTTTAAATATATGCAGCCCCTTTAGTACTAATGAAGAGTTTCAGGTTAACATTTGGGGACAGAATTCACCATCAAATAATAAATAACGGATATATAACCTCAGTTCAAGCTATTTTTTTATAATAATAGTTTATTTCTAAACACAAGTTTCTTTTAGCTAGATAAATTTTTTTCAGCTGTTAGATTTTGGAGCTGTAGTAATCTGGAATGATTAAAGATTTTATACTTGACAAGTGTTCTCCCTGGGGGTTACTCGCTTCCCCTTGGAGCTCTGGAATTATTATCCTCCACCCCGGGGTAAATGTCTTAAATTCCCTTATGCCACGTTATTTACCATCTAGTGGATTGTTAGAGTATCTGTGAGTGAGCCGTATTCCTACAGGACACTCCCAAGGCTCTTTGACCATATTGGTCATTAAAACGTGATCAGTCTTGGTTCAGGCAGGTCTGAGGTTGGACCAGTTGATTTGTAGGATGTTCTTACCTGGCAATATAGAGAATACAAATCAAGACATGTCATGTGCAGGAAGCAACATTAAGTAAAGCATGTGTTCTAATGTATTCCTTCAGACATAATCTGGACCATGAAGGGTATTTTTCCTTACCACATTCATATAAGAAGATCAGGTTGGTTTCTGGAATTGGTTATATTTTTTCATTTTTGGATCCTTTCATATTTAAATCTTCAGCTTCATACTCTTCTGTTTTATTATACACGCTGTAGCCATTTACCTATGCAAAGTTAATTTTTTTTTTTTGCCACAAAAATGTTCCACAAACTCCGCACATGTAGACTACTGGGTATAACCAAATACAGTTGCTAAGTCACAAGCAGTCTTCTGAAAGAAAAGTTCTTTGATTTTGGCTTCTGAAGTTATTAACTACATATTACTTTCTATCATATTTAAAATCTAATGCTCATAGAGTTAATTTTCACAATTATTGCTGAGTTTGATAGTTCAAAATATCAACCAGAATTTTTTTTGTTCTATTAATTATACGTTAAAATATATATTAAGTCGTGCCATAACATAAATTATTCAAGAATTGCAAGTAATGTCATGTCTTAAATCAACCATATATAATATGTATTACCAGTTTTATTTTTAAAGGCACTTGCCATTTATTCAGTATTCTAAAGAAATAAGGTTATCTTCATAAGTGAATTTTCTGGACTCCTGAAAGTTAGCAGTTTTAAGTATAAAAACTCAAATTTATTGCGTTGATTAAAGTATACTATACATAACTTCATCTTAATGACTCAGCTGTAATGAAAACAAGAATTACTGCATTCCTCCATTGCCCTTCCTGCGACCATTATTTACCACCTCTGCTATGTGCAGTCACTTCTGCACTTTTTAAAAATTTGCGTCTATTCTTCTCTCTTTTGCCTCCTTTACCCCAAGGCTTCTCCTGTACTTCTGTTCTTTGATGCTTGGGAGGTGTTTTTGTTTTTTATAGCTATGACCCCACCATTAAAGAATTTTATTTCAGCCTCTGGTGATCTCACCAACTACTTCAAGAATATCATTTGAAATGGGATTTGGTTGTATGTAACAAGAATCTAACTGCAGTGGCTTAAGCAAATTTGAGTTTATTTTTCATGCCAGTGGAGTTAAGGGCTGGTGCCATGTGAAGCTCTATTTGGCTATCAATGTCCCAGACTCTCCCACGTATTCTCCCCCAAAGTTGCAACAAGACTAATTCCTCTACAGCATTATGTCTGATTTCAAGGAAGGAGGAATTAGGAGACAGGAATCTGGTGCCTTAACAGGAAAGCAAAAGCTTTCTTGAAATCTATAGTAGATTTGCACTTATTCTTATTGGACAGAACTGTCTTTTGGCCATCCCTAGCTGCAAGAGAAGCTGAGAAATAAAGCACAGGCAACTTCGGACAAGATTGGAACTCCCTTTATATGGAAGAAAAGGAGAATGGATTTTGAGTATCCTGTGTTTGGTTTGTAACATTGTATCAATATGATTTCTAATTTTGTTTTCTTTTTCCCACAGATTTCTCACTTTTTTCTCATGCTTGCAAACTTGGTGCCTTGTATACTCATGTGAAAGATTAATGTTATTGAAGGATTACATTTTAAGTTATATGAATGTTATTACGTAAGACCTTTTGACTGTTCAAAAGATTTCAAGTTTAGTTTGGAGGGATAGTTCTTACCTGAAACATTTGTAGAACATGAGAATTTAAACTTACTTATTTTGTTGTGTCAAAAGTAGGTGTAGTAACAGAAGGGGAAGACTTGGGAAAGCTAGTGCCCTTGAAAAATATTCAAGTTATGTAGATTTCTGTGTAAGAAAAATTAATACCAAATCAAGCAAATATAACATTTTTAATTAAAATTTTTTTAATATTGGTGTTGGTTTTCCTTTTACTTTGTATTTTCTGTGAGGTTGGAAAGAGAAAATTTTCTAATTTTACTTGACTTCTTTCTAATGGATTCATCTCCCTTGCTTAATGCTTAACTGTAATAGGACTTTCTTCAGCCAACATGCTCACTTTTTCCTCTCACTGAGCTGTAACTTTTGTGAGACCAATTTGGTGTTTGTGGAGACTTCCAGTGTCTGTGTGGAAAGTGAGGGACAACTATTGTCAGATCACAGGCTACTCTGATAACAGATAGTCCTGACCTTACTGTGTTGATTTTCAGATCACCACCTTGTGAGAATGGCAAAAAAGTATGCATAAGAGGGAGATGGTTGATTAAAATTTCTTCACACTACCAATAAAACACCAGGTACAGATTCAGCTGTGTTGTCCTCACAAAGGAAAAACAGGGGTTACTTCTCCCAGGTGGAGTGTCCACGGTCTTTCTACCAGATACAAGAACCTTCATGTGTGTTCTGTGGTTTCTGCCTACACCTCTTCATGTGTCTTATACATTTACTGAGAAGAAAAATGGGAAACAGAAGCTCATAAGCACGTAATCAGTGCATGTCTGATGCTCATGGAGCCCTTGGGCACAGTTCTCTGTTACTTCTTCATTACCTTTAATATTTCGCCCTATTGATTTTGTTATTCAAATTTGTAAACCTATGTGTTAAACACATATTTCTTTTCCAGTAAGCAGACCGTGTATCAAATGTAATGGGAATTTGACATGAAAAGACATTTCGAACAGAGAAGAAAACGACTATTACAAGAGTGTTTGAAGTTCAAGTATTTACCTTGTTTAATTTCCATAGATCATCATCTGATACACTAATAAGATTGGACCAGTTTATGTTATCTTAAACTTTTCCCCCTGCAACTGGATTATTTATCCTTAATGGTTTGAATTATTCTTCCTATTCTGCCTTAGGGGCAATTTTCATACGTGCTGATGTTTCAAAGTAGTCTCCATTAGAATTTAATTATTTGATGCCAAGCACTGATTCTTTTTTTTCTTAAGTGCATTTTCTTGAGAAAAGTAAGTTTTGCACGTTCATTGGTGATTTGCACTTTCACGTGAATTAATGATGAGAGTGAGTTAGGGCAGAGGGAGAGAAGGAATGGGTATGTACCTGGAGGTCACGTCACAATCGGCTGCTCTGAGGGTGGAGGGGAGGCAGAGGAGAGGTGCCCCTCATTCAGAAAAGCCAGACCTTCGTGTGTGACAGCTGCCGTGGAATTCTCATAGCTTTTATTGCACTCTTTATCCTGATCACTTTAAACCAGCTCGGCAGAGCATTTGTTACTCTAATAGGAGCTCAGTTATTTTTCAGGGGCAGTGGTCCAGAGGACACTATAATAGAAATAGATAATTTCAAAGTTGAATATATGTTAGATACTATTTTTATTCTCTGTTTGGCAAGTCTGTATTGAGAATTTATTCCACTGTGCTTCCTCAGGGAAATAGCCTATTCAGGTCACTGGAAATAACGTGTCAGGTTTGATAAGAGACTTCATATGTAGCCAAATAAACCTACTAAATATATTTAGAAAATCATTCTAGTGACTAATAAAGTGTTTCCACAATAACAATGTTGGTAATGTTAGGATTTACCCTTTTGCATTGGAAATGACTTGTCAAGTCTTCAAAGAGACTTTATGGGCAGCCAAATATACTTGCTAAGTATGTTTAGAAAGATTTTTACTAATATAAAGTTTTTTTTAACATAGCCTCTTAATTTTAAGCAATAATACTGATTGAAATCATTGGGTAGCTGGGAAGAGAAGTTAACTTGGTTTTTGTTCGTTTAACATTTCTAAATATTTTCAGTTTAATGGGAAAAGAGGAATAAGATCCATCTACAATTGGAAGTTTCAATATTTAGGGTTACCAGGAAATAGTATTTTCAGGGAATACAGGGGCCCAGATTTGATTCCCAGATAATTCAAGTATGCCTTCTCTAAATATTCTATTTTATTTTATTTTTAGAGAGCATAGGGTAGTTGAAACAGCATGGACTTTGGGGGTGGGAACTGTATTTGAATTTAGCACTGCACTTAGGAGATGTATGATCTTAACACTTCTGAGTCAGTTTCTCAACTGTAAACTGGGGGAAAGAGTGTGTACCTTACAGCATTGTAAACTCACGTGAAGCGCTGTCTCACGTTAGCTACTGGTAAAACATTAGTTCTCCATCGAGGGCCTGTCAAAATCATTAAATGCGTCAGCGTGATCCCCACTCTTGCCTTCAGAGTCCTTAACTGAGGTTTTGTGATTCAAGGTCCACAGATGGAATAAAGTTCATCTAAATGTCCATTTATTAATGTAATATCTGCTAGCTCAATACATTTTAATAACATATGAATAACACATTGCTCTTTTCAACATAGCTGTGACCTCCCCATTGGCAAAGCCCGTGTATGACGATCAGAACTCCTCATTCTGTGCTCTTTCATGCAGCGGTCAGTCAGGTGTGGCCACAAGAGAGGCTCAAGAAAACAAAGTCTGTCATACCCGGAGGAACGGGTCGCCAAGGGAGGTTTTGGTGAAGAGGCAGAAGGCAAGAGCGAGGGGGAAAGCTGAGACTACACACAGCCTTCCTTGGAGTTTCCCAGGGAAAGGCAAGGCAGGGCAGCTTGGACAGTTAGGAATTGGGGAGTTTGAATAATTTCAGGGGCACTAAGCTAGAGGGGTGGTCCCTAGTTGCCTGGTACCTGGCCCTGGGATGGTTAAGGCAGAGGAACATTGCTTCCTGGAGTGTTTGGGCCAGAAGAGAAGGCCAGGCTCTGGATGGGTTAGTTTGTCTATCAAAGGCATGCTCCCAGCTGAGCACTTCTAAGAATTGGCCAGCCTCAGAGCGGCAGTCTCTCCCCAACCAGAAAGGTTTTTAAATTTTCAGTTGTTGAAACATCAGAATATGCGGAAAATTTTAAATGTATACAATGTGTCCTATTACTTGACTTGGCAACATTTGCAATAGTTGATCTTTCCTTTTCTTGATGCGCTGTCTCTCTTGGTTTTGACTCAGTGGTTCTCTTTCTTGTCCTCCACTGCTGGCTATTCTTCTTCCAGAATTTTTAATATTGAAGTGCCCAGGGATTCCCCCCATGTCCTCTGTTCTTACTGATAACCACTCGTTCCCTTGGTGGTGTAACCCAGTCCCGTGGTTGTAAATAGCCCCCAAATTGTGTCTTTAGTCCAGATCTCTCTTCTGAAGTTTAGAAGGTAACCAGTTCACTTTTCCACTTCCTGTTTGGCATTTCCACACTTCTGATCTCCTCCACCCCGGGTCAAATTTGCTCTTTCCACATCTGCCCTAACTCAGTCAAGTTGACAAATTTCCTTAATTTGGTCAAGTCACAATCCATGGAGTCATCCTTGGCTTACTTCTTTCCTACCTCATATCCAGATTCATCAGGGAATCCTGTCCTGGTGGCTAAGCCTTCAAAGAATATCCAGAATCTACCACTTCTACACGTGGCTTCTGCCACCTCTCTTACCTGAGCCACCATTGTCTCTCACCTGGATCACAGCATGGTCTGTCCACTGGTCCCACTGGTTCCACCCTCAACCACCTCGTGGAGTATTCTCAGCAGAGCAGACAGACTAACCCTTTTACACTGTAAGTCGCATTACACCTGTCTCTTATTTAAGGCCTTAGAATAGCTCCCTATTTTACACAAACTAAAAGCCAAAATCTCGCAAAGGAATAGCAGTCAGGGTCCTGCAAATGTTTTAGTTGGAAAGAATTTAATGAGTAGTCTGTTTTATAGAACTGTAGGTGTTTATGACGCACCCAGAGACCAGCAATGGCGGGAAGTCCTAACCATCCTATTCTCGCAGGGCCAGGATGAAGGGAATGGTGTTATCAATCCTGGAAATTGCGGGGCACCATGGCAGAGGGGCTGCCCAGCAGGCTCTGGAACCGTGGAATGCACACACTTTCATGTCTACGGCGAGGCAGGGAGGAAGTGGGGGGAATATATATCCCAACCTATTTTTTGTTCATATCCTAGTCAAACACTTGGTTTTGTTAGCCTTTTCCATTTTAGCCATTCTGGTGGTTCTATAATGATATTTCACTGTGGTTTTGTTTTGCCTTTCCAGAGTGACTAATGAGGCTGGAGATCTTCTTGTAAGTTTTTTGCCCATTTGAATATTCTCTTTTCTCAAATGCCTGTTCAAGTATTTTGCTCATTTTTCTCTTTGGCTATATATCTTTTTTTAATTGATTTTTTAGAATTTCTTTACATGATTTGGACCCCAGATTTTTGTAAGATATATACATTACACATATCTTCTTCCATCTCATACTGGCCTTGTTTTTATTTTTTGGTTTTTGTTTTTTTCTTTTTTTAATGACTGGAACTTTTAAATTTTAATGTAGAGTGAGTGGTTCCTTAAAGTGGTTCCTTCTTTTTCCTTAACGTAGAGCGGTGTTTCTTCTTTTTCCTTTATGGCTTTTCATATCTTGTTTAAGAAATCTTTGGGCTTCCCTGGTGGCGCAGTGGTTGGGAATCTGCCTGCTAATGCAGGGGACACGGGTTCGCGCCCTGGTCTGGGAAGATCCCACATGCTGCGGAGCAGGTAGGCCCGTGAGCCACAACTACTGAGCCTGCGCGTCTGGAGCCTGTGCTCCGCAACAAAAGAGGCCACAATAGTGAGAGGTCCGCACACCGCGATGAAGAGTAGCCCCCGCTTGCCACAACTACAGGAAGCCCTAGCACAGAAACGAAGACCCAACATAGTAATCAATCAATCAATAAATAAATCTTTAAAAAAAAAAAATAAAGAGGACTATTAAAAAAAAAAAAAAAAAGGTAGTAAAACTATAAAAATTATTAAAAAAAAAAAGAAATCTTTGTCTATTCAGTGTCATGATGATAGTCTTATAGAAGCTTTATTGCTTTACCTTTCGTGTTTAGATTTATAATCAACCTGGAATTGATATTTGTATAGGGAGGAGAGTGTGAATCAGGTTTAATTTTTTTCATTTAGATGTCTAAGTATCTCAGTGTCTTTCCCACTGCTCTGCAGTGTTATTCTTGCCATCAATGATCTCTCTATACATATACAGTTTTCTTCTGGACTCCCTGTTTTATATTTCACTCTGCTTATCTTGCATCAGTATCACACTGTCCTAAATTCTGTAGTTTCATAGAAAAACTTGATACAGGGCACAAATACTTCTGATTTGTTCTTTAATATTGCCTTGACAGTATTTGGTGGGATTGCATTGAATCTAAAGATTGATTTGGGGAAAACTGGCATGTTAGCAATATTGAGCCTTCTTTTAGGTCTTTTAAAATTTCTCTCAAATAATATAAAAACTTTTTAAGTTTTCCTTTTTGCATAGAGGCCTTGCGCATCTTCCTTGTTGGTACCTCGGTATTTGACATTTCTGAAGCTATTGGAAAGGGATTTGTTTTTGTATATTATTGTCTGATTTTCTGGGTAAAGTATTCTAGGTTGGCATTTATTTTCTTTCCATACTCTAAAGATTTTTTCCATCATCTTCTGACCAATCTTATTACCACTTCTTTGAACAAGAGATGATTTTGATTGTTGGCTTTTGAGGTTTTCTGTCTTGGATTTAAGCAGTTCTGTTACACTTTTAGGTGTAGCTTCCTTTGTATTTAATCTGCTCAGAGTTCATAGCAGTTCTTGAATTTATAGCTTGATTTTGTTTGTATTATTTTGAAAAATTCTAGACTAGTATTTCTTCAAATATTTCTTCTACCCTGCAGTCTCTATCCTTCAATTGAATGTATGTTAGCACTCTCCACTGTCCCCTCTGTGTCTCTGTGTCACTTTTCTGTGTTGTCGATGTCTGTTATGCTTTTTCTCTAGTTTTCTACCAATTTTCATTCCAGTTCACTAGTCTTCTCTTTTGCCCTAATACTATCAATCCAATCTGTTGAGATCTATTTTTAATTATTATATTTTGCAGTTCTCAAATTTCAGTTTTTTAAATAAATTCAGTTTCTTTGAAAACATTCTTCATCTTGCCTTCCATTTTCTTAAACGTACTAGTCATCATGTTTTACAATACCTGTTTCAATATCTGGCTCATCTGTGGTTTTATTTGTATTGTCTATTTTTTCTAGGTTTTTTCCTCTTAGTCTTATTTGTAAGTATGGTTGAAATTTTTTATTGAGTGTCTCACATTGTATATGAAAAATTATAACTGTCAGAATTATGCTGTTTGGGTTTTTTGTTTGTTTGTTTTTCCAGAGAGGGTTTCCGGTATCCTCTGGTAGTCAGGTAAATTGGGGACAGATCGCTCCAATTCAGTCAGAGTGTGAGCCGGCTGGAGGCTTGTCTCCAGTCTTTGTGCGGGTCATTCTGCTCTGGTTTACTCACATTGCTAGGGAGTTGTCATTCAGAAGAACCGTTTGAGAGCTTATGGGTTTATGCAGTCCTTCTTGCTTGGCAGGTCCTGAACTCCGATTTTGGTTTTCTCAGCATGGTGATACTGCTGAAAAAAACATCCTTGTGCTTTTCAGATTTTTGCTTGGTTACTTTGCTTCTTGCCCTGGGCGGTTCAAAAATTAAGCCAGTGCCTCAAGAGGAAAACCATAAATGTCAGACTTGTGTCTCTTGTGTTACCTTCTCTCCAGGATCTGAGCCCCTCAAATCCTGACTACTGCAGCCTCAAACTTTAGTGTTTTACCTCTCCAGCCAGAGTAGAAAGTGTGCCAGATAGATAGAATGCCGGAAGTCTCACCTTTTTCCTTTACCTCTTTGTCCTTTTCCTGGATTCTCAGCCTCTTTCCCATCCACGGACTGGCATATTACCCGAGGGAGGAAGTAGCCCTCAAAATGTCAGTCCACCTGAGTTTTTTTTTTTCCTACCCAGGATCTTGGCCACTGAAGCCTGGGATTCCTCTACAGTTTTGTCTTCAAGTAGGTGTTTGCTGTTTTTAATTTTATCTCATGTTTTCTAATTCTCAGCAGGAGCATTGTTTTGTCACAAGCTGCTCCATCATGGTTAGAAGTGGAATTCACTAAATAAGCCATCTTAATCATTATCGTGAGGTTAGTATGGCTTAGTGACTGAGGGAACAAAGCTTGTGGATAGGCTCATGGTTTAAATTCCACTTACTGTGTTTGAGATGCTTACCCACTGAAAATTCAGTTTTATCATCTGTAATCAGAAAATCAGACTTTTTTCATAAGATTTTTGTGAGGATTAATGGGAAGAAAATGCACATAAAGAATTTGTTGCCCAGGGTGAGTACGACTTGAGTGCTTATGTAATCTCTGATGTCCCGCTTTCACTTCATTTTTGGCTTCCTAAAAATGCTTACTTTCTTATTAGATCTTCACTGTATATGGAGACACATACACACACACACGCACACATGTATATGTATATATGTGTGTGTGTGTGTAGATAGGTAGATGGAAAGATAAATAGATGGATGGATGCACTTTATCAGAAAGAATCTGTTCTACCAAGCTGTCAGCAACATAAGTAACTAATTTATAAGAGATTTTCGGATTGTCCTTAAGACCTGCTGACTTTAGGACTCGTTCTGAGTCTGCCTCTCACCTCAGCTGTAGTGTGCAGATGCCAACTGCACAGTCATGAACAATTTAATCATAGATACAGGGGGAACTAGAAGGTTTTCAGTCCTCTCTGAGCTTGGCTGGCCCAAAGGCATGGGGAATTGCTTAGTCATAGTGAATAAATTTATGCCTCCTAAGGCTAATAAACAGGTCAGAGACAGCTGGGTCTACTACCAGTCACTTTCTAAACTTTCTCTGCCTCTGACCAGATTTTCTTCTCAGGCAATGATTTCTTCCAATTTGGAATGAATTCTAGTACTCTCTGTCATCTCATTTTATATTCCATGTCCTTCTCTCTCCCCTTTGATCTCTCCGTCTGCCTATGAGGAGCCTATATGCACTTTGTCTTATTTTTGTGTCCCGTAAGATATAAGTAACAGAAGTACTAAGTATATGTTTATTTTTCTAGTGTTACATGGGCTGTATATAATGTGCATGGGGAAGCAGATTGACCAAGGCAGAGAGTGTACACACACACACACACACACACACACACAGAGTAATTCATTATTGTCCTTGAGGCAATATTCAACAGTAGAAATCCTATAATCTTCATAAATCTGTGACAGTTTTGGGGGGATTTATTTGTTTTTTAGTTAGCACCTACAAAAACTGTATATTTGTTCTCCTGAGAACTCACATGTGCATATGTCACTAGAGAGTTTATATCAGCTGTTCTTATATTCACAGATATTAGGTTAAAGATACTTATATTAGAATGCCCACTGATATTTGAGGGAAAAGGTATAGCAAGAAGAGGTAAATATATTTGCTTATCAATTGTATTACTTAATTTTCTAGCAAATTTAGGACAATTCCATAGATCAGTAATCATAACACTTTTTAGTTTGTTTTTGATTGTCATTTGCTTTTGTTAGATCAATAGCAGGAATCTACAGAATATTTTCACTTTAGGGAACGAATCACTTTAAATTCCTAGGATCCCTGACCTTGCACTTTGGGCTGGGCTTGCAGGGTTCCAGACTTCTTTATACTGACCTTGAGTGATTTTACCATGTGCGAACCACTGGTGCTGGTACTGTGGGTGATAATAAGCTTAAATGACATCTTAAACAAGATTGATGCTGCTTGGAGCTGCCTCAATGTGGTGTTTGTTCAATTATTTAAAATATAATTCTTTTGTTTTGGAATCAGCAGATTATTAATGAATGGCATGTGTCTGGGGAATAAATAGGACTTTTTGAAAGCCCATGCATGGGGAAAAAAGTGGCCAGAGAAAGGGCTACTTCTTTCATTCCATGTTTCACACAGAAGCATTAGGTTGTATGAGAAAACTTCTGGAATAAACTTGTGAAGTGTTGGATAAGAAAAGGAAACAGTAAAAGTTTGTTACAAAGTGGAATTCTTGTTACATCTTCTTACCTGCTACCCTGGGGACCCTTTAGTATGTTGGCTTATAAATGTTTATTAAAAATGTGTAGACAATATAGCCTGAAAACATCAGAAGACATTTTAGCTAGACTTAATTACGTCAGATTAATCCTGCGAAGCACTGAAAGATGGTTTTGCCTGGAGAAATTTTTTATTCTTTGGCAGTAACTATTAGAGGAAAGCCCATTGCGTAGTAACCTAATTGAAATGTCTGCATACAATTCTATTAAAAATGGCTTTTATTTTAGATTGTTTTCCTAAATATAGAAAATGTATAAGGGTCTTTATAGGTAATTTTTTTTAAAGCAGAAATATATTAAAATAATTATCTGTAACATTACCATCAGAACCTGCCATGCTTTGCTCTATATATTCTCAAACTATATTCAGAGAAAATAAAGTCATGCTTAAAATATTATTTTATAGCCCACTTTTAAAGTATAATATTCACTATTATTCATATCCTGAACTATTCCTTAAGAATGTTAATGACTGCATTTCTACTTATGTTCTGTGTCTTCCTTGCTGTTAACTATTTTCATTTTTCTCTGTAAATACAGTTATTTCTTTACATATTTTCTCTAGTAATTGGAGAGGTATGCCTTCTTCAGTGATATTCCTGATTACCTTTTAAGTTTTAAAAAATATCTTAATCTGGTTTACTCTGACAATACCAGTAGTAAAATTTATTTCTCTGGCAAAGAGATATAAAACATTTGCTGCATCCCTCCTCTCCAAAAAGCATGTCTAGTTTTGGTGATGTAATTGGAGAATCAAGACATATTATTTTAATTATCTTATTATATTTTACATCTATCTCTTCTTCATGAAAAATTGAATAAGGGTTTACAACCACATTGTACACGTATTTCATGCACATGTAATTTGCAGACATGTAACCCCATATAATTTACATTCACATGTAATTTATATGTCGGTGCTTTTTAACAACCATATTGTACATGTATTTACAACTACCTTGACATGTATTTAAACCCAGATCCCTGTGAAATGATTTCCAAGCTCACTATCAATTATTTTATAATGTAAGTTCTTTATTTTGATTTAGTTTTGAGTCAGCTGAATGATGTCTTTTAAACAAATGTTAGGAAAAAGTGTGGGAGTCTATGGATTGTATTCCTTATACATGTGAGGATATCAGTTCGTTCTGCTTTATTCACACATTAATGGCAAAATACTAGGCAGTAGAATTCATAGCACACAGTATCCCCTACTTCATCCGGCCCCCTACCCCCAACTTCAACAACAAACTCTATAAACATTCTTTAATTGCTCTTTGGCATTTATGTTATGGAAGAGAAATCTAAAGATATCAATAGAATTTTACCTGTGTAATTATTCTATTTCCAGGTTTTGGGGGATTCTTTTTATTTATTTTTATTCATTTACATATTACAGAAAACTTTTCTTATCCTTAGAGTTTAAATATTTCATTGGGATGTGTCTACATATTATTCAGTTCTCACAAATTGTGACTGGTGCTCAGGCTGGTAATAAGTGAGCGTTCTGCCGCAAAGCTTTCATGCACTTGGAGCTATTGTTAATGATACCATTGTTTTCTTTAATGTTAGTCCCTCAAATGATGCTTCTTCTCTAGCTCCTCTTCTTTTCTACGGAATTCCAGTTTCACGTATTGATTCTCCTGGAATTGTTTTGAAAATTTATAGTTTTTCTTGTTTTTATAATTTTACCATTTTCCTCTGAATTCTGAAAGAATCTGCAAGGATTATCTTTTAATTCACTGATTTTTTGTCACAGAGTGCCTCTTCAGCAATTTTGAATTAAGTAGTTTGATGCTTATCTTAATTTCAACTTTCCTCATTTAAGGGGTTTTTTGGGCCCTTTTTTGTGGACACAGTGTGATATTTTGAAATAATCTCCTATGTTATACAGTTTTATAAAAAGTCATTTATTCTAATTTTCAAGGTGAATTTTTTGAAACTGTTTTATACTTTCACAGCTGATCATTTTTCTCTGATCTCCGGCCTTATAAATGAATGAAAATAACCCCATAGTAGAAGTTGAGGAGGGGTTTGTTAGAGGATATATGAGTTCCTGTTAAATAGAATATTTTAGGTCCAAAAATATAACTATAAGAGTTTTGAATTCTTTCAGCTTCTGTCCCTTTTTTTATGCAATTAAAACTCCCTCTCTCTATACTTACATTCAATGAGAATCTTGGAGGAATGGGGTTAGAAATATGCACTCGAGTCACCATTTAGATTGTAAAGTGAAAATAAAGCAAAAAAACCCAGATATCTTCATGTATGAACTGTTTCAATATGCTTCACTCATTTTTAAATAATGTTCAAAATATCCTAGTGGTTAGATTTTTCCACAAGTATCTTTTATTTCCCCCGCTCTCTTAAATGAATTGGCTCAGCCCCCCAAATACCAGGCGTAAGAAGTCTTTCCAAAGGGAAGCATATTAAATTTAATTTCTAAATATAAATTGAGGAATATTTATCCTGACAATTCTAAATTTCAACAAACAGTATAGCTACTGAGTTTTTACTTTGATGAGACGTTATTTTAGCTTTTTCTGTATTTATGAATTTTTGCAATTCAGTTGTGACTTTTTACTGGTTCTGTCTTTCACGAAGGTAGATAATTTTCATAACATTGAAAATTGTCGTTCCAGTGGGAGTTTCTTAGTGTTTCGGAAAGTCTCCTAATCATATCAACAGGAAGCTCTTCTAGTGCATTTAAAATACAATTCAGTAACAATGGACTTGAAGATGAGTTAGCTTGGCTCTGCTATCACTGGGTTTGGTGACAGTGGGATGAGCTTACAAAGGCTGGGATAGCACTCAGAAAACGCCAGTCAAGACTAATACATGGAAGAACCAGGGTCTCATCTAGGGATGGCCATGTGATAGTGCCAAGACATATAATACATAATTGCAGATTTATGAAATACAATGTCCAGGGAAATTATGCTTTCACTTTTAGGGATTTTTCTTATATGACTATGAATATGTATGTATCAGTGGCATTGTGTTACTTCTGAGTGTCTTAATTTGGGCTTCCATAGAAGTAGACTTTGAGATGGGGTAGGCAAGGGGTTTATTTGGGAGATGATCCCAGGGTACACTGATAAGGAAATGATAAGAAAAGATGGGATAGGAGAGGACCCAGTAAATGGCCCATAATCAAGGAAGCTACCACTGTGAGTATCTGGAGTTTAATTCCACTGGGGAACTCTGGGAATCAGCATAGAACATGCACCTAAGTTTGTGGTTATCTACTCCAGCAGCAATGGGAAAATCATGGGCTACCTAATCAAACACATAGCTGCTTGTGTCACTTCGAGTAAAGAAAACGTTGACCAGCATTTTAAAAATGATATCGATTTCCAAATATATATGTGGTGATAAATGCTGTGTTTTGAACATTGGAAAGAATTTGGAATTTGAGAAAACAGAACTGGTTTGGAATTCTGCCTAATTACTCTCTATTTGATCTCAGTTAACGTTTAATTTCTCTTTGCTTTAAGTTCATCATCTGGAAACTAGTGACAATAATAATATTCTTGCCTTCTCAGGAGTTTGTTGTAAGAATCAATTTATGCAATTGACATGAAAGTACATTCTAGACTATAAAATAGTACATGCAGTCTTTTTTTTTTTAACATCTTTATTGGAGTATAATTGCTCTACAATGGTGTGTTAGTTTCTGCTTTATAACAAAGTGAATCAGCTATACATATACATGTATCCCCATACCTTCTCGCTATTGGGTCTCCCTCCCACCCTTCTTATCCCACCCCTCTAGGTGGTCACAAAGCATCTAGCTGATCTCCCTGTGCTATGCGGCTGCTTCCCACTAGCTATCTGTTTTACATTTGGTAGTGTATATATGTCCATGCCACTCTCTCACTTCGTCCCAGCTTACCCTTCCCCCTCCCCGTGTCCTCAAGTCCATTCTCTATGTCTGTGTCTTTATTCCTGTCCTGCCCCTAGGTTCTTCATAACCTTTTTTTTTTTTTTTTTAGATTCCATATATATGTGTTAGCATACGGTATTTGTTTTTCTCTTTCTGACTTACTTCACTCTGTATGACAGACTCTAGGTCCATCCACCTCACTACAAATAACTCAGATTTTGTTTCTTTTTATGGCTGAGTAATATTCCATTGTATATATGTGCCACATCTTCTTTATCCATTCATCTGTTGATGGATACTTAGGTTGGTTCTGTGTCCTGGCTATTGTAAATAGAGCTGCAGTGAACATTGTGGTACATGGCTCTTTTTGAGTGATGGTTTTCTCAGGGTATATGCCCAGTAGTGGGATTGCTGGGTCGTATGGTAGTTCTAGTTTTAGTTTTTTAAGGAGCCTCCATACTGTTCTCCATAGTCGCTGTATCAATTTACATTCCCACCAACAGTGCAAGAAGGTTCTCTTTTCTCCACACCCTCTCCAGCATTTATTGTTTGTAGATTTTTTGATGATGGCCATTCTGACCAGTGTGAGGTGATACCTCACTGTAGTTTTGATTTGCATTTCTCTAATGATTCGTGATGTTGAGCATCCTTTCATGTGTCTGTTGGCAATCTGTATATCTTCTTTGGAGAAATGTCTATTTAGGTCTTCTGCCCATTTTTGGATTGGGTTGTTTTTTGATATTGAGCTGCATGAGCTGCTTGTGAATTTTGGAGATTAATCCTTTGTCAGTTGCTTCATTTGCAAATAGTTTCTCCCATTCTGAGGGTTGTCTTTTTGTCTTGTTTATGGGTTCCTTTGCTGTGCAAAAGCTTTTAAGTTTCATTAGGTCCCATTTGTTTATTTGTGTTTTTATTTCCATTTCTCTAGGATGTGGGTCAAAAAGGATCTTGCTGTGATTTATGTCATAGGGTGTTCTGCCTATGTTTTCCTCTAAGAGTTTGATAGTGTCTGGCCTTACATTTAGGTCTTTAATCCATTTTGAGTTTATTTTTGTGTATGGTGTTAGGGAGTGTTCTAATTTCCTTCTTTTACATGTAGCTGTCCCGTTTTCCCAGCACCACTTATTGAAGAGGCTGTCTTTTTTCTATGGTATATTCTTGCCTCCTTTATCAAAAATAACATGACCATATGTGCGTGGGTTTATCAGTACATGCAGTCTTAATTGGCTTTGTTAGCAAATGGTAGTGCCAAAGAGTTAATCTCAGAAATCAAAAATGCAAAAGATATAAGTTAAGCCACATAATTTTAGTCAGTTTACAGATTTCTTAGTGTTTCTGAATAAATATGGCCAGTATATGTTATATTTATATTGAACAAGCCATAACTCTATGTTAAAAGATTGACTATTTACTGAGAGTGAAAAATCTCATTGTTATTTTTCTATCATACATTTTAAAATTGCATTTTTTTCTATCCCTTCATTAGAAATGTTTTAAACCAATTCATTTATGTAGGAATAAAAACATTTCAGTAGTCTATCAGACATTGAACTCTGCATCTTCTACTTTGGAGGGGTTATAAGGCTGTGTTCTGATTCTAGCTTTTCTAAAACTTTGGCCAAATCGGATTCTGAGTCTTCCTTTGCATCTGTGTTAATATTAGCAAAGATTCTTTGGGGGCACAGCAAAGAACAAACCGTCTTTGATGAAAGGGTCATCCTAGCTGCCAGTGACCAAAAGAGGTGCCTGCTGAGAAGCTTTGTAGCAATACTCCAGACTGACAAGGATTCAGGGGTGAGGAATCCACACACTAATGAATTCCAGAAGGTGTGATTGCTGGCTTCTCTCTTCTTAAGCCCTAGACATAAAGCACTGGTGCTCAGGTTTTTTTATCCTGTAGGCCATGCATCATTCTTTGACGTCCCCTGCCATTTCCCACCCTTACCAAAAATAAGCCCCAAACAAAACAATAATAAACAATTTGCTGTTTGATTTTTAGACAGCACTACCATCAAACAGCCCTTAAGAATGTCACAGCTGCAACCTGTCACTTAGTATTTCAGCAGGATCAGGCTGGAGGCAAAAGAAAGGGGCAGGGAGGGCCAGCGTGTGTCAAAATTTTTCCTTCTTATAGATTTCAGTTCATTGCAGTCAGTATCAGTGAGCTGTTCTGGATCTGTTTCTATGTGTTTAGTTCCTGCCCTTCATCAATAAATTGTAACTAACCCATTCATTGAGCGCTGTATGCCTTGCACTGTAGTTTTGGTCCTTAAAAATCACATCCGACCATAGGTATTACTGTTCTCATTTTACAAATGAGGACACTGAGACTTCTAAGTCACGAATCTAGCTCGTAAGTGGCAGGGCTGATGGACTTGGACGTCTTAGCTCTTTCGGAATACCACCTCTCTTTCTATTAGCCAAGTTTCGATTCTTCTGTGAGAAAGTCATGTTTCTTACTTATGTGTGAGGAACACCCTTTTTGGTTATATAAAATGTGCACATTTATATCTTACATGGAAAACTTTTATTAGAGGATGTCCTCATCTTTGCAAGACTGTTGAACTAACTAAAGACTCAAGAAATTTCCATTTTAATAGTGAGTAGAGGGAATGATTCTCTTTGCATTTTTCATCCCTTTATATCTAAGTGACTTTACTCTGTCAAAAGATATCAGAGTGAAGGAGAAGACATTTTTTTGTTGGCAGTGCCATTTGTATCTTTAGAGCTAGAAGATCTTGTCTGTATTACATGCAGATTATGGAAAGTCAGGAGACCATTACAAATGCCAGTATGAGCTATGTCTAAGCCACACCACCAATAGGAGAGGACTTACTCTTCAGGCCTCCATTTTCCATATAAATTATGTCCTGCTTCTTCCTGGCATTTACAGGATCCTGGACAGTCTGTCTGATGTTTTCTGCTTGTTTAGTGCATTAAAATTTCTAAGAACGTCTTGATTAATTGTGTGGAGGTCTCCACTTTAATATTGAGGAGACTGAAGTATCCAGCCCAGGAAAGATCCATTTCAAAAGTTTTAACGCAACTTAATGGAAATTTAAAGAAAAATTATTATATTTAGCAGTAATTTTGTATCACACTTTACAGAATGCAAGTTAAATTGGGCTTTTCTTGTTAGTCAGATTTTACAGATGAGGAAACCAAAGCAGAAAGATGTAACGTGAAATGTGAAATCAGTTCATCTAATTATTCTCTCTCTTTCTCTCCCCTCTCTTCCTCCTCTCTCTTTCTCTTTTCTCTTTCTTTATATCTTTCGATCTAATGCTATTTGTCTAGTACCTAAATATCCAGACACTTTACTAATTGCTCTTCTGTATTTAATTCACAAACCACCTAAATATATGATACTATTTTTCTCAGTTTATAGTTATAGTTAAAGAAACTGAAAATGAAGTTCAGTAACAGCCCCAAATATTTTGTAGCATAACCGTGTAAAGCCTCGAATTCGGATTTAGGTCTTTGTTTATTGCAGGACCATGCTCTATCTACAATGTCGGTTTGCTTTGTTATTTTATAGCAAGGTAATTATTCATTACTTCAACAGCTACCTAAGAACTGTTTTTAAAACACAGAAAATCTTATTTTACAACAGATTTTACATACGTCATTACATGGTAACGTGACCCATTTGGGGTTTATACAAAACTCATCTAGTGCAGTGTTAGTATAGTCTAAAATTTCCAGCATTTTTTGTTCACATTTTAATGTCTCGATACATACATAAGAAGCCCTTGCCAACCCCAAAGGAATTGTTTCAATATTTTAAGAAATATTAGGCTAAACCCAAGGTGTATCTAGGCAAAGTAAATATTGTTTGGTCTAAGGCGGCTTCTCCCTCCCTCCTGACCATCGTTTCACCTGCTCTCCTTATAAGCTGCTTAATGAAACAGAACTTGATCGTTATTTGCATGGTGTACTTAACAAGTCCCATCTTTGCTTCTGACCCAGAGGTTGCAGTCACATTCTTTATAGTTTTTGAATGAAGACTGATTGTAATTTTTCTTTAAAAAATGGTGGATTTGTTTTTATCTAATTTATCTCTGCTTTTATTTTTACTGTTACTAACTACTCAAAATAAGATTGGCATCACCATTCTTGTGTAAATCATTCAAATCAGTCTATTTTAATGCAGTGCCCTAGTGAAGAAGATCATGTTCAGTTCATGACTTCAATTTGTATCCATCTTGATTAGTTTTTAAAAAGTAATTTAAAAGAAGCATCTCATTTCCCCGTGCTTCCACTTTCAAAGCATATATAACCGTGCTGTTAAATTTCACACATGATGTCACAGGATACAATCCCATGATACATTTTCATGATGTCAAAGCTCTGAATTATGAAATGGGAAACGTGAAGCAGAAGCATATGCCTTATTCAGTGTGCAGTGCCATGCAGCAGTGAAATGATGCTGTGTATCCCGCTATTTACATATTCTTAAAGTGCATGTCTCCTTGGAAGCTAACCACTGAAGCAGCAAGTAAATGTCTACATCTGGATAATCAATTAAGCAAACAGGAGTTTATCAACATCTGGCACCTGCCTTACTTTACTAGCTTTATGTGAATAACTGATGCCTGGTGACCTTTGATAATTTGGAGGGTTGCTTGGAATTTCAGTAGGGGTTTAATAGTGTTAGTGTGCTGTTGTGAATTTTGATATTGTAACCAACATCCTCTTGGTGGCTTTACTCATACTGGAAATCACAGCATCTTCCAACCAAAGTCTGTGTAGCCTTCAGTTTGAACACAGATACTCTAGCTTGCGCAACTTTCCAAAATATAAGCACCAAGAGAGAAAACAAGTCAAAATATAAGAATGATTATGGGAAGTGGGAGATTTTCAAAAGTACATTATTCAGCAAGTAACACAAACTGCATCTTACTAACTGGTAACTTAAACTTAGTTAAAAGGGATTTTTTCCCCTTAAAAAAAAAACCTGTTACTGGTAAACTGCAAAGAACCAAGTAAAAACTGCCTAGTCAAGAGTCTGGAAGGTTCCTGGCTGCTTCTGGTTTTCAGCAGTAGAACTTCATCTCTTTCTCTGACATATTTATGTTCAGGTTGTTCAGTTCCAAAGGCTGTTCTCCTCTGCATTTTCTTTATAAGTTTGGAATTGCCAGAGGGGTGAACTTAACGGGTGGAGCACTGGTTGCTTTGATAGCATCACTGCCGTCTCAGGTTAGCAGACAGTGTCCACCTGCCATCTCTAGCACCTGGCCCTGTTCTTGCCAAATAAATATGTGTTGGAATAAACTTAATGGTTGGCCCTTCACATCATTATAAGCAAGACTTACACCACCAATCACGGAAGAATTTGAATAGAATTGACTAAGAGTAAAGTTGTTTTTAGAATTTTGCAACTTAATAATTAGTGCCAACAAAATGCATGAGGATGATGACGTACAATTATGGAATACACTGAACATTCAATCTTCAGAATAACCCTGACGATAGTTATTAGGAAACATTTAAACATAATACAACTGCAACTCAGAATGATTATTAATAACAATTAGGAGATATATGTGATCCCAAACTCAGGATCTTCCCTTCAACCATGCGCTTAAAGATAATGAAGAAAGAGAAGAAGAAAACAGAAGGAACACTTAACTAAATAAGAGAATTAATACTACATCATTTATAGCTTTTCTTCCTAAATAAGGTGGTTTCGTGCCAAGAAAAAGCATAATGATCACTCTAGTTCACCTTTACTTTCCATTATGTAGATCTTGGGTACAGTCCAGAGTTTCCTTCTTCTCATGAACGGCATGATCAGTAACAGTTGCACCGAACACTTCAATTTAAAATACACATTAAATGACTTTTCAAGGAAAGGTTACACTTTATCTTTTTTATTCTTCACAGCATGGTGTGTTTTAGGATGTATGGGACACTGCACATTCTTATTAGTTTAAAATTAGGAGCTAGAGGTCTAAGGCATTCAGTAGCAATTTGGCAGTTTCCCAATTTCTGTGATACTAAGGATAACCATGGCAGATAAATCAAGCCCCAAAGTAGACTCTGGCCTGGATTTCTCACATTTTAATATGCCTACAGTGTGTCCCAATACAGTCTTCATCAGTGTTGATTGTTCAGCTGGTACAGCCCTGGGCACTAAAGAGATTTACATAAACTAAGGCATTATTCCAACAATTAAATCAGCTGGAATTAGCATAAGAATTGTTTTGTTTTCTGTTTCTTAAGAATGTTTTCATGCTACAGTGTTAGGATTGAAGTCAAATGAACGGAACCTTCCCTGTGTTCTATAGCTTTCCAATTTACTGTAAGAGGGTTTTTTTTTTAACATCTTCATTGGAGTATAATTGCTTTACAATAGTGTGTTAGTTTCTGCTTTATAACAAAGTGAATCAGCTATACATATACGTATATCCCCATATCTTCTCCCTCTTGCGTCTCCCTCCCACCCTCCCTATCCCACCCCCCTAGGTGGTCACAGAGCATCGAGCTGATCTCCCTGTGCTATGCGGCTGCTTCCCACTAGCTATCTGTCTTACATTTGGTAGTGTATATATGTCCATGCCACTCTCTCACTTCGTCCCAGCTTACCCTTCCCACTCCCCGTGTCCTCAAGTCTATTCTCTACGTCTGCATCTTTATTTCTGTCCTTCGCCTAGGTTCTTCATAACCTTTTTTTTTTTAATTCCTTATATATGTGTTAGCATACAGTATTTGTTTTTCTCTTTCTGACTTACTTCACTCTGTATGACAGACTCTAGGTCCATCCATCTCACTACAAATAACTCAGATTTCGTTTCTTTTTATGGCTGAGTAATATTCCATTGTATATATGTGCCACATCTTTATCCATTCATCTGTTGATGGACACTTAGGTTGGTTCTGTGTCCTGGCTATTGTAGATAGAACTGCAGTGAACATTGTGGTACATGACTCGTTTTGAATGATGGTTTTCTCAGGGTATATGCCCAGTAGTGGGATTGCTGGGTCGTATGGTAGTTCTGTTTTTAGTTTTTTAAGGAGCCTCCATAGTGTTCTCCATAGTGGCTGTATCAATTTACATTCCCACCAACAGTGCAAGAGGGTTCCCTTTTCTCCACACCCTCTCCAGCATTTATTGTTTGTAGATTTTTTGATGATGGCCATTCTGACCAGTGTGAGGTGATACCTCATTGTAGTTTTGATTTGCATTTCTCTAATGATTCGTGATGTTGAGCATCCTTTCATGTGTTTGTTGGCAATCTGTATATCTTCTTTGGAGAAATGTCCATTTAGGTCTTCTGCCCATTTTTGGATTGGGTTGTTTGTTTTTTTTTGATATTGAGCTGTGTGAGCTGCTTGTAAATTTTGGAGATTAATCCTTTGTCAGTTGCTTCATTTGCAAATATTTTCTCCCATTCTGAGGGTTGTCTTTTCGTCTTGTTGATGGTTTCCTTTGCTGTGCAAAAGCTTTTAAGTTTCATTAGGTCCCATTTGTTTATTTTTTTTTAATTTCCATTTCTCTAGGAGGTGGGTCAAAAAGGATCTTGCTGTGATTTATGTCATAGAGTGTTCTGCCTATGTTTTCCTCCAAGAGTTTTAGAGTGTCTGGCCTTACATTTAGGTCTTTAATCCATTTTGATTTTATTATTGTGTATGGTGTTAGGGAGTGTTCTAATTTCCTTCTTTTACATGTAGCTGTCCAGTTTTCCCAGCACCACTTATTGAAGAGGCTCTTTTCTCCACTGTATATTCTTGCTCCTTTATCAAAAATAAGGTGACCATATGTGCTTGGGTTTATCTCTGGGCTTTCTATCCTGTTCCATTGATCTATATTTCTGTTTTTGTGTCACTACCATACTGTCTTGATTACTGTAGCTTTGTAGTACTGAAGTCCAGGAGCCTGATTCCTCCAGCTCTGTTTTTCTTTTTCAAGATTGCTTTGGCTATTCGGGGTCTTTTGTGTTTCCATACAAATTGTGAAATTTTTTGTTCTAGTTCTGTGAAAAATGTCATTGATAGTTTGATAGGGATCGCATTGAATCTGTAGATTGCTTTGGGTAGTATAGTCATTTTAACAATGTTAATTCTTCCAATCCAAGAACATGGTATATCTCTCCATCTGTTTGTATCATCTTTATTTTTTTCATCAGTGTCTTATAGTTTTCTGCATACAGGTCTTTTGTCTCCTAGGTATTTTATTCTTTTTGTTTCAGTAGTAAATGGGAGTGTTTCCTTAATTTCTCTTTCAGATATTTCATCATTAGTGTATAGGAATGCAAGAGATTTCTGTGCATTAATTTTGTATCCTGCTACTTTACCAGATTCATTCATTAGCTCTAGTAGTTTTCTGGTAGCATCTTTAGGATTCTCTATGTATAGTATCATGTCATCTGCAAACAGTGACAGCTTTACTTCTTCTTTTCCGATTTGGATTCCTTTTATTTATTTTTCTTCTCTGATTGCTGTGGCTAAAACTTCCAAAACTATGTTGAATAATAGTGGTGAGAGTGGACAACCTTGTCTTGTTCCTGATCTTAGAGGAAATGGTTTCAGTTTTTCACCATTGAGGACGATGTTGGCTGTGGGTTTGTCATATACGGCCTTTATTATGTTGAGGTAAGTTCCCTCTATGCCTACTTTCTGGAGGGTTTTTATCATAACTCGGTGTTGAATTTTGTCAAAAGCTTTTTCTGCACCTATTGAGATGGTTGTATGGGTTTTCTCCTTCAATTTGTTAATATGGTTTATCACATTGATTGACTCGTGTATATTGAAGAATCCTTGCATTCCTGGGATAAACCCCACTTGATCATGGTGTATGAGCCTTTTAATGTGCTGTTGGATTCTGTTTGCTAGTATTTTGTTGAGGATTTTTGCATCTATGTTCATCAGTGATATTGGCCTGTAGTTTTCTTTTTTTGTGACATCTTTGTCTGGTTTGGTATCAGGGTGGTGATGGCCTTGTAGAATGAGTTTGGGAGTGTTCCTCCCTCTGCTGTATTTTGGAAGAGTTTGAGAAGGATAGGTGTTAGCTCTTCTCTAAATGTTTGATAGATTTTGCCTGTGAAGCCATCTGGTCCTGGGCTTTTGTTTTTTGGACGATTTTTAATCACAGTTTCAATTGCAGTGCTTGTGATTGGTCTGTTTATATTTTCTATTTCTTCCTGATTCAGTCTCAGAAGGTTGTGCTTTTCTAAGAATTTGTCCATTTCTTCCAGGTTGTCCGTTTTATTGGCATATAGTTGCTTGTAGTAATCTCTCATGATCCTTTGTATTTCTGCAGTGTCAGTTGTTACTTCTCCTTTTCATTTCTAATTCTATCGATTTGAGTCTTTTCCCTTTTTTTCTTGATGAGTCTGGCTAATGGTTTGTCAGTTTTGTTTATCTTCTCAAAGAAACAGCTTTTAGTTTTATTGGTCTTTTCTTAAAGTATTTTAAAACCTTCTTCTCAAGCTGAGGTGTATTCCCACCTTTTGCCTGAGTTGAGCATCTTACTCTGTCAAGTGGACGTTAGAGAGACTTTTGTTCAATTTATCATCCTCAAAACCAATAAACTTATTCAGCAGCTACAGAATGTGGAACAATATCTCTCAAAGTTTGCAAAACATTCTGCTCATTTTCTGCTGTCCGCATCTGCAGCTAATAAAGATATAGAAATATGTTTTGAACTAAATTTAGTAATATAATGTAATTACATGTAATGGAATTCATGGATTACTTTTAAATAGCCACTAAGGAATAAAATGTGAAAAATAAATTATAAGGAATTGATGTGATTTCCCAGGGAGTGTTTTATTGGGAAAAAAGCAAAGCTATCATATAAAAGTTTTATAACTAGACTATCTTTATGATTATTCTGTTCAGAACACTGATTTACATTGTTATTTGTGACCTTTTTTTATCAGATGAAGAAAGGTATTTCTCCTTTTCAAATAATTTTAAATTATGAGTATTACATGAATACTAAAAGATGAATTCTTTTTTTAGAAACACTGAATAAATTCTGGATTAATCTAGGTCTTATTGATCTGAAAAACATCTCAAATTTAACATTTTATGTTAAATTAACAATTGTAGAATACTTTCAAACTTATTTTATAATAATTCCCTCCCCTTTAGTAAATTTTTATGTTCATTTACATTCCTTTTTCAATGTTGGTTTACATGTTAGGGTGTTTATTAGTTAATGTAACAAACTGTGTGGTCTTTTAATTAATACTACCACTCAGGTTTGTAAATAATACATGTTTTGTATAACCATTTAGAATTTGTACACTGATACATTAGATATTTTTTTAAGAAGAGTTTTTTTAAAAAACAATTATCATTTGTTGAACTAGAAGAATCATTATTTTAAAATGCAATCTTAAAAATAGAATGAGTTATGTATGATTCACTGTGTAGCTTACTAATAAATATTTAGTCTGTAGTTTTCTTCTATGTGTGTCTTCTATCTCTGTGTGTTTAGCTAAGAATTGTTTTTAATTTGGTTAACAGTACCCCATTTAGGAATATGAAAAATGTTGACGCAATTACAAAATACTTAACAATTTTATAAAGGAAGAAGCATTTTAAAAATCATAACAAAAGATATTCTCATTGAAATGAATTTTTATATCCAAGATAATCTTTCATTCCTTATATGTGTATAAGTTTAACTTTAAAATACATACTTCTCTCGCAGCCTCAGAGAAAATAGTTTCATACTTATACCGTGTTTGTTATGTATACCAAGAATTACACTGAATTCTAATGCACATCATCTCTTTTAATCATCACAAGTCGTGAGGCAGCAGCATTTATTATATCCTTTTTACAGTAGAATTAATTGAGGCACAAAGAGACTAAATAATGTATATGCAGCTGAGTTTTACCTCTAAGGCTAGATCTAAAATCTAGGCTTTTAACTTATATATTGAGTGCATAGACAGACTAATAGTTATTTAAAGTTACAATTCGAGAGAAAAGACCACAAAATCTATCTATAGGCTAATTAAACAAAATATGGTCACTTTATTATGAAAACCTTACTTGAAATGTGGGTGAACTTTAACAAATAATGAAATTCAAAGCTATCTATTGTCTAAAAGCATGCAGTCTTTTATTTTTGTATTAGTGATTTAGGTGCAAATTATTCCAATATTTTTCTTCTCATTCAAGAAAAAATTTTCAGAGCTGGAGCCCTTACAGAATTCTCTGCTTACAAAATTTAAGGCATAAATCTCCCTGGAGGAGATGATCCTCAAAGGGGGAGATGGTGCCTTTGCTCTAGCAGGAAAGAATGGAAGTAAATCCATTTTTGAATAAACAGGTACCCCTTTTTCAATTAAGACCAATTAATTTCCAAGGCCTTTGCTATTTTCCATATTACAGAGAGCTATTTAAATGTGCCAGTTTACATAAGATAGATTTCAAAAGATTACGAGAAAGAATTTTACATACCTCACGGAAACAATTTAATAGTCTTTTCAAATAGTAATTTTGGAACTGAGCCAAATGGCAAGCACCTCCTGAAGCAATAGGTGTGATGCTACTTGGCCCAATGTCCCTTCACACTTGTAGGTCAGTATTAGGTCCCCCAAGATTAAACCTCACGGTATTCTATTCAAAGTGTCAGCATTCATAAGCCTGCAATTGCAAGCTCATATGTTTCACAATCTCTTGCTGCACTGAATTTGTATGCACCAAAATAGGCAAAGATAAGTTAGTTTCTGGGAAGATTTCCTTTAAGAGCCTCTGTCCAAAGCATCCAGTGCTGAAGAAAAAGAAAAGGTAGTGGTGTTATGTATCTACTAATATTTTGTTTCTTTTTCTTTTCTGTCTTATAATATATAAAGAATAGAACTGGGTCAAAATCCTATGAGTCAGAATTCTATCTTTTTACATGCAAAAGATTTTCACTGTTCTGAATAATGAAAGTTATTTTATACTGTTGAAATTTAAATTGTTAAAATAAAAACACATGCAGTCACCAATTTTACCAAGGTGAAGTAGAAAGATTACAAAACAATCTTATTTTTGATCCTGAAAGTGTGGATAAAAGTGTTGGATAAGAGAGAATGATGTTTGAAAAATATGTGAAGAAGAATAAAGAATGAAAGATTTTCATTGTACCCGAAAGACTAGTTTTGAGAAATGTTAATAGAAGTTGGGGAATTGAAAGGTGTATTTGAATCTATTTAGAGTTAGTATGTGTTGTAGGAAGAAGCTCCAAGAGAAGAGAGAAGTGAATATTGCCAGAAAAAAGATTCCCCGTAGATTGAAAAATAAACAGCAAAATTCCATTACAGAGGAATCCACTGGAAACTCTTTCCAAGCAAGGAATGGCCCCTTCAACAGCTATAGATGACATCTTTAGCAAAATCAGAAATAGTTGCCTTGCCAATAGTTTAAAGGAAAAGGAGGAAACTGGCAATGTTTTCAGATTATATTTATTAAATTTCTGCCTTTGTACAGTCATAAAATGATCATTGTCTTTAATATTTTCTTAAAACTATTATTATAAGTCCACATACTTAGAAGTTGGGTAAACATTTCTCCACAACCATTTTATTAATGACATCCTAAACTTTGCATGTGAGTATATAATTTATAATGAATATGTTTATATACATATACATACAGACAACATATTATATTTATTTTAAACATTTTCTTTTCAAATAATTTTATACTCCTTTAGGTTTCTCCTACTTTTGCAATTTTTACCTGTTTCTTATAGTCTACAAATTCCTTTCACTCACTTTTCCTAAAAGTAATTAGTCAATGCTGACTACAAATTAGGTTTTGTAAAAGCAGTTGTTTTTAGTTAAAAATATAACCATCACGTTTGTTTTAGAAATTGTTGTACATTTTTTGTTACCAGTCTAAAGATGGGTTTTCTAACATAAGAATGTGATAGTTCCTTCTATTTATTGAGTGCTTGTATTGAGCACAATATAACTCATTTGTTATAATAACTATTAAATGTTTTTAATTATAAAATATTTGCTAAAATTACAGATGATAATGTAGCAGACCACCATGTAGTTTTCACCTAAACCCGAAGTAGACTTGACTTTCTTATTCAATCTTTTACTTAATTGTACTTTGCATGTGTCTATAAAAACAAATCAATAGAACAACTTTGTATACAAGTATTAAAATCAGTATCTTTTTAATGGGAAAACAAACCCAGAGAATTTTAGTAACTCTTCCAAAGTTGCTTAGCTAGTAACTAGAAACAAAGCCCAAATTTGACCACAGATAACCACTTTTCTCAAGTCCTGCAAGATTATACAATATTGCTGTCAACTCAGAAGGTAAAATCATACTATTTGAAATGAAAAAAGAAGAGGAATCTCATGAAGTCCTGTGTGTACCAAACAATTTTTTCTAGGAAAAAGCTAAATTATATAACTTTTTAAAGAAAAAATCAGTAGTGTTAAGGTTGTGTTTCTGCTTTAAACTGACCTGTTAGTTTCTATTGGTGTAAGTACTTTGACGATGTTTAAAATTTTACTTTAGCCTTCAGTTTACATATATTTAAATTTTAGTTAGATTTAGGTTCCATTCTTTTTAATTAAGATATAATTACATATAGAGAAATTCAACCTTTATAGTGAGTTTTGACAAATTATATACATGTGGTAACCATTGCCACAGTCAAGATGTAGAGTAGTTCAGTCAGCGCCCTCTCCAAAAATTGTTGCCTTGTACCACTTTGGAGTCAACCTTTTTTTCCACCTCCAGCCTTTAGCAACCACTGATCAGGTCCGCTCCCTATAGCTTTGCCTATTTCAGATGTTATATAAAGAGAATCATACAGCAAGGAGCCTTTTGAGTCTGGCTTCTTTTACTCATTATAATTCAGTTGAGATTTCTCTATATTGTTGCAAATATCAGTAGTTCCTTTTTATTGATGAAATAATATTCCGTTGTATGGGTGTATCATAGTTGTATCCATCTACTCTGTTAAAGGACATTTGCATTGTTTTCAGTTTTCATGATTGTGAATAAACTCTATAAATACATGTGTACAAATTTTTATGTGAACTTAAATTTGCATCTCACTTATATAAGTATCTTGGAGTGGGATGGCTGCTAAGCATATGTTTAACTTCATAGGAAACCACCAAACGGTTTTTACAAAGTGGCTGTACAATTTTACATTTCCTTCCGCGATATGAGATTCCAGTCTCTCCACATCCTTGTTAGCACTTAGTATTGTATTTTTTTTAATTTTATCCATTCTAATGGATGTGAAGTGGCATCTTGTGAAGGTTATAATGACCATTGCCCTGATAATCAATGACGTTGAGCATTTTTTCATGCAATTATTTGCCATCTGGTAATCTTCTTTGGTTAGGTGTCTGATCAGATCTTTTGCCCATTTTTGTTGTTGTTTTCTTACCATTGAATTTGAATGGAAATTTTTATATTTTGGAATGAGTTTTATCAGATATGTTTAAGTTATGTATTCATGCCTTTTTCATCCACTTTCATGGATTCCACTAGAAGGTGAGGTGGTTTCAAAATCTATTCTCAAAAACTGGAGAATCTCGGATCTTGGATTTTGTGATTGTTATTAATATTTGGCTCCCTTGAAAACCTCCTGCAGGTGCGTTTTTAGTAGTCTCTTTCTTGTCAGGGTTCCTCAAATCTATATCTTAGAAACCCCCAAACCCAAGTTCATTCTTTTAACAAATTAGAAAGAACTGGTTAGGAAGATTCTCAATCTCTTGGGTAAGACATCAACCAATGAGTCACCACCTCTTTGTCTCATCTACCTGTTTTCTGCCCTGCACGCTGCTAGATCAGTCACCACCCTCGCTCAAGTGCCCAGTGACGCAACTTTCCAGTTGTCATCTTACAAAGTGTGCAGAAGAATTAGACTTGCATTTTAAACTATTCCCTCCCTCCAGAAACACTCTCTTTCGATTTCATGACAATACCTCTTTCTGCCTCTCCATTTGCTATTTCACTGGTTCATCCTCTGGATTCTGAATGTCAAGTTGTAGCTCCCCAACCTAGGTTCTGTGCAGCTCTCTGCTCACTCTGTACCTCCTTAACCACACACATGGCTTCATTTTCCAACCAGACACATAGACAGCTGTCATATTTAAATTTACAGGATAGGCTTCTCCTGATCAGTAGAACCATATATCATACTGCCACCTCATTTCCACATGGATGTCTTAAATGCTTCCCAACTTGCATGTCTAAAATGAATCTTTTTTGGTTTCGTTTTTATTATTAATTTGTATTGGAGTATAGTCGCTTTACAATGTTATGTTAGTTTCTGCTGTCCAGCAAAGTGAATCAGCTATACGTATACATATATCCCCTCTTTTTTAGATTTCTTTCCCATTTGGGTCACCACAGATCACTGAGTAGAGTTCTCTGTGCTATACAGTAGGTTGTCATTTGTTATCTGTTTTATGCCTAGTAATTTATATATGTCAATCCCAGTCTCCCAATTTATCTCACCCACCCCCCTTGGTACCCATACATTTGTTCTCTACATCTGTGTCTGTATTTCTGCTTTGCAAATAAGTTCATCTGTACGATTTTTCTAGATTCCACATATAAGCGATATTATACAAGATTTGTTTTTCTCTTTCTGACTTACTTCACTCTGTATGACAGTCTCTAAGTCCATCCACATCTCTGCAAATGGCACAATTTCGTTTCTTTTTATGGCTGAGTAATATTCCATTGTATATATGTACCACATCTTCTTTATCCATTCATCTGTTGATGGACACTTAGATTGCTTCCATGTCCCGGCTATTGTAAATAGAGCTGCAATGAACATTGTGGTACATGACTCTTTTTGAAGTATGGTTTTCTCAGGGTATATGCCCAGTAGTGGGATTGCTGGGTCATATGGTAGTTCTATTTTTAGTTTTTTAAGGAACCTCCATACTGTTCTCCATAGTGGCTGTACCAATTTACATTCCCACCAACAGTGCCAGAGGGTTCCCTTTTCTCCACACCCTCTCCAGCATTTATTGTTTGTAGATTTTTTGATGATGGCCATTCTGACTGGAATCGGTATTTGCCCTCAAAATGGGTCCTCCCATAGTCTTCTCTTTTCATCCTTTGTCACACACGCTAGAAACTGGGTTTTCATGTGGGCATTTTCCCGTCTCCCTCACTGTGCAAATATAAACCAAGTGGTCCAGGTTTCAATGCCCAATAGCTCTCAAACTTGTTTACCAGAATCCACGTCCACAAAGAGAATAGTCTCTAGCACACAAGAACTTAAGTACTTGTTGAATAATGACGACTACAATTGCCACATGTTTAAAAAATGAATAATCAAGAGCCAAGAGACGAATTTAAAAATATTGCTTAAATGCCTGAAGAAAAAATACGCCTCTAAGAAATTGTTTTGCCTGTATGTGTTTATCTCACTTTGGTGTCAGTAATAACGGCTTCATCGAATAAGATGGGACGTGTATTTTTCCTACTTTATTTTTTCAAAGTGTTTGTGTAAGTTTGGTATTATTTCTTCTGATGTTGATGTTTCATAATGTCTTCTCTAATAATATCTGAAAGAATTATAGGGTTTTTCTTTAAGGGTTCTTCTACTTCCCGTATTTTCTGTTTTCGTTAGATTCCATTTGTTTGTTTTATTTCTCTTTTTGTTACATTGGAGAGTTCCCTCAAATTTCTTACTATCCTTTGCTGTTGTTATTGTTTATATTTAAGGCTGAATCACTGAAAAAAATCAGTAGAAGTTCCCTCTGGGTGTGGAGCTAGTCAACTGATAGGATTTAATATAGAGCAAGTGGGTAGACATCTGGGGGTTTTTTTTCCTCACTGGGGGCAACATCTCTGTAAGCAACCTATATATCTTTTCCCTGTGGCCACAGAGACTCTCCAGAAAAAAAACATTCTATGGCTTCGGTGGGCGGGGGTAGGTGTGCACGGTGGTGGACGGCTATTGAGGGTGTGTGAGTCTGGCTGCTAGCCAGGATGGGGACCAAGCAAAGTAAGGAGCTTGTAAATTTACTGTTTTCTGTGTAGGCTTTTCCTTAGTCCTCTCTTCTTTTCAGTAAGTCTTGTCCCGCTTTTTGCTCTCCTAGTGACCCTGGGTTTGGAGCTCTCTCTTTCATTTTCTCCCTAGAATGAGCCTCTAGGATCAGGCTAGGATTTCAAAGATTTATTAGCTTGACTGGATGGAGGGGATAAACGGAGTATCTGAGGGCTAAATTTGGTCTTTACGTTAACTTCAACCAATCTCCCCATGTTTACCTGTTTCTTCACCTCCGTTTAGCCAAGTACCTGTGAGCAAATACATTTGTGGATCTGAGGCATAAAATGACTTGCTTCTTCCCAGCTCTAGGCACATGGTTTTCAGCTCTGTCTCCTCTGATAACACTTCTATGTATTTATCTTAAAAAACATCAGTATCTTTCATCTACCATGCTCTCCTATCCTGTTCTTTTTACCTCTGTGCTCATAATACATTACCCCTGCTTTAGGGTGAAGCTCTGGGGAGGAAAGCAGAGCTGTACAATTGCTTTGAATCTGCCAAATTTAACAGAAGTTGAAAGATTAATTTTTCATTCATGACCGACTTGGTTTTAGCTCTGATGCCAATAAATATCGTTAGTAAACTAAAAAAAGTGTGTGTAGAAGCATCAGATCTATAGGAAAAACTAAAACCAACTAGATGACAGGTTTTTATATTACTTCATCATACATTTGTCATGACCCATGACTGCTTTTGCTCTTCGACTGATATAAGAATCGACACATTAGAAATGTTATGTCAATGATATTTCACCATCGCAAGGGGAAGGCTATATAAATTAAATATTTAATTCTCACTGATACTGAACTCATGGTCCTTACCGCTAAATTTTCTATGAACTTTTTGGTTGTTGATTTTGCTTTTTCGTTTGGTACCCTTTTGCTTTGGGTCTTTGGCAAGCACCTCTGTCCTTATGTCCTTTTCACCTTTGTTTTGTGGGTGGCAGGACTTCCATTCTGATGAAATGGGGATAGTTGTAAACTTCTATTACTTTTTCTAGCCAAGAAGAGGTTAGGGCCAGACAGGGTACGTGACAGTCCAGTAAGGCTCTGTGTACCAGAGATACAGAGGTGGTGAAAGGAAGATCATTCTCCGAGGTCCTGGACTTTAGATTCCTGAGTTTGAGGAATAAAATGAATGGCAGCCTTATAGAGCTCTGCAATGCTTTTGATAACCTTTATGATGTGGGGCAAAAAGGAGATAAAAGTGTAATGTTTCAGTTACAACATAATTCTGTCTTTCCTGTTCATGCCCCAAACTACTGACTTCATAATGTATTTCTGAGGCCATGTGCTTTAATTCACTTTCCCCCACTCAAGGGGGAAAATGCAATTAAGTGCTTAAACAATTTCCACTTAAAATATAAAATGAATAGGGTCTTCCTTAATCCAATATTCATTTATTTATCTTTTCATGAATAAACACTTGTTTTGTTACTTTTTATGAGGTCTGTGTGGATCAGACTTTCTTTTTTTCCTTCTTTCTGTCTTTGTATTCCTGGATTTAAAATTTTTTTCCTATCCATATTTGATTTTTGAGTGTGAAAATAAGATAGAGAAAAATATTCAGATTAAAGTGTTGTGGATTTCCTATGTTTACTATCTACCATTGACTTAACCTTGTCAAAGAGTTTAAATATTAAATGTTGAAATAGTTAAAATAAAAATGATGTACTGTTTTTCAATGTTATTTTTAAAAAGAAAATTGTGTTTATTTTCTTATTCCTTGATTCAGACTAAACAGGGAACTATTTCCTAAATGATACCTTTGTCATCTTAAGAAAAAAAATACATCATTATCAATAATTACTTTTTGGGCCATTTTAATAAGATTTGAGTTAAATTACATTTAAATATTTTTCTAACGTTTCTCTTTGGTTTTAGGAAAGCATTATTTATAGAGTTCTTCCATGTCATGAAAAATGACAGGAAACTGATTTTAACCTATCCTACTCTTTCATTTATTCTTTGACTAAATTCTATATGCCAGTCTACAAAGGTAGTATACAGTAGGCAATAAGACAGGCATGCAAGGGAGTAAATAAGAGTAAATAAGCTAGTGTTTGCAATGTCTGAAATAATATGGAGGAAACAAAAAGGTGCTGAAGTAGTTTATGTCAATTAGGTTATTTAGTTACAGTGGATGGAAAGCTGCAGTAATTATGTGACCTTACAGTTGAAGCCTTAACAAAGAGAAAGCACCACCCGTGTATAGTGCCTCGACATACAATTTTAGGAATGGAACAGATTTTTCTGAGGTTTTAAATTTGAAAAAAGCTTGGCATTTTGGAGATACCAATGTTCTATGACTGAGGGCGGGAATGGTATGAGATGAGATTGGAGCATTGGTGGGAGTCAGATGCTCAGGGCCTTAGACTGGATTTTATCTGATGTCTAAGCCACCGAAACCTGGGTGAGTGGGATCATTCAATCAATGAGTGTTTTTCAAGGATTCTTGTGATTTGTGGGTGGAGAGTCAATTGGAGGGGTAAACAGAGCAGCTGAGAAGATCAGTTATGAAGGTAATGCAATAAATCAGGCTAGAGATACTGGTGGCGTAAATAAACTAGGAGGTCAGCAAAGGACATGGAGAAAAATAGCTATATTTTAGAGGTAAGATTATTAGTACTGGCTGATAGATTATATTTAGGAGTAAGGGAAAGAGAGATAAGTGTTAATTCCCAGACTGTTGAATGAGCAATAGGTTAGTAAGTTTTAATGAACTGGGAAAAACCCGGGAGGAAATGCATTTGGAGAGGAAATTCATCAATTCCGTTTTGGATTTGTTAAGAATGAGACCTTGAGAAATCTAATCATTTTTTCAGGGTTGGGAATGGATGAGGATACTCAGAAGTGTAAGGAGGATGTAAGGGAACTATTTCTGAGCCCTGAGAACTCAAACGTTCAGAATTATGTATCAGAGAAGTCAGCAAAGGTTACTGATAATAACAGCCACTAAAGGAGAAGGAATAGCAGAAAAGTGTGACTCAGGGAGAAAAAGAACACATGGTTTTGCAATACGAGCAGGTGATCCGCAGGACGGAGGTCAAGTATGGTGGGGTACAGAGGGTTCGCACAGAAGCTGTGGGAAGCCAGTTGCAGTGGGTTAATTGTGGGAGCCTTGACAAGTGATTAGGAGGTAGGAATAGCACAGATATAGACAGCACGTTCCAAAATGGAAGCTGTGAAAGAGAACAGAACAATGGCAATAGCTCAGTAGGGATGTGGACTTACACAGGGTTTTCTTCTGCTTGTTGATGCTTTTGTTTGTATTTATTTTTTTAAATCTGGGAGAACCACAGTTTCCTGTGCTAATAGGAACACTACAGTAGAGAGAGAGAAAGAGAGAGAGAAAGGCTGAACAAGAGGAGTCGTGTTGCTAGAACAGGATGGTTCCAAGCCCCTGTAGAGCTGCTAGCTTTGGAGAGGATGAGGAGAAGCATTTCACTCGTTTTGTGTCTGAGTTGCTCTTTAACATCTGTTTTCTTTATGAAGCGTGAGGTAGGCTTGCCCACTGCATGCAGGAATGAAGGAACGGAAGTAAGTGGAGATGGTCTGAAATTAGCACAGGAATAAACCAGCATGGGATGAATGAACTGGTGGCGAGCACTGTTAAAGGAAGACTTATTCTGACACTGGCTGACACGCTAAGGAAGCCTACTGAGAACTTCATCAGGGTTGAGCGGAGCTGTTTCTAAAGGAAGCAGATGGGGATCTAGGAGTACCTGGCTTGATAAGGGGATGGCTGTGGTTCCCCCAAAACTGAGAGGTACTGCCCCCAGAAAACATTCCAGATCCCGAACGCTGAATTCCACGTGGCAGCAGACTGTCATCATTCTCCTAGCTCGGTTACCTACTGAGTGTGTGTCCTCAGCATACCCCACTACCCACCACACACACACTCACACACACTGTCACACAGACTCACACACACACACAGTCACACACACTCACTCTCACACACACACAGTAACACAGACACAGACACACACACACTGTCTCACACACACACACACACTCTCACACACTCTCTCACACACACACACACACCCCTTCCAGAGCCAGAGTGCAACTGTGGTCCAAAATCAGTACCAAAGAAAAATAAGTAGTTGAATAAATGAATTTATAAATAAAAGCATGCTTAGAATTTATGCTTTTGCTATTTTGACAAAAATCCTTGAATGGGTTTTAATTATAAAGAGAAATTTAACAGCTCAAAGGTTAGTAAAAATGCAAAATGAAATTTTTGTGTTTTCGGACACAGTACTTCTGGTTAAATAAGTCAACTTTGCTTTACTCAACATTGTTTCATAGTAACAAATTCCCCCCCTCCCCCCCCCCACCCCCGACACTTTGGTAAATAATCTGGCATCTTTTAGACATAGAAGCACATAAGGAACAAAAAATTTAATCTGGAATTAATTGCAACACACAAAACAGGTATGCCTTAAAATTAGCAAATTCTTTGGAAAAAAACAAGTTCGAGGATCTTATAATTAATATTCTCAGCCCTCAAAAAATTATATATCATTTCTAGCAGGTAAGCTCAATGAAAGGAGAAACCTTGGTTATAACTAGCATGCCTAGAACAGTCTTTGGCACAGAGTAGTCATTCAGTAAAAGTTGTAAAATCATAAAATTTTCCCTTTGGTATTTATTTTAAACATCTTATTAGGGACAAGTGACTGCTTTGTGTACCAGCCTTCTTCCTATGTGCTTTACCTTTCCAAATACTGTCTTATTTACATACACAGAAGCTTTGCACGATACATTTCAATATCTACATTTATAAATGGGAAACCAGAGGCTTGGGGTATTATTAATATCAGCATTTTCTACACTTATGAAAAACCTACTATAAATAAGCACTGGGCTATTTACATACTTTATTTCAAAGTAGCTCATTTTTACGGCAGTCGTCATATTTCACAGGGAGAAATGAGCCTCAAAGGTCACACTCATAGTAAGTGGAGAAGGTGAGATTCAAACGCAGGTATATCTGTGCCCCAAACACACGTTCTTAGTGTTATTCTATATGATGTATGTGTGGTTCTCCAAAACGTGATCTGTCCTAGAAAAATCAGAATTCAGTTAGATTTTGTTAGAAATGTTATCTCTGTGTATGCATTATGTGATTTTAAGTACTGTGAAGACATGGTGGGAGAAAACGAGATTTCACAAGGAACACAGGTTTTAAGTGAATAGGAATTACTGTTACAAGTATGCTTTGAGAACTGAACCTTTTATGGAGTTTAATGAATATCCCTTAATATAATTATTGCCCACATGTTTACTGCTATTACCACCACTACTACTATTACTAAACTATTGCTATCCTTGAGTGCCTAATGTAAACCAATGCAGGGGACACAGGTTCGAGCCCTGGTCCGGGAAGATCCCACATGCCGCGCAGCAACTAAGCCCGTGCGCCACAACTACTGAGCCTGCGCTCTAGAGCCCGTGCTCCACAACAAAGAGAAGCCACTGCAATGAGATGCCTGCGCACCGCAATGAAGAGTAGCCCCCGCTCGCCGCAACTAGGGAAAGCCCGCGTGCAGCAACGAAGACCCAATGCAGCCAAAAACAAATAAATAATAAATAAATAAATTTTAAAAAAAGAAAAAAGACCAATGGAACGAAAGTTCCAAAGCAGACCCAATGTAAATAGTCACATGATTCACAACAAAGGAACTAGTGCAGTGCTATGGCAAAAGTATGGGCTTTTCATTAAAATTAGATGTGGGAAAAAAGAGAATCAGGACCTCTACCTCACACTATACTAAAAAATCAAGTCTAAGTTAATTGTAGGTCCAAGTTTGAAAAGCAAAATAATAAAGATTCTAGAAGACAACATAAGACAATATTTTCATGACTTTGTGGTAAAGATTTTTTTAAAATACACCAAAAGCACTGACCATAAAGAAAAGTTCAAACATCATTAATATTAAGAATTTTACTTCATCAAAAACACCATTGAGAGAGTAAAATTACAAGTTTCCTAGTGGAAGAAGATGTTTGCAATACACATATTTGACAAAGAACCTATATCCAGAATACATCTTACTCTTATAAATCAACAAGTAAAACAGCCAACAGAAATGGATCAAAACCTTTTAATTGGCACGTCTTAAGAGAGGGTAACCCAGTGTCCAAATAAAATGAAAGGGCGTTCAATGTCATCAGTCCTCCAAGCATTACTCATTAAAACCACAATGAGTTAGTATCCCATACCTATGAGAGTGACTAAAGTTTAAAAACTGCTAGTTGTTGGCAAGGGCAAGGGCTCCATGCCAGGGAGCAGCCCTCGGAAGTATACATTGTCAGTTGGTGCAATCACTTTGGAAAATGGTTTGGCCATATTTGTAAATGCATACCTCCTGAACTGTCAATTCTGTTTCTAGTTATGCAGCCCCCCAAATGCATACTTTGTCCATCAAAAGACAAGTAGGTACAGACGAGAGAGAAATTTCATAAGTTCATACAATGGAAAACAAGACGGCAGTGACATCAACTGCTTTATACAACAGAGGAATTCACAAACAGACTGGGAAAAAGGACCCAACACAAAATATTATATGCTGTAGGATATCATTTATGTAAAATTTGTAAAAGACTAAAAACCAATTATGCTGGTAAAAAGCAGAAATGTAGAAATGTAACAAAATGGTAACATTTGGTGGAAAGTTATAACTGAGAAGAACAAAGAAAGTTTCTAGAATGTGGTCAGTGCTCTGTAACTAGATCTGAGTATGATTACAAGGGTTTATTCAATTTGTAAAAATCCCTCAAACTATGTCCTTGTGATTCATTAATTAAAGGTTTTTTTAAAAAAGTATTGTTAATATTACTTTCATAGTAATATTAAATAGCATTAACATAAATTGGTCTTAAAATACCAAAGAAAAGAAATTTTACTAAAAAGAAATATAATAACCCATTACATTTTTAAAATTTCAAAATAGTTTTCTGAATAAGCATCTTTGAAAAAATATGTAAAACTTGTTTTGAAATTAGTTAAATCTTCAGCAGAAAAAAATTATAAGCAATCAAAGGAAAACAATCATGAAACATTTTGAATTTATTATTTACCTAGGAAGACTGTGTCTAAACTGCTACATTCTCTTCTTGTTGGAAAACAAAGGAAAGCTGTTAAGAAATGTCTATGTACAAAGGAAAATAATGGCATCCTGGCCAATAAGTAAACGTCCCTAAGAACGTTACATTTATTAAGTCTATCTGCTGGTGGTGTTTTAGACCCATTCGCTCACTCCTCCTGATGTCTCTAGGGATTTTACAAGGTGAAATTCATGCAAATTTCCAACCTTCTGGTGTGTTCCTAAGAGGCTAATAAATGACAAAGTCCACTCTTACTCGGCTTCAGGGTTTCCCAACAGCAGCACTCTTGACACATTTGCCTGAGTATTTCTTTTTTGGGGGGAGACTGTCCTGTCCATTCTAGAACACTGAGCAGCCTTCTTGGCCTGTACTTACTAATACCATTAGCATCACGGCCATACCTCTGAAACCAAAAACATCTGCAGACTTTGCCAAATGACCCTGGGGGAGGGGAGATCATTTCTGGTTGAGAGCTACTGCTCTACAATATGTATATAGGAATATTTGAATAATAAGTTTTAGTTTTTTAGCATTTCTTTAGTAGTCAGTAAATGCATTCACTATTTATGGCTTCACCTACCTGGTGCTACTTTTGTAATCATATCTGGAAAAAGGATGGAATTAATATTTTTGAGACTATTTTGCCATTCTACAAGGAAAAAAAGTCAATTCCATTCAAGAATAAGACACAAGCAAGTGGTTTTCAGTGTTCAGTGCAAGGAATCAGTGTGTATAGAGTATCTTGTCCATTGCGTTGATTATGCAGACATGACAGGTTGTCTATGTTGACGTTAGAAAGTTGTCTCAAAAATAACGTAATTGAAAACAAATATATAACATATTTTCTAGGAGTCTATTTAGATTTTGATGAAATAAAATTTGACTTTTTATTTAATTCATATATTTGGTAAACCAAAATAGTAACTTTTATTTTTTAAAAATAAATAACTTATGCTCTCAATAATGGATTTTAAAGAGCCCATTCTTTATTATGGCATTATTTTCAACATTTACAATAAAAATGTCAGAGGATTAGGCAAAAATTAAATTAAAACTTAAAACTTCCAATTAAAACTTCCAATATTAAACTAAAATGTACATATCTGCTTCCAGAGTTACCTATCTGTGGCACATCAGGTTGGTGTAGACATGCATGATGGGTGACCTGTGGGTGAAAGAATCCTTCTGATACCTTCACTGAAACCCTGGGTAAAATGATTTGCTAAGGTTATGTAAAACATTTACAAATTTCTGTTCCTTAGAAGGATACCATTTGATTTTCCAGAGTTATTTGTTATTTTCTTCCAAAGGATGATTTTAAAAGTTTTATAACTATGTATTGGAAGATTTCTCAAATCCAACCCCTCTCCGTTATGCCACCTAGCCCAAATTTTGCTTTAAAAAGGTTTAAATAATTAGAACATACTTTTACAATTTATAAATTTGCCCAGAATGGCTGGTTAGCTGAAGGAAACAGAATGACCCACAAGTTCATCTGTCTTACAACTGCCATTCTTAAATAAGGAGTGAATAAGCAATTTCCTTTGCTATTTTAGGGGCAGAATAAATAACTTCAGTAACCGCTTATTCTGATGATTGGATTAGACCCTATTTTCAAAGAAGAAAGGAAGAAAACCCAATGGTAGTGTAAAGCTATTCATCTTGATAACTGCCTTATAATAGTTTGATCCCTACTGATATTTTGGTTTCTTAGGACAAAGAGATGATGTATGTGATGAATAATATGACAAATATTTCCTTTTCAAGCTTTTAATAAATTTCTTATCTTATTAAACTGGTAATTTAATCAAGTCATCTTCCCTTTGCCTTATGAAGCTGTCCATGAAAATGTACATTTCTTTCAAATATAAAATATTACTTGAGCCAGACTTTTTAAAATGGCATATGGACAGCTTAAGATAAGTACAAACATCCCTTCTTTTCCAGTTTGAATATTAAGTAATTTTTCTCCCTCTTCCACCGATATAGACGTATTAGACAACTAACCAGATTTACCTATGACCCTTTTGGTCACTTCCTGAAAATATAGTAGTATGATCAAACCTTTCTTTGATGGACTCTTGCCCATTCTTTCAATTCTGATTATGAATATTTGATGAGTATATGCTTTTAGGTGAAAGGAAATTTTCCATAATTTAATAATGTGCATCCTCCCATTAATTTCCAACTTCATAAAATTATTAAATGAGTGCCAAGTTTATATACAGCATAGCGATTAACTTAAGATTGTTGTTCAAAGGGACTGTTGACATTGGATTTGTAGGGTTTTTAACAGCCAATTTCCACTCATTGACAAATCCAGGACCATTGCTAACATTAATGCTAGATGAATGCTATGGTTTCCCACCTCTCATTGACTCTCTGCATTATCTCAGGTCTTGGAAGAAGGGCAACCTACGTGCACTTTTGCTTTCTCCCTGCACCTGAACAACCCCTAGTCAACACAGAGCAACAAGAGGAAAACTAGTTTTTACACGCTATGTGGGTAAAATATAGTGATCAGAGGCTGCTTTCAAGGTCACCTCAAGTGTTCACTTCATGTTACGATTCTTCATAGCCAGAGAGAATTGCAGAGTGTGGGTGAAATCCCAAAGCTCTTTCTCATCATGTAACTTCTAGAATCAGAGATCTTACTTCATCCTTCTCCTGGCAGAGTAAGAAGGGAATGTTTTAGGTGTGTGAATCACCATGGAAGGGGTTTATGCCTGGTTGTATATAGCTCCCTGCCTTCAACGTTGCACTCTCAGCTTTGACTTCCGTAGCATCTCAAAATCTTCCAGTGAACGTACACTTAGATTACTGTTTGCAAATGTATACTTGCTGAAGTTACATAGGAGTAGTTACTGTAACCTCCTAATTGATCACTCCAAGACAGAATGCAAAATTAGATTCATTCTTAGATTATTTTAGGCTTTTTATTACAGTTGAATATCCATTTATAAGACACTCTCTATCTCAAGACACATCAAATGCCTTTGGAAAATAAAAGGAATATATTAATATTCAAGAAAATGACCTCAACGTTCTGGAAAACATTGGTGAACATAAAGACCCAAGAAAGCATTGACAAAGAATCTGACTTTGTAGAACTTCTGCCTGGAGTTTGGTGTGTCCCTGGTTCAGAACTCATTCTAGGTTACTGGGACCTCTTCAACTTCTTCAAAATATGCTATAAATGTGAATGTGCCATGGTTAGCTGACAGTATCTATCCTCAAAATTCTGATCTTCCCTGGATTCACAGAACAGCATGATAGTGCTGACAAAACTCCATTTCTAGGTTGCCTTTCATTTAGAACAAAAACGCAGAAGGCAGATCTAAATAAATTCTGCGCCAGAACTGGTACAGTACCCACAGTTACAGTACAAGACTCAGTTTATCTAAAAAAACAGTCTCTGTACTGTGCTTTTGCTCCCCAAAGATGTTAAAATGACAAGTAATCCCACCTCTGACGACAAGATGTATAATATACTTCCGTATCAAGTGTCTGTTTGAATCATCACAAAATGCCATTGCCTCATTTAGAGTAAAATGAGGTTCAGAGAAATAAAATCTAATGTTACTCAATTAAAATAAGGTCTGTAGCCAAGGTGAATATCTGGATCTTCTGATACTACAGCTTGTTTTTCTTCCACACAAATATGATAAGTAAAGTCTAGTAGGAATAAGTAAATCAACGGCACAGTGTTAAGCTATTTTTATACCATTTTGTCTGTGATAGCTTCTGCTTTTGCCAGTGGTTGGTTTACATCAAATGATTTATCAAAGGCATGTTCTATGCAGATATAAGAAGAGTAAAGTAAACAAAAGGCTGAAATGAGAGCTAATACTATAGCCTCTCCACATGCTTAGAGATGATTACTTTTAAATTTTTATTTTGATAATAAAATCTTACGTATGTTCATTATTTAAAATTTAAAATATAGAAATATATAAAGACTTAATAATTACCTTAATCTTGCAATTTGGAGAAGATAATTTTTTTGCTGCATAGCTTTTACTCTTGAGAATATATACACACATGTATGCAATCTGTCCAGATATATTGTTCTGTGAAAAGATTGTGCTGCATGTATGAACATTATGTTATAGGTATACTATATATAAGTTGTATATTCTCCTTTTTCGTAGATTATATTATGAACTTTTTTTATGTCTGAGTTACATATCTGTATCATCATTTTATAGTGACATTACTTTCTGTGCTAGTTTCTGTTTGTACTGTACATTATTTATTCAATTCCTAATTATTGTCTGTATAGCTTGTTTTTTATATTCACTATCGTAGACAGCCTCATGATAAATTTGTACATATTTCTGGCATAATTATATTATCACTTCTGTTGGATAGGAAATTTAATTCCAAAGTGAATTAGCTGTCTAAAATGGAGCTTGTTTTTAAGGCCCTTCAACTTGAAATGGCACATTTTCCTTGAAGAGCTGTACAAATGTATACTCTCACCAGGATTGAAAGGGATGATAGTTTCCTTCACTTTTGCTATCACAAAATACATATTAATTGTATTTATTCCTTGTGAATATGTAGTTTAAGTACTTTGCCCATTTTTCTGTTGAAGTGTCTGCTTATGTTTTCTTCTTAACATGGTCATGCAATCTTTTAAGAATATTAGTTCTTTTCTGTCTGTCCTGTGTATTGCCAATAGTTTTCATACTTTATTTTTTGTCTTTTATTTTGTTTGCAGTTTTTTCTACCATAAAGATAGTTTACATTTTATTTTTATATTCCCATTTAGAAAGGCCTTTTTTCAACCTAAGAGTATAAATAGAGTAACTTTTATTTTCTAGTATTTTTTTTTATACTGCATTTTCTCTGTTGTGAATTATATGGTTGTTTTTGTTCTATTTCTCTGTTGGGTAACCTATTGTTTTCTCTTACAGATATAATTAGTGTTAGAGTCATTTTCCTTTTTAAATTTTAAAGCACTAAAGTGATTTGCCATGAAACTTCAAATAATACTTAATTGAAAGCCCCTCTTCACCACTATCTTTCTTCTTAACAGTTTGGTGTGTACCTTTCATTGTGTCGTATAATATTGGTACGTTGTATTGCAGCTCCTTTTGGTAGAGGGAACACTCCTGCCTGTTTCGTGTGAGATTCATGTGATCAGTTTAGGTCACAACCTGGCTTTGATACCAGCTGAGTCGTGGGGAAAAGAATCCCAGGGACCCAGCAATTACACAGTCTCACGTTGCTCCATGTGTTCAAGGGCTATTCACACAAACAGGGGCAAACAGAACCCCACCTATGACATTCTCCTCCAGGTAGAAGTGACCGCAAATATACCCATGTACTTTTATCATCTTTCTCCCCAGTAGTAATCCTTTTAGATTCTGAACCATTTTTGATTCTTGAATTTTGTGTCTCATGTGAGATTTTCCTGAGATAAATATTTCATACACATTTAATTGGGAACCTGTGTGGGGATGTTTTGTCACTTTTGTTTAAGCTAAGATCTCCTCTCCACCCCACTCTCCATCTAGTCAGTAGAATTATATTCTGTATAACTGTCTGGCATATCAAGACTCATCCTATATCTTCCAGAAGGTCATGGATTAATATAATATTTTTATAACATAGACCTAAAGAGATGAGTTGATATGCTCAATTCACACAATTAATGAAGAAAGGGGAAAACACTGAAATTCATAGCCAGTTTTATTATCTAATAGGAAGGGACACATTTCATAATCTACTGCCTAGGATGCTCTGTAATAATGTAAGAAAACTACATTAGATTATGTTTCTCAAAATGTAGTACAAAAATCACCTACATCAGAATAACTTGGATTATTAAAAATGGTGAAAAGACTTTCAATTTAATTGTATTTTGATTTTTAAAGCAAATATATTAATTCTGCACTTCAAAAATTAGACAGGGAAATCTATAACTTGTTAGAATGTAGCCTCCTGATGTCATCCAAGATGCTTGGCAGGGGAGATGGGGGCAGGTACCTGCATTTTTAACAGCTCTCAGATTGATTCCTATGCAGCTAAACTTTGAGAACCAGTGTCCAAAGTATTTAATTACATATTTAGACTAAAAGCTGGGATAATCATGGCAATAGAAAACAAACATTTGATGACATACATCAGTTTGCAGATAGATAAAGTTAAACAATGTCCCATTTTCCCATAATTTCAAGGAATAATTTAGAAAAAAAACTGTATTTTTTTCTTAGGTATGGACATAATTTGGAATGCTCTACTTAATTGGATACACTAATATAAACAGTTAACTACTTGTCAGCAGAATTAATGTTCTCTGAACTATTTCATGTCTTTTTCATAGCAGAATAAACCTTGGTGATCAGGTTTTTTGGAAATACTGGAAGGTTCTGCCAAAATGTAACCCTTACTGTGATTCTGTGATTGAAATCCCATTCTTCATGTGATTATTTATTCTAAGATAGTTTCCATAAACTGAGATTCCTAATTTCATGCATCCTGCTTACTTGTATTGATGCTGATAACTAAAAATGAAACGAAGCGTTAGAGTGGATTTTGGTTTAATTTTATTTATGTTGGAGGGTAACAGAAGCTTGAATAACTTCTTTAACTTACACACTAGCCAATTTGGTAAAGCAACTATAAATAAAACAGGCTACTTCAGAAATTATTTTAAAAATTATGTCTCAAAATTTTCTGTCCTAAAAACTAAGTATGTATTTTACATTTTAATTGTGGTATTTAATTTCATTTCAATTGTGGTATTGATTCAAATTAAAAGATGAATGTAATTTTACCAAGAATTGTTAATTTGGGGAAAATTAATAATATTTTAATAGAAATTTAGCATATATAACATATATAAATATATATAATATATTTTTATATATATATAACAAGCCTAAAGGTTTTCTAATGCATATATTACATATGTGTGTGTGTATATATATATATATATATATATATATATATATATATATTTGTATAGATAGATAGATGGACAGATAGATATAAAGCAAGGCTAAGGTTTTCTAGCGCATCTGTTTCCAAATCCCTTAATCTGACAGGTAACCGATCTTGCATGCTTCTTTGACAGGCTTATGCAGGCAAAGATCTGGAGGAGCAGTTGCGGTCGGTGTCCAGTGTAGACGAACTCATGACTGTGCTCTACCCCGAATACTGGAAAATGTACAAGTGTCAGTTAAGGAAAGGTGGCTGGCAACACAGTAAAGAACAGGCCAACGCCAATACGAGAACAGAAGGGACTCTAAAATTTGCTGCAGCGCACTATAATGCAGAGATCTTAAAAAGTAAGTATGGGAAAGAAAATATATAATAAGCTTCATATATCAACCCGGTGAAAATTGTCTATCTTGTCTTTTAATTTCAGCATTTGTAATACCACTGAATACCTTTAGGGCCAAAAGTAAATAAAACAACAGAAAATAAGGAATTATTTTCAAAATACAGAATTTTATGATTTCACTGTGAGTGGTTAAGATGATTTCTTGAAAAATAAAGACAGGGAGGTGCGTGCACATCAACACACTGTAATTTTTTTTTAATTGAGGTGATGTCCCATCAGAAAAAATTTTAAAACATACAGATAAATTTTACACACTATACCAGTTTAATCACTTAAACATCCTGCATCATAAAAATAATTGCACATAAATTTTCTTTAGCTTTGGATATAGAAATGTTTGATTTCTAAATCATCCAAAATCACCTTATCAACTGCTACTTGTTTCTGTGTTGCTTCATAGGGAACTTGCTTGAGAGCTGGACTTTGGTAAAAGTCACAAAAGATTATGATGTTGCACAAAATGCCATAGCATAAATAGGTGGACACTTTTAAAACGTTAACTCCTTCCTGTTGTTGGATATTAACTGCTGTAAAGGTTTGAGATTGCAAATTATTTTGAGAACAAAAGCAAACAAACAAAATGGTTTTATGGTTGAATAACCAGTAGTTTATATCTTTTTTTCCCCAAAACTTTATTTTAGGGGAAATAGGGGGAAAATAAACTGGAACATTTAAGAAGTACATCATTTTTAATGCAGTCTTTAAAGAGTCAGCAGTGTTATAGGTAAAGCACTGACTCATTGGGAACAGAATTCCAAGAGAGAGCATGAAAGGACTAGGAGATTTTGACTTTCCTGAAAAAGCTTAAGTTCAGGATGCATGTCCCAGTTGCTGGAAAATACCCTCTCATTTCAAGTACCTATCACCAGGACATTACCGAGGTTGCCAGATCGCCTGCCTGAAAATGAATTTTGAATTGAATCCAAAACCAAAGCCGTCATCTCATTTACATCTCAGTTTAAAAAAGAAACATTAAACACGTTGTTTATGTTTGCTCTGAGACGTCAAAAATGCTACGTATGATAGCAAATGAGCACGAGCCTCTCTCTGCGGGTTTTATAAACATCTGTATGTTAAATGTTCATTTTCTTAAGTAAAGAAAACCAAACATTAGGGCCGTAGAATCATTATTCTATTGTCATTTTGAGAAAGCGTCTAGATGTTAGTTGGTTTTTTTTCTTTTAGAGAATACCTTTAGCTACTCTGTTAAAGATTATATCCTCTTCCAATTCACGGGGCGATGCAGGATCCCATCAACTATTCCTCCAAAGTTATGCATCGTACTTAACTCTTCACTCTGAAATCAAGCGTGAGTGGCTTCCACCTGCTGTGGGTGTCTCGGCCTTGGCCGCTTCTGTGCGACTCACGGCCTTCCCTGTGACCCGACAGGTATCGATACCGAGTGGAGGAAGACCCAGTGCGTGCCGCGGGAGGTGTGCGTGGATGTGGGGAAGGAGTTCGGGGCAGCGACGAACACCTTCTTCAAGCCTCCGTGCGTGTCCGTCTACAGATGCGGCGGCTGCTGCAACAGCGAGGGCCAGCGGTGCACGAACACCAGCGCCAGCTACCTCAGCAAGGCGGTAGGCCGGGCTCTGCGCGAGCCCTGCACCCGGGCGCCGTCCTCCCTGCGGCCTTCAGAGGGCCTCAGTCCCGCCCACAGTTGCCTGTCTGGTCCCTGGGGAACGAAGTTAACGTCCCAGTAGTTGGTGCTTTCCGTGGTAGACCATCACCGAGAGAGTAATTGATGCTTCGTGAACTCTCTTTACAGCGTGGCATGCAAGAAAGCCACGTTTTAAAGGTCAAATAGAAATGCTCACGCCAGTAGCGTATTCTGCAGAAAGTCATATTCATTTTAAAAAGATACTAAGATTTTAAAAGATGATGCTGTTTTTATATTCAAGCCAAAGTCTATCAAAGGGATGGCGGCCTTCTGAGTCTCTTGAAAAAACATGCCATCTTTTTCAAAGTTAGAGAAAATAAACATGAGGGATTTTGGAATTAAAATAAATTTTTTGGAATACCTTTAATTGTGTATATTTTAAAATAATTCAGTTCAGCAGTATGATATGTGTCCCAGACAATATTGTTTATTATTATGGTGCTTGACTTAAATGAAATATAAATTCGGTTGATTTTTTCAAAAGGTCCAGATATACCTGTTGGGTTTTCCAAAGAACAAAGGGCTGTACGTCTTTTAAAATTGGGATGACACGGAACACACTCAAAAGATAGATTTTTGAAGAATCGTTTTGTCAAGTAAAACAAAATGCATCTATTAAGAGCTCATTATCTATCATTTCAGAATTGCCTTATTGGATTTAGTTGGCGGATGAAATTTTATTTGCGAAGCGCTTATGTTGTACACATCTGGATGACGACCATTGTAGTGCTGGGACTTTGTTGCGGTTGTCGTTCACTTCTGGAAATTCCTGCTTTTTTACAGTTCATTTATTTACTTCGCAAAAATAAGTTCCCAGTTGACAAGGTCCAAAGCTATTTTTCACGCCTGATTTCCTCCACAAATTCTTCTATGGTGCCTTGTTAATATAGAGAAAGTGTTTTAAGGTGCATCTTTTAAAAATGTCTCACGCTTTTTAGAGTCATATTAATTAAAGATTACTTTCATATTGAAATTAAATAGTTCAAAATACGTCTTCTTGAGATACAGATGCCCAGTGTTTGGTATAAAGGTCCTCAGCCAGGACTTTTCTCCCCAACACCAGACTCACCCCAAACAACAACAGCACCATAAAAAACACCTGGTCTTCTAGTTTTCCCTCTTTCATTGCTTGACTTCGTCTCTATTTGGAGAGAAGGAAATCGTCGTTGACGTCTCCTTCTCTCGTCACAAAACCCAACTGTCACCGAATCGGATATTTTATCCCCTGAGTGTCTTGAATCCCCGTGCCTAGCACCATCACTGTCGGCCAAGACACTTTTGATGCTGCTTCCGACTTACGAAGTAACATCCTCTCTGCTCTCCCTGCTCCCACGCTGCCCCCGTCCCCGCTTCCTAATCTATCCTCTAAACTGTTCCCAAGCATGAGATTTTTGAACACACAAGTCTGATGTTGTCAGTCTCCAGCTTAAAAGCCCTCCAGTGGTCGCTCATTGCGCCTAGAACAATATACCAAAATCTTTATCACAGCCCCTGCCTTCTTCTGCAGCATCCTCTAGCATAACTCTCCCTGGACCTAACTTGTTGTGCTTCCAATGCTCCAGCTTCCTTCAGTTCCTGGGAACCCGTTTCCCCCTCTGCCCCAGAGCCTTTGCACACACCTCTGAGCCATCCTGGCCTTCTAGCCTCCTCCCTGCTGAGGTACTGGTTCCTCAGATCTCAACTCGGGCATCACGTGGCTCAAGGAAGTCCCGGGGGAGATTTTTCTGACCTCCTGGGTTACACTCAGTAATTCTTGTACATGCTTTTTAGTTTCCAGTACTTTTCTTTCATTTTTAAAATTCTTTTTCTTTTTTAAATTTTTATCGGAGTAGAGTGGCTTTACAATGTTGTGTTAATTTCTGCTGTACAGAAAAGTGAATCAGCTATACGCATACATATATCCCCTCTTTCTTGGATTTCCTTCCCATTTAGGTCACCACAGAGCATTGAGTAGAGTTGCCTGTGCTATACAGTAGGTTCTCCTTAGTTATCTGTTTTATACATAGTAGTGTGTATATGTCAATCCCAATCTCCCAGTTCATCCCCCGCCTTCCCCCCTTGGTATCCATAAGTCTGTTCTCTACATCTGTGTCTCTAGCCAATACTTTTCTTTCAAAGCAGTAACTATAGCTTATAATCATATCGTTTATAATCATATAGTCATTATTATTTGAGTAATGTTTATCACCTCCATAAAGGCAAAAAGAGATCTGTTTCATGCACTGATCACCCAGCTGCCTACAACAGAGGTAGTGCACACCCCCTTAAAGGATCCCATGAAAACTGCGGACCCTCTCACCAGAAAAAAAACGAAAATATAGACACATAAACAGCATTTCCCCCTACAGTTTCAGGGAGTTCTCTGACCCTTAATCCTTAAGTGTTGAACCAAGTTGTAAAACAATTTCTTAATGATTAATAATAATAAAATAGTTGATTAACTCACCTGTGTAATTTTTAAATGAACTGATTCTTTTACCAAACAAAAGTATATGCTAAAAATTATAGCTCGGCCTTTTAAAAATGTCTGTTTCTTTAACAAATGGAAGAGAAAATTCTCCTTTTTTTCCATTCGTAGTTAATATGAGCAAAAGTCAACATTCTATTCCTCTTGCTATCGGCTCACTAAATACATGTTTACTTTACACCTGTGCCAAATAGGAGTCCCTGAGGTAAAATCTGAACTTGGAAAACAGAGAATCAGTACATTGTTCGTAAGCAAAATACATAACTTTAGTCTTCAATTAACCATTATGTAGTGGTTTTTCTGTGACCACTGCATACTTATCCTCTACATTGGTCTAATTAGGTCTCATATTCACCTAACTGGTATCAGAGTGAAAGTATTTATGTAAGGACAAGTACGTATGTCCAACAGCATACTAACTGCTCTGTCAAGCGGGAGGCCTTAGAGAGGTTTAGACTTTAGAAATTCTAAGTCTTCAGGGCTAAAAAGAGCATTTAGTGCTAAGTTTAAGTGCTATGTATAGGTATAGAATTTGACCCAGTAGCCTCAGTACTTAAAACATCAAGTATGATACCATTTTCCTATAAGAAAATTAAGTCTGCTTTAGATCATATGGAATCAGTTCTTGCTGTATTTAATCTTCTTTCACCTCCAAGCTTCACAGAATTTAGGATTACTTTTATAATACATTTATGATGTTGCTATGATTCATTTTACCTGCTTCCTCCCAATTATCTGATCATATGAAAAAAAAAATCGGGATTTGCCTATGCCATTTTTGAAGTCTGTCTGGTTTCTTGTTGGTTTATGTTTTCACATTTTGTTTGGATTTTTTCGAATAGACTTGATACTTGCGATAATCACAATTCCTATAAATTCTGATCTGCATAGCAGTGGTTTTAAAGTGTGTAACAATGGAGTAGTTTTCATTTTAGCATTTCAAGTTTTTAAAGATGTGCAGAATTTTGGAGTTAAAAGTTTGAAGTCAGTTGGGAAGGAAGTCCTTAGTCTTCCGAGTTCCGCTCCGGACACCCTCCTCTGACTCTACACACCCTCTTTCCTCACTTTCTCTTTCTGCCCTCCCTGGTGATTACTCCCAAACCTTCATCTCCAGCCCAGACCTCTCTCGTGGTTTCCACACAACCGACTCAGCCTCGTGACTCGGCTTCCCCCGGACAGGTCACAGTCAGCCTGTGTCACGCTGGAGTTACGGCCTGTCCCCCACCTCCACCCACCCTCACAAATAAACAAAAAAGTCATGAATCTTTTTCTTTTTCCAGCATTCTCTGTCTTAGTAAATGATGCCATTCTTTTCGTTGGTCCATCTGATTATTCCTGCTTTCACCAGAAGCCCAATCAATAATTCCTGTTAACTCTACCTTCCAAACGTCTCTAGAACCCGTCCGTGTCTTCATTCTGCTGACTCCACTCTGATCTGGGCCGCATCCGTCAATCACCTGGAACATGACACGTGGACCAGCCCACTAACTGATGTCCTACCTCCTTCCTGCTTCCCTCCAATCCCTTTGCCGCATTATAGCAGTGAGTTGTTTCTTTTCTAAATGAGAAGTCAGATGCTGCTCAAAACTCTCCTGTAACACTGCCTGTTGAGACTGAGCTGGCATGCAGCGAGGGTGTTGGTAAGCTGGTCTTTTCTCATTGGATTGCTCAGGCTAGCACCTCTTCTGATCGGTTGATACCAACCTTCTAAGTTGTGAAATATTTTGAATGACACTCCTCTTTAGGTGTCTTCTTTGGGTTAAATCCTTTAACATGGTTTCCTGGGCCCTCCATGATCTGGCTGCTACTTAAATCTGCAGCTTCAATTGTCTCTGCTCTTTCCCGCAAAAACTACTTTCCACAAATACCCAAATTCCTTTACTCTTTAAAATATGTCAAAATCTCTTACCTCCAAGTCGTTCCAGTACTGCATCCTGGGTTTGAAACACCTCCTTACACATCACCACCATGTCCACCCTTATCGAGCTGATTTGTACACATCCTTAGGCCTAGACCTAAACGTCGCCTTCACAGCATCCTGTCCTGTGCTCCGATAGCACCCTGTACTACCCGTACAATATAGCACATTACCTTATCTGTCTGTCAGATTATTTTATCCCCCAGGCTCTAAACCCCGTGAAAGCAAAGGCTGGGTTTGGTTATTACCATGGGGCATAATAGCACGGTAGTTGGCACGTAGTGTACACTGGGCACTAAATAAATACTTAAATAAAAGGGAACCGATTTGGAGTCAAAGGCAGAGTTTTGAATAGGCTGGTTTTGAAGCATCTGAGTGGTATTTAGGTGGAGATACCAGAGGAAGACTGGGCATATAATTCTAGAATTCTACAGCAGTGATTGGATCTTCAGCTATAGATTTGGGAGGAAACCTCATATTGATGAGTGTGGTTTGAAGCCTTTATGTGGTTGTTACTGCTGAGAGAATTCTTGTATCAGGAGAGAGATCGGAAGCTAATACCCAGGGAAAGCCAATATTCAGTCGTTGGTATCCCGCCCATTTCTCCCTTTGATTTTGTAATATCATGCCCTTCTCCCACCCGAAGAATCCACTCAGATTTATTTTTTAAGGTAAAAGGGATAATTTGAATTTAAATTCAATTAAGCAAATATGGTGAAGCACCTACTAAGTAGTGCTTATCAAGGAGGTTTACAAACCAAGGAGAACAAGACATGAAACTCCTGATGGCACTGTTTTCATTTGTCTTTGACCTTTTTACTAATTTTGCAGCTTGTAAAAGCTGGCACTCAGGTAACGCTCTTTCCTGAGTTTATCTGTTTTTTTATATTTTCAATATAGTATAAATGGGAGCATGTGATGATTGCTTTCAAACATAAAAGGAAGTTTCTTACCGATATTTTCTGAAGGGGAAAAAAAAAGTGTTTTGTTACAGGAATTCCAGACACATCTTTTGGCAACAAGTCACCAGTTAGAATCACATAAACTGTAAGGACAATGTACCTTAAGTAACGTAAAACCCAAGTTTTTAGTAGAAGCTTCATAGAAAAATTTTGTGGGGTTCCATGAAGGACAGGTTATCAGCGTGTGTGAGGAAGCCAGCCGTGAGTTGAAAAGTAAAACCACATGCACTGAGCATTCCAGAGTGAGCTAATCCATAACAACTGCTCCGAAGTCCTTCCCAACTAATATCTAAGTGACTTTGAAAAGTTACACAGATCGGATGTCTTCTTGACCTCTTTCCTAAACATATGCTTTAAGTGGATTTTCTCATGAGAAATTGTATGTTTAAGACACATAACCAAAAAGTAGAAAGTGGATTTTGCAGAACGTAAACTATTTGATGGCCAAACTAGGAGCAGAAGAAAGTCATCTGCTTTTGAGCCAAACATATGGATAAAAAGTTATTTAAGTGTTGGTATTGTTGTTGAATAGTGTCACTGAAGATAGGAATGAAAGAATAACTGCCAAATCTATGGGCTTTCCTTGGACATCTTGGAGTTAGAACTGGAGAAACTGTATGTGTTCATTAGTATCAACCGAAGAAGCAGCTCAGTCTGGGCCCTAAACCTCCTTTCCTCATTCTGATGTACATGAACCACATTATTTAAAATTCTGTGTTGCTGTCTTAGAAATAGCTATTCTATGTTTGTGTTATTTTATAAAGAAATAATGTGAACATATAGACTAGCAAAAGCATGCCAGATTATATTGGAGTTCAAGTGTTTCTTAAAATTGTCTTTTACTGCCAAATTCATTTAAACCTAAGTAAGTAAAATGTGCAACTCTGGAATGAAACTTAGAAGTATTATTTTGCACTGCCGACAGGCATAGTTCTTCCATTAATTAAAACAGAACACTAGCAGTCTGAAGGATTACTTTATTACATTCATATGTATTTAACAAGTGGAATGCGATTTGTTCTGAATTTTTAGCTAAGTAATATTTGGCAAGCACGGTTGTTGGAAATCAGGTTTTATCCAGATGTGGGAAAAGAACTCTATACCAATACCAGTTATCAGAAGTTAATGCATCTGTTAAACAAACCACTTTTTTCCAACTTAATGTACTGATCATGTCCACAAGTTTTATTCAATATTTCTAAAACTCCTGAATTGGGGTTTTTATTTTAATTGTAGCACTGTATGTACATTTTATTTATAAAAACATGTAAAATGAATTCAATACCAGATGTAAATCTGTTAGGACCTGCTGTCTTCCCAGACCCAATTTAAGTTCCATAGACCCTTGATAGCTGGCCATGTGCTTAATATACTCAGTGGAAAGGTTAAAATAAACCCTCAATTTTCATCTTTTCCCATGTTTAGGGATTATTTCTTTAAATGTTGTGCAGTTTTTCTGTCTGACTTTGCAGTTATTAGCCATGCTCTCCAGGGGCTACAGATGTGTCTACACTTAATTAACAGACTCAGGGTTGGAATATTTAAATTACATATGGTAGTGAAATATTATTCTCTGGAGAGAAATTGGTCATATTTTGAGATAAAAAGATGTTGTAAAGGAAGGCACTTTTTGTGTCATATTTTTATCCACTCAAACATTCTCTAGAATTTGGTACTAAACTGTAATCCAGGATCTTCTCAAAAAGGAAGTTCTACACCTTTTTCTTGCATAGCCTGCAAGAGAAGCAGAAATAGGAATTGTTGCTTTACAACTGTTGCTATGCTGGTGTAAACAACCTATTGTTTCAAAATGTGGCTTTATTTGAAGTCCATTCTGGTTGGTGGGAATGGACTTTTAAATATTCTTATTAAAGAATTCCAGTAGATAGCAAATGAGGACCTGTCTGTTGGAAATGTTTGTCATTTCCTCTTGTTTATTACAGTTTTACTGAATACACAATCAAAAATTATTTTCAGTTTCCATCTTTGTTTAAATGCCGTCTTTATGTAAATTCTTTTGATCTTCTCCAAAACCAGCAACTCTTTTAATAGGCATATGCTGATAGTATAGCATCAGTCTCCATAGTGAATTTTATTATTATTTAGATGCTTAATTATTTACAAGCTAATACCATCTGTTGTTCAAGAACAATTCACTTTATGGTATAAAACTATTTTAGGAAAATCATCATGTTCAAAATATCAAGTTATAATTATCATCACCCATTAGTATTTACTAGGTGCACATATATACACAGAATTATTAGCTAAAGCTGAACATAGTACATAAATTTTGCACTCTATGAGTTTAAATTTAAAATAGAAAGTACTATTGTGCACACATTAAAGAACAAAACAATCTGACAAGAGTATAAGGATTTTTACTGCATTAAAATATAAAGAATCTATTTATTGTTTCAAAGACTGATGTGTTTGGATAGACCTTAACTCTTTTGAGAGAAAATTATAGTCACTGTGTTGGTTTCGGTCTTTATATAAATGACAAGCACAGATTTCATAAGGGAGTTAAACTGCAGGTTCTTGCTTACCAACAGCATTTGTGGTAAACTATTTGCTGTGTTTAAAATTCTAACCTAGTATCATCATACATACACAGATTTTTTTTTCCTAATTCGCTCTCGTTAGTTTCGCTTAACTAAAACTAGGGACAAGAGTCATTGATTGATGACTGTTATCTTCAGATGACTGTTAACTTGAGATGACTGGTGACTTATAGGTTCTCAATAAATAGTTATTGAAAACTGAACAAAGAAAGATTTTAAATAAGTTAAAGAATTGTAATTCCTCTAATGAAGATTCAACTCAGTTTTAAAGAGGAAGAAGAATCATCCAAACAACACTGCCATGAAATCACCACCATTATTATCCCTATTTCATAAATCATGAAACAGCAGCTAAGAGAAGTTAGATACTTTTTCCAGATCACAGAAGTAGCACAGATGCAGGACTCTAATTAATGTCTATCTCTTTTTAAGACTAAGATGTTGGTTATTCTTATATCTCTAGTAGAAAAGGGAAGTTGCCAGTTATTTGAAAAGTTTATTTATTTAGGGAAACATGTGAGTTTATCATGTAATTCTAATTATTAATATTTTTCAGCTCAAAAAATGTTTACATTTTCTGAGCACATACTATCTAATTAGGAAAAAGGGCTCTAGACATTCTTAGTAACATAGGGATTAAATAGAGCAATATAAAATTCACAAATTGGTCTGTAAAAAAGAAAATGGAATTTATTATACTTATTAAAAAGGAGTAGAAACTGTATTTAATCATTTTAAATGAAAAAAGAAGTCAATCAATACTCACATTTAAAGCTAGTGCAGAAAGGAGGTGGGAAATGAGAGCGGCTCCTTTAACGTGTGACAGCAGCTGGCACTGGCACAATTACGTCTTACTGTCCACACGTACAGCACAGCTCAGTAGATGTTTCTAATTCTTCTGAAGTCAACAGATGAATAAAAATCTTTTTCCCTTTAATATTGGTCAAAAGCATCTTTCTCTGGACCCTTAAATTTTTTCCACAGTGACACAGTCAATTAGAAAGTTAAGGAAACTGCCTGAAAATCTCAGGTCAAAATTTGGAGGTGGAAGGTGTGTTTCGAAGAGAAGAAAAGGGTTTTGACTTTAATTTTCAGCCTGTTTCTTTCTTTTGATCAAATTAACTGAATTGAGCTGGCCAATTGCCTACTTGGACTCAAACAAGAGACATTTCTATGACATCAATAATTAAATATTTATTTTCCTTAATTAGAAATAATTTTTCTCTCAAACTGCACCACAGTTTTAATGCCTATGAAAAATCTTCAACTTACAGGAAAAAAACAGTTCTCTGAACAGTGATTTGTTTTTTCTGTGCCTCTTTACCTGTCCCTTTACCCTTTTAGTCAGTGTATTCACCAACACAAATCCCTCCCGCCCTTTGAAAGTAGAGCGCCAGGCTTATTTTACCAGGAAGATGCGTCTTAATGTGCGTTTTACCGATCTCCGTCTCCCTAGAACATTCTTCCAAGCCCTAGTTCCTGAATACACACCTGGTGCTTTGGGGCAGGGCCTGTTTGTGGACATTCTCCACCCAGGAATGGCCGAAATCTGTCCACGATCACTGATAACACTCATTGTGGTCTCTCTCCCCTTTGGAAACCATGCCAGGGTGGAACCCGGCATGGCAGCAGTCACTGAAAGTAGGAGGGATGCGGCTGAGGTCTGGGGGTGGGAAAGCATCGTTCACTCTTCTGCAATAGCTGTTATCTCACAGTGCCTTATCCCTCGCTACCAGGCCCTGTCCTGCCTTGTGTCACTTGAGACGATGCCAGATCTTGCAGTGGTTATTACACGCATTCTGTAAGCAGAAATGCCCTCGTGGCCTGACCCATCTCATCCCTTTCTCTCCAGTCACATGAGGCCACCCTTCTTGCTTCTTCATTCCCACCTGCTCCTGCCCGTCGGCCCCTGACCTGCTGCAGCCCTCAGAGTCGCTCTGGTACGCAGTTATCTCCGCTCAGTCCTTATCGCACTTGAAGACCTTTGACCCTGTGAAGACCTTTGACCCTGTGACCACACCCACCTTCTTGAAGCTCTCCTCTCTTTCTTTTGCTTCCCCTGGCTTAACAGTTCCCCTCCTGGTTCTCCATGTCGGGTCAGACTTCTTCCCAAACATATTTACTGGTTCATGGGCCTTTTTTCACCCCTTATATGTTCCTGTTGCCCAGGTTTCTAGTATTAGGCGTGTTCTGTTTTCATTCAGAATGATCTCACCAAGTAATCTCATCAATGCCCAAGACTTTAATTCCAACTTTAATACCGCTGGCCTTTAAGGGGCTCTCCTAAGCTCTAAGTACATATATCTAATTGCCAGTTAAACATAAATTCTTAGGTTTTTCTGAGCTGACCTGTACATCGTTCTATCATTTCCACTATGACAGAGTTTAATTAAGTAATTTATGAATATATAAATATGAAAATTAAATAAGCAATTCTAAACCACTTTATATTTCTTCTGTGATGCTGGTTCTTAATGTAGGGTCGAGAGATGTCATAAGAAGTAGAAAAACTATAGTCTATATAGATAGTACAGAATTCTCTCTCTTAAAATAGTTATACATAGTGCAAAAGATTTCTGCCAGTGTGACATTTTACCTACTAAAAGGCTTTCATCCAAACTGCATAAACAAATGTCTTTTTAGAGAAGAAACTGGTCAAAATAATAATACTGGGATACATTGAGGCCATATGTTGAGATTACCTACATAGAATAGAAAATATTCTGGAAAGCATCTAGAATCTTGAGAATATATGCAAATAATAATAACTCACATCTACACAGCAATCAAAATACATATCACAATCATATACGTTAGCTTACATAATTTTTAAAACAGTCCCATGAATTAATGGGTCAAATGTTACCCTGAATTTACTGGTTGTTAAAGAAATATACAGCTTCGAGAAGTTAAATGACCTTTCCAAGTTCACATAACTTATAAGTGGGGTTGCTAATAAAGGTGCCCTGTCTGGATGTGAGTCTGTGCCCATTCCTCCTAAGGCACTTATGCTAAGAAAGTAGCTGAAGTTTTACGTGAATATATAAGAAATACATTTCAAGTGAAGAAAATGTGCATTTATAATTTAGATATTTCTATATTTCATTCTTCAAAATTCATTTCAATGAATCTCCCTGTAGGCAAGGGAGCAAGAATGGGCAACTAATTCTATGCCCTAAATATCAGCAATGATCTTCAACTGTTGGCATGAAATTACAGCAAAGGGTGGAATCGCAAGGCTCTGGGGTGTGTTGTCTTTTTTAGCACTACACAAATGTCCGTAAAGGTACCAAACAACACATGGTTTAAGTACAATTAAATTACTATGAACTGATCTTATCAAGCAGGTAATGGTCAGGATTTCACTTTCACCATTATTACTGATCATAATTTAGATTCTAAGAATCTTTGGAATGTAAATCCTCTTAGTTTTACTTAATCACTAATTTATTTGTATATTCAACTTAAAACATTGTTTTTGTGGAAGGAAGAGGAAAAGCTGAAGTTCTCCACTAATAAGGCATTCAGAATGAGGTTTTAAACGAAATGTTAAGACTCTAATCCACCATCATGTATAATGTCCTACCCTATTTTACACTCATATTTTCATAATGCCTTCGTCAAAATAGCAGAAACGCTCCTTTACTAATGAATGTATTTATTTTTCTTTTAAACATAATAAATTCATAAGATATCTCAGATCAATGTAAAACTACTTTGAGGTTGAAGTTTAATTTGGAATGAAAGTCAGTTTTACATCTATGTATTTTATGTCTGTGTATTCAGTTTACATAAAATAGGACTTAACCAAACATTTCTAGGTTGTGTGACCAATAGCTTTGCTCTTACATCACAAAGATATTTATATCAGTGCCATTTTTTTAAACCCCTGGAATAATCTAGGACTCTGAAACAATCCTTTTTTCCTTGAACATGTTGGTCTGTCACATCTCTGCTCTGTAATCATTAGTTGGTTATCAAAATTCTAATATGCTTTATAATAGTGACATGAGATAAGCATATAGACTGTTTACTATTCTGATAAGGGATACTTATTAGACGCAAAACAGTTTTTACATTGTAATCATAAAAAACTTTAGCATCCTGCATACATTATGCAGCACTACCTAATCATGAAGAGTTAATCTCACTCTTTTTGGACTCCAACATGTACCATAAAAATGCTTTATAGCATCTATATAATTTTTCTTCTCTTGTCCCTTCTTTGTAGTTGTTTGAAATTACAGTGCCTCTCTCTCAAGGCCCCAAACCAGTAACAATCAGTTTTGCCAATCACACTTCCTGCCGATGCATGTCTAAGCTGGATGTTTACAGACAAGTCCATTCAATTATTAGACGTTCCCTGCCAGCAACACTACCACAGTGAGTATGAATTAAGTCTATTTTTTCTTCATCCTCTACTAATATAAAATTATTTCCAAGTAAACACAGTTGATTGAAAGAATTTTTGTGAAATTTGCGATAATATACCTCCGCATCAAATAAAAAGAAGACAAATTTAAAAGTGCACCGTGAACATAAAATTAAACTGAAACAAGAAAACCCATGTTATAGACAAAATAGCTCACAATATAAAAGAAGTATTTCTGTGGAATGACACACATGCCACCAACATTCAACATTCGTGAAATCAGGTGTGCAAATTCATAGATGATGCTAAAACTAAAAATATTTGAGCCTAAGATTTTTGGTCCAGAACAAAAAGTAAATATAAATACATTATTTTCCATCTATTAGCATTCAGTTGCCTCTCTTCAGTCTCCATTAGTTTCTCTCTATATATCGATTCATATTTTTTATTTCAGCAAGGATTGAATACTGAAATTTTGATTAATACTTGAAATAATTTTTCTTAATATTACTTCAAATTAACAAAGTAACATTTGTTATTGAAATTTTTTTCGCATCCTATTTTTTAGTTTGGTATATGGCAACATATGCTTCATTAGATCTTATAAAGGGCCTGGATAGAGCATCACGTATTGACTCTATGAACAGTTTATAATGAATCATTATGCATTGCCATCTGAGATCTAGGAACTTTTTGCCCCCAAAGTAGGATGCAGCTCTTTGTTCTTTAGGATAGCCAGGGAATATGGAATGTGCGTGTAAATAGACCTTAGATAATTCCAACATTTGTAACAAAAGTATAAATAAATTGATGGGTAAACATATACATTTACCAAAAACCTTTTTAGAAACCTTTCATTTTAGTGGACTTGACAATAAAAATGATGGGCTAATAGCAGTTTTCCCTGTTGGATCTCTTTGTGCTGCTTTACTTAGTGTGACAGATAGGAGGCGTTACCTTCCCAGGGACACCGTAGGAAAAACTCAAGGATAGCGTAATTTGACTGACAGAAAGAAAAAATCTTACAGGCATCTGTGAATAAATTCATACTGATGCAAGTGGAGACAACGGCCCCCTGAAGTAGTAGGTGCGATTTCATTCATGCAGCCCTGGGAGTTCTATTCACCTGTGTCCCTTGGCAACTCATCCATTCTAAGCACTTCAGTTGTTATCTCTGTATTGATGGTTTCCAGAATTATAGTTCAAGATCTGACCATATTGATGACTTATAATATTTTATTAAGTCCCTTTTATATAGCTGTGTTTATTATTATATTAGACGTAATAGGTACAAAATCAAAGATTTATTAAGTCCGTTTATTTACCTCTACATTATTCACAGTAATGGCCTTTCATATTCTTTGAGGCCTTGAAAACACGCAGTTGTCGTTAATTCCTTCTTTTCCTTGTATCACACCCGAAAGCTATTGATTATTTTGGGGGGAGGGGAGATATCTGCTCCAGCCTAAACTTATCATTTCACTTCCGTCACTGTCATCCTGATCCGCTTCTTTCTGCATGGATTTCTGATTTAATGCAGTGGTTTCAATGCTAGCTTTCTTGTGTCAAATGTGTCTCCACCTCCTGTGTAATGTCACAAGTAAGCTTTAAAAGGCATCATTTCATTCATCTGACCAGAAACTGTCAGTGACTTTCAACTTCTCAAAGAACTGGGCACCGATTTTCCACCTCTGTCTTCTGGTGTCAGCCTTCCTTTCTTGTTTTGCTTCTCATTCTTCACCAAGTCTGTGTTTCACAAAGTCTGGTTCCCTAAATACCATGCTTATTTCCTGCTCTGTAACTGTTTCTATTCTGACCTGGCTTAAAATAAATTTACTTTCTTTTCTGCCTTTCCAAAGCCGTATCCATTTCTCAGAGTTCAGGTAAAGGTCTTTCTGCTGCATTTGTCTTGTCCAAATACCACAGTCACCTTTGCTTCGTGAATTCCCATAGCAATGACTATATTTACTTTATCCTTGCATGGGTTTTTTAGGGGTCTGTAACTGTTGCATGTGAACCTAGATCATGAGAGTATTTCAGGTAGGCTTATGTCTTCTGTAATGTCCAGCTAACAACACTTACAAATAATTGAGCTGTTAACTACTTTCAGGCCCTAACGCACATTGTCTCATTTAACACTGACAAAAGCATCTGTGAAGTTGGTGGTAGTTAGCCTTATTTTACAGATGAAGCTGGTAATCACGCTCCAAACTTGGGAGCTAAACAAGTATACTACACTCATCAACAAATGCTTCTTAAATAAAGTAACTTATTTATCTGTATATATCTCATAGCATTTGTGTATTTTACTCATACTTTCATCATTACTTATTCTTCTAACTACTATACTGTATGCTTTTGGAGGTCAAGAAGAGACAAATGTTTGAGCAAAGAGAGCTTGGGTCTTAGTAAGCAGAGCTGAGTTAGGCCTGCCATTAGTTAGCGTTTTAACATTGGGTATTTCGTGTCTCTGAACCTCAGTTTGCTTATGTGTAAAATGTAAAGATGTAAAGAGGATTGAAGGAAATACTGAACGCTTCTGCACTGACTGTGGTGTCCAGCATCTAAGAGATAGTCATTAAAGGGCAGATTTATTATTATCGTTAAGATCCATGTTGGATTCATTTCCTTGTCTCTTGTGTTTTTCAGTGTGTTTCACTGTGTACAATAAGAAGTGTATTTTATATTCCAAGCCAGTGGGCACATAACTATGTGTATATGTAATATCCATCTATGTATGTGTGTAATATTTATAATATATATATAATTTTAAAGTAGATAACTATATATAACTTTACATGTAGTTATACAGCCATATATAGCTATAAAAATAAAACAAAGTATTATTTTAAAATATTTCCTTTAGAGTAGTGCTATTCAACCTTTTTTTTTTTTTTTTTCATTATCACCCCCTAAGGATCCTTTTATAGGCATTTTTTCCTAATCACCTCCCCCATGAAATCTGAATACCACAGACACATTTATATCTCTTTATATACCTTAAGTATATCTGGGCTTCATACATTTAAAAGGAAGTAGAAAGCTTACTTTTTATTCAGTGTAGGATTAAAAAGGACAAAATAAAAATGTTATAGTGAAAAGTTAAATAAAAATGTAAAAGCTATCAATATTGAACATAACTATTTGCTGAGAAACTTTTAGAGTAATTTATTTACTTATAAAAATGGTAATATGTCAAATTACATATGGAAATTAGCAATTGATATAAACTATAACAATATAAATATAATAATTTTAAAAACATTCAAAATAATCATGTTCCAGCAAAAGTAAAATAATTTTAAAAAATAATTTTAAAAAATTTTTAAGAGAAATTAACTTTAACTTCGGCTTCATATGAGAAAACAGTGTTTAACCTATATAGCTACTAGATATTCATTTAGAGGGTATCAACAATTTTTCTTCTTGGCATATGACATACTAATGTTTTGATTAACATTTAAGCTCAAACATTATTTGAGCTTAAATACACACAATATGATCGATAACTTCCCACCTAGGTATTTATCCAAGAGAAATATAAACATATTTCCACACCATAGCTTGTAGACAAATGTTCATATAAGCTCTTTAGCCTGTAACTGTGAACAAACCAACATCCATCAAAGATGAATGAATAAACAAATTGCAGTATATCCATACAGTGGAATATTACTGAGCAGTCTAAAAAGAATGAACTGTTAATACACACAACAACATGAATGGATCTCAAAAATGTTAAGCTGAGTGAAAGAAGCTGGACTAAAAAGAATGCATACTGTATGATTCAATTTACATGAAACCCTAGAAAAGACAAAGATAATCTAGACTCAGAGAAAGCAATCAGTAGTTGCCTAAAGATGCAGGGGGTGGGGATTGACTGGGGTTGAGCGAAGGGAGCTTTTTGTGGGTGATGGAAATGTTCTGTATTTTGATGGTGGTGAGCGTCACACAGGTGCACAAATTTGTAAAAAGGCAGTGAATTTAAAATAGCATTTTGGGACTTCCCTGGTGGTCCAGTGGGTAAGACTCTGCACTCCCAATGCAGGGGTCCTGGGTTCGATCCCTGGTCAGGGAACTAGATCCCGCATGCTGCAATTAAGAAGTCTGCATGCCGCAACTAAGACCCAGCGCAGCCTAAATAAATAAATATTTTTTACAAAACAAATTTAAAAAAATAGGAGCATTTTCTTATATGCAAATTATTCCTCAGTAAAATTGATTTTTGAAATGCCAAGAGAAAAAGACCCCTTTCATTAACTATAATTTTGAAATTAGTTGAGGTTCAAAATGGCAGACGTCTTAAAATCTTTATGGTGACACTTTAAGTCAAGATTATAATGATTCCTTCAGGGGGGAGGGCTTCCCAGCACTCCTTTCTATGGAGATGAAATCCCCCTCAGATGCAGCAATGCCCCATTTCTGCTCCAGCCCTGCTCTCACCCACCACTGCTGTCAGGAGGAAGGCAAGTCATGTCTTTTCCAGATGCTTGATGTTATGTTTACATTATTATGAGGTTAAATAAGTAGCAGATCATTCGTTTTACGTTATTTAAGAACAAATATAACTAAGAATCATTCACAAAATGAGTCATTCATAAAATAATTCTTGAGTCTCTAAAAAGGACAAAGAATGTGTCTAGGTACTGTGAGAGAGGACAAAGATGAGCTTGGCGGCCCCTAACCTCTGAGCATTCATAGTCAAGGGACAACGTGTGTTATATTGATATTATTATTGTTATTATTTATTTTCCTAAATATTACTGTGCACCAAGCCACCCATGGTCTCATGCTCATAACTAGTGCTGCCAGGTGGTGGCCTTGATGACAGACACCACAGAACACAGAGTGTGCTCGCTGGAGGTGCTTCCTGGTTGGAAAATTCATCCTCTGCTCACTAGCCCTTTTGAGTTTTGCTAAGTTCTATAAACTTTTTGTGGCACTTTTTCATCTTTAAAACAAAAAAATAAAATGTTACATATAACATAATACAGTGTAAGATTTATAACCTAATCCTTACAATCTATTCAATAACAGGATACTATATTACATATTAATCTAAGATTATAATACCATAATAGAATAACGATGATGATGGTGATAACATCTAACTCGTGAGGGTGTAACAATGTTTATTATCAGTATTCATGTTACATGTTAGCCCAGTGCCTCACACACAGTAAGCATTCAATAAACATTGGCTGCTATTTTTACTAACATTTTACAAAGGAGAAAATTGAGTCTTAGAAATGTAATTAGCATATACAAAGCTAAAAACTAAAAAAAAAAAAAAAAGTGTCAGAAGGAGATAAAAAGTCAAGTGTTCCTTTTTCGTGACCCTATGCTTTCCCCCAATAGCATATAGCATTTCTAGTATTTTCAAAACAAAATTCAAGTCTCAATAGCAGCAGCGCCAAAAACTATCATAAATTCAGAGGTAGAGGAGAGTATCTCTAACAGAAATGGTCAGTTATCCTATTCATATTGATGTTCTCATAGATTATTCTCTTTTTTCCAATTATTTCCTCTTATATTTTCCTTCAGATTAAATTCCATGAGTTTCTATGGCCCCGTTAATGATGGAGACTCTCTTTTTATGGAGGGAGCCATTTATGATTAAGAAGAGATGCCCAAGATTTTTCTACTTGGTGTTTATTCATTCATGAGTATTTATGTTGAGTCTTCTATGTGCATAGCACTGTGCTAGGGAACGTAGGATTTTTATAAATGGATTATGTAATTTCTTAACTAAAGCAACTTATGTACCAGAGTACAAATATACACAAATATATCTAATATAATAAGTGTATAATACACTATGCTCTGCTTCATTCAGCCATTCAACAAACAGTTATTATGTGCCCTCTAGATACTACTGTTGTGCTAGGCTATAGAGATAGATAGGATTGCTATTCCAGAAGAAATCCCATAAGTGAGTCAGACATGTAACCTTAGGACTGGAATTGGTGTGGGGGAGGAGGTCACACTGGATGCATGACTGCAGCAGAGTGTGTGATGGAGAGGATCTACAGAAGTCCAGAGAGGTCAGCAGAAGTGCAAACGCCATTCCAAGGATGGACTTCTTCTCTCTTTCCCTTCCAGTCGCTCAGCAACCACTAAAAGATACATGTAGGACATGATATTTACATTTTATGTGATAGAAAGAACAGCCTGGTGGCAATGTAGTACGTGAATTAGAGAAGCAAAACAGGAGTTGGAAAAAGTGGAGAGGAAACTTCTGAAATAATCCAAGAGACAAATAATGAGAGTGGGTACCAAGGCAGTGGAAGTGGGGATGGAAAGACATTTGAAATATAAGAAAGTATATGACTTGGCAACTGCGTGTGTGGGATGACAAAGAGGGAGAAGTTGCAGATGAAACTGCATGTATGATGTTCAAAAAGACGGGGAACACCTGTTCACAGGAAGAACGGGTTTGAAAAGGAGAATTTAGTATTTATATGTGTACTTTGAGTTTTTGCAGCATCTCTGGGAAATCAGAGTGAAACATTCAGCAGGCAGTGGCTCTGGAGCTGGGGAGACACTGGGGTGGGGGACATGCTCATTGGGTAGCTGCCGGCATGTAACTGGCACTTAGAGCAATTGGAAGAAATTAAACCAGCCAAGGAAAATATAGGACATAAGCAGGGAAGAGGAACAGCAGATGACACCATGGGGAATATGAATGTTTAGGAAACTCGAGAAATCACAGACTAGCAGGAGACTGAGAGAGACCAATCAGAAAACTTAGGCATAAAAACTGGGAGAGAAATATATTACCAAATCCAAAAGATATTGCAAAAGCCAACAAGAGTTGAAGGAAAGGAGTGGTGAGAGATCAAATATCAGAAAAAGCTTAAGAATGGTTAGGACTGACTCCAGGACCTGAAGGACGTGATACAGAGATAACATAGGCATTTATTAATGACCTACTATGTGCTAGGTGCACAGAGAGAGGGTGAGAAAGAAAGAGGGTAAGCAAGAGAGTGAGAGAGAAAGTCTCAATTACGCATGAGAAACTGAATCAGAGGCATCAAGTAACTTTCCCCAATGTCACACAACTAAAAATGTAGGAAAGCAGAGATTCAAACTAAATTAGGAGCCAATTCATCCCTTTGGGGGTGCAGTCATTACTGCATTTTTAACTTCTTGAAATTAAAAACAATAACTTCAAGCATACAGTAAAGGACAAAAAAAAATGACATATCTTTCTGCCCCAATTCAAAATTTAACAAATATTTTGTCATATTCACTTAAGATACAACCCAAAGCCCCAATCACCGTTCTTCATCCTTGATCCCCAGAAGTAACCACTACGCAGAAATTGTACTATTCTCATTCGTGCTTTGCTATTTTTATAGCAGGTGGATGTATTAACATACCACAAGAGATTATAGGGTACACCTTTGTGTGTTTAAATTTTTGTGTTAAAATTGGGCCATTAGTTTTTGCCTCAACAGTATGTTTTATAGATGTAATCATATTGATTTCTGTAGGCCTGGTTTGTTCATTAAACAGCTGCATAGTATTCCATTGGATGGATAGATAGATCGTTTTTTCATGATTATTCTATGACATTATACTATAGGGAAGGCAATATTCAAGCATTAGGAAAAGAATAAAATCAAAGGAGAGAGATGCCACATTTGAGAGACAAGTGCCTTGAAGTTAATTTTACCCAGTGGTAAATCTATTGGTTACTTAATTGGTTATCATTAACAACGTTCCTGAAGTTATCCTAAAGAAAATAACACGTTCTGGGGACAATGAATAGACTCGAATAATTTAACTGGGTTTAAATCTGTAGAAGCAGTAGAAGATAAACTACAAAGGCAGTGCTGAGACTATGCTTCTGGAGCTTTGAGCACCAGCCTGTGGTGTTCTGCCTCTGTACAGGCATTGGGGAAGCATAGGGAGTTTTGTGAGTAGAGAAATGACAAGACATTGCTCCCCGTGGCCAAGGCACCTTGAATTGTTTTAATGGTTAATAAAGATAGAGGATATGTATTCTTTCAGCCTGATAAAGAAGCTATATCAGTCTTTGGGGGAGAGTCATGTTATGGTGAGAAAGACAAAAAGGAAGGGTGAAGAAAGGTGCAAAAATTGACAAATCTAGCCTGAAGGCTAATTTGTGAGTTTGTTTACTGCCTTTATTTCTTTTACAAAAGTGTTAACATTGTTTACTAAGACACCCAATAAAGCATACCTGCTTCTAAGAAGTTAGTTATTCAGGTTTATTAGGGAAACTTCATTCTTGTGACAGTTCATCTCTTCAACAAACAGAGTAGATTTACAGCCACGAAAACCTTTGATTTAGAATCTGAGTGTCTTTGGACTGTTCATCTATTACAATGGATCCTTAGTCCTAATGCTTAGAAACTTGAATATCCATGAGTTTTTCTTTTTCCCCTTTTAATTTTTCATTATTTCCCTTTTAATTTCAAGATTGTACATTGTTGCTTTACACAAAATAGAGATAAACAGAATAGCGTGTTGATTTTAATAAACTATTTCAGAGCAGAAATGTGAAGATAATTTACCTGCCAATTAAACTGTGACATAGTCTAGCACCAGTTGATCAGAAACTACCCTTTTTTTCAGCATTTTAAAACATGAATTTTTATTCTTCCCTGAAAATATCCTCTTTGCAGTTCAAGCCCTAGGTTCATATGCAATTAATTTTGAAATCTTAATTCATATGTCTATTCATCCTCTTTCCTACAAAGCTCATCATCTAAATATTGTCAAACACCTTCAAATGAGCACCTATGATATGAACTCAGGTAAGAGATCCCAGACCCGGAAGCGTATTTTTTTTCCGAAAGGAAGTCAACCATGCTGTATAGCGTGCCTGTCTTCGGGCTCTCTGGTTTCTGCTTTCTAAAAGTTAATAATGGAGAGCACAGCATCCCTATGGCTTGCTGACTGGCTGGTAGAAATGACAGCAAAATGTATATGACTGAGAAGACTTCATCAGTACCTCCTCTGCGCTAGGTTGTTTCTGTAATGTTACCCATAGGTAGGGGCTCTTAGATCAAAGATTTTGTGACGTTTAATGTCAGGTTTACCCAGATCACACTGATGATTATTTTTAATAAATGTCCGTATTATTAGACCACATCTACCGATCATTTTCTAAAAAATTTATAGACTTTTTTAGAAATTCTAGGTTTACAGAAAAACTGAGCAGGAAGCAGAGAGTTCCCATCGCTCTCCCCCAACTAGTTCCCCCTATTATTAACATCTTTTTTTTTTTTAAATAGGTCTTTATTGGAGTATAATTAGTGTGATACATCTGTTACCATTGATGAGCCAATACTGATACATTATCAACTAAAATCCATAGTTTAGTATCTTTTTGTTGCACATTATATGGCTTTTGACAAATGCATCATGACATGTATCCACCATTATATTGTCTTACAGAATGTCTCACTGCCCTCGTGACCCCTGTACAGCCCTACTTCCCTTCCCCGAAACGCTGCCCTCGACCAGTCATTTTGATGTCGTAGCGACACTCTCATGCCCTCAACACATGTTGTCATTGTTTGGGTTTTGGTTTTGCTTTCTTGTTGAGATGTGACTGTGATGAGATAATGAGACCAGTGGCTATTGAAGGACATTTTTACTGAATTCCTGGTTACTATTTTATCATTTCTCTGTTCTAATTCTGTTAGTTCAAGTTAAATATAGCAATAAAAACTGACAAACTGAGAGTAACTGCTAGATTTCCATTGTTTCAGCCTACCATACCTCTCTCAACCTTGTATATCCAAGCAAATCGAAAAAGTTTAAAAATTTAAAAAAGGAAACCACCTAGGCTTCTAGACTTATCCTAGCATCCTGTGCTGCTGTGCGCCAGTTCTAGTGATCATGCAACTCAAAAACGAGCACTCCTGCACGCAGCTAGCCAAGCGATGACTACACGGCATAACTCACGCTCTATATCCAGGTCTCAGATGGTAGCTGAGTTGTTGTATGTGGCAGGTACCTGCTTTAAAACAATCATTTATATTCACACAAAAAGTGAAAGGTTAGATTTCTAAGCCCACTTTTTATACTAATGCAACTATTGTATTAGCCTTTCACTTAAGTCTAGAAAAATGATTAGAACTATGGATTTTCATTAATCAGACATAATTACTATTTTTTTTTTATATCCTAACAACCCCAACTCCATCCACTGTTCTTCCAGTCACAAGCAAAAAAGTAACATAAGCAGACGTAAGCACAAATTAGCATGAAATCAATAAAAATCAATACCAGGTATGATAAGTATATGCATTTTATTTAGATATATTTCTGTTAAACATGTTCCTTTTTTAAGACAATTTATATAGAGCCTTTAAAATGAATATAATTCTGATTTCTACCCATGGTACTGAAGAAGCTACTTAATAACATTCACTATCAAGGCCATTTTTACTTAACCACTTTTCATTTGATATTTACCACTCTTGCAAAAATATAAGCAAATCAACATCTGTGTAGATTGCTGAGTGTATTCAAGGGCCACGCATGATGAACTCAAGATGAACACAACAATTCAAAGACTTTTGGAATAAAATTGTTGAAACCAGGGCGCTGGTTTTACCCAGGGCTCTGTGGCTCTGATAATGAAAGAATATAGTTGCCCCTCCACCTCCTATGCTGAGAGCAATCTTGAGCAAAAAGGGTCTGGATTGATATTAACCCGGAATGTATTACAGGTTTGAGTGATGTTGATCATAGTGGGCGAAGTTCAAACGACATCAACAGTTGGCCGTTAGGAAATCAAAACCCTATTTTGATATTTTTCAAAATTAATTATGTAGACAGAGTTCCCCTTACTGTTTTCACAATGGAGTACAAGAGCATCTTATTGGATGTCCAACTGAATGACGTGAAGCTCCTTGGAAGGGGTAAATGAGAGCTCGTAGTACATGCTTTCAAACTAATATTACTGGATCACACACCACTTTTAACAAGACTTAGCAAAGGATGGCTATTTGAAGAACACACCTGTGGACTATAGATGCCACATGATCAGCAGAATTTTAATCTGCTGGGATATTGTAAAGACACCTTATTAAAAGAGCTTCCAATGAGATTAATTGATTAACAGCACAATTCATCTCCATAGAAAGAATTTGCTTTTTAAAAAAGTCATTGAGTGCTACAGGTTGAATTAATATTCAATTAATGTCAACATTCATTTTGAGCAACCTATGAAATATTTTTAAAGAGATACTTAGTAAATTATATCAATAACCATTTTAATATAAATCAAGATGCAGTTCATTTTTTCCACTTAGAAATATATTACCAAGATTATAGTTATTTGAAAAAGAATAACATTTCAGCTCAGCTCTAACTAATGCCAAATAAAGGTGGTAGTATGTCTTCATTCCTTAAATATTGATTTGGAGAGTCAGGGAATTTCAAGTATATAAAAACCCGAGTGCCAAAAAGTAGAGATGAGAGTCCAAAACATAGAATGCACAAAATAGCCTACTACAATGTTGAATGCACAAGAGCTAGTAATTATTACCCAATATGTAGAATTTAACCTAACACATATTTGGAGCAGATTAATCTTTTAGCATTTCAAAAGGAAGATCAATGGCAAAATAAAATTGATTTAATCATTAAATTTGTTGTTCTCTAACACACAAACCGTTAAATTTTTGTTCCCCGGTTTTAATTAGCAAAAAGTAATAGCTACCAAACCGGCCAAGTGAAGTTTTGAAATAATTAATGAAATAATTCTTAGAAAAGCATCTTTGCCCTCCATACAAATGATCAGCGGGTTTGTGGATGTGTTAGTGTGTGTAGGGATGGGAAAGGAAAAGTAGGAAAGTTAACCTATTTACATATGATTCTCAATGTAAATCTACTTCACAAATAATTGCACAATGTTCTGCTTTTCTATGCAAACAAAATGTGCCTTTGAATCAATAAGTTTTATAAATACAGTATACAAGATAACTAATTTATAAAATTTTTAAATATGTTTACACACGTTAATATTCAGAACTCAAAGAGAAATTTCAATAGGATAAAAATGCTTTGGAAATTAAGATGTGTAGAAGGTAAGTAAATTATGCTAAATCTTCTATCCACCCATTTCCTTTCATTCTAACATAACAAGATTTTGGAAATTGTCTCCCATCTTTTCACATGAGAAGCTTTAAACACTAAGAAGATGCTATTCACTTTTACAGCAGGGAACTTCAAGTAATTATAAAAATATATTCTATCCAAATATGCTTTTTTATTGAAGTATAGTCAAATATATGTTTAATTAAGTCATATCTTAGCAGGATTCCAAATTTCAGCATTGAATTGTGTGTTAACACTGATGCGTAGAAGTTTTTTTTATTTTTGGCAAAGCTTCTGAAGCTATATTCTTCTAGAAATTTAAGTTTTAAGAATATTAGAAATTAAAATATTTAATTCACTTTGAGCAAACCATAATTAGTTGGCAATATAAAGTTGATGCTGGCAAAACATTTCAGGTATAACATAATTGAAAGTGTTATTCTGAAGGCCGTATTTTTATCATGAACATTCAGAAGCAAAAGAACTGTGAAATCATTATTTAATTCTATAAAACTAGGCAAGGCACCTTCTTGATTTTTATGACACTTCCAGAAATGTCATTTCCTACATTCATTTCTACACACAGTCCATACTTTTGAATTCATACTTCTGAAGATATGAAATATTAGAGAGAAAACTATATTTTTCCTCACTACATAAGAGAGAGGAAATTGTTTTTGCTTCATACCTGTTTGGGATAAGCAGTTTTGCATACATATTTAAACGTAAGCACAGACACATTAACACATACTCCTGCAGTTGAAGATTTTATCTTTCACCAACCTCACTTAGGCTAGTGATGGAGATTATTCTTGACACTTCCCATTTAAATAGCTTAGATGTGTTTTGTCAACTTTAATGACTGTAACTAAAACAAATACATCTGGCATTGCAACCATCTATACACAAACACACATACACCACACGTGGGAGACAGGGAGGTTGTGTGTGTGGGGTTGTATATGCATATTTATACACACGTGTCTGTCCATGCACATTACATACATTTCAACAATATTTATATGCATATATATATATATAATTGAAATAAAGTTGCAGAAAACATTCTTTACCACGTGTACCCTAGTAGTTTGTATTTTATTATATGCTATTCTTTTATATTTTAAAAATGCATTTCCCAGCCCATATAATTGAGCTCAAGATCCACTAATGGGTTGCAGCTAACAGCTGGAAAAACACTGGCTTAAGTAACGGCAGTATAAATCACATGTTGGAAAAATTAAACATGCTTTTCTACCGCGACCACAACAGCACTGTACCCACCTGATACCAACATGGTATCAGGAATGTATTACTTAAACCACATATAGGTCAATGTTGGGACAGTGTAGCCAGAATGGTTTCACCATCATTGATAGACAGAAGAGTGACTTGAGTTTCATGAGCCAGGATTAATTGCATTGCTGTTATACACTTACACATAACTGCTTCTTATTTGATGGAAGGCTGCTAAAGTTTTGGGTAGGATGTAAATTTTAAAAAGCAATGATACTATTTTGGCAAATTGTTAAATACTGTCTAGATTTTATGTGGAACAGAAACATGTTCATGACTTCCCAAGAAAATAATGACAAAAATATGTAATGAGTAGAGATTTGCTCTCAGGAATACCTCAAATTATTAGGAAAGTATAATGTTCTCCAGGAAATACTATTCAGTGAAAAGCAAGGTCTGGAACAGTGTATAAGGGATGCTATCTTCTGTGTAAAAAAATAAGAAAAAAATACATACATATAGACTTACATCTTTTCTTTGCAAAAAGAAACACTGATGATACAAACCAAAAGCTATTAAAACAGCATGCTGGAGATATGAATCCAAAAGACCTTCTCTGAATATACTTTTTCTCATAATTTTAACTCTGATAATCACTTAAATGTTTTCCACTTTCAAAATAATGAGTTGAAAAGAAAAAGCATGTAGTATTTGCAGGATAAAGCAAATATCTCAATATATACTTATATTTAAGCAAAGATGGTTAGAAACCAAGATTTTAGTGGAAGTTATTAGTTGAAGTCAAAGGACTAAATTTAAAACCCCAGTAACGTTCAATTGGATTTGGAAATAGCACTATGAACTTTTTTGCCTAAAAATATGTGCAGGTATTTCTTGCTTAAGATCAATAACCTATTCCCCCAAATATAATAATGCTCTTATCCAAAAAAGAGAATTAGGGCTCCCTGAAGGGATGGCTGATGCAGGCATGGGGGAGAAAATGGGCAACATGAGTGTATGGCATCTGTTCATCCCAGAAAGCAGAGAAGCTGGAAAAATAAAGGGGTCATGCCATACAGGCGCCAACACGAAGGGGTCCCAGTTAGGCAACAGTGAGACAACTAGCACATCAAAGGAGCATTTGAAGCCAATATGTTCAGATTTTTAGTTAAATAAATAAGCAAGATGGAAGGAAGAAGGGAAGGAAAAACTAGAATAACAACAAAGAACATGGTCTTTGATTCCTTTCTGTGGAACGAGGAGTGGGAAATCTGTATTCATGGATCCTTTACAGCTATAGGCATCTGTGCTTCAGAAATAAGGCCGTAAAGATGCATGTATAAGGATGTTTCCTGTAGAATTGTTTGAAAAAGCCATAAATTGGAAGAAATTCCAATGATTACCAATAGGAGATTAATAAAATAAATAATAGCACATCCATTTATGGACCACTATGCAGCCAGTAAGAATGATGGAGCAAACTTCATGAAATGACATATAAAGAGGTCCATAATATATTGTTTAATGGAAAAAGGAAATTTCAGACTAGTATAAAAGTCTTTATCCCATTTTTGCACGAAGTAAAACAGTATGTGATTATACAAATAAATGTATTTGCCTTAAAAAGATAGAACTCTGGAATGAATGATACAAGACCATTCCACTAACTGTGGTCACCTCTGGGATTAGAATTTGACAGCACCTGTGGGTGGGAGCAGTTTGAGAGGGAATGTTTGCATTTCATTTTATATATTCTTACGTCATCTTAATGCTTTTTTACAAGCATTGTTGATTTTGTAACACATAGGTAAGAAAAGAGATGATCCCTTCCATGTAACAATTATTCTCTTGCTTAACCCATCTCTCCCACAGATGCCAGGCTGCAAACAAGACGTGCCCCACAGATTACATATGGAATAATCACATCTGCAGATGCCTGGCTCAGCAAGATTTTATTTTTTCCTCTAATGTTGGAGATGGTAAGCCGAATGCTGTATTAAAGGCTAAATTTCTCTATTTTGATTAACAAATATTGTAATATTAAAATCACATGTACAATATTCATTTTCATGCTTTGAAATCACTCACTACAAAATAGGACACTTTCTGCTTCGTATTGGTATTATTTTGAACTTCTTTGTAAAGGAACCTACCTGTGTGTGTGCACAACCCTTTAATGAACAACATGGACATGAAAACACTTTTAAAGGCTTTTTATTGTTTCCCACCACACCCAGAACCAAGTAAGGGATAGTAAAGATGTCCTGACTGTGTTTGTCTAGACTCTGCAGACGGATTCCATGACATCTGTGGGCCCAACAAGGAGCTGGATGAAGAGACCTGTCAGTGCGTCTGCAGAGGGGGGCTTTGGCCTTCCAGCTGTGGACCCCACAAGGAACTGGACAGAAACTCATGCCAGTGTGTCTGTAAAAACAAACTCTTCCCCAGCTCGTGTGCGGCCAACAGAGAATTTGATGAAAACACATGCCAGTGCGTATGTAAAAGAACCTGCCCAAGAAATCAACCCCTAAACCCTGGAAAATGTGCCTGTGAATGTACAGAAACTCCACAGAAATGCTTCTTAAAAGGAAAGAAGTTTCAGCATCAAACATGCAGGTAAGAAATCTTCATAAACTGTATTCATTTCTCTTACTGGAAATAGTTTTCTCAACGCAAAGCAGTTTTCTCAACCAAACTACTGGTTCTTTGTTAGAATGGAACTAGTTAAGTTCTGGAAGATGAATTCTGATATTTTGTAACCAATGCTAAATTTTTGTGAGACTTTGCTCCCAAAAAAGTAAGATGGGAGTCCTGGGAACCAAAACCAGATCCAAGCTCAGAATGCACTAAATCCTTGTCCCAGAGACTAAGGTAGTAGCTCTCCACATGAGTTAGAGAACAGATGCATAGGACAGTCACTTGCAGAGCATTTTCAAAATACATCCAGGTAGTGCACACCTGCCCCCAACAAAATGATGATGCCATCAGATGTAATTCTGTACAGCTGTTCTAAGTGCAGAACATGTGCAAGTGTTACAAAGGGTAGGATGATACCGTTTACTGTGGAATTGTATCTAAAAATGAAAATAGTTAAGCGAAGTATAATATTTAATGGAATCAGAGAAATAAATTCATACGTTGTTAGAGGTTACTCAAGACATTCCTTAAACCTGATTCTGCTCCCTTCTTCACCAGAAAAAGATGAGTCTCTTGGACTCAAACACTTTCATTGTTAACCCCTGAACCTCTTCCTCTTTGATCTGAGAATAAGCCAGACCTGTGCTTTTGACATTTGCTCCCACCCTCCTTCAGCATCTCGCTCCACCACTCACGCCCTCTCCCTTCCATATCTTCAATGTCCTCAACTCTAGTGTTTGTCCCCCTCAATTTTTTCTATTTTATTGGCATCTCACTGCAATTTTGAGCATTCTGTAGCAACCAAGCTCTGTCCTTGTCTTCTGAGTTGCACCAAGACCAGGCATTTGGCATTTATCTGTTCACCTCTTTCATCTCTCATTTATTCAACCGACTGGAACCTGGTTTATGCCCTAATATTCCACGATCAAGTTCAGTAGACCGTTCATTGTCAAATCCGATGGACACTTTGGTCTTTCTGTAAACTTGTCCTTTCCGTAGTTTCTCTTTAGGCTCTCCTCTGTTTTGAGTGAGACCACATTGTGCTTTCCTGGTTGTCCTTTAGGTTTTCTGACCACTTGCTGTCCATCACTGGAGTTCTCACTGGGTTCTCTTCTTCCACCCACTCTTTACAGATGGTGATAACACCCTTTCAACAGGCGATTATTCACACGACATAAAACTTTATTACATTTATTTATTTACAATTATTTATGATTGTAAATAATTACAATTTATTTACATTTATTTACAATTTAGTATCTGCATGAATACTTCCATTTATTTACAATTTAGTATCTGCATGAATGTTCATCATTACCTTTATCTTCAGTAAATAAAGTGTCCTTCTTTTTGATTCTCAAGAGTTTGTATTCCCACTTCAGTTAATCTTTCTGATGATTTGTCCACACTAACATGTTAGCTACTGCATGAGGAGACTTCCATGAATCTAGGTATCTCATTAATGACATTTTTTTTCTTCCATTATCATTTCAGAAGACCTGATAGGAATCCTTGTTTTTCCTCTTTAGAATATTCTGGGCAATGATATTCCAATTTTACTTGCATATCCTACTCTAATCACCAAAAGGATATTTCAAAAATGCAGAGTATAGATACTAAATCTTATTAAAGATCATGAAACCATTTTTTCATGTTGAATCCAAGTGAACCCAGTATACATTGAAAAACCTGAAATTTTTGTTTACATAAAGCTAACCAGCCATATTTTTCTACAGAATTCTTACATTAACTTAGTAGAAAAGATTTCTGTCATTGTATTTCTCCTCATCGCATACATTGTTTCTTAATGGCTTTCTATTTACTGACTCTCTCCCCATGGTCATTTTTCTAAGTGTATAATTCCAGGTTTTATGCGTATACTGAAGCAAAAAAAGATAGTTTAATATTTTGAAAATATATATACTCATTTTCTCTTCCTATTTATTCCAAAATTGTGGCAGGCAGAGTATACATTCTGTGGTTCACTGCCTTAATCAGCAACTTACATTGATCATTGAGAATTGTATCTCTTTAGTAAAGGAATACCAGTGGCCTTATAATAATGTAATTGTATTTAGAACTGAAAATAAATAAATAACATTATAACAAGATATGCTTTCTTTTCTGGAGCAAAAGAAATGCTGTTTCAAAATCACATCTGTAGTTTTTCTGTGGTGCATGTTTGATCTCCAGGTCACCTTGCATTTTTCTTGCATTATATCCATCCCCACTGCCCCATGTTACGTATACTCATCCTCCAGAAAATCCTTCAAAGATGGCTCCCATTCACTGGCGCCACAGGGCTGCTGATGGTATTGGCTGCTGGGTCGTTTGTCCTTTTGCCACCACTAGAAACTGGACATCTAGGGTGGGAGGAAAGGGACCCTCACAGTGAATACCGTCCCTTCTCCCAGTCCCTCCCCCCAGACCGCACTGTGTTCACGTGCAGCCCGGGTGGAGGAGGGAGGCTGACAGCTGCCAGCCCAGCCAAGAGTGAGGATGGGGCCCTCCCTGGGGACCACAGTCCTGCCAGAATGGCTGGGCTTAATCGCTCCAAAGCCTGGGTTCCAAACGAGTCCCAGAGTCTTGTGAATTCCGCCATGCTTACGTGATCACGCTAAGTCGGCAGACCTTAAATACTCACTTTCATGTTACTTTCATCTACGAAGCACAGAGCACTTCAAAAGAACTAATGCTAACAACACCTCATTCTTCCATTCGTTACTTCTGCAAGCAAGACTTTCTTTTTTTTTTTTTCACCTTTTTTGACCAGGATTCTTTATTTATTTATTTATGACTGTGTTGAGTCTTCGTTTCTGCGCGAGGGCTTCCTCCAGTTGCGGCGAGCGGGGGCCGCTCTTCATCGCGGTGCGCGGGCCTCTCACCGTCGCGGCCTCTCTCGTTGCGGAGCAGAGGCTCCAGGCGCGCAGGCTCAGTAGTTGTGGCTCACGGGCCCAGCTGCTCTGTGGCATGTGGGATCTTCCCAGACCAGGGCTCGAACCCATGTCCCCTGCATTGGCAGGCGGATTCTCAACCGCTGCGCCACCAGGGAAGCCCCCTTTTTTTTTTTTTTTTTAGGTTTTTCCATTCCTCTTATATTTGGTAATTCCAGGCACAAACTTTAGCAATTTATAAACTGGAGAACAATTTTATGATAAAATGAGTAACTCTGTTCTAGTTTGAAACTTAGAAAGACACAAAAGTGCATTTGTAGCATAACAAATTCATCTCCTTGGTCTTTAACAACAGTCTGTCCTTCTTTGTTCCCCTAGTTGTTACAGACGACCGTGCACAAATCGAGTGAAGCATTGTGAACAGGGACTTTCATTTAGTGAAGAAGTATGTCGCTGTGTCCCTTCATATTGGAAAAGACCACATATGAACTAAGATTGTATCTTTTCTAGTTCGTCATTTTTCTGTCATGGGAAAACGGTGTTGCCATGTTAGAACCATGAACACAGAGACTTTGTGGGACCTGGTAACAAAGACAAAAGTCAGTTTCCTGAACCATGTGGATAATGTTACAGAAATGGACTGGAGATCATCTGCAAAAGACCTCCTTAAAAGACTGGTTTTCTGCCAATGACCAAACAGCTGAGGTTTTTCTCTTGTGATTTTAAAAAAGAATAATGACTATATAATTTATTTCCACTAAAAATATTGTTTCTGCATTCATTTTTATAGCAATAACAATTGGTAAAGCTCACTGTGATCAATATTTTTATATCATGCAAAATATGTTTAAAATAAAATGAAAATTGTATTATAAGCTGGTAAGTTGAGTCCATTACCATCTTACGCTATCAGCAAAACTTGATATTATGAAAACTGTCCTCTCCCCCTGCCCTTTTCCTTTTTCTCTAATTGGATGTCAGATTTTGATTGCTGTATGATCCTGTAAAAGAAAGTTTCAGAGGGACAGCGGTTGCTGTTAATTTTATTTAAATTCATCTCTTAATATATTTAATGAGTAGAAATGTTTTAGCACATGACACTTTTGAATTTATAGCCAAATGAATCAATAGAAAACATATCATCTTATAAGAGAGTCTGCTTAGCATGGTTATGCAATTGAAAGTTATTCAGTGCCCTTGGAGCATTCAGACTCTTAACCTGATATGATAGCGCTCTGTACATATTAAAATGGCTTTAAAATATTTCTCTTAAAAAGAAATCTTTCCATATTTTTAATTTCTTCTGACCAGCTAAATACTTTTTATAAACTGAAGTGCTCCTATCCAACACGTATAAAATAAATTGGAAATGACATTTAAATGCTCATATGTGCTAAAAAGGAAACCTTTCAGTCACACAATTAAAGCACTTGTTTCGTTTTTTTAAAAAGGCAGCACACTAAAATTTTTTTTTCTGGGAACAAATATTTTGCCTACATAAATGCAACCACATAAGTGGTTGGCTTGTTGGCAGAAAATTGATTATTTGCTCGTAGGACATGGCTACTAGCAAATAAAAATACATAGCTACTAGCAAATACATAAAAATAAGTAGTCCTGAAAGGAAAAAAAAGAATCTATAGAGTTATGTAAAAATGGCTTTTAAAACTTGCAAATTTAATATAACAAAAACATTTTAAATGGTATAGGTGACTACTCAGTAGAGTACAAAATATTAGTATCTATATGTTTTGCTACAAAATAATTTATTTTTTATAATATTTGATTAGAAGGTCGATGCCCTAAAAATATTGAAACACTATTTTCAATACTGACTTTTAAAACAATGTTACATGCAAGGTTTACTGAATTACAGGTACGTACTCTGCACAACTTTAACATGTCGTTCATAAAGTCAGATTTTTTTACGTACTGGGAAAAAGAAGTAGTCTTCTGAAATTCTCTCATTATACATTTATGGACCATCTTTGTATTTTTTAAGTAAAGATGAATCTGAAGCCTGTAGGCAGAAAATATATGAAAATATGCATTGTACAATCTATGAACCAGCTATGGTCTGGGTAATTTTCAAACTTGAGAACAGCAAAAACAAACAAATGAACACAAAAAACAACAGCAGCAGCGACAACAATAATAATGAAACAAAAGTAAAAGATAAGTATATTTGACAACAGCTATAGTTTTATCAAAATTTCCCCAACAGAACAAATTCAGGAGTCATTACAAAAGGAAGAATGGAATCATAATAAACAATATCTTTCCACCTGCTGGGGAGGCACGATCCCCTGGTGCATAAAATGGTCACCAGCTATACAATTCAACTGAGATTCAATTTAATACTTTTTCACATTGCAGCCGAGAATGTAAGCAAACAAACATTATATAAGCTGTTATGTTGATCTAGCATCAATCATTTTTAGTCTTGATACATTTTAAATATATTAATTTTTTTAGATAATTTAGAAAAAAATCTATTCTAAGTTTCCAGTGAGCCCCCTGAGGCCATGTAGAGAATATTAGGATCTGATATAATGACCGTTACAAGTTATCAGCTTAAAAAAATCTAAACTATGTGTTGACAATTGGTTTCTCAGAATATATGAGTAAGCCAAAGAAATCACTAGACCAAAATATAAAGTGTGAGGCATGCCAGAAAAAATAACATTTAATTTGTCCCTGGAGATGTAATAATTTTGATGAAAGGCAAAAGTAACATCAACAAAGACAATACTTTGCCAGAGATTCTTGCAAACAATTTTATATGGACCATAAAAATCTCACTTCACTACATTATAATAATTGAGATTCTGTGGTACTGGTTAAGAAAGGGATTAGAGATCAAGCTAAGCAGTGATTTAAAATATTAGCAAATAGGATTCAGCAAGTAGCTAAAATAGACAGTGAGCATTTTCATAAACTCTGCAAGCCTCCAACTACCAATCGGTCAAATCTCAAGGATAAAGATGAGAAAACACTGGAAGCTTGCAGCAACAGTTACTATATCCAAATCTTGGAAAGTTTATAAACAGAATTTTATGTCTAGAAATCTAACACTGTATATATACTCTGTTTAAAAGACTCATGGAACAAAATATTTTGGTAAGCAGTTATAAGATTTAGCTTCCGTATCTTTTTTTCTTTCTTTCTTTTTTGGAAGGGGGTTTTGACATTTGCTAACTGCTTGAGTGAAACAGATTCATTATTAGAATTTCTAAAAATAAATTTTGTCCTCCGTACCCATACTGCTCAAAGCAGAAGTCTGAGGGGTGACCGCCAGTGGCATCCCCCGGGTACACTTCTTTAAGAGAAGGGATAAAGGTCACTCACTTACCTCCACACAGTCCGGACTTCCTCCAGGGGTACCCTGCTCTGCGGGAATTTTATTCAATGAGCGTGAGACAGAAACAGACCCAACAGGTGAGAGAGATCACATTGCAGCCCTTGTTTGGGCATTTTGCCAAAGTTTATGCAACTCCTTACGTGGTCAAGTTTCTATATTAACCTCCCCAGGAAGTGCCGTGGCAAAGAGCTGAACCAAGGTCCTGTGGCTCCACTTTGTCTACGTTTCTACACCGGTTCCCAAGATATGAGCTCCCATTAGCAGATTTTTCAAAGGATGCTTTTTAGGGACTTTACCTTTTGAACTGAAAATGAGAATAACATAAAAAATAGTATTGCCCGCCACTGCAGTAGAAGAGAGTGTGTTGACGTGTCTGATTTTTTATCTAGAGGAACTGTAGAAAGTTCTGAATAAATCCAATGATTGTATCCTAAAGAAGCATAGAGTCCACCCAGAGAACTGTCTAAGGAATGCTGTGACACGTACATTATAAAGTAAGTACTGGTTTATATGTTCGTGTTTGAATTTTTAATATATTGCCTCTGTTGTAAGTGGAGAATAGCTATCTGTTAACTTGTGGAAGTGTAAATGGGGTTTGATGGTTTGAAAAAAAATTTTAAACCACAGTTTCACGTGCTCTTTTATCTTCATTCCATAGCCAACAACTAATTGCTTTAAAAAAAAAAAAAAAAAAGCATACTGTAAGAAAAGGAGCTGGACTGGGAATTGAAAGCCAGGTTTTTAATCCTGACTTTTCTGCTTTGTCCTTGAGCAAATCACCAAAATCTACTGAGTCTCAACTTCTTAATCTGTGAAAGGAAGGAGTTGAATTAAATTGTGCAGGATGTCCAACTCTGAAGTTACAAACTTTGTACTAAACTACATACAGAGTGGGGGAAAAAAAAATAAGAACATTTTAAAGAACTTCAGGGAAGCCCCATTCCTGTGATTAGTGACCCCATTAAGAGGAAATATTAATCTTTTAAAAATGTTTCATATAAGAAGTTGTAAATGAAAAATCTGTCTCCCTTATACTGTAATTCTAATTCTCAAATTCTAACTAATTTAGATAACTCAAAGCAACATTTTTCTTGATTTCTTCATACCAAAGGTGGTCACACATGCAGACGTTGGAAATTTTCTTTCAACTGTTGGAAAAGTAAGTATCTCAAAAAAAACAAAACCAAGCAACTTTCACAGGAAAGCAAAAATTGAGACTTCCTGTGCACTGCTTCCAAACCTCAGTCAGAGGCACATATACTGTATTTCATCCAGGCAAGGCTGTTGAAGCAGAAATTGACTTCTGATACTATTTCCATCTGGGATTCTGATAATAGGATTTGATTAGGAACTGGGCCTGTACCGTCAGGATCTGGCATCTACATGTTCGTAAGTACAGAAGTCAAAATACTCAGTGCTGCCCGTGGACTGAACAGAGACAACCGTAACTCTTTTAATAGAAATGATTGTGAGACACCATTGACAACTTCTTTTTTTTAAGTCTCTGAAGGCTAGTTTTTTTTTTAATTAATTAATTTATTTATTTATAATTCTTTTTTTTTTAATTTCATTGAAGTATAGTTGATTCACCATGTTTTGTTAGTTTCAGGTGTATGGCAAAGTGATTCAGTTATACATATATATATATTTTTTTCAGATTATTTTCCCTTATAGATTATTACAAAATATTGAGGATAGTTCCCTGAGCTATACAGTAGCTCCTTGTTGGTTATCCATTTTACGTATCATAGTGTGTCTCTGTTAATCCCCAAAATCCACCAAATAATGACTAGCTGGATAAGAAAGAATTTGAAATTGTCTCAATCAGAAATACTTAATTTTACAAATAAAATTTATAGTTTTAAAAGAAGAAAAAATTTTATTTATATTCACCACACACTGCCGTATATGACTTCATAACAATATTTGTAGTATTTTGTTAATGTCATGGGATTTTTTTTCATCATTTTAAAGCAGTTGCACATATTCTTAATCTTTTTAAACATTATTTGTCCTTATATTTAAATGTTTATATTTAAATTCAGTAGAAGTTCTTTTTTTGAGAATATAATTACACCTCCACCATGTAGCGGAACTATGTAGCTGACTTGTTCATTCCGTTTACAAAAAACACAAATTGTCTTCAGTTTGAGAGTCATATCTTGAGACACTTGCCATCAATATTTCACAGCAGCCTTCCCAATGTGTAAAAAACTGTATGGTGTAACACGCCCCATTCTTTATATTTCGTATTTCCTTTCTATGACAGTTTTTTTCAAGGCACTACTTTGTTCTCCCGATGTCCTGCTCAGCTTAAACAGTGAGATTTAGCCCCTGATTATTTCTCTCCTCATTCCCATCCTCTGCTGTTTCTATTGCACAATATTTTTGGCAATTGTTTCTCAATGATATGGCATCACAGGAAGGAGACAGCACGCAGGAATCAGACAGGACTCGGGCGGGTTATTTCCAACATCACCACCTTCCTCCGATTCTATCCCAGGCTTTGGACTGACGGACTGTTGGCCCACTGTAAGATAGTCTCTCTTAATTTTGACGTTTGTGAAGCTCCTGTTCCTCCTGGAGCATACAGTGAATCGAGAGAGGGTCACAGACTAGCATTTGCTAATAAGAGGGAGGAAAAAGGAAGGGAGGAAGGAGATGAAGCAAAGATGAAAACAGGAAGGAGGGACAGGAAAAAATGAGGAGGGTCAGAAAAGGAAGATAGGACAGAAAAAGCAGGCACACACAAATTTTAAGAAAAGAATGAAGACGTTGAATGACCTTTCAGGAAGGGGATGGAGAAGGAGTGGCAAATTCTTAAAACACATAGGAGAAATCTCTGCAGTTCGTGAACAAGCATGGCAGAAGTGAAATCTGCTGAATAGTTCTTGAATTGGACTATGGTATTTACCAAGTAAATGGGGTGAATACCATGATGGTTGTTTGAAAATAATGGTAAAAGTCTGAGGTAAAACACTTGAAATACATTTGGCAGGAAATAACTTCCATCTCTACTTGTGGGCATGGACACTGAAAGTCACATCATTCACCATCATTCATATCATGGTGAGGTGCTTTCGAGAAGATCACGAGGAAACAGAAAGCATCTCTTCATCTCCAGATTTAAAGCAGATGGTTTTGCATGTAACATCAGATCACATGAGAATTTCGTTGTGATTTTTTGTCTCACAAGTTATATGACAGGTTTGTGCTGTGTGTGAGGAAAGGACAAGTTCTGTTGCCCCTGTCGCATGTGGGTGGGCAGTGACGGGGTTGGCAGGAAAGAGAAGTCATTCTTCATCTGTATTGTGCGGGTAAGGACCCACATCCTCTGTGCTCTGGGGGACCTCGAGCTTCAAGAGGCTGAGGGGGTCCTGGAGGTTGCAGAGTTCTCTTGAACAATCCAGTCTCTTCTCTGCCTCTGAGATAATTCCCGGAATTTGAGTTAGACCTAGAAGAAGTCTTTAGCAATTCTGAAAGTCGACCTTTCATTTTCAGGAGTGAGAACTGTTGAAGGTTTCTCCTGAGACAGACAGTGGAGAAGCAGAGTCCATATGAAAACACAGGGCAAGTGATCGTCAGTGTAATGTTTGTCTCACTTCTGCAATGACAATCAATGTGTGTTCCACAAAGTTCCAGGCTGACACCAGACCCCCAGTCCTCATTCCACAGAGCAGGCCTACTTTTATCTGTTTTATGCCAAGATACTGGGGGGGGTGGGGGGTGGATTTTATTTTAATAAACGTCCTTGCAAATTCTTTTTTTAAATTACTGCTCTGACATAGGACATTTACGTTATTGAATTACGTTAACAACCTCTTGCTCTCCGCAAAAGCCATCACCGCCCAGCTGAGCAGCTATGCCTGAAGTTTTGGCCAAAACCCTGTAGCACTGAAAAGCCTCTCCTTGACCAGGGAACCAACATATGCTGACACCAAGCAAGGCCACTGTGCTCTTATCAGGAGAGGTGAAGAGTTCTTAACCCCCCGTGCAAAGTGCCCCAGCCCGAATACTGCTTACAACAGAGAATTTATTAGAAAAACGAGGTAGGCTTTAATTCAGGTTTTTAACGACGTACACTTATTGGACAGCCTTTGACCGAAGCACAAACCTAAATCAGCATGAGCTGGGCTGCAGCGTCCTCTGGGTTGGATTTATAATCAGCCCCTTCCCTTGAGCCACGAGGCGTTACTCTTGGACCAGATCCATGTGCCTTGATTCTCTCTTCGCTTCTGAAGAGTTGTCTTACCAAGGACTCTGAGCTGCAAACAAACAGGAGCCTCCCTCACCTGGACATGCGTAATTTTCGTCAGAAGGCTGGTGTGAACTCAGCTCCTTTGTAAACGCGCTTTGCCCTCTCTTAATCTGGTCAGCTGCCGTAACAGAATACCACAGACTGGGTGGCTTGAACAACAGAAATTTACTTTCTCACAGTTCTGTAGGCTGGAAGTCCAGTATCAAGGGGCCAGCAGGGCCCCTTGATCCTGAAATCAGGATTTCTAGTTTCTAGTGAAATCTCTTCTTGGCTTAAAACAGCCACCATGCGTCCTCACTGTGTTCCCATGAGGTCTTTCCTCTGGGCACCCGTGGAGGGAACAGACTCTGGTGTCTCCTCCTCTTCTTAAAAGGACACCAGCCCTATCAGATCAGAGCTCCAGCCTCATGACCTCATTTAACCTTGAATACCTCCCTAATAGCCCTATTTCCTAATGCAACAACACTGGGGATTGGTGCTTTGACCAAGGAATTTGGAGGGGACACAGTTCAGTCCATAGCAGTCCCTCTTGCAAATTTTAATTGGCAAGAAAAAGTTGAATATGAATCCAAACTTTTGACACCAAAGAAAGTTATTTCAAGGCAGATGGAGCACTTGAAGAGTGTTGGGAGCTGGTGTGAGAGCCAAGTAAAGGAGAACTGCAGAGAAAATAATTCAAGAGCATTCAAGCTATACCTGAAACTCCACCTGAGTTTTTGAAAAATAGCGCAACTGAGCTGTAAGTAAAAATAATGAAATAACTGTGTATATAAACTGGGTTTTGCTTCCAACTTGGGTCTTAAATTGATCTGCCTCTATAGTTGATAACATCAAGATACCTTGTATTGTAATGAGCTTGTGTTGAACAACTGTCTGCTGCTTTCATGAATCTCCATGCATTCTTAATTTGTTAGAAGGAAATCTGGAAAAAACTGGCAAATCTAGAAATGATTTTTCCAAGCAAGATACAAAATGTAAGAGACTCTCAGGATTCAGCCAAGTATCAAATTTTACAATCTGAATTTATCACCACTTGTGATTATAACAAAACAATGTTGTAATACATTCTGTCATACATTTTGTCACATTAGGTCATGAAACTTTGTACTTTAAATATATCAATTCCAACCCTTTCCTCTTTAATATGTAAAAGAGTTTACTGGAGGCTAGCTTTGAGAGATCAAGATAAATGTTCTGAGAAAGAGTCATTTTTAATTTAAAAAAAAAGTGGGTTCTTTTTGTAAAACATACAGACAGAAAGAAAAAGGAAACAAATGACAAGAAATAATTTAAAGGCATCTGAATATTAATGACATTACACTGGAAACAAATTTTGTGTTCAAATGTCTACTTGATTAAGCATTTCCCACATCATTTAGATAGGAATTTCCTTCATTTTTAATAAAATGCACTTTAGTCATAAACCTTAGAAATTCAGTTTAAATCAGCACTCCTCAAACATTAACTATGAGAGAATTCTTACTGCACTGTTAAAGGGAACATGATCTGGAAAATGTCACTGAGAAATGCATACTATTCCTGTGCTTGAAACTGAACAAAGCAGGCAAAACTGTGTCCTTAATATATAACGTGCTTATAAGATTAGACATAACTATTAAACAGCTGTTGGAGAAAAAAATACCATAACTTAGAAATAGCTATGTTGGGAATTCTCATACGTTTCTAGCAGATTTGAATTTAATTTTTTACTCCTTCCTTCCTCAAAAGAAAATAAATTTATAGAGATCTATTGAAATCCCAAGTACCTTTTCTAAAAGATGATCAACAGAAGTCTCAATCAAGCCGATTCAAAGCATAGTTTGTTGAAAAGGGTGAAAGGTTAAAGTGTACAAATATGAGGGCTTGGAGGAGGGGAGGTAATAATTTTAAAATAAAACTATAAAAATCACCAGACCAAAGAGTGTGGGCATATATAAATTTAAAATACTAATAGGCAAATTAAAAGGTAAAATAGGAATCTATTATAATGTTAATAAAAAATATAGACCATCCTCCATGTACTACAAATCTCAAGAAAACCTAAATGTTATCAGTAAGATTCAACTTTCATCTCTAGGCAGGAAACACAAAAGAAGGAAAAGACCTACAATAACAAACCAAAACAATTAAGACAATGGTAATAATAGGAACATACATATCGATAACTACCTTAGATGTAAATGGATTAAATACTCCAACCAAAAGACATAGACTGGCTGAATGGATACAAAAACAAGACCCATATATATGCTGTCTAGAAGGGACCCACTTCAGACCTAGGGACACATACAGACTGAAAGTGAGGGTATGGAAAAAGATACTCCATGCAAATGGAAATCAGAAGAAAGCTGGAGTAGCAAATCTCATATCAGACAAAATAGACCGTAAAATAAAGACTATTACAAGAGACAAAGAAGGACACTACATAATGATCAAGGGATCAATCCAAGAAGATATAACAACTGTAAATATTTAGGCACCCAACAAAGGAGCACCTCAATAAATAAGGCAAATGCTACCAACAAAGGAGCACCTCAATAAATAAGGCAAATGCTAACAGCCAAAAAAGGGGAAATCAACAGTAACACAATCATAGTCGGGGACTTTAACACCCCACTTTCACCAATGGACAGATGATCCAAAATGAAAATAAATAAGGAAACACAAGCTTTAAATGATACATTAAACAAGATGGACTTAATTGATATTTATAGGACATTCCATCCAAAAACAACAGAATACACTTTCTTCTCAAGTGGTCATGGAACATTCTCCAGGATAGATCATATCTTGGGGCACAGATCAAGCCTTGGTAAATTTAAGAAAATTGAAATCGTATCAAGTATCTTTTCCGACCACAAGGCTATGAGACTAGATATCAATTACAGGAAAAAATCTGTAAAAAATACAAATGCATGGAGGCTATACTAAATAATCAAGAGATCACTGAAGAAATCAAAGAGGAAATCAAAAAATTCCTGTAAACAAATGACAATGAAAACACGATGACCCAAAACCTATGGGATGCAACAAAAGCAGTTCTAAGAGGGAAGTTTATAGCAATACAATCCTACCTCAAGAAACAAGAAACATCTCAAATAAAAACCTAACCTTACACCTAAAGAAATTAGAGAAAGAAGAACAAAATGACCCCAAAGTTAGCGAAGGAAAAAAAATCATAAAGATCAGATCAGAAATAAATGAAAAGGAAATGAAGGACACAATAGCAAAGATCAAAAAAACTAAACCCTGGTTCTTTGAGAAGATAAACAAAATTGATAAACCATTAGCCAGACTCATCAAGAAAAAAAGGGAAAAGACTCAAATCAATAGAATTAGAAATGAAAAAGGAGAAGTAACAACTGACACTGCAGAAATACAAAGGATCATGAGAGATTACTACAAGCAACTATATGCCAATAAAATGGACAACCTGGAAGAAGCTGACAAATTCTTAGAAAAGCACAACCTTCCAAGACTGAACCAGGAAGAAATAGAAAATATAAACAGACCAATCACAAGCACTGCAGTTGAAACTGTGATTAAAAATCGTCCAAAAAACAAAAGCCCAGGACCAGATGGCTTCACAGGCAAAATCTATCAAATATTTAGAGAAGAGCTAATACCTATCCTTCTCAAACTCTTCCAAAATATAGCAGAGGGAGGAACACTCCCAAACTCATTCTATGAGGCCACCATCATCCTGATACCAAAACCAGACAAAGATGTCACAAAGAAAGAAAACTACAGGCCAGTATCACTGATGAACATAGATGCAAAAATCCTCAACAGAATACTAGCAAACAGAATCCAACAGCACATTAAAAGGATCACACACCATGATCAACTGGGGTTTATCCCAGGAATGCAAGGATTCTTCAATATACGCAAATCAATCAATGTGATAAACCATATTAACAAATTGAAGGAGAAAAACCATATGATCATCTCAATAGATGCAGAAAAAGGCCTTTGACAAAATTCAACACCCATTTATGATAAAAACCCTCCAGAAAGCAGGCATAGAGGGAACTACCTCAACATAATACAGGCCATATATCACACATCCACAGCCAACATCATTCTCAGTGGTGAAAAACTGAAACCATTTCCTCTAAGATCAGGAACAAGATAAGGTGGTCCACTCTCACCACTATTATTCAACATAGTTTTGGAAGTTTAAGCCACAGCAATCAGAGAAGAAAAAGAAACAAAAGGAATCCAAATCTGAAAAGAAGTAAAACTGTCACTATTTGCAGATGACATGATACTATACATAGAGAATCCTAAAGATGCTACCAGAAAACTACTAGAGCTAATCAATGAATCTGGTAAAGTAGCAGGATGCAAAATTAATGCACAGAAATCTCTTGCATTCCTATACACTAATGATGAAAAATCTGAAAGAGAAATTAAGGAAACACTCCCATTTACCATTGCAACAAAAAGAATAAAATACCTAGGAATAAACCTACCTAAGGAGACAAAAGCCCTGTATGCAGAAAACCATAAGACACTGATGAAAGAAATTAAAGATACAAACAGATGGAGAGATATACCATGTTCTTGGATTGGAAGAATCAACACTGTAAAAATGACTATACTACCCAAAGCAATCTACAGTTTCAATGCAATCCCTGTCAAACTACCAATGGCATTTTTCACAGAACTAGAACAAAAAACTGCACAATTTGTATGGAAACACAAAAGACCCTGAGTAGCCAAAGCAATCTTGAGGAAGAAACACGGAACTGGAGGAATCAGGTTCCTGGACTTCAGACTATACTAGAAAGCTACAGTAATCACGATGGTACGGTACTGACACAAAACCAGAAATACAGATCAATGGAACAGGATAGAAAGCCCAGAGATAAACCCACGCACATATGGTCACCTTATCTTTGATAAAGGAGGCAAGAGTATACAATGGAGAAAAGGCAGCCCTTCAATAAGTGGTGCTGGGAACACTGGACAGCTACATGTCAAAGAATGAAATTAGAACACTCCCTAACACCATACACAAAAATAAACTCAAAATGGGTTAAAGACCTAAATGTAAGGCCAGAAACTATAAAACTCTTAGAGGAAAACATAGGCAGAACACTCTATGACATAAATCACAGAAAGATACTTTTTGACCCACCTCCTAGAGAAATGGAAATAAAAACAAAAATAAACAAATGGGACCTAATGAAACTTAAAAGCTTTTGCACAGCGAAGGAAACCATCAACAAGACGAAAAGACAACCCTCAGAATGGGAGAAAATATTTGTAAACAAAGGAACTGACAAAGGATTAACCTCCAAAATTTACAAGCAGCTTATGCAGCTCAATATCAACAAAACAAACAACCCAATCCAAAAATGGGCAGACCTAAATAGACATTTCTCCAAAGAAGATATACAGATTGCCAACAAACACATGAAAGGATGCTCAACATCACGAATCATTAGAGAAATGCAAATCAAAACTACAGTGAGGTATCACCTCACACTGGTCAGAATGGCCATCATCAAAAAATCTACAAACAATAAATGCTGGCGAGGGTGTGGAGAAAAGGGAACCCTCTTGCCCTGTTGGTGGGAATGTAAATTGATACAGCCACTATGGAGAACACTATGGAGGTTCCTTAGAAAACTAAAAATAGAACTACCATATGACCCAGCAATCCCACTACTGGGCATATACCCTGAGAAAACCATCATTCAAAAAGAGTCATGTACCACAATGTTCATTGCAGCTCTATTTACAATAGCCAGGACATGGAAGCAACCTAAGTGTCCATTGACAGATGAATGGATAAAGAAGATGTGGCACATATACACAATGGAATATTACTCAGCCATAAAAAGAAACGAAATTGAGTTATTTGTAGTGAAATGGATGGACCTAGAGACTGTCATACAGAGTGAAGTAAGTCAGAAAGAGAAAAATAAATACCGTATGCTAACGCATATATATGGTATCTAAAAAAAAAAAAAAAAAAGGTTCTGAAGACCCTTTGGGCAGGACAGGAATAAAGACACAGACATAGAGAATGCACTTGAGGACACGGGGAGGGGGAAGGGTAAGCTGGGACGAAGTGAGAGAGTGGCATGGACATGTATACACTACCAAATGTAAAACAGATAGCTAGTGGGAAGCAGCTGCATAGCACAGGGATAGGGGTCAGATCAGTAATGTGGGACTGAGACAGACTTCCCCACCGGTCTCCTCAGATCTCAGAAAGCCAGGCCGTTCTCAACACACTCTGCTTTTCAGGATTTGTCCCCAAACTGAGACGCTACTGTCCAGTCTCTTGAGCAGCCGACGAGCGAGAGTGACCCCCTCTGCCTCCATCTCTGCCAGAACCTCCCAAGAGCCAGAGCTTTACTTCCATTCTATTACATGGAGATTGCAATGTTTTTAGCTCAGCAGAAGCCAAAAGCTTGGAGTTAAAAACAGGAGTGATTTTAGATCATCAATTTCACAGCCAAGTTTTAGAAAAAAAATATATTTGACCACTGAACCTTCAATCTTGGAAATAGAAAGTTATAAAATAGGCAAAATATTGCTCAGTAAAAGGCACTAGCCTATTGGTATCACAGAAGCACTACATAAAGGGTAACAGTCTAATTCCTGCTGAAAGCAATTCTGAATTAAAGAGGCTAAAACCGGAATTTTGTTGGCTTTCCAAAACCTAATGTGTAAGGGGCAAATCAATTACTTCAATTTAAAGTGATATGGAAACATACTCAATCCAGGTAACTTTTCATCTCAATAAAGTTCTTTATAGCTATTTTTTTTAATGAGGTACTGACTACATCCTAGGCCTTATAGCAGGTGCTTTACAAAATTTTTAAGAACTTCTTCCAATTCCTAACATTTCAGTTATAAGTGTTCCCATTTAGAGATTTGGCGAATGAGAAGCTAATGGTTAAAAGCGTATGTTCTGAAGACAAAATGATTATTTTACCTTCTAAGTCTTACTTTTTTCATCAATTAGATGGAGAAACCAATTGTGCCTGCCTCTAAGATTGCTGTAAAAATTCAAAGTGGAGGCCAAGAAATCAAAGTTGCCCGTGGTGATAAAGAGGGTATTGGTGGAGTACACAGAACATTGTAAGGGTGAGGGTTTTGTGTCCAGGCAGCAAGTCAAATGTCCTTTGGAACACTCTTCTTCAAAAGCTGAAGAGAAATAAGAGGCAACTTCTAGAAGCTCAGAAATATCGACTCCTTGATACACTTACATACATATTTTAGTTGCTCTGGGTGTAAGAGCACTTTAAAATCAGCATGACAAAGCAGTATTTTGCTCAAAAAGGGCTTTTTTCTTCTAATCATTTAAAATCCAGGTTAAGAATCTGCCAAATCCAAAATAATTATGTGAGAGATCTAATCTTCCTTCCATAGTTATAAATTATGGAAAACAATGTTCCATTTCAGCTCCGTGGAGTTTTGACCACAAAGCACACAAAGCGCATTTCGAGGGTCACATACCACCCAACGAAACTGGGCTATCAGGATACTCAGACATGTTAGCAAAAGAAAGTAAACCAAGACGTTGGGAGAGAGATCGCCTACAAATCAAGCACACACAGAGGTGACACAATCAAGTGACCCACTGGGAAAGCAATGCCAGCTGAAATAAAGGTGCTGGACCCCTTGCTGCTACAGAACTGTTGCCACCCTGGACTGAACAAGAATAACAGTGACGATGACGATGATGATGATAAGAAAGTTCAAAATTACCTCTGGTCACAAACCTCTTTCTCAGCTATTTTGCTCTGAGAGCGGCTGCCATATCTTTATGGGGTGACAGGCGACTGGCTGGACACCCGGACGACTTCCAAACTGAAAAACGCTTACACATTCAAGTCAGTGGCAGAGCGGAGTCAAGGAAGGGAGAATCATTCTTCCAGGAAAGAAAGTGAGTAACACTGACATGCCATTTTGGAGGTGCTGGAGTCTAAGTCAGCCCGTGCTGCCCCGGGTCAGAGGTCATGAGAAAACCAAGAATTATCCATCCCACTCTGGACAGTCCAGAACTACACCCTGGAAAGTTTGAGGCCAACTTCCTATGAAATGAAAATTTTAACCGAAGTCTTTAGAGAGAGTAAGCACTTACATTTGGAAATTCTGGGTCTTGCTGTTTCCAGTATTTCCTTTTCTTCAATTCCATTCATATAGTCATTTTCACTGTATCGTAATTTTCACTCTTTATTTTCAAAGTGGTTGTAAGCTTTGTGAAGATGGTTCTAGTTTGATTCCATGAAGAGTATTCCTTCAAATTTGCAACGAAAGACAATATGCCAAGTAAATAACTATCATCGATTCATGATCGAAGCCCCTCTTCTCTCCGCTGTCAACTCCCCACAGGCACAAACTGGGAAATCATGACAGAGGGCACTATCCAAACCCTCTTTAACTGTCGCAGTTCAAAAACACGAAGCTGAGATAATTCTCCTAATCACAGCCATTAAAAAGCTGATTTTGAGGAATAAAGGACGTGAAGGGAATTCTTCCCAGCAACTTGGGGAGTTATTTAGGTCTTCCAAACAGTCCAACTTCTAGAGAATTATTAAGGCAAAATAATAAAAAGATCATATGACTCAGGCATTTTTAAAATATATATTTTTTGTTCCTCAGTAGCTTTTCAAATGTTGGGTCAAGTCACCCTCTTATGAATGCTCAGCCCTCGCACATTCATACACGATGGCACCAAGCCTTCCCTTGGATCTTTGTTTCACAAGGAACTGGTGCACAGCGATTCAAGGTTTTCACGTGCTGTGTGTGTGTGTTGCTGTGTGTGAGTGTGTGTCTCTTCTCAGCCATGGAGTAGGACTGGCGAGTTTAAAATTGAGTGAATAATATAAACTAGTTATTCAGTACTTGCTATTTCTTACATTGTCCTCTGTGCATTTTTCACAGGTGGCCACAGGAATATCTCTCCTCTCACATGCTCTACACTGTGCTGTGCAATCGCCCCGTTGAGGGTCCCATCCCCTTGAGTCTGGGTGGGCCGTGCGGCTCCCCAAAGCTCTCATGCTGGGAGAAGCCTGAGTGACTCAAGAGAAGCCAGGTGTGTGTGCTCTGTCGGTCTCCCTGCTGAGCCCTGCCTTCAGTGCGTCCCCGCCCAGGTGCAGACATACGCGTGATTCCAAATTGTGGTCCTTCAAAGCAAGCCCAGCGGAGGCCCCAGACACCATGGAGCAGAGATTAGACATCTTGCTAAACTCTGAGTTCCCGAACCACAGACACTTTGGGGGAAATAAAATGACTGAGATTTCTTTTGTGCAAAGTCCCAGGTGCTATGTTTAGGCAATAATAGTAAATTAAATAGAACTGGGTGCCATGAAATGAAGAACTGCCAAAACAAACCCTGACCCAGGCAGAATTTGTCTTTAGACTATGTGTGATGTAGAAGTCTGAAAAGCCTGTGATAAAGTGAAATATTGCCACTGAAAGACACCCCCATCCTCATTCCTGGAACCTGTGAATATAACCTTATTTTAAGTTCTTTGCAGACTTGATTAAATTAAAGAAATTGTGATGGGGCAATTATAACTTACCCAGGGGGGCCTTAAATGCCATCACACTGTCTTATCAGAGAGAGGCAGAGGGAGGTTTGACACACAGATAGAGAAGTTCATGTGAAAACAGAGGCAGAGATTGGAGTGATGCAGCCACAAGCCACAGAAGCTAGAAGAGGCAAAGAATGGATTCTCCACTGGAGTTTTCAGAGGGAACTCTGCCCTACCGACACCTTGATTTTGTCCAGTAAAACTAATTTTAGACTGGTTCTCCAGAACCGTGAGAGAATGAATCTCTGTTGTTTTAAACCACTCAGCTTGTGGTAATTTGTTAGCAGTCATAGGAAAGTAGTAGCCCACAAAAAGACAGTCCATGAAGGCTGAAAGACACTAAGGAGATTGTTATTGGAAAGTAGAGGAAAGGAAACCCTCAGTCCTGGGGAAAATCAGAAAAACACCAATGAACTCAGTAAGCTGGGTAAGGGGGTTTCAGGAGAGGAGCTGGGTACGTGTGGCTTCTCTAGCTGGTTATGGTAGAAGGTGAGAGGAGACAGATGAACCGAAAAACAAACTATATTCCGTTTTCAAGAGCAACTACAGACGGCTTAGGAAAGCAATTCAAGACAGAAAAATCTTAAATAAGAAAGGATCTTTGGTTCAAATATTGAACCCAGAGTGCTAGCAGGAAAACATCGTCACAGAGTAAAGATGAAACCTTATGTCTGACTGTGAAGACCTCAGAGAGGTTTACATTCATGACCTGCAGACACATTCAGATGGACAAACAGCTTTCTAAGGCTCTTCAGGGTCTACCTCTGTTAAGGAAAAAATTAGGATTTTTAAAAATCTTAGGGGGCTTCCCTGGTGGCGCAGTGGTTGAGAATCTGCCTGCTAATGCAGGGGACACAGGTTCGAGCCCTGGTCTGGGAAGATCCCACATGCCGCGGAGCAACTGGGCCCGTGAGCCACAACTACTGAGCCTGCGCGTCTGGAGCCTGTGCCCCGCAACGGGAGGGGCCGCGATAGTGAGAGGCCCGCGCACCGCGATGAAGAGCGGCCCCCGCACCGCGATGAAGAGTGGCCCCCACTTGCCGCAACTAGAGAAAGCCCTCACACGAAAACTAAGAGACCCAACACAGTCATAAATAAATAAATAAAATAAATAAATAAAGTATTAAAACAAAACAAATCTTTAAAAAAAAAAAAAAAAAAAAATCTTAATAATGTTATTCCAAAGAAGTCACACAAGTGGCCAATGTAGAAATGGGCTTATCGCTAAGAGATTTGTGAGTATGGATTTTCTCTAAAGCATTAGTTTCATAAGTTGAAATATAACAAACCCACAAAGGTCTTAAAGAAGTGTATTCACTGAAACTAAAAGGAACAGAGATAGTACAAAATGATGAAGTCTTTGAATCCCTGAACTTCTATAGGCAAAATACAGGATAAAAACAAAAATAAATAAAGAAACAAACAAAAATCTGCTTGGCTGTAAACATGAGCTACAGCTTATGAAAAAGAAGAATGTCTTTGGGAGAGGAACGAAGAGCCCAGGATGGATCCAAAAGCCTCAGAGAGCATCTCTCAGGTTGTAGGTCTAAGCCTTCATCAAGGAACCAGTAACATGGTCCTGCTGGATTTCAGAATTGCTATGGAACAGTGATTCTATTTTTGAATAGGAGGGTCTATTTTGGTTATCCTAAATCTGACCATCACATATTTGCTATTTTGGGGACAGATAACCTGTCTCTTGTTCTCAGATCAGATTGAGAGAAACCATACTTGAGGAATTGCATCCAAGGTGTCTTATCTACATGTCTCCTGATTTAGATGACAAGAGTCTGGACCTTGAGCCTGAGATGGAAACCAAAATAGAATGAGACTTCTAGAGTCTCAAAAGAGAGTGACTGTATTTTGCAGGCTGTGAGATTTGAACTCTTGCGGCCCAAGGGTGAATTTGGCATACTCTATTTCCTGAAGGTGGCCACCAAATGTCTCCCCCACAGAATACTTTTCTGAAACGTGCTTTGCGACTCTCCCATCAAGCAACGCAGTCTGTTCTTCTTCCCTTCAATCTGGGTGAGCTTGTGCGGGTTCAGTCAATTGAGTACAGTGCAGGTGCTGGCGCATGACCTTCAGGTTGGGTCAGTAATCCCGTGCTGCTTTTGTGGTCCGAGTCATTGGAGACGCTCACTCTTTGGACACCGCCTCCGGGATGTTCTCCCACACTGTGCCGTGGGTCTCCTCACCCACATGGAGGGGCCATGGCCAGAAGTCCCCGACAACAGTCCCAGCTGAGTCCAGCCTTTGCGTTACCCCAGGCCAGATACCAGACATGTGAGTGAAGAACCCTCCAGATGACTCCAGCCCTCAGATATCTGAAAAGCCCTCAGCAGAGGCCCCAGAAGTTCTCTGGCAGTCCCAAGTCATCCCTGCTGGGCTCTATCTGAATTCCTGACCAGTAGAATCAGTGAACGTAATACAATTATGCAGTTTTACAGTAATTAATATGGATAGTTTGTTACATAGTAACCAAAACAAGGATGATCAAAGAGTACCAAAGTAAAAGAAGAAGTCACTAAGGAAACTTTGGAGAGGTAAACAAACATTAATACTACAACTGATCTTGTTTACATGCCTCAACAATGTCAGCAATTGGGCTTTTCGTGGGATATGAAGGTCCTGGAAATGGATAATGAGGCCATTAGTGCTCCATGCACCATATGCAGCTCATGATTAATACGGGAAAACCAAAGACATGCACAATAGCGGCACGGGGGAAGCATGCCCATCAATACGTTTTGTGTCATTATTAGAGAGATGCTGGACAAAATGTTAAGCAAGTCGTTTGTTTTCAAGTCTGCCTGATTTGCCAAAATACCAGTGATGTTTGAGCAAGGGGGTTGGAGGTGGGGAGGAGGCAGAGGGGAAAGGAATTTTAAATTATCAAAGAAAGTTTCAGCCCAAACCATTTTAATGAAAACAAGACTTTATAGCAAAGTTGCCAGATATTCCAGTGGATTCAAAGCATTCTTAATTCTTAATAGCACACAGACGCTTTTTCTGTGATAACTTGCTTCCTTCACAAACACACGGATGCCTTTTGCAGGCAGCATGCTACCACCGGGTAGGTCTTTGCATCCTTTGTTGAAAACGTGGCTCAGTATTCGTGCATATGAGAAATACTCAGTTTTAGATCAAATTATATCCTCTTTACAAACCAATTTTTTTTTCTTTCTTTTATTTTTATTTATTTTTGGCTGCGTTGGGTCTTCATTGCTGCGCGCAGGCTTTCTCTAGTTGCGGCGAGCGGGGGCTACTCTTCGTTGTGTTGCGCAGGCTTCTCGTTGAGGCGGCTTCTCTTGTTGAGGCGCACAGGCTCTAGGCACGTGGGCTTCAGTAGTTGTGACACGTGGGCTCAGTAGTTGTGGCTCGCGGGCTCTAGAGCGCAGGCTCAGTAAATGTGGCGCACGGGCTTAGTTGCTTCAGGGCATGTGGGATCTTCCCGGACCAGGGCTTGAACCTGTGTCCCCTGCAGTGGCAGGCGGATTCTTAACCACTGCGCCACCAGGGAAGCCCATAAACAACGTTTTAAAAGGTGACAGAATCAATGTAATATTCTGATTTGGCACACGACAACCTGCTCAAATAAGGGGGAACAAGACTTCCAGGTGAGCAAGTCTCCTTACCCTAAAGAACAATCACAAGTGGATGCAATTATCCAAGGAGGCAACAGGTTCATGGTTAAGAACTGTGTCAAGAGGAACACGGGCAGGTGTCACCAAGCGTAAACAATGGGAATTGGACCCTTCGCTCAGTGCAGTGGGTCTCTATCTTTGCAGGACAAATGACCAGAGCCTGAGCAGCTTCAAACGACACCTGTTTACTAACTTACATCCCACAGACTGGAAGTCCAGAGGGGCGGACCCCTCTGCTCAGAGTCTCACAAGGCTGGATGCCCGATGCTGGGCTGGGCTGGACCCCCTTGGGGGTCAGGGGAAGAACCTGCTTCTAAGCCCATTCATGCTGCGGACAGAGTCCGCTACCTCCACGGACTCCCTGCCTCATGTAGAACCCTCTCACGCTTCGACTCGCTGTGACTTAGTCTTCTGCAACCAGCTGGAGAAGGTTTCAAAGGGCTCATGTGACTAGATGAGGCCCACCTTCACCACCTCCCTATTTTAAGGTGAACTGGTTCGTCATCCTAACATCAGTGGAACCACATTGTTGAAAAGAGGAAAAAAAAATCCTCTAATTTACTTTCAGCCCTCCCTGTATAGATGGCCAATTTCAACTCTTTGGCACTGTGGCCTGTCAACGGGGTCTGAGTTTCAGAGTCACAAAGCATACTTTGAGTTCCGCTTCTGCTTCTGACCAACTCTGTCATGTCAAATATATCCCTTTATCACACTGCATTTGCGAAAAAAAGGAGGAAATACTACACATTCCACAGGGTTCGTGTGAGAATTAAGTGAGCTAATAAGTGTAAAACGTTATCTCGTCCTATGCTTTTTATTGACCTAGTGAGCACTCAGAAGAAATCCCCAAGCTCTGTCTGCCCTTCTTCTATAAAATTACAGGTGAGCTATAAATATACTGTCTACCCCCATCACCTCAGGTATTCAGCATCTTTTATCAGTATTCTTTTATGAGCATCCATTATGTGTCAATCTTTTGCTGCATGTAATACTCAAATGAAGGCAGAGCAGTAAATCACCGGCAAATGAATATGTAATTTTAAATATTAAAATAAATCTAAATATAATTCCAGTATTTATGGAGTTGGATTACACCAGTTAATATCAATGTATATTTAGTGGGAGAATTTGACAAGTGTAAAAGAAAAAACTAATAAACATCTGGTAAATTTGATTTCAGGAGTAATGCCAATAAGCCCTGGAAATGTTCTATTAATTTTAGAATAAGCTTATTTTTTTGAGAGTAGACCCTGTATTAATCATATCTTTCTCTATTAATTTATAAAGTAAGTTACTAATACCTATATTTGTCATTGTTCAGACAATTCCAGTGATGTAGGTAAGTGTACTTACTTCCATGTTGCTGATGAAAACTGAGAATGATTTAAGTAGCTCCTCCAGGATCGTTAAATACGTTAATGGCAGGATCTGGAAAAATCCAGAACAGTCATCTCTTATTGCAGAGCAAGCCCCAAGTCTTACGCAAACCCATGAGCCATAATGCTACCTTCAGTGTCATTCTCACTCCTTCCAAAGGTTTCTACCCTCGACTGCATGGAGGCAGCTTGTTGAAATGAGATGAAAACAAACCAAATTCAAATATCAAGTTAACCCAGGTCACAGTTTGGTTTAAGAACTGAGAACTGCTTGCCAATCCAAAGTGCATATCTTATGGGTTCAGAAATATTATCTTCCTAAGTTTATTTATTCCTATTTTTCTGTACAGAGCATCATAGAAAAATCATCCACTTTACATTCAGTTGTTGGTAATAACTGAGGTATGGACATGGAAAGTCACAGAGATTTGAAGGAAAACAGATGTTTCTGGGTTTTTTTTTTCACCGATACTGAAAAAAAAAATGCTTAGAAAAACATGTCTTGCTTGAGTGCAATTTTCTCCAGAAGACAAAAGTGAAAAGAGCTGCATTTCTCCCGTAAATGAATTCAAAAGCACCAACTATGAAAAACTACCACCAAAATCATCATACTAGACCAGACCAGAAGGTTGGCATTTATAGAGACTCATCTGCAACTATTCCAGAAATTTGGAAGCACAGAGCTGGTCTCTATCATTGGAGTTGCAAAAGGAAAAAAAAAGCTAAAAGGATTTTGGAAATGGATTACTGGGGAGAACTCTAAAATTTTATTTCCCAAATAAAGTTTTTTAAATTTTTGGAAATTTTCTAACTTTTGGAAATGTAGGTGAATTCAAAAATTAGAGTTATGATTATTAATAAATGATTGAGGAGTCACACATATTAAGATAAAATTTTAAATTAGCTTTCAAGAGGTAAATGCAAATTGTTTTCCTATTTGGATAATTTGTCTAAATTCTCTTTGATTCTTTGCTCATTCCTTTCTGTTTGGCCGGTATATTTCCAATAAAATAACTCAAGCTACATAAGACTCCTGCTGGGCTGAGAGCTGTATTTCAATTGCCAAATCGCTAGTAATCCAAAGTACCAGTCACAGAAATACTTTGTCAATTAAAAAGTTAAGATGGAAGTTTTACTAGTTCTTATGAACTAGCAAAGACTATTATAACAAAGACTTTATTAAGGAAAACCTAGAATGTAGAAACTCTTTTGTAAGTAAGGCTGTTTTCATAGGATCTACAGAGAAACAGGTAGGTTTTTAATTCAGGAAGAATACAGTATGATCAGATGTTACATATTATATTATTTTTCTTCCTTACCCTCAGTAAAGCTGGTTTGACTCTCAAATTAGTTTGTGTACATAATTAAATATTTCTTTTATCCTTATGAGTAAAGGACAAATAACTTAGCATTATTTTATCCAGTCTCCTCTCCCCCATTTATCACTGTATTTCAAATTAAGCACCACAAATACACTAATATTCCTGAAACACTACTCTGAATATATTACCTGCCTATGAATTTACAATATTGCCTTCCAGATCAGAAGCAGAATCCTTTCCTTAGCGTTCAGAGTGCTCCACAAAAATCCCCAGAGGATTTTCCCACTACTATCCAGATTTTGATCACTTTGGACTGGACCCTTCTCTTTTCCCACCACTACACTTTCCTGTTTGGGGATAGCCGTCCCGTTGCTGCTCACTTGATTGATACCTTATCTTTCCTAGTAATGCCACAACTTCTCAAAAACTATTTTCAAACTATTTTCAAATCAAACCAGATTATAAAAAGAACGTAACTCCATTCTAAAACATTCAGAAAATAAATGAACCTAGGAATTAAATTCACTCTAATTCTATCATCAAGAGATACTCATAGTTAACATTTTGATGCAACATCCTCGACAGACTTTAAATTTTGTTGTAGTATATACTTTGAAAATGGTATCACGCTGTACATAATATCTCATAAGCCATATTTTCACTAGCAACCACCCTATAGATATGCTAATATATATCTTTTCACACCTCATTCCTTGACTACTTCTCTGTGTATCCTTCACCTTTGTGTTCCCTGCAGCATCCAACACAGAGTGTGACATGCAGTCACAGAGGTCAATGTACAATCAGTAATATACTGTAGTTTTGCAACTTTTGTCTATTTACAACTATTGGAATAAAAACAAATTCAGCAATGTTTAGTCACTTAATTAAATTTTATATAACATTTTGTTTTGTATATGAAAAACAGATAAGAAAATCTGTCACCTAAACAATGTATTTAATAGTTAATAAATTATTTTATTAATCACAGTACTATTACATAATTAGTTTGTAATGAATAAATAATAATTAGCAAATAATAGCATATTTATATTACGTAAATAATACAAATACTCAAATATTTGTTAAAATAAATTGTAGCAGAAAAGACTCTAAAAAGGAAGAGAGCTCAAGAGAGAGAACCTTCTCTAAAACAAAACAAATTCTGATGGTAAGATCTTTAAAATGATCCATATGACCAAAAAAATGGGGGCAACACATCAAAGACAGGATTTTGACTGCATGGAAAAAAATCTCTGAATGGGCACCGACTAGTGTGTTTCAAACCTGAGCAGTGGATGGATCCATGTTAAAGAGGGACGTGGGAATCCCTTGGACGTGAAACTGCATCTGGGGATTCATGATCTCTGCTTCACGGTTCAGGTAACTGGCTTTGATTTTTAAATGCGCATTCACAAAGCAGGAACCAGTTAGAAACATCTGGTGTGTTCTTGCCACTAGCTTACTGTAGAGCAACAATTATGCACATACATGATTAAATTACTTAAAAACCTTTTTGCATGCTAGAACTGCGTGGTTTCTAGCTCAGCTGGAGACTAAAAATAACTTCTCCATTGCAAGGGGGTCTAGACGTGACAAACCACGCGGTGTTTGCAAGGATGGCCCCAGGATATATCATAATTTAAACTGGAGATGACTGTATGCAGGTAGCGGTTATGTTCACCTTGAATAGAGAACATAAATCTTCCTTTTTCTTTTACTCTTTGGCTTTCATTTACCAATTCCCTCGACCAAATTCCTTCCTCATTCTCTCCTCCTAGCACTCCTCTATTTCAATCTCATGGAAACCATTGTACTGGAGGAAAGGGACGAAAAGTGTAGATTCATTCAAGAAATCGTAACAGGGACTTCCCTGGTGGCGCAGCGGTTAAGAATCTGCCTGCCAATGCAGAGGACACGGGTTCGAGCCCTGGCCCGGGAAGATCCCACATGACGCGGAGCAACTAAGCCCGTGTGCCACAACTACTGAGCCTGTGCTCTAGAGCCGGTGAGCCACAACTGCTGAGCCCACGTGCCACAACTACTGAAGCCCGGGCGACTAGAGCCCGTGCTCCGCAACAAGAGAAGCCACTGCAATAAAAAGGCGGCGCACCGCAACGAAGAGCAGCTTCCACTCGCCGCAACTAGAGAAAAGCCCGCGGGCAGCAACGAAGACCCAATGCAGCCAAAAATAAATAAATAAAATAAATCTAAAAAAAAAAAAAAGAAATCGTAACAATTATAACAAGACTGTAGATATTAATTCACACTTTTTGCTTTGTCTAGGTTTCCACATTAACATTGCTAGATAATATAAAACATTAATAATTTAAGAAAAATAGCCACATATATAACAAAAGTAATGAAATTATTCCCAATGTTATGATACAGTAATTAATACATTTTAAATACTGAGATTGAGTTAAATGTTTTAATAGTTTTCTCAGTTACTATGGAAGTTATGAAATGGATTCTCAACAGATCAGGAAAATCTATTCTTATCTTTAATCTATTTTAGTCAGTTTTTTTAACATTAGGCTCACTAAGAAATTGACATATTCACTTTAGTTTTATTCAGAATTCCTCACTTTCATTCTGCATAGATTTACTTTTCTTAATTGAAATTTTTATTCAGAGCTTAGCTTTTAGGAAGAATGAATATAAAATGCACTGTGCTCTTCTATCTAAGGTATTCCAGAAATCTCTGCATATCCTTATGTTTCATCACCAGAAAATCATGCTAATATTTCCCTTAAATTAGTATTACGCTTGTTTATTTCCTAGGAAATGGTCTCCTGTGAAGATAGTAAAGAAAGACTATATTCCAGAAATAACACGAGTCACCTTTTTTTCATTAAGACTGTATTTTTAGAGCATTTTTAGGATCACAGCAAAGCTGACAGGAAGGTACAGAGATTTCCCAGACGCCCTGCCCCATACATGCCCAGTCTTCCCACAAGATGGTCCATTTGTTACAACTGATAAGCCTACTGACACATCATCATCATCACACAGGGTCCACAGTTTATCGTAGACTCCACTCTCGATGTTATACGTGCTGCGTTTGGAAATATGTAAAATGACATTTATCCATCATAACAGTATCATACAGAGTATTTTCACTGCCCTAAAAATGCTCTGTGCTTTGCAGACATCCATCTTCCCCCCAACTTCCTTCCAACCCCTGGCACCCACTGATCTTTTTCTGTCTCCATAGTGTTGCTTTTTCCAGATTGTCATAGAGTTGGAATCCTACAGTATGTAGCCTTTCCAGATTGGCTTCCTTCACTTAGTAATAAGCATTCATGGTTCCTCCATGTTTTTCATTTCATTTATTCAGTCATGCAAAAAATGTAATATTTTTCTATACTATAATTTCATCTCTTTTGAGGCAGTATGTGTCTGATGACAAAAAGAAATAAACATTGGCCAACTACGGAAGAACTCTCATCCCAGATTTACATTCAACTAGATAGCCCCTTAGCTGTGACGTAATACCTTGGCTTTGGGAGAGAGCACCTATAGCTGGATACTGACGTCTGCTCACACGGAACCCTGTGTGAGTTACTGTACTTTACAGTCCTTGGATGTAGTCAGCCAGGAACACCAGCACGTGCTGAGATGCCTGCCTTCCTGGATTCTCCGTTGGTCTGTGTGAGCTACATCTTCCTTGACTTGACTCTGAGGGACCTCATTTTCAACCACCCCTAGCCTTTTGGGGGACTTTGAGAAACACAGAGATGGTTTTCAAACCTCCAGAGGCAAATGAATCTTATCCAGCCTTTCCTGTCTCAAGAAGTCTTCCTGCCATTTCTACACTTCTGCTACTGTGACAGGTGGGCACACATCAGGAAAACCCCATCCCCTGCTTGCTCACTTTCTCGAGGAAGCTGAAAGCATGCTTCTGTGTCACATTTTCTCAACTCGAGGCTAAACCTCCAAAGGCTACTCTGGAGATGGGGTAGGGGAATGCCTGGTCCCTACACAGATACACTCCCTGGGCTCCTCTTCTCTCTCCAGTTTTTCCTCCTTTTCCAGCCCATGGAATCTTAAATATGATCTAGGTGGTTGAGGGGAGAAAAACCAGCTCTTACTGTATATTCTTTGCTTATTGTTTAGATAGGAAACCTTTGCTCTTGCTAGTCAATGGATAGAGATTAAAACTCCAAAAAGGCCTTTTCTCAATGACATGTACTCTGCCTTGAGGTTCCAAAGTCTATTAAAAAAAACAAACAAAACAACAACAACCAAAAAAGCTCATCAGATTGCTTGTATCACTACTGCAAGAATCTCTACCTGAGGGCAGTAATATAAATCACCATTTCCCCACTGCTCCCTGAATTTGAGAAGGAGGTGGGGAAGGATAGAGATAGCTGGGTGTGCTAGAACTGAAAAACACAGTAAGTCTTTATAATTTCACTCTGCCACCCATGTAAAGTACTCAGAACAGTGCCAACTATATAAGCACTGATATATTTCACATCCATAGGAGATTAGCAGAGCATATATTATCAAGTTTACAAGATAAGGAAATTGAAACACAAAGGTTTACTTAATGCCTAACAGTCTCAGGCAAGTGGGAGAGGCTAAAACAGCTTCCCTGATCCTTTTCTGTTTTCTTTCCAGGATACTGTGTGGCCTCAGGGAGTTGGTTAAGAGATACTAATTTGTTCTTCATGTGCGCCAAGGCAGCAGTTCACAAATCTGTCTTCTTTTAAATAAAAATTCAACAGGTCTAAGATCAAAATACCACTTTTGAGATATTTTGCAAGTTATAAGCCTTTCCCTAATACTATGCCAATCTTTGAAAAATGGATTTCTCTGCTAATAGAACATGTACAAGAAGGTACAAGAGCTTGAAATCTGTCAGTGTCTCAGTAGGCTGCACCAGAGTAACACTTTGGGAATCTTTTGCACATATTTCACATATATTTCTATATAACTCCATATGTCTAAGAAAACAGGGCTTGAAAGGGGTATAAGTTTGGTAAGTGTGTGAATGTGAAAAAGAGTGTGCCTTCACCCCCAAATCAACTTTCAGGATGAGAAATAAAGTAATTAAAGAAACAGTGTGATAATATTTTTGCTAGGCAAAATTGTGAGGCCAAATTTTAGACATTTTGTTAGCTCTGTGGACTTTCCTGATATTATTTATAAAGGGCCAAGAAAAAATATAATAAGTGAGGATGATAAGTAGATTTCAGACTCACACTGATTTTTGTAGAGCATAAAGGAATATTCGATTCAACTGGGGCAAAGTAGATGGGAAAAAATTTCAAGTTCCCAACTCCCAGAAACTTGGTCAATATATATGATACACTTCTACAATTCATTTTCATAAAGAGGGCTGAAAAATGTCAATGGTGAAAAAAATGGAGAATTAATTTAATGATGTACTTTTGTCTAAAAAAATACCACCTGACTCATCTCTTTTTCTCTCCTTCCCATCTCACTGTTACTGGAATGACTTCTTATTTTGTGAAAAGAGAGAGAGAGAGAGAGGCGGGGGGTAGGGGGGAACTTACTTAAGGAACTAAATATTAAATATTTTCTCCTATAATATATTTAATATAACTACCATTACTGATTAATAAGAGATCTCCATAGACACACAAGTGTAAGATAATCATTTTCTCTGTGGTTGCATTAAAACTGCTGAATACTAAGACGTTCTGAAATTGCTACTTTGTCAGCATCCATGAGAAAATCCTGTATTGAATACTGAGCAAATAATGTATCATAACCTGTTAGATGTTCCATAACAGCTTGAGAAGCCACAACATAAAATTTTGTACATGGTGACCTTATAAGGAAAGGCTTCATGTAAACTTCGGAAACATGCTGATGATTCAGGAGGAAATGCATTTCTCATCTAAGCCATTTTGTTCTGTTTCATCTTGTGTGGCTTTTACTCAATATGCTTTATTCCTTTTTTTTTTCTTTTCCTTTGAGGAAAAAAAATAGAAATATTTTTGAACTTCATTTATGTGTAATAGTGAATTTAGGCACATGTATATGTGGTGTGACTACTGAAACTGTGTTTGGGAACCAAATCTAAGAATTCTTTCCTTAGTGCTAGATTCCCAAAGACTCTCCATTTTTTCTAAAAGTTGTATAGTTTTATCTTTTATATTAAATCCTTGTTTCATTTTGAGTTAATTTTGTACAGAGTATGAGGTTTGGATAGAGGTTCATTTTTTTCCTATTGCTCCAGCACCATCTGTCAAGAAGTCTATCCTTCCTCTATTGAATTGCTTTTGTAACTTTGTCAGAAGTCAGTTGGGCTTATTTGTTTGGATCTATTTCTGGGCTCGCTATTCTGTTCCATTGATCTTTGTATCTGTGATTCCACCAATTCAACACAGTCTTGATTACTATAACTATATAGTGCATCTTGAAATTGGGTAGTGTAATCCCACCCAAGTTATTATTTGTATCTTTTGCTATATATTAAATGTTTTCAACTATTATTTGTTCAAGTTCTTTTCAGCCCCATCCTCTTTCTCCTGTCCTTCTAAGACTTCTATGACACAAATATTAGATATTTTGTTATACTCTCAAGGATCCCTTAGGCGCCATTCATTTTTTTCCAAGTCTACTTTCTCTCTGATTTTCAGATTGGCTAATTTCTCTTGTTCTATTTTCCAGTTCACTGATTTTTCCTCTGTCTTCTCTATTCGGCTCTTAATCCCATCTGCTGGACCCTTTATTTCATTTTAATGTTATTCAGTTCCAAAATTTCTATTTGGTTCTTCTTCATATCTTCTATTTGTTGATACTTTGTATTTTGTGGTGAGACTTTTTCATTTATTTCAAATGTGTTCATAGTTGTTCACTGAAGCATTTCTATGGTGGCTGTTTTGGGGAAGTGGGGATTGCTGCCTTGTTGCTTGTAGCCAGGTTGGGGTAGAAATCTACTTGGCTTTTGTTGACAACGGGGGCAATAGGGAGAAGGGAGGAGGGAGGTTCCTTTTTACTCCTGGGTTGGTGGGACTTCCATCTTCCCTCTGGGTCTCCACTGACACCACTCTGGATGGGAGGGGTGGGAATTCCTTCTTTACTGCTCCCCATTTGTCCTCCACTGACACCATGGCATAGGTCTCATTGCCACCAGGCTGGGGTGAAAGTCCACTGACAAAACTTCAGCAGCAAGTGGGAGGGCTACCTCATTACTGACCGATGGGATTGGAATCCCTGGAGCCTCAAACTTCTTCCCCTACACTGAGTGGGGAAGGGGTGCAACATTACCACCTGGCAGAGGTGAAAGTTCCAGCTCCTAACCTGACCTTCTCTGACATCGCCTTGGCAGGTGGGTTGGGGTCCCTCTTTACAGTCTGATGGGAGTGGAGGTCTAGGCTACTCACTCAACATTTACTGACATGGGTGGGGTGGGGGTGAGGCCACAATATTTTCTGTGGTTTTTGACTGGAGTAGAGTGGTTATTGTCTAAAACTTTTCTTTCTAAAGTGCCCTCTCCCTGTCTTTTGACTAGAGCAAGGAGGCTTTTGTTGGGGCTTTTTTTGTCTGCACCTGTTGGTGGGTCTGGATCGCCAGCTTCTTCATCTCCAAGTCTGGGATAATTGAGGGTAAAAGAAAAACAGGGGAATGCACCCCTGTTTTAATCCTTGGGTCCCAAGTTTCCCAGCTAGTCCTTTTTCTTCTCTTCACTTTTAGAGTTTGTTATGTATATAACGGTTGTGGTTTTTAGTTGTCCTTAGAGGGAAAAGTATGTCTACTCCTTCTTCCCAGAAGCAAAGTCTTTTGGTGTGATTTTTAAACAGTGCTGTCTCAAAGGCATAAGTGAAAAAATTCACATTATCAGTGATTTTACAAAACACCATCAGCCCCAAGTTGAAACTGCCATTGGAGAACTTTCATGAGGAACTACTATAGGGAACCTACACATAGAAAATACTATTAAAGAGTATTCTTAAGATTAAAGGCATGTTAACATATATAGTAATCCCATATGTCAGTGTATTTCCAATTACCTAAAATTTACTTGAAGAACAGAACACTGTTGGCAGACTACTCCAAAATGATAATTCTCTCTCATATTTTTGATGGGAAAGAGGAAACCATATAACATGAGAAATGCCTTTGCATCATCAGCCTGAACCGAATGACTTTTCCCACAGTTTGTTCAGTTTGTGGATATTGTTTTCATCTGACTTCATCAACCCAGTTATCAAGGTGAAAATCATCCAGAAAACTGCCTTCAGGGAATAAAGATGTTGAGCAGACCACTGAGGCCCATAAAGAACAACTTGCATCCCAGACGAGAAAATAATTTTCACCCATGTTATTTTCACTTAGGAGGTTATCGCATCATAAAAACAGTAGATGTGGAAAACTAAATGAGAATTGGCCACAAGAATACAAATGCTCTGAATGGTGAGAAGAGCAGTTCACTGCAGAGGCTCTGGTATTTACTATAAGAAGTCTGAAAAAGGCGTCATCTGTCTAAAAGTCACTTTTTGTGTAATATTTACTTGAGGCCAAGATTCTGAATGAAAAATAGCTATACAATCAATCAGGTAGTTGTTTCTAATTATCATGATTTTGACTTTATAGAAGCATGGTCTTGAGTTTAGCATCAATTTTGGTATGCAATACACTATGCATAAACATGCATTCTAAAGAGGAAACTAAGGACGGGTGAGGGGAAGGGATCATATTAAAATAGCTCAAATGTTTTCTGAAAATATGACTTAGAATCTAACATTTGGTGAAGACTGTATATGCTTTGGACTATATGATTTCAACTAGGAACAGGGTCATTCTCATGCTTTTTCACCATCTGTTTGCAGTCATAAATCCAATTGTGAGAAAAATTCTACTCTTATGACATCTTTGTGTTAATTGAGTTGTGCCCTTTTTTGCAGTAGTTGGACATTTCAGGGTCACTAAAAGGGGTAATTTAATCAAGATGTAGGGTCCTTTCATTCTAGATACAAAGAGATGCAATGATGGTTTTTTTGGTGATGTTGACATCCTACAAATCTACCTCAGTTTACGTAGTAACTCACTTAGAAACTGTCCCCCTAATGACTTAATTTGCTTAATAAACAGCATTTCCAAGTTTCCTTTAATAAAGGCTCGCTATGGATTCTTCCCCCAAATGTGCTGATTGTGTACAGAGTCCTTAATAGCATCAACATTACCTGCTGTCTGAAGCCTTCCTTGATATAGTCAAATAAAGTTCACTGATCTGTCCTCTGTGCTCTCCAGACTTCCTACACATATTTACATAAGTGGTTCTCAACTGGAGCTGATTTTGTCCCCCAAGGAACATCTGACAACGTGTGGAGACATTATCAGTTGTCACAAGTGAGGGAGTGCTCCCGGAAGCCAAAAATTTCAATCGTGACAAGATGGAGAAGCCATGATCTAGCTTAAGTCACCCTGCCGGCCACACCTGACCCTGGATTTTCAGTTAACGAGGACATGGCTTTATGTCCAATTCCACCCTGCCTGCCCCACGCTGCAACAGCCACTGCACCCGCTCGTCTCCTGCCACACCAGCTGAGTCCAGAGGAACCTCAGGGGTTCTGCTTCTGATCCCAGAAAATTTAATATGGTTTCTTAACTCACGTCTTAGGTGGGGTTCCTTTCTCAGGTTGTGGCTACAGCACGTTTCCATTTATAAACAAGCGTGAGCAAGGGAATGACTGTCAAAGATGCCCTAGTAGATGACCTAGGTGTCAAAGACAGTCTTTTCTGCCCACGTGGTATAACAGCAGCCTTAACTCCTCCTGATAAACAGGGTCAGTTGCCGGAGCCTGGATGGTGACTCTTCTTCCTGCTCACCTCTGGCATGAGAAACTCAAAAGTCACCAAGAAGTAGTCATAACATAATTAAATCCTTGGGCTTGTAATTGTCTGGTTTTTACTGCTCTGTGGATGCAGGAGGTGAAGGTCTCTTTATCTGTAGCCAAAGAGACCCTCTGACTTTCACACTTCCATTTCAATTGGTGATTAATACCCTTCAGTCTTTTATTTTCTTTCTCTAGTTCATCCATGGTACTCACGAGAAGCCATCCATTTCCACCTTATATCACCTTCCAGTCTTCCAAACACCTGTGGTATTGCACTGCTGTTGTCCCAGAGCATTCCTTTCCACCCACATCCCATCACAGTTCTCCAGGAATGAAAGTCTTAACAACTGAAATGCTACAACAGGCAATTAGCACTCCACCTACTAACCGGATGGAGTACTCGTTGCCTACAATCAGTTAGTAGTGAGTAATCGAGCACCAACTCTCACGTTAGAGTCTGCTCCTTCTACTAGAGTGCGGAGCTAGCTACACCACAGCACAAGAAGCAATTGTACACATCTTTTCCCAACTCTGCATTCAGTCAGATCTTCCAAGGTGGGTGTATTTACACCCTGGAAATTGGCAAGAACCACAAATCATGGCGTATTTTTTCCCAGAGAGCCACTGCTTTAACATTTACCTGCACACCACTGGTTTCCTCTCCAGTCCCCTCTGGCACCTGCTGTCTTAGGTTGTTTTCCTGGAAAACAGATTTTGAGATGAAGATTTGTCTGCAGGAAGTTTATTGGGCTATTTAGAACAGTACCTGTAAGGAAGTGAAGGAACCAGCATAGGCAATAGGGAGAAGTTAAAATATAATGCAGTCTGCTAAAAGGTTTCAGACAATCCCAGGAGTTCGAGTTGGGATTCCCCAACAGAGTGGCTCAGAATTGAAACGGAGAGCTGGACCTTTGTGTGCCTGCACTGCTGAGTCAGAGGATGTTGGTTGCCCCAGCCGGGTGTGTGACCTTAGGGGGCCAGTTCCCTTCAGCTGAGGACAATTCCTGGGGGGATCCCAGCTGTGAGCCATAAGTGGCCAAAAAGCATTCCTGAAACATCTGGGACAGTGAATGTTTTGGTCCTCAAAGTGGGATGCTGAGCAGTTGTGTGCCTCCTTCTGTACCAATAAATATTCATTTCACTTTATTTCTTAAGTACATCATTTACTTAAGAATCTTATAAGATTCTCTACAGAACTTTCTTGTAGATAAATATTTCTATACATTGATATTTATTTTAATAGTAAATGCCTAAGAAATAGGGTTTTCAATGGGTTGTGTTAACTTATGGTTCCATTGGCCAAGAGTCCCCCTTTCCTTGCACTTTCCCCAACAGTAGTTATTATTAATATCTGCAAATATAACAGCTGAAGAATGCATTTAATTTTTGGTTAAACTGGCACTTTTTTTATTGCTAATGAAATTAAACATATCTCATATACTTAGTGACTATTGTATTTCTAAAATTGTAAACTATCTGCTCATGTTCTACCCCCTTTTTCCACTCTGAGTCTTTTTCCTTATTGATTTGAAAGGGCTTTTAAAAATATTATTAGGATTCTAGCTCTTTTTCAGTGTTACACATTGAGAATATTGTCACCAATGGCTTTATTAAATTTTTTTGCTATTGGAAGTTGTTTTTATTGCATACATAATCAAAACTTTCAATATACTTTCTTGCGCACTACTATTATTATCACTATCAATATGGCTAAATGTATTGAATTCTTACTATAAGGTGGGCACTATTCTAAGTGCTTTGAATTATTAAGTCACAAATCTTTACGATAACCTTATGAAGTATGTGTACTACTGTTCACATTTTATCAGATGAAGAAACTGGAGAATGGAAAAGTAATTTGCCAAAGCTCACACAGCTGTGACTGGCAAAACCAACAGTTTGACCCAGGGAGTCTAACTCCAAAACCTGCATCCAGAATAAATTATATATATAAATTATCCCTAATAATCTCACATCACATACACTTAATGAGCTAAGGTTATGCTACTGCTATATTGCAGTGAATATCGGTAGAATTTAATATAATTAGATTAGGGTTTATTTTTCATGATAAAATTACAGTGTGACGGTGTTGGGTTGGAATCTCAGGATATTTTACTTTTCTACTATAATTTATTTATACTTTCTAGGAATTCTAGACTATCCTTTTCCATTACCAAATCATTATAGAATGATTTGGTAATGGAAAAGGAATAAAACAACATTTGGTTTGGAGTGAAAAGGGGGAAAATATAGCATTCACCAAGTGACCAATCATTAACATTTAAATCAGCTCGAATTATGAAAAGGAAAGGAAGAGGAAGAGCTTTTTTTTCTAGCCCTCTTCTTTTGTTGTTCCTCTCCTTACAAAAAAACTTTAAAAACCACAATGATTTATAGCACTTATGAAAATAAGTATTTCACAAATTTGTTTTAATAATAATTCCAATAATGTTACCATTTTAGATAGACCCACTGAATCCTCAAGATTATTTATACTTCATTGTTTTTGTGTGCTACCTTGATCACTTCTTAACTATATGTTTAAATCGCTGAAATGAGGGTGTTAGGAAAGTTTAGTGAGTTACTAGGACTGACGATTTGGAGTTCATTAACAAAATGAGCAGTGCATTGTTATTGAAAGAAATATCAATTTAAGTGACTGTCAAATTATAGCTCCTTCTTTCAGGCCTGGAAGCAATTGAGTCCTGTACATTCCACACTTCTGAGGAATCTTCTTTTGCATAATCACTTAACCATTTTGACTGGGCAGCAGTACAGCTTTTAGATCTTTGCTTGTTTCTTTTTCATATGCACTCAAATCTAATTGAAATGCGTTATCACTGAAGACAAGCAGTCATCTTTCAGAAACCTCCATTATCTTGGCAAGACTTATTTGATGAATAGTTGCCTGCCCCGTGTCAGGCAGGACTCTCTGTGCTCTGTGTTGGACATCACATCACCCTCATGCTCTTCAGAGGGAACCAGGCCTTTCTATTCTTCTGCAGATGACACCATGCAAGGCACGTATTCCAAAAGAGCATCTCAACAGGTTTTAAGCCTCTTCTACCATTTTCTGCAGTAACTCCATTTGGTGGTTTCTTTAGCTTCAGAACAATTCCAAGGCAGACACTCCCAGCCCTGATGCTGATATTTTAAATGACCTTCCCTGGGTTTTCTATGCGACAGAGCCACAAGGGAATGACGCAGTGGTCATTCAGTCATTTTGAGAGAGCCTGGAATATCCCTGGGGAGCTGTTAGAAACAATCAGCCCCTCCTTCAGGAAATGAAAGGAAGTGCCAACCCAGTGGAAATTTATTTATTACCTGTTTGAAAGCTGCTGAAATAACAAAACATCCTCAACAGACCAACCAGGGCTACACAAAGAAACTGAGGATATTCTCACGTTGGGGCCGTGAACGTCATTCAGGCAAGTGAGTGGAGTATTTTGTTATCGGCACCCCCAAAGAAGGAAGAAGGCAACGTGGTCATATAAAGTAAATTAAAAATAAATTAAGCATCAGTGAAAAACTTTCCTTGACCCAACTCATGGCAGGAAATCTGCTCAAAGCAAGCCTTGGGGCCAACCAGGTCAACAGCTCCTGCGTCAGAGCAGACGTTCCGTCACATCTGCACTGAGCTGGGAACGCACTACACTCAGGTTCTAGGAGTTAAAACCAGACCTGCCTCGGGAGCAGCTACTGTCCAAATCATTTCTCGAGCCTGCGGGAACCCTCAGGACTGAAAGTTATAATCATTTTCTTTCCTTTCCCAAGGCACAGCTCTGCATCTTAGAGACTCTGTGTGTGGGCCCTGGGGCCGAGGAAGGCCAGCCCTTACCCACACTGTGCTTTCAGTTAGGTCAAGTGGGAGCACTTGTCTCTTCCTTTGATCTTTCTGAGTTACACTGCAGGTGATCCCTCTGCGTTGTAAACCTCTGTCAATGCCTGAAAAGGAGGCTCTTTTCTCCCAATTTACTCTGCCTGTACTCTCTTGTGATAGTGTGTATTCTTGGTCCTCTTTTGAAAGTCTGCCTTCTCTCCAGTATGTAGAAGTAAAATTATATAGGAAAACATAGGAAGAAGGAATTCAACCTCAAAGACTGTAACCTAGAAATAGGGCCTGAGTTGCCACCCTGCCTGGCCTGCCCTACAGATTTCAGACTCAAGATTGTAAAATCACCTCTCATCTAAATTTCCAGCCTGTGCATCTGCCCTATGGATTTCGGACTTGCCAGCCCCTATAATCATCATTGACTCCAAGCCATGGGCTGAGGTTCCCCAGGAGGATGTGAGCGACAGGCCTTGGGTTCTGGAGGCCCCTCCCAGCAGCTCTGCTGGCCCAGGCACCTTTACCCCTCGGACTCTGAACGGGGCGCCCTGCGGTCTGGTTGCTGGAATGCCCTGGAAGGGGAGCATCCTTGCGTTGCCGTGCAAGCTCCTCTCCAGCTGGGCGGACCACATCCTCCTTTCCTGGGCCTCCTTTCCTGTCAGCAGTGGGAAGAGCCAGCACGACCAGGAAACACCCCCAGTGCAGGTTTGCGACTAGAGATGCCAGTAAGCATGTGCCCTCCAGAGGAGAAACCGGGGAGTGAATCCTGCCCAGAGACGCAGAAGCCGTTTTCTGACTGAGAGAACACAGACAGAGAGAGAGTCTTGGAAGTAGTCCTGGGGACCAGGCTTTCATGGCAGAGTCCCAGGTGATTGGCAAGGAGGCTCTGAGCCTGAATCTGGAGAGTGAGATTTGAAGAAATGAAAGTTGGCAAATTTAGCCCACAGAAGGACTCACTCTCTCTGCAGGGGCATACTTCTGAGGTGACTCGGTGGACTGGAGACCATCCCCAGGGCCACCTGGGAGGCACGTGCTGAAGATGGCAGAGCCACGTGAAGGAGGGAGCCTGAGTCACCGAGTCACAGCCTGAGCCCCAGAGGAAAGTCAGCCCTTCTAGGAACACCAGGATTGAACGGGGACACACTAGCTCCACAGAAAACCTGTAAAATGTCAAGACCTTGCCAGTTTCAACTGATTTCACCTGAGTTCTTGCGAGTGCAATCGAAGTCTCTCATTTCGAGGACACCCTTGAGTCCCCTGCCCCTGCCTGCCCGAGTGACCACCACGAAGGAGAGCAGGTGCCTGCAGGGGACGGAGATCCCTGTGACCCTTGCAGGGAGAAGCAGCAGTCCCTGCTGCAGAAGGAAACTCTAAATCAAGGGACAGCCTCACCCAGGGACGTGATGCCAGGAGCCCTCACGGCAGCCCCTCCGTTGTGACGGGACACCCAGGCCGGAGGGCGGGGAGCGGACGTGAGGCAGGACTTTGATCCTCTGGGTCTGCCGTAACGCCCGAGTTCCAGGCTGGTCTCTGGCTGCAGTCGGCTCTTTCCACTCCCTTCAGAGCCGCGACTAGCGATGCCGTTCTCCCGGCGTGCAGCCAGCGGCAGAGCGAGAGCTTCACTGTCTTCCGGAACGTGGCCGCCCTCCCCTCCGCCAGCCCAACCGATGCCCCGTCCTGCTTGCCGGGCCTTGTCTTCTCTAGGGACAGAACAGTCCCCAGGGCTCTGCGCAGTCAGCTGTGCCCACGGGATACTGGCCGTCAGCGGAGAAGCCGGGGCCCTCTGGAGCCCGGGGAGGCCTGCCGACCTCGCAGGAGCGTCTGCCCTGCGGGCCCCGGGCAGCTACGGGGTCTCCGCTCGCGCCGTCCAGTTGCTTGAGGCCAGGCCCGCTCTGCCAGGGTGTCCCCGGGCGCTCCTGGTCACACACTGCCGGGGTCGTTTCCCCAGTACACAGCCCACACGCTCTAAGGAGAGAACAAGAGTCAGCCAAACGATCACCTGCCGGGGCTGAGGACCGTCACAAAGCCCACGGCACAAGCCTAGGAAATCCTCAGGTCTCCAGGCGCGGAAGCCGGTCCTCTCCGCGGACCAACTCCAGCGACCGGCAGCGCTTAATCAAAACGGAACAGGGCTGCGCTTGAAGACACAGCGCGCGTTCTCAGAACGGGACAGAAAGGGAGCCCCCAGCTCCCCCCGGCAGGCGCTGTCACCACCTCCACAGGCCACCGCGACCCGGGCCTCGCATCGCCCAGAGAGCTTGAGCACCGCGAAGACGTCCCACGTGCCGCCACCCGTGTCCCCCGCGGCTGCAGGGACGAGACGCCGTCCACCCGGACCGACTCCGGCCCCCGGCCTGCCACCCTGGCCCACCGGCCTCAAGCTCGGACCCCAAGCGTGGCCCCACGCACCCCGACTCCGGCCCCGCCGTCCCCAAAGCCAAGGGACCGGCGGGGGGGGGACCAGGTGAGCTCGGTGAAAAGGGAGGTCGGCGCCCCTTGTCCAGAAAGCCCCTGGCTTCCCAAGAGGCCGCTCTAGGCCCAGCCGGGTGGGTGGGTGCCCCGCCCGTCGCCGGGTCGGGCGGAGTATGCAGAGTTCGGGCGCCCACGCGCCCTCCGCTCGTCCCCGGCGGGCAGGGCCAGCGCAGGGAGCAGGGCACGCGGGCCGGCAAGCGGGGCGGGACCGCCACCGCCAGGGAACCCTGATCCCCGCCTCCCATCCAGGGCGACGCGAGCGCGGCAGCAGCAGAGGCGCGGCCGGCACCGGGCACCGGGCACCGGGCGTCAGGTGATGGGCAGCGAGGGCACCGTGTCCGTGCAGGCGCGGAGGCCCTCCCGGCCGGCGAGGTGCAGTTCCACCCCGGCCCCTACACCCACCCTCTCGTCCCAGCGTCTGCCACTGTCCTGGGATGCACCCGTGTCAGAAATTAGCCAGCTACTCTGCTTGGCCAAAAAAATAAATTATTCATCGGCTGCTGCTGATGACTCACCTTCGGGAACAGACAGCCGCTCCAAGAGGCATCAGCGTCCGTCTAATCCCCTCACGCAAAACAACAGCTTAGCACCTCAGGAGAACGCAGAACGACTTCAGGAGAAAACAGTGCATGGTTTGAATGAAAATCTCTTCAGGAAAGTCTAAAAACTGCTTGCCTAAGAAACTGCAGCATGAAAGCAAAGAGTACCTGCAAGCCGAAGGAACAGAAAAGCGTGCTTGAAAACTCAAACACACAAACGAAACAGGTTGTGAACGATAAAGAGAGCCAGTTAAAATCGCCACCTGAAACTGTACTGAAGGTTGTAAATTTGCCTGATCTCTTTAGAGAAGATTATAGGACGACAGCATCTTGGAATTCGAGAAAAAGTGTGCATTAGAAAAGGGAGATCAACTAATCAGTCAGAAGTTGATTTGAAAAAACTCACGGATGTTGTTACATGTAGATGTTTCTTTTAAAAGACTTGAAGGAGAAAAATAAGAAATATTCAAAAAATTATCTGAAGACAAGACACTCGAATGAAGAATTTACAGGACAAGTTAAAAAAAAAAAAAAAAAAACAAAAAACTTCAAACTGAGTGAACATTTTTGCAGACTGAAAATTCGGAGCTTGAAAGAGATTCAGAAACTTCTGCCGGAACTTCAAATACCGCCTACATTATGTCGAGAACGTGTAATGCAACTTCAGGGAACACTGCTAGAGGGAACGGGCTGCTTACAAACAGAGACCAAGCTCCCCAAAGTGTACGGAAACACAAACTACACAAATCAGAACTCAGCCTCTCCAGGGAGGGATGAAGATGTGGACAAAGAATTGGAAAGAATCACTTTCTTCTATCAAAACCAGATTCTCCTCTGTGGGAAAAGAGCTTATGGAAGTTGAATGGCAGCCCTGCCAACCTAGAGAACGCCCAACAAGCTTAGAAAATGACCGCAACAGACAAATCGTGGCTAAAACACTGTTCAAATTCCAGCCTTCCCTGCGGGAGCCCTTCGGTTCCTGCTGTTCCACCTGCAGCCACAAAGGCCTGCAAGTATCAGGGGGTCCCCCTGGATCATACGATCCCCAAGGAAGGGGGAGGTTTAGGCTGGGAGGGCTCAGAAATCCGGAGTCACGTGCAGGCTTGATCAGCTTTCACAGCGGCAAACCCCTGATCTTCCACAGCCACAGCGCAACAGTTGCCAGTGTTTTTCTCTCTTTAAAAGTAATTTTGATTGAGCTCTTTTTAGTTTAACTGCTGATATTTAATTGATGCTACAATATTTCCTACTGTAGCTTGATAGCATTTTAATTTTAGCACAGTATTTTTCACATGTGGATTTGTTTAATGTAACTCTCATGAGTACATATTTCCACTTCATTGGACCCTCTAGAATTAGATTGTATACGTATGACATATTGTATTTTGATTTTATATAAGAAGGCCACTATTACTTAAAACCACCTCTGAAGCTTAACATGAATAGAGATGTTTGAAACAATAGAGACCATTTCTGTATGCTAAAAAATATAGTCTACATTTTACACAAAATGTGGCTGAAGATTCAATACATCTGGTCTACTTCTACCTTCAAAAATATTTGAAGCTTCTGAGCTTTTGGTCACAACACTTAACTAAATTTTATTTTGAGAGAAGGAGAGGTATTACTAGAATTCTTCTCTACTGAGAGAAATATTCAACTGAAGAAGGAATAAGAAGAGGGCCACTTTTATTCTCGAAGCAGGTTAAGCACATGGTAATTGTTTTTAACCCGTCCACTTGTTGCACACACACTGATTGAGAACCTACGGCTGTCAGACCCCCGGCTGGGGATGCTGGGCTCACGGCAGCACCGCCCTCAGTCCATGTGCTCTGGAGGGTTCAGGGAGCAGAGAGAGGCCGAGAAGGCAGTACTGGGGAACGTCAGGAAGCAAGCCCTTCCTAAAAGGGAGAAGTCACTACCTGAGGGAGAGCAGAACCTGGTCAGGGAGACAGAGGGAAGCGCATGCTAACTGGAGGAAAGAGGGAGAGCAAACATCAGAACAAGAGCAATCAGGGCAGTCAGGGTAAAATAGCAACTTACCGTCCGTGCGGGCGGGCAGCAGGCGTGAAGCTGGTCCGATTATAAAAGGTCTTACCTACCATCCTAAGGCGTCTGGCTTTATCCTGCACTTTGATGAAAGGGTTTGAGCAGGGCGTGCTGCAGAGTTTCACCTTAGAGAGAAGATGATGGCCCCTCTTTAGAATGCAAGCCTAGCCTCAGAAACGGGCAGCTGGCAGAGAGGTCGCCTCCTGACCTAGAAGGTGGAGAAGGATGAATGACTTTGGCAGACATCTAGAAGGTAGAACACGTAGGACACAGAGTAGACAGGAGGGAGAGGGAGATGGAGAGACAGAAAAGTGTAAAGTTGTTTTGTTTTGTTTTGTTAAGATTTTCCAAAGAGGGATGCCTTTAACTCCGGTAAGATGCACAGAAATACAGACAAGTGGGTCAGGAAAAACACATTACCTTTCTGGGTCTGGTCCCCAACACAACCCAGATAACCAGATACACTTAGAAAGAGACCTTTGCCTAGTGTTGCGAGAAAAGGCTTTTTGATCAACTGTTGTGTGTTCTCTCCCTATGTCTCTTTACTTGAGGGCTTAAATCGGGTTTATCATATTGATGTATGCAAGGCCCCTTTTCCCTCTCTCCTTCTTTTTTCTTCTTCCCTTCTTCCTAGCAATGTAATCAGCACCTGCAAATCTCTACCGTGCAAATCGAGCTCAAAGGAGGACAGTAATCTACATCCAAAACTGCGGCTCCTCCGTCTCCATCCTATCACTGCCCCTGAGCAGCCTAACATAATCACCATCTGGAATCCCTTACTTTTGTTTTTATGTGGCTTCATGGTCTATTCATCCCTAAAGTGGAAATGTAAACATTTTACCTCTTTTTAACTTTCTACTTTAACATTATATTGCCACTGGTGTCACATGCCGCTCAGTGCCTTGCTGTCTGTGCTGTATTATTCTCTTCTATGTGAACTTACCCTTGTTTATTTATCCACTCTACTACTGAAGCACATCGGGTGGTTTCCAGGTTTGAGCCTTTTTTGTACACTTCGGCACATGTCTCTCTTCCAGCGTACAGGAGGTTGCTAACAGGTTGGGGTTCCTCATGTTTTTCAGAAGAGGAGGATGCCGTTACACATTTTCTTCCCACACAGGCTTAAAAAACACTTATTTCAATCTAAGTGATCTGTCTTTTCACAACTGACTATTGATCCTGAATCCACGAAGAGTCTCTTTTTACGTCACACCAGAAGGACAAGCCCCGCTGCCGAATTTAGGCTACTGGTTAACGCAGTGGAAAATAAATCAGTCACACAAGTCATGTGAACGAACCGGCCCAACGAGTGCAAACAGGGCACACAGAAGCCCCACACATCCTCAGCAATGGAGGCTTGCTTGTTTCCTCTAACGGGCAGATAAAAAGTTGGAGTGAAATGTACTCCTGACCCTTAAGACTCTTGTTTTTTGTTGTTTTTTTTTTAACATCTTCATTGGAGTATAATTGCTTTACAATGGTGTGTTGGTTTCTGCTGTGTAACAAAGTGAACCAGTTATACATATACGTATGTTCCCATATCTCTTCCCTCTTGCAAGACTCTTGCTCTTAATCGGAGCGGAGACAGGTCCCCAGGCTGAGAGGCAGCCAGAGCCTGAATCAGAGACGCACCGAGGGGCGGAGCGGAATGTTCCAGAGCTCTGAGGAGCAGCTGCACCACCGCTTTGCTGTCAGGGCTGCTTCTCCTTCGCGCCTCCCAAAGTCCTAAGCAGTGGACCCCGCCTGCACCCCGTAGCTCCCCTGGCCCGGACGTGTCAGGAGTAGATATAACTGTGCAGGACGGAGAGGGGCACTTCAGTACTTCCAACAAGGTCCTGCCTTCTAGGCTAACATCCCCCCTCTGCTGCAGCGTCAAAGGCTGTTTCGCTATTAAGACATTTATATTTTGGCCTGACTTTCCCACCTAACATCTCTAGAACCTTTGTCTCAACCAAGTTTGAACCACATATTCAAAGAGCTTCTTGCTCTCTACTTTGTTTCATTTCCTCTAATTTCTCTGGAAATTGGGACTTTTTTTTTCTCTTTCCTAGCAGAGTATATAGTACTTACTCATCTCCTTCACTCATCCAACAAATATGTGTTGAGTTAGACTTGTGAGCCACATACTCTGCTAGAGCCCAGAGATATAATGCTGAAAAAAAGACCAAAATTCCCCTTAAGAATTTTAATTAATCACACTGTGACCCGCCCCCCCCCCCCATGAAAATTACAACAAGGAGGTGGCGATGGTCCCTGATCTATTCTGGCAGCCCTTGAGTGCAAAATCCTTCTTAAGGGAGTGAAACTGGGTGAAGGGGGGGGTCTGCTGAGGACGAGCCAGGATCTAGAGAAAACGTACTTCCTGCTGCTGCTTCATCTCTCTGTCCCTCCGGCCTCCGCGCCCATCCAGGAGGCGGCATCCCCCAGCCGACCACCACACCACCCAGCTAGGACACTGACCTTCCCTCTTCCGTCCTGCCCACCCACCCCCTCCCAACCTCCCCACTACCCTCCTTCTGACTTCACCTCCTGCTGTTTCCACCGAGTCCACAATGACTCACGAGAACTCTTCCTTTCCACTTCCTCAGAAGGTCGACATCCCCCAGCTGGGTTTTCAAGAGGCTCTCTGTCTGGAATTCCCCTCCTCTTGTCACTTATATGATTAAAACTTTCTCATCTTTCAGATCTCAGCCTAGCTGACATCTCCTCGGAAGGTGACTTCCTCAGAAGAACAGAACCTGTAAAAATCATAAATTTGGTTTGGTTACTTCTACATTGTTTCTCTCCAATACCAGTCTATCATCTCCTCAAGGGTGAGAACCATTTTCCCTCTTATGTACCAGAGACTAGCATAGGGCCTGGTACATAATACACCCTAAAGGCAATTTTGCTGAACAAATGAATGGATGGTGTTAGATACACATTTGATTTTTTTTGTCAAATAAAATCTTTGTTAGAAAGATTAATTCCACAGGCAAGAAACAGAAATTAATTGGAAAAAATTTAAATGTTAAATGAAACTGTTCAAGTCTATATTATATTAGTCAGGGTTCTCCAGAAAAACAGACTCAATAAAATATACATGTACATAAATAAAATATACATATACATATATACATAATTGACTCATGCAGTTATGCAGGCTGACAAGTCCCAAGATCTTCAAGGTGAGTCAGCAAGCTGGACCCAGGAGAAATGATGGTTTAGTTCAAGTCCAAAGGCCATGACCCAGGAGAGCCAATGGTATAGTTCTAGTCTGAAGGCCCATGGTCTCAAGACCTCAAGACCCAGGAAAAGCCAATGTTTCAGTTTGAGTCCAAAGGCAAGAAAAAACCCAATGCCCCAGTTTGAAAGCAGTCAGGCAGGAGGAGTTCCCTCTTAAGAGTCCCTTCTGTTCTATTCAGGCCTTCAACTGATTGAGGAGGTCCACCCACCTTAGGGAGAGCAATCTGCTTTACTCTGTCTACTGAATCAAATTTTGATCTCACCCAGAAACACTCACAGACACACCCAGAATAATGTTTGACCAAATGTCTGAGCACCTCATGGCCCATTCAACTTGACACATAAAATTAACCACCACAATCTCCCCGTAACATCACAATTGTGTTTCCTCTGCATATTGTTGACCTTCAAGGTATCCAGGTGAGCTCAAGTTCATGGTGCAGGGGGGGCTCCAGAATACACTATGTGTGATTCCAAGATAGAGGACCCAGTGACTCCTGTCTGCTGCTAGACCAGTTGTCTTTCTCAAGCTGGGATTCTACGCTACAGGTGAATGCAAGAGAACGTAACTAGAGTCAAAGCAAGAACCCAGAGCTGCAAAGTTATCGTCACCATCAAGTGACAGAGGAGGAGAAATGGAATTTATAATGCTTATTTATAACAATAAATATTTGTCATTATTATTGAATAAGTGCCATTTACTAACTGCTTGCCAAATACTGTCCTACGCATTTTACATACAATACCTCACTTAATCATCGTAACAACCCGAGTTATTACTATTACTCTTCTTACACAGGAGAGCAAACCGTAGCACAGAGAGGTTAAGCACCTCGTCTAAGGACAGAGATGATGAGGCAGATCAAGGATCCATACCCAGGCATTTCTGCTCTATAATCTGCACTCTTAGCTGGTGCACTTGACCACCCCTCAGAGACATAATTGTGCACCAGCTGTTTATACACGTTACCTCTTTAGTCCTAAATCAACTCTGCAGGTTAAAATTATTGCGTGAGGAAACTGAGAAAACAAAGACTAATGACAGTGAAGGAACTGAGGCTGCAATACAAGTTAGTGGAAGAAACTATTTTTCAAACTATATCTGTTTGACCCCTAAACCAAGTCTCTTTCCAAAATTCCTCAGCTACCTCCTCTCTGTGGATTGAATCCAAGTGGGCTCATTCATCTCCAAAGCGAAGTTTCCAATCACACATGAAACACAATCTCATATTGATAGCATGATCAGGATCATGGAATTTTAGTCAGGTCACATTTTTTTCTATGCAAATTGTATATATGCAGTGAAACTGAGTTAAGTATCACTTTTATGCAGAAATCGTTTTACATTTCTGACTTCCCTTTGCTTTGATTATTTTTGATGGTAAAAATTCATCAGTTGGAATGAGTAACGCCAGCCCCTTATTTATAGTTCAGGAAACTTACATGGTGATTTGATGAGTACAAGATAACGTCTAACCCCATTATATAGGATACTGAACAGTGAAAGAAAAGCACCTGGCCACAGATTGCTGAGATTCCAGCTTTAACTAGGTAAAGACCGAGGAGTGACCTAGGCAGCTTGACAAGGTTTGTCATCAGGTAAAATCCATCCCACTGTTCTCTGTACTTCCAAAAATTTACTTTTGTGAATGGACCGGGAATAACCTCGTGAGTCTGGATAAGCAACCAGGAATTCTGAGTCCACCCACGCATGTCTTTAAGGGCACTTGAACACGAATAACATACCCTCTGGTGCACATTGCCTCAAGTACTATGAGATCACGGACCCGATCCACTTGGAATAGCAAAATGAAGCAAATGCCAATATTCCTTTCAGCCAAGTCCCATGCTTTGAGCAGGACACTTACAAACAGTGTCCCTAGCCCCCTGCCCACCATTTTCATTGTGTACGGTGCCTCCTAGAATTAACTCATATTCTGTAGGTTGCTTTAATAATAAATTCTAAATACCTCAACCCACTGTTCCAATGTTCATGGGTATACATTCACTTCATTGTTTTAAAATAGTTACTTGAGAACGACTGTTTACTTTAAAAATATTTCTTCCAGATAACTGCAGATAATTATGATGATGGGCTTCTGTTTAGACACTGTCTGTGAAAATAATATCCAATACATTAAAAATAACATTACAAATAGTCCACATTAGCTAAATGAGCAGCTGTGAAGTGTGTTCCTCAGCAGATATTTCTTAATAGCCTAGATTCCCATCTGCCCAGCATGGTTGCCTAGAAGCTGCCCGGATGCCTAGATGTAATACAAGAAAAAACCACCTTTTTGCCTAAGTATATTTCCTCTGTTTTAAATATACACAAACAGTCTACTAGGACAAACTGACGTTATCCCCAGTCTTTTGCTTTCATGAGCAGAGTAAAGCCTGAGGCAGCTATGACAAGGGGAAACAATTCTGATTTCCTAAAGGCGAGTTTTCACTTAAAACCGCAGACAAGTTGAGGTTTGGTTGACAAGTGTCTGAGGCTCCATCCCTGGAGAAGCTCCAACCCTCCACCCGCTGATGACACACAGACTAAAACCTTGTACAACCAATTCAGAAATAACTAGCCCACATCCTAGTATGAGCTATAGAGTCTGACACTGACATAATAAAGATGTGCGTTGGAAGTACCCTTGAGGGACAGGTCTTGACTGCTGGCACAGTCCACAGTCCATTAGCGGCCAAAAGAAAAGGTCAAGCAGTATTATTTAATTCCGCAACTGACTGTTGTGTTCACTTGGGGTGCTAATATGAGCTCAAAGAAAATAATTCATTCTAGGATGAGTCCCAACAATCTTCCAATCTCTCATGGTACCGACTGACCACATAGAAGCCATTCTACTAAGATGTGCTTTCATTTTCAGTCCCATCATCTTTTTTAGAGGCTCTATAAAAAGATACAGCACAGCGTGCCAAGGAATATAGCTCAGTGATTGTAACTCAACAAGGCATTTGCTCCATTTCCCTGTGGAATGTTCTGCAAATCTCTCTCTCCCTTAAGAAACTGATGGAGTTGTACCTGTCAAGAACAACATGCTGCTAGGCTTGGCATTTCCCCAAGTTGTGTTAGGAAGACCTTGAACTTGACTTTGTTATCTTAGCTTGAAATATTTCAACCCTACCATGAAATGGGACAAACCAGCCAAAGGAGTGGGGAGAGGAGCGTATATATATTTTGGAAGAGGAAGCGGCATCTTGTCTTCTGCAATGTATCACTAGCTAAGATTCTTAACTTAAATGTACAAGTTCAAGTTCACACCAGACTTTACTTCTTAAAAGTATGACTTACTGAGGTATGGGAAATGCAGATAGCTTATAGAAATAAAATTGCTTTTTTTTGGCTCTCTCCTGGGTCTTGTAGTTAGATATATCATGTTTCCAAATCCCCCCTTCCCCCGTCACGTGTGTTATTAAACTATGCCCACAACCTTCTCCAGGTCATTAAAAGGAGTATATTATAGAAATAAAAGTCAACTCCCTCATTACATGATAAAGGCATCTTTTCAATGTTCTCTCAATTTAATTCTGTATGCAGGAGTTGTATTTATAAGAAAATGCTTATCTCAAATGACTGATGAAAGAGTTGCTTCCCACTGCATGGAAGAGTTCATGATAGTTCCCTGCTCTTGGAGAGCCACTTAGAGGTTTATTCATTGTGAGCAGCAATCCGAGCTGTGTATACCAAGAGCCAACACACTGTAGCTGACAGGACCTCAGCTGAGAGCATTCTGGAGCTAAGACACAGCAAACCGAAAAGTAACAAGGTGAAATTCTATTAACACTTGGTAGGTCAGAAAATATTATAAAACAGTCAGAATGTAGGATTAAAGTAGATAGTTTGGGGCATTTCTGGAGGAAGTTTCGCTCTGAATTAAAATCAAGGAGTATCGGCAATGACTAGGTTTAGAACATCAGAATAACCCCATGAAAAATATTTCAAATCTAAGTGTCACTTCACATTCAAATTTATTTTAACCTTGGATTTTTCAGACAGCAAATAAATTATCTGCATGCTTTGCAGCAAACTGAACTTTGATACTAATTAGAGCTACAGTTGGGTGGTTTTCACTCGCCATCTGTTCCTTTTTCGTGAAATAGCTTTGGATTCCACACAGCACTAACATTGGAGGTTTGTTCTTTTGTCAAGTAATGTATGGACTTTCTGGACATTCTACAGCATGCCTGAACTTTATAATTTGGCCATAAAATATGTAGGTGAGTATAGGTATACACACGTTTTTCTCTTAAAATATATACTTAAAAATTCAAGCTTTTATGTTATCTTAAAGTATTGAGGTCTCAGGGAACTACTGTGCTCATTTAAAAAGCATCATTCCCATTTTATACCATTTTCACTCCCAAGTTTCTAGCCCTGGACCTTAGCTTGGAAAAAAGTCTGCCATCACTGTTCTGGATAAAGAGTTGCTCAGAAGCAGCTTTCCCATCATGTGCCTTCACATCTCACAGAAAACTGAGAACAACGGAAGGCAGTGGGCTGCTAGTCTCATCTTCAAAGCAGCCACACCATGGCCACACACAGCGGCCAGACAGAGGAAGGCAGCCCTCGGCTGATGGGCACTGGCTTCCTCAAGCTGCACGCCACTCAGAGCTCAGCAGAGTCTGCGTGATGCTTTTTCTGAGTCTCATTCTGAGCACCCTCACAAACAAAGGCTGCAGAAGAGGGTAAAGGATTGGGTGCTGCCCTGGGGAGGCGGAGCTTGAGGCTGCCATCAGGACAATGGACGTGACAAGTCATCAAATGCCAACCTCACAAAGATGACAGGGAATAAGGCGACAGTTGAGGAACTTGGCATCAGTGGGGCCAACAGGGAACGGGAAAACGTCTTTGAATTCAGGTAGAGTTGACTTTTAATTCATAAATCAGTACTGCACTATCCCCATCTTTTCATATTCTCACATCATATTTCTTTCTATCCCTTTCTTCCTCTCCACGTAAAATTTCTGTAGGTACCAAATTACTTGAGTTGCCAAAATGAGATCTGATCGCTCCGGATGAACTGGTCATCTCTGGAGCCTACTGAACAACGGAAATGTGTATTGACCCAATGCTTGTTTAGCATATTCTGAGCCACAGCTGGTGAGCTGTTTTACTCAGTCCTCATTACAGCCGAGTGAGACATGTCCCAGGACCCTACTTTCACAATAACAAAATAAAGGATAAGAAAGATTAAGCAACTGGCCCAAAGACACACAACCATTAATTCCCAAAAGAGTGTGGCTCCAAATCTCATTCTTTCTTCTCCTCTTTCCATTGTGGAACATTCAAGAAGGAATTTCTGTTTGCCTTTAGTGGTGTCCAACTAGTCAGACCTCGAATCAACTGAGATCGCAGAATGACTGTGTGTACGTTATGTCGTATCTACAAATATGGGAAGTAGTTACAAATAACTAAAACTAGGGAAATATTACATCAAAATATCCATTTCTGGCTTCTCTTGAAAAACTCCTATGCCCACTCACAGACTGTAAGTTAAGCCCCTAGTGGAAGTCCACTTAGCTGAGGATAAACTCCATCTAATACCAGGTTGTGAATATAGAATCAAACTATTTAGAAATATGTAGCTGCGCGGAAGGAGAAATTATACTAACTAAACAAATGCTCACAATTTGCCTTGCCCAGTGTCACATTTATCACCATTCCTGGGAGAAAGTGTTCGCTATAAACAGAGGGAGAGCAGATGTGATCATTCCTTCAATGTGAGTCGAACTCTGAAGTGGCTTAGGATCCACTTCATCTTCACTTGACAGATACAAGCTGAAGCGTTAGGTACCGCTAAGCGGACGCTCTTCAGAGGCTCTGTGTAATAGCTTTCATTACTTCTTCTGCCCTGGCAAGCAAATCCACCTGAGTCTCAGAGGTCTTTTCTATCCAAGATCTATGAGCCCAGATCTCTGCTTCTTACTGAGACAAAATGCCCACTGAGCACTCCTGTACTCGGCAGAAGCTCTGAAATGTAATTCCCTCGTTCCCAAAACGTCCAAATGCTAGAAGTTTCTGATGATTAAGAAGCTTGTCTCTGTGTCAAAGGAAGGTTCATTTCCCAAAAGTAAACTCTTGGTGGGCAGCAGGGTATCATTTATAATCCTATATTTAAACACACAAAATTGAGTAGATGCTGTGGGAGTTGCTGTTTAACTAAAAATAAAGATGTTTCCTTTAATCTGATAAGTGTTAGGAGTTTTCTATAAACCCTACCTCTGGTCCCACCCTCCATCCCTTTTCCCTTGTTTATTTCTGTCTTATATTTTTCACATCCTGAACCTCTGTCTTTCCTCAAGAACCCTTCCCATTACACTTCACAAAGTTCATGCTTCCTCCAATAGGACGTTATCCCCTGGGGTCCGTGCATCCTTTTTTGTTTTCTTATTCTGAAAAAGACACTTGAATTGGCTTTTAGTTGGGGGCATGAGCATGAAGGGGAACCCCAGGCAGTTGATTTCCCCCCAGGGGTGGCCATGCATCTTTACTTCTCCTCTTCCATTTGGTCCTCAGAAGCAGCATGATGTTTTTTGTAAGAGCACTGGGTCTGACACAGCAGAGCTGGGATTATTTACTCTTAGTTGGATGAATGTGGATCTATAGCTTCAATATACCCGAGATTCCTGAATCTGTAAAATGGGAACAGCACTTTCCGCAGACGTTCCTTGTGAAAATCAAATGAGATAACACATAAAACCCACTTACCACGGTGCCTGGTAACTGGCACTCAGTAAATTTTCTTTGTATAACCATCAAGGAGATGTTGACTTTGATTTGAGTTGATGAGGAAAAGAATAAAAATTGTGTTTGTTACTTGCCTTACACCAAAATGGTTCTTATCTCTCACCTGTATACAATAATGCTAAAAATACACCTCATGAAAAAGTATACATTTTGGAACATGATATTTAGCCTTGTGTAAAATGTTTCTGCCTTTTTTCCCCAACCCATAAAGTAAGATTAAAATTGAGGCTTACCTTGAAGACTCTTTAAGAATCCAAGTTAAATAAAATATTCTGTGAATTAACATATTTAATTCAATGGGATTTTTTTTCCAACATCACAACAAAGCCTTTGGTCCAAGAGTCTATATTTGAGAAAATTTCTGAAAAAGAAAAAAGAAGTTAACATTACATGCTCTGATTGAATAATCGAACCAAATGAGAAGGAAATGACGTGCAAACAACCCTTTGAGGATCGTAATTTCCAGAAGTAGAAAGTAAGGGTGAAGGGGTTAAGTGACTTGCCTGAGGCCATGCAATTAGCAGTCTGTCAGAGCAAGTAGTTGAGGCAGATTTAGAATCCAATTCTGTATGGCCTGTATGTAAGTTAATATTCTTTCTACTATGTCACATTGTTCAGTTATTTCCCATCAGATTTTCAAGGCCCTCTTCTTCAACATCACAAAACTGAAATTTGAAGCCAATGCACAAAATACAATTATTCTTAATTCCCAATACACTGCAAGTATTTTCAGAAATCTTTATTTTATAATATCAATACTCTAGGGCAGTGGTTCCAAACTAAAGACAATTTTGCTCCCTAGGGGATATTTGGCAATGTCTAGAGACACTTTGCTTGTCATGACTAAGGGGAGTGGGGATGTTTCTACTGGCATCTGGTTGGTAGAAATTAATGACATTGCCAAGCAATTTACAAAACACAGGACAGTGCCCTTCAGAAAAGAATCATCCACCATATAATGTCAGTAGAGCTAAGATTGAAAAGCCTTGATTGGGGGCTTTTGCTTCTAGCAAGTGAAACAGACTCACCTTCCAACTAAGGACAAACTTTACAAATCAATGGAATGTAAGTTAATATTTTTTAAAACACTGAAAAGAAAGTGAATAACTAGGGGAACAAAATCTGAACAAACACCATATTCCACAGAAGTAAGCCTAGCACACAAAACCGGTTTTGCCCCGAGGGCATTCACTCATCAGAAGAAATGGTTACCAAGCCAAGCTCCAGTTTGGGTGGCTTTTCAGGAAGAGGAGAGCAAATCCCAGGGGCCACTCACCCTGGGAGAATCAGTTTGCATCTTCTTCCAGTGGAATGTGGGAGCCAAGGGTTATACACACCCAGGGTTGCTCTGAACTAGAAATGAGTCAGCCTTTGTGCAGACTTGCAGCCCACATTTGTATCTTCCTAAGCTTTAATTTTTACTTACTACCAGACTGGTAGTGCCCAGAGGTGCACCAGTATCTGGCTCTGCCCGGCTTCCAGCCCATGAGAGGATTCACACTTCCTCACCTTTGGAAATTAGGAATGGCCACATGACCGTTCTGTCACATCTCTTGATGGTACAATTTGGGCTACTGTTGTATCCAAAAATTACAGGCTTAATTCCACTTCATTCCAAAGACTACTGTGGCTGCCTGAAATAATTCCGCTTTTGCATTAATGTGCCAGACACGGTCACCAGGTCACAAAGCAGAGTGACTCTACACTCTCATTCGCAAATTGCCACGATGTTTAATCCTCGGAAGTCACTCTCAGACAGTGAAACAAGTCTGTCTTCACGCACACAGATCGTCTTCCTCACTGGCTCTCCAAACAAGCCTGCTGCGTCTGAATCATCAGTGAGTGTGGAGTCCAGATACCGAGTAAATGTGCCACTTAGATATTTACGTTTGTTTTTTATCTTCTTGAACAGCCTATAACTCCATGATGGAGGAACGTACTGCTGGTGCAGGCTCTTTGCCTTATAATTCTTGGCCTGGGGTACAGCTCGTAGTAGGCGATAGACATTAGGGGTGGGGTCTGGGGATGAGTGAACAAACTCCAAAAGAAGTCGCCACATAATGTTCCCAGTAGCGATAGTGATTTGCCCTTTAAATAAATATTTATAAGGTGCTCCCTTACGATTGAAAACAAAAATACAATTTTAGGACCTCAAATATGCACATCTGCAGAGATTAAGGAAAGCATACTTGTTACATAACCTCAGGAAATTATGGTCCTCTGTTATTCAGTAGAAGGTCTTTGCCACTAAGGACATCGTTTAAATGGTAATGTTTTCTAAGAAGTAGCTTTAACCCAGGCCTGGCTTAGATCTCTATGGAAAAGAGAATTCCAAAAACAGAGCTGCAAACGGTGTCAGCTTTGTGTGACCAGGTTAGTCCAGGGACACAGTTGCTCTGTGTAGTGGGAAGAAACTACAGCACCATCTAGGGCGAGAAAACAAATGTTGTCTCTTGAAATCTTGTATTTGTGATTGTCCATTTCAGAAACATTAGCTTGTTGGTGAATCTTTCCTTTTGAAATATAAATTATTTATTAAGAGACTTGTGTATCTGATCTCTTTAATGGGAACTTCCTCTTTCTTATTTAATGGTGATTTATTATGCAATTGAATGCACTAAATGTATTAATTTATGAGGTTTAATTCATCTTGCATCATAGAAGGCCACCATGCTTGAGTAATCAATGCTTCACAGCAAATACTATAGATTTACCTTAGAGTGTATGTAATTAATGCCTAGAAACACAGATATTGCTAAGTATACGAAACGTTTGACCCCCTTTTTCTCTTTTTTTTTTTTTTTTATGATCACAGGTGTTTTTTACTCGTGTTTTTTTAATTTGTTTATTTCCAATTATTTTATTTTACTTTTATTGGAGTATAATTGCTTTACAATGGTGTGTTAGTTTCTGCTTTATAACAAAGTGAATCAGCTATACATATACATATATCCCCATATCTCTTCCCTCTTCCCTTTTTCCTTTAACAGACAGGAAAATGCCTCACCATTTGTAGGAAGGAGATCTCTCCTTCAGGGCATATGTGGGAATAAGGGCAGACACACGTCTAGCTTCAGGGAAGGAGAGCTCCTTGCTGGGGGCAGCCTCAAGGGCTACCTGCTTCCAAGCCTGCCAGTGTAGACAGCAGCAGGGCAAGGAGGTATATAGTCATTTTACCTGCTCTCTTATTCCCTCTTTTCCAAAAGGAATATGTATCTGGAACAATGTAAAAATCCAAACCTCACTTGGATTCCTAGGGTCCTTGAACAATGGAGGTTTGGAAAAGGTCATTAGTGTCTATTTTTTACTTAAATTCATCTAAAACATCCTTGTATTCACTTCCTCTGACTACTGTAACATAGGACCACAAACTGGATGGCTTAAAACAATACAAAATGATGTTCCCGCTGTTCTGGAGACTCGAAGTCCAAAATCAAGGCATTTTTCTGATGCTTCCAGGGGAGGAGCGTCCTTTGTCTCTCCCGAGCATCTGGTGGCCACAGGTGCTCCTGGGTTTGTGGCAGCGTCATTCCAGTCTGGACCTTGTCTTCATGTGGAACTCTCTCTTTGTCCTGGTCCAAATTTCATTCTTCATGTAAGAACACCAATCATATAGGATCAAGGACCTACACTACTCCAGTCTATCCTCAACCTAACTGAACTAATTACATCTGCAAAGACTCATTCTCAAATGAATTCATGGGCTGGGACTTCAGCATATCTTTTGAAGAGGCACAACGCAACCCATAACAACTCCCAACTAGTCACAGGGCAGACTCAGGCTGAACCACCTGGGTTCTTGCTTTTGTTCTTTGAATTAGCTGAACATCAAGGAGTCTCTCTTTGGTGTCTTCGGAGCACCAGCTCATGCCCAGCTGCAACCAGAGAAGGATGTACAGTTCAGCAGGGGCACAGATGCAAACAGGAGAGCACTTATGTCGTCTCTCAACTTGAGTGGGAAATTTTTCTGCAGATAACAGTTGCCCAAAACAGAAACAGGAGAGAAACCCCACAGAGGATGGTGGCTCTAGTTTTGAGAGATCACACACAGACAGAGCCCTACCATGCAAGCAAAACCAGTTTCATCTGAGCCCCAGCCATTCCCAAGTGCAAAGTCACACCTCCATACTCTTCACATTGCCCCCCGTCATACAGTTCTACATCATCTGGTGTTTCTTCTGGGATTGCATGGCTAGAAGCTGCCCAAAGGCTCAGCAGTAATAGGGCTGCCTACACATAACAAGGAGGGAAAGACGAGGTGCAGTGATGGTGGAAGTGGTGGGGATAATCTTCCACACAAAGCCAAGCAACTGGCAAAGAGGTTAAAAGGCAAATGCTTTCACCAAGGCTCAGTTCATAGGTGACGTTACGTCATTGAGTCCTCACATTAAGGATGTTTGCTTTAGAGTTATACAGTTTTGAGTCATATAATGGCCTTGGTACACATTGCAACATCAAGAATTATTACCCAGCTATTTGTGGTCATTCCTTTCTCCACAGAAGCAAAGTGGAGGGTGGGTGGAATGGAAGGCATATTGCACTCAGTAAATCCGCTTGATTAAAGAGGATATAGGAAACTGGTTTCAGAGACTTCCTGAAGCAGATATAAAAATCCTTTGCTACTTGGGCCAGTCACTATGCAAGACGTGTGACTGCTTTCTATTAGTGTCCACACCAGTAATTTGCATCCTTTTATGGCTCTTTTTTCAAATGCTCCTTCTGTAGTTCTTTTAAACTTCATTTGCATATCTTTCTCTCTCTTTTTATTTGGAAAATGCTGTTGCTTTTTCTGTACTGGAGAATCATTTCAAATCCACCTCTCCTCTATCTATGTTTGGGACAATTTACGCGGAATTTTCCTCCTTGGAGCCATGTACAAAGTACGTTTGTGCTATTCAAGTTATGAAGAGAAAATGTATCTACTGTCTTTTTCTAGAACAAAAAAGCATAGGAAAAAATGAGCAAGTGTGGTACAGTGTATTTTAACTTATCATGAATGAGAAATGTTGCAAATACCTTTAAGTTAAAGAGCACGAAATGAATATGTTACTTGCCAGGTCACATTTAAACAGTTAGTTCATACCTGGGGGATCATCCAAGTTCTCCCTGACCTTGGCAATGAAACAAGAGCAACATTTTTTAAAGGATAAAAATGTTCTCGAAAAACATCCCAGAGGAATCTGATGTGGCCTCATTTTGCTTTCATCACTATCCATGTTTCTTTGCCTATTTCTCTTCCTCAGCCAAGAAATAGGGATTCTTTTAAAATAAAGGTAGGAAAAATGTCATCTCTAATTCCATGTCTTGGATTACTGCTGGTACTTAATAGAGTCATCATGGAAAGAATCTTCTGAGACCGTGTACCGATTTTACTTCTCTTGAGGTGAATGACAGCGAAAGACCATAAATTGAGAACAGAGCAAGCCACAACTTTCTGAGCTGAATCCACTGGGAGAAATTTCTCTTGTTTATTTGTGTTTGTATATTTTAATGCCAGTGATCCCACTGGCCAGTTCTTCTTGCTCACAAGAAAAGATTTCATGGAATGAAATGAAAGAATGAAGGGTTGAATCAATTAATCAATGAAAGAATAAGTAAATTAGAATATATAAAAAGCAAAAATGTTTGTAATGCTATAATTTTTCCCTTCTTTGTAGATTATGTCCTAAATTTTAGGGGCTCAAATGTAATATTTTAAATGAATTCATGGCAATCTTGGATTGTAGTAGCATTCTACAATATCATTTGCTAGAAAAGGATCAAATTTCAGATCAAGTAGGAATCCACTCAAAATGAAATTTAGAAAATCACACGACTCTTACCCGTGAGTTGATTTCTCTGGATCCTTGCAAGTAGCCACTTTGATTTTAAAAACATTTTTTTAACATTTTACTCATGCTTGAGCAGGAGATTTCATGCTAATAACAAAGATTGGAGACCACCAAATTGGTAGTTACAGTAAGACCCACTCAGTTATTCAAAATGCATAATTTCAAAAAGGTGCTTACTTGATGAAATGAAACCAGTGGACTGAAAGAAAAAGACAAAAATAATGAGGTGGGGTTATCCAGATTGTTGAGATACCCATAGGATCACAATAAAATGAGAGAATTTACCTCATTATTGCCATCTAGGAAGGGTGAATGAACATTAGACAGTTTATGAAAGTGAATTTTGAGATTTTTTTCAGTAAAGGACAAATTTGTTAGATTAAATGTGTCTTCCGAGTGTCTCACAGAATAAATTTATTCCAAAAATGTACTGAGTTCCTATTATGTGTCAGGCATAGTGATACAAGGAAGTCAGAATCAGGAGTGAACAGAGAGTGATTTTATGGGGCTTACATTCTAGAGAGCAAAAAAAGCCTAGCGTCTCTCTGTGAAATTGGAGCATGCCAAGGATAAAGCAAAGATCCCAGAAGATTCCAAAGAGGAAATAATTTTTACAGAAGAGCAATACTGTCACTGGCTCCCAGACTCTTATCAACAACCCAGAGTACTTGAAGATATTGAAGAACTGCTTCAACATTCTGAAGGAAAAATAGTTGGAACTGAGAATTCTGTGCCTCGCTAAAAGAGCGACCCAACAATGATTAAGCTTTGCATTTGGGACTGCAGAGGACAAAATGTTCATTCTTCCTTCCTTCTGCCTTTCCCATTCAGCCTGAAGGCTTTCCTGTGCTTGTCCCTACAAAAGATCTGAAAGAGATGCCATAGCGATTTCCTTTCACATAGTAAAGAACAGCCTCCTTTTTAGGTATTATAATTTTGTCTCACAGTCTTGTGTCAAATCTAGAAACTTCTCTCTCCCCCATCCTACTCCCCCCAGGTCCCCCTGCCGACAACACACACACATACAATTCAGGTCTGACTCAGTGCGGAGTTGGGAACCAGTTGGAGAACAATGTCCCTTTTTTCCTGTGTCTTCATTCCTCCTCCTGCCCCAAACTCTTCTGCTCTTTCTGAAAACTCTAAATTGGGCAAAGGCGGCTTAAAGTGGGGTGACAGTGCCTGGTAACAACAGAGGCTGCTGCCTGAATCCCCACAGATTTTTTCTCTCTTCGTGTTAATTAAGGTAACCACATTCATATGGGCTGTTATGAAGAGAACCAGAAAATTAATTTTGTTTGGTGAACTTAACTCATTTACCCCCAAAACATAACTGAACACCACCACATTCTGGTGTAGGGCTTTGCCGTTTAAAGGGCCGTCACATTCCAACTCTCATTTGAGCCTTACATCCCTGTGAATATTCCTATATTACAAAATAGACACCTGAGTTTCCAGCTGGCTCTGTGACCAGCCCAAGGCCATAGGCAGATAGGAGACCAGAAAGTTAGCCCTGCATTTTTGGACTGCAAATTTTCTTTCTATTTCACAAACTCTTTTGTCTTTTCATCTCAGAGTCTCAATATCAGATCAGTCTTTTCCTTCACTCTAGTGTATTAGTGGATCTCTAAATGGGTTTACCAGTTACATTCAAATCTAAGAGAAGAGAAAACATTAATTGCTGCTCTCTTCTTTCTTTCCTGGTTTGAAGAAAGGCCTGAAAACTCTTTACAGATGCACTGGAACATGGCGTGTTCATCTAAGTACAAGATCTGCTTTTCGTGGCACGTACAACAATCCCCAGAATGTAATAGGTCTTTCACCCAAATGTTAGCTGAAAGGAACTACATGTCTTTGCTTTCTTATTCAGTGTATGTTGGGATAATAATGTTTATTATGTGCACAGAGCAGAGGGTTCTTTATGTGAGTGACTCAATCTTCACAACAACCCTATGAGGTACTATTATCACTCTCATCTTACAGATACAGGAATGGAGGCACAGAGAACTGTAATCTTCCCCAGGCCACGCAGTTAGTATATGACAAAGCCAGAGCCTAGCTTGAACCCAGTCAGCCTGGTCCCATAGTCTGCGGTCCACTCCACTTAGTCACCGCTCAGCTCATGCCTTGCTAAGACTATGTCTATATACTAAATTAGACACTCATATCTCACTAATTCATCAGGCTTGCTGATGGATAATTAAGGGACCTTGTGAAACCACCCAATGAAGTGGGTCGTTTGAATTTCCTTAGATCTCCAGCCTCCTCACATCACTGCCACATTCTCCTGCATGGAACGAATGCCAGAAATGCACTGAAACAGTCTATGAGTCAAAAAGAACTGAGACATTATTCAGCCCAACATCATTCCACTATAGGAATCTTTATTACAACTTTCCTATAACATCTGACAGTGGCTGTAGGGCTCTGGAAGCAAGAGAACCCTCACATTAGAGGTAGACCACACCATGGCTAGGCTATTCTAATTACTCAAAAAGTGTCCTTATAATGAGTTGCAATTTTCTTCCCTGTGACTTCTACTTATCTTCCTAGTTCTAGTCTCTGAAAAGATGAAAAGAAATGTAATCTTTTTTTCAACATAACAATTCTGCAAATGGAAGCCTAGGGTGGCCTGACTTTCAGACCTGGTCAATTTCCTTTTAATTTCCCCAGTGATCAACAGGCACAAGGAGGAATAAAAGATGGAAGAAGATGAAAGAAAAGATAAGAGATATGAAAGACAGAAGTACAAGTTCTAGCACACTTCTAAAATAGTCCAAGAAATAGACAAAAAAGTAAATAGAAGTAAAAAATACTTGAAGACGGCATGATCACTCATTTCTCACACTGAAAGAAAAGATGCAGGACCTCAGAATGGAATGGCTCATTGAATGTTGAAACAAGAGCAGACTCCGTGACATTTTGGAAAGTTTTTGTGTTTTGATCAACCTTTGACATCAGTCTTCTCAACTGCATGAGAGGAGGCAATAAAGCAATCTTTTCAAAGTGATGAAAAAATAGTAATTTTGAACATGGAATTTTAGATACAGCAAAAAGTGGTATTTCAATGTGAAGGTGATCAAAAATATTTTCAGGGATGAATGACTACAAAATTTCAGCACAAGAAAACTGACTTTAACATGAGACTTCAATGACAGTACACCAATAATGAGAGGTATGTTTCTGGAAAGAAGCAACTAAGGTATAAAGAAGTAGGTGAGTAAAGAAGTAAAATGTATTGTCTTCTGTATAACAATAAAACCTCGTCTACATAGCAAATCCATGAAAAGCCAGAACTAAAATGTGACAAGGTGATGGAGAGAACAGATTAAGAGGAAAGCACACTGAATTACTCACTTTGCGTGGAGAGAAGACACGGGTATCGCGAGCCCTAAAATACATACAAGGATAAATCTTAGTAAGAGTAACCACTGGAAGAATAAAGATAGAAATCATAACTTTCAAAGCAACAACAAGAAGAACAAATTTGATCTAGATAAGAGAAGGTAGGGAAGGAGGGGAAAAAATCATGATTAATAGAAAACACAAAAAACAAAATGGCAAAACAAAGTCTGAAAAAAATGATAGTTGTGAGAGATGTATAAAATATTGATCAAAAGACAAAACTCTCAGCTTGAATTTTTTAACTACTTTTGAGCCATCTGTGGCTTTTAAAAGACATATTTAAAATGAAAGTATACATAAAGTAAGAAAATAAAGGGATGAAAAACATATGCCAGGGGAATTCAAACAATGCCACTTAAAAAAAGTAGATAGGAATTTTAATACTAAATACAGACAAATTAAAACGCATGAAAATAATTAAAGAGGAAAATTAAATGCTGGTGAAAAAGAACTAAAGAACTATACACCAAGCAGATGCAGCTAAGATAAGTACATATATATACGTCAGTTTTAAATCAAATTATGTAAAGAAGTAATGACAAAACTTCAAGAAGAGTAAGTGAAAATTGAAATTAGAGATTTTTAAATATTCTTGCAAAACCTATAGATTAAAATACTAAAATGGGCAAAGCTATGAAATATCTGAATAACACAATAAATAAGCTTAAGCTAATATTCCTATACACAGCTTTATATTTCAGAAGGGTACGATATACATTCTTTGGAGGTATAAAAAACAAATTTTTGCTAGGTCACAAAGGAAGCCTCTAAAAATTCCAAAGACTCTACATCGTATAACCTATGATGCTAAGCACAATGCTACAAAATTAAAAATCAATAACAAAAGGATCGCTAAAATAGTCCCATGTGTTTGCAAGTAAAAAGCAGACTAGTAAATTACCCTTGATTAAAAAGGTGCTTGCAATGTAAATTTTAAGAAACACAAATTTGAATGACAATGAGACCACCACATATTTAAATTAATTTTAAAAAACTAAAGAAACACAAGGCAAATTTAAAGCTTTAAACACTGTGTATATCTGTGTATGTATTCATGTATCAGAAAGAAAAATATATTGAAAACAAATAAGCTAAGGTTCAACTCAAAAAGACTCTAAGCACAGAATAAACAAAAAGAAAAAAGGAAACAATAAAGAGAAAGACAGAAAGCAATGAAATTAAATAAGAAAAATTATAAAACTGAATCTTGGTTTTCTGAAAAAGTATAAATAGACTAAAACCAAATAAGACAGATTAAGAAGTAATTGCAAAATTTTTAAAATATGTAGAATAAAAACAAGGATATAACTAGAGATAAAACAACTATTAAACTAATACTATGCACAACTATACTCCAATAAATAGAATATATAAGATAAATTTTTAGTACAATTGACAAAATTAATTGGCAAAACTAGCTAATAAAAAACAGAAAATTTTGGTAGACAATAACGTTTACAGAATCAACAATGGTAATTAATATTTCCTTTAAAACAGTCACAAAGGCAGATGACTTAAAATATATCTTCTAACAAACTTCAAAGAAACAAATAATCCTTATTTTAAACAAGTTTTTCTCCAGAAAAAAAAAAATTAAAGATAGAAAACCTGTAAAGTACTTATTTATTTGTCTTTTAATTCAATACTTATTTATTTGTCTTTTAATTCAATACCTGGTAAGACTAGTACAAAATAAGAAATTACATGTCTCCAAATTGAAATGTTATTATTTTATATGATTAAAAATTATATATTATTTAACATTATATGAATCTCTTAATTAAAAAAAGCTAAATTAATTCAACTATGTATTAGAAATATAATCCATCATGATCAAATAGGGTTTATCTTAGAGTTACAAAACGATTCAGTAAAAGAAAATAAATCATCATAGGTCTTAAAGAAAAATCACTGATCATTTCAATAGATGCAGAAAATGCCTTTGAAGTAAAATCTTTTGTAAAGCTACAAAAAACAAGCATGTCTTTACACAGATTATGTAATAAAACACTCACCACCATTATACTCAGTGACAAACATGAGATATATTCCTTTTTAGTTCTGGGCCAGAGTAACTGGCCTAGAATGTTTTGATCCATAGTCAGATGCATTATTCATTGCACCACTGTCCTCTCAAGAGAAATATGACCAATAGCGAGTATATAAAATATAAAATATGCCTACGGAGCAAATCTATTACCAACAGAGTACTGGAAATTCTGGCTAATGTAATAAGACAAGAGAAAGAAGTAAGAAGCACGTGTATTAACAAAAAGAAAAAAACAGTCATTATCTGTTAAGTAATCAGTCTGTGAGAATGAGCAGAGAAGCTATAGAATTGATGAGTGTTTAGAAATTTGAAAAACACATGATCAAAATAGAAGTCCCTCCTTCTGAGTCTCTTGATTATTCCTCCTTTCCTCCCAGATTTGGTAATGTTGGAGTGTGTCCAGAGTTAATTCTTGTTTCTTTCTTCTTTAAACATTCTGGAAATCTCATATAGCCTCTTGGTTCAAGATACTATCTTTGTGTTGATGGTTTCCAAATTGAATCTCCATCCCATACTTATCTCCCAAAGAGCAGATTTGTATTTCCAACTACCAACTCTACATTTCCACCTGATGTTTGGGAGTTATCCCAAACTCAGGATGTCCAAAACTCAACTCTGAGATTTCTGCCCTAAACCTGTTGTGCAAGCAACTTTCCCCGTCTTGGTTAACGGCGATCGCATCTTTGAAGTTGCTCAGGTAAAAATCTTTGGAACTCTCATTGTCTCCTTTTCCTCTCACCCTCCATATCCAATCCATCTATATAACCTATTATCTCATCTTTCAAGGTATCTTTAAAATATATTCAGAATCTGATCACTTTGAGCCACCTCCACAGCTCTGGCCCTGACCCAGGTAACACCACATGATCCTGGAATTAATGACATAGCCTCCAAACAGGTTTTCCTTTTATCCCTTCACAGTGCCTTCTTCTCATTGCAGCAGTGATCACTTATCCTTACAAACTAACTCCCCCTTTACCAGCATGGTTCCCAAGGCCTTGATGAAGGGAAAATCCATGCCCTCTTAAAGGGACATATTTCAAGATCAGATAGGTTGTTCATACATACTAAACTCACTTTAACATTCATATATCCCAAAGTTTAGAAAAGCGTTTAGAAATTTGTTTAGAGTCCCAAAGTATTAGGACTCTTTCCTTACACTGACTAGGTAACTCCGGTATCTCTGCTTTATTTACAGTGGACTGACATTGAATTGAGACTTCCGTCAGCCAGCTGAGTAAACAATTGGAAAGAGATCCAGCTGCCCAGCACACAGAATCCAGAATCTCCAATGACTTCACCCGTATTAATAAATTTCCTGATTCTCCTTCCTTGGATAAATATCCTACGAATCCATAACCACATAAAGGCTCCAGATTTTTGTTGATATAAATGAACAAAGTCCTGCAGTTATTATTTTCATACAGCTTAACTTCCTAGGGTGTGTTGAGATCTGGCTTCAGTCATAAGTCTGGAAACAATGAAGGCCTTGTAGAGGTGGGGCACACGAGGAGAACTGGCTTGATATCACAAGGTAATTGAAAAGGGTATGATGTCTGCAGGAGAGGGAGGGAATAGACTCATCAAAAGAGAAATAAGAGGTCCTCCAGGTGACAATGGAAATTCAGGTGGGATTGAGGGGTTGGGATGCTCCGACTACTCCAAATCTTACCTTAAGTCCCAAAACAATCCTTTGGCTCCTACTATTTCCCCCCAAAATGCCCTGGCATTCACTGTAAGAGACCTGGCATGGCTGTGAGTCCAACTGACACTGTAATTTGATGACCAACAAGATCAAAATGTGCATTGTTATTTGGAATTTTATCAGCCTTTCAGTAGCATTTGTAAGGAAATTTATTAGCTTGGTCTTAGACATTCCCTGGGGATTGATCTGCTTCTTGAGTTGAGAATTTAGGGATCTGAGCTGTCTACTCTTTCTCTTTGATCTGGCCTGTGCTATTGGAAGCAGTTACTCTACCTCAAGCGTTGAAATGCTTTACGTCTTTCATATTCTTCTATGATGGTAGCAGTAGCTTCCCTGAAACACTTACTTGAAACAAGCACCTCACTCCAGGTGATAATGTAATTGGTGGTTTTATCTCAGCATGCCATGTGCTGCAACATTCCCTTCCATGACTAACAACAAGACTTTTGTGGTCCTTCAGCTTCAACTGAGCTCCTCCATCTCCCCAAAACATACTAATCCCCCCACCTCCTCCACTCTTACTCTGTGGGATGTTGTCTTTAGCCCCACTTCTGGTACTAGTTTAGGTATTAGGCAGAGTTCTTGTTACAAGCAAGAGAAAATGAATCTGGCTCATTTAAGTGAAATATTAATTACTGGTGTCATATCAGATACCTGTGGAAACTGAAAAATCAACCTTAGAAAATTGACATGAACTAAGGATGGACTCAAAGCCGAGATCACACCACATGAATAGTTTGGTGAGAATGGTAATCTTGGGCACTAGATGGAATATCTCTAGATTTGCTCTTATTGTTTATTTCATGTCATTATCCCCTTGTTTTGGTCACCAAAAAAGAAGGGAAAAGTTGCTCTCTCTGCTGAGTTTCTGAAGAGTATTGATGGACCCTGCTTCCAGCATGATTCATACAATCCTCCAAATACATACTGGGGGAGTGAATGACAGTTATGACACCACTATGTGGTCATTCAGTACTATACTGTGCCCATGTGTCTCTGGAATAAAACTTATTCACAGGTAAGTACTCTCAGTTTATCTACCTCCTCTTTGAGACATTTTTGCTTTTACCTCCTAGTTTCCTGGAGATTTGCTGTGATAGGCTAACAGCTGAAGCAGAGAACTGAAAGAAGCCAAGAGAGTAAATTGGCTTATTAAAGATTTAAAGAACTGATAAGGGACAGGGAGAGAGGAAGAAGCGAGGAAAGTCAGAACGGGCTGCTGGCATTGTTTTCTTTGGGAAGAGAGAAAGAGGGACGGAGACAGAGAAAGAGTTTGGATAATTGGATATTGGATATTGGGGGAAAGAAAAAGAGGGAGACAGAGTTACCATAACAAGAAAACTTTTGATGAAAGGAATCTTAGGTTGTTTAGGATGTAATTCCTCCTGTTCAAGAGACTGAGTAAAGGCAAAGTTATTTTTTCTGTTTTCTGTTTTTCTATTTTTCTATTTTCTATTTTGTAGCTATGTATCTTTTTGATGAGATACCAATAGGCACAGTTTTATTAAGATAAATATTTAAATAATCCTCTTTGTCCTATTTTATGCATTTTGAGTTGATTCCTACTTGATCTGAAATTCGATTCTTTTTATAGAAGGCATGTGTTCTTGTAGTCTATTGACAGTTCCGTGTACTTTTCTCATGGATGTCTCTTTTTCAGAGGGCTGCCATTACTCTGGACTTTCAGGGCACTGTTCAATTTCTATTGCAATATAATACTTCTTAATGCCGTGCTGTTTTGTTTCACTTTGCTCAATCTCAAATGAACAGAAGTCTATCCACACTCTAGACAACGACAAAACATACTACAACTGCTGTCTGATTTGATGACATTATAAACTGAGAGGTCTTGAAAAATTACAATCTTGCTCTGCAATGTTTCCACCAACCCCATCCAGAGTGTTCCTTACATGGACTATAGCTGTTGCATGCAGTAAACTACAGTCAATTACTATTTTATTCCGCTGTGTTTTGACCATTGCTTTTGCCAAATGTTTCTGGGAAGAGAAGCATGGAGGCAGGAGAGGTATCGTCTGAGTAATGGAAAGTATTTGAAGTTTTCTAGTTGGTATAGACCTCAGTGTGCAGCCAGTGGTAGATCCATGAACGGTCTTTCTACGTTTTTTTTTTTTTCCCAATCCAGAGTTCACTGTATTTCAAGTGAAAAGCACTGTGGGCTTCCAATCTTACTGATCAATCCAGTTCTAGTGAGTTTATGGTTAATTGAAAAATGGTCACGATTCTAACAATAGTTTGATTGTGGTTCTTCATTTCTGATGTTCTGAATTCTCTGTGTCATCATATGCAATTTAGTGGGTCTTTACAAGAGAGAGCACTGGATCCTCTGGGACCGATATGCTTTAAAATGGACTCCTTGATGATTTCTTTACACATCTCCCTTTTCCCAGAATAGAAAACGCCCTTGTTGAGGGCAGGGATCTTGTCCAATTTTCCCCTGTGTTTCTAGCACCTGTAATGGTACATGGCACACAGAACATGGTTGATAAATGTTTTAGTGTACGTCTAAAGTATCCACCAGTAAATTTCTGAACAGACTTTTTCTTCTCCATTCCCTCCTTTCCCAGTGACTCGCCCCACTGCTGCCTGACTGTGGTCCTCATCTCTCAAAGGGCACCAAACGCCTTCCTCATTGCCAGGTCCAGGACTCTCTTCTCAGTCCTCACACACATGAGGCTGTTGTGATGACTGAATTTGATGACCATTCTCTCCTCCTTCCAACGACCTTCCTTTGGTTTCTGACACCACTTTCCCCTGGTTGACGTTTCACCTCCTCCTTTCTCCCCAAAGCTATCCCCTCTGCTCCATCGCGTTATCTTAGGGTTTCTCAGGATGTCATGCTTAGTCCTCTGCTTCTTCTGCTAGCCTTCTTTCTGTCCAATACCCTTTCCCCAAGTGTTTTCATCACTTCAGCTCTTCTCTAAGAGGGATCCCAGTGGACCCCAATGATCCTTCAAATCCTGATGGAGAAGCTCTGCATCTGTCCCTCACCCCAGACTTGTATTTCTCACTTTTTTTAAACGCTGGATGCTTCATTGGAACTGCACCCTCAGTGTGTCCCAAACCAAATGTATAACTCTTCCTGCCATCCCCTCAACTTTCCAAGCTCCCTTTCCTTAGATGTTTAAAGACCAGTTAGTTAATGGCATTTCTAAATCCCCATAGGTGTCTGAACTAAAAATTGAGATTATCCTTAGTCCTTCTTTCCCCTTCTACTCCCATTCCCACATTCACTTTCTTACTGAACCTGGTCAAATATACCAAAATTTTCTCAGATGTGCTTCCTGCTTTCCATCCCAACTACTGCTGTTTGCATTCAAACCCACATCTTTTCTCTTTCTGTATAATCCATCGCTCTCTCAATCACATCCACTTTCTATGCCTTCCAAACCATCATTCTGATCACAATGTATGTTTTCCTAGAGCAAATAGTCCCAAACCTCTAGCATGGCATCTAGAGCTCTTTATAATGCCTTGTAGTGTATCTTTCCAACCAACCGGCTCCTTCTACCCTGTTGGTTTCCAGCATCGCCCTTCTCTGATCATTCTGTGGTCTTCACATCCCTGGGGCTTGGATAATCCTGTTTTCTCCACCTAAAATGCCTCGTCATTGCTCCTCTCTCCCCTCTACTCACTGGCATACCCAATCTGAAATTATTCTATAACCTCAGCCCTGGACTACACTCATAATTCGTGATTCACCACATCTCACTATCCTTTTTTTAAAGTTGTTGACTAAGAGTTCAACATGAGTCTGCATTTCCACACGGTATTGCAACATGTGTCATCCTGTGGCTCTCCCTGAAATTCTGTGGGTACATGAGAAAGTGAAGGAAACATTCTCAAGATTTCAACACAGTTGAGTTTTTAGAACAATATTTGCCATAGCTCTCTACACCTTAATTTGCTGGCTGGACATCCTTTCAACAAATGGGTAGAGAAGAAAACGCTTTTTTTTTTTTTTTTTTAAGAGCATCTTCTTAGCTGGGGCTTTACATCCTCACAGGTTGTCAGAGACATCTTTGGTCCAGGACAAGCCACGAACCACAGATCCAAAGGATAAAACCATTTCCTGGCCCAAGCCTCACCCTGAGAAGAAAACCTTTTTTTTTTTTTTTTTCTTAACTTCCCTCTCTTCCCAGTGGGTGGAGTGTGCTGGGAGGGTTCCTGGAGTAAAGCACCCCCTACCAGATCCTAAACCTTCTCCTTCACTCTCTTCTGACCCCTCTCCCGCTTCACAGCGTCCACAGCAGTTTGACAAGGTCACATATTCGTCTGTTTTAAAGAGCACAGATGATTCTGCCACAGGGTGAGGGAACTACAGGATATCAATCAAGTACAAAATCAGTAAATAACTATAATCCCTTCTTTGTCAGTGAATGGTTATTTTGTTGTTGTTTGTTTTCTGGGGTTTTTTTGAATTTTATTTTTTTATACAGCAGGTTCTTATTAGTTATCCATTTTATAAATACTAGTGTCTAGCTGTCAAATCAAATCTCCCAATTCATCACACCACCACCTCACCCCCGCCACTTTCCCCCCTTGGTGTCCATACATTTGTTATCTACATCTGTGTCTCTATTTCTGCCCTGCAAACTGGTTCATCTTTCCAATTTCTTTCCTTTTCTTTCTTTTTCTTCTCTGATTGCTGTGGCTCGGACTTCCAAAACTACATTGAATAACAGTGGCGAGAGTGGACACCCTTGTCTTGTTCCTGATCTTAGTGGAAATGCTTTCAGTTTTTCACCATTGACAATGATGTTTGCTGTGGGTTTGTCATATATGGCCTTTATTATGTTGAGGTAGGTTCCCTCTATGCCTACTTTCTGGAGAGTTTTTATCATAAATGGGTGTTGAATTTTGTCAAAAGCTTTTTCTGCATCTATTGAGATGATCATATGGTTTTTATTCTTCAATTTGTTAATACGGTGTACCACATTGGTTGATTTGCATATATTGAAGAATCCTTGCATCCCTGGGATAAACCCCACTTGATAATGGTGTATGATCCTTTAATGTGCTGTTGGATTCTGTTTGCTAGTATTTTCTTGAGGATTTTTGCATCTATATTCATCAGTGATATTGGTCTGTAATTTTCTTTTTTTGTAGTATCTTTGTCTGGTTTTGGTATCAGGGTGATGGTGGCCTCATAGAATGAGTTTGGGAGTGTTCCTTCTCTGCAACTTTTTGGAAGAGTTTGAGAAGGATGCGTGTTAGCTCTTCTCTAAATGTTTGATAGAATTCACTTGTGAAGCCATCTGGTCCTGGACTTTTGTTTGTTGGAAGATTTTTAACCACAGTTTCAATTTCATTACTTGTGATTGGTCTGTTCATATTTTCTATTTCTTCCTGGTTCAGTCTTGGAAGGTTATACCTTTCAAACAATTTGTCCATTTCTTCCAGGTTGTCCATTTTATTGGCATAGAGTTGCTTGTAGTAGTCTCTTAGGATGCTTTGTATTTCTGCGGTGTCTGTTGTAACTTCTCCTTTTTCACTTCTGATTTTATTGATTTGACTCTTCTCCCTCTTTTTCTTGATGAGCCTGGCTAATGGTTTATCAGTTTTGTTTATCTTCTCAAAAAAAACAACTTTTAGTTTTATTGATCTTTGCTATTGTTTTCTTTGTTTCTATTTCATTTATTTCTGCTCTGATCTTTATTTCTTTCCTTCTACTAACTTTACGTTTTGTTTGTTCTTCTTTCTCTAGTTACTTTAGGTGTAAGGTTAGATTCTTTATTTGAGATTTTTCTTGTTTCTTGCGGTAGGCTTCTATTGCTATAAACTTTCCTCTTAGAACTGCTTTTGATGCATCCCATAGGTTTTGGATCGTTGCGTTTTCATTGTAATTTGTCTCTAGGTATTTTTTGATTTCCTCTTTTATTTCTTCAGTTATCTCTTGGTTATTTAGTACCGTATTGTTTAGCCTCCATGTGTTTGTGTTTTTTACATTTTTTCCCCTGTAAGTGATTTCTAATCTCATAGCATTGTGGTCAGAAAAGAAGATTGATATGATTTCAATTTTCTTAAATTTACTGAGGCTTGATTTGTGACCCAAGATGTGATCTATCCTGGAGAATGTTCCGTGCACTTGAGAAGAAAGTGTAATCTGCTGTTTTTGGATGGAATGTCCTATAAATATCATTTAAATCTATCTGGTCTATTGTGTCATTTAAAGCTTGTGTTTCCTTATTAATTTTCTGTGTGGATGATCTATCCATTGGTGTAAGTGAGGTGTTAAAGTCCCCCACTAATTTTGTGTTACTGTCGATTTCCTCTTTTATAGCTGTTAGCAGTTGCCTTATGTATTGAGGTGCTCCTATGTTGGGTGCATATATATTTATAATTGTTATATCTTCTTCTTGGATTGATCCCTTGATCATTATGTAGTGTCCTTCCTTGTCTCTTGTAACATTCTTTATTTTAAAGTCTATTTTATCTGATATGAGCATTGCTACTCCAGCTTTCATTTGATTTCCATTTGCATGGAATATCTTTATCCATCCCCTCACTTTCAGTCTGTATGTGTCCCTAGGTCTGAAATGGGTCTCTTGTAGACAGTATATAGATGGGTCTTGTTTTTGTATCCATTCAGTGAGCCTGTGTCTTTTGGTTGGAGCATTTAATCTCACATTTAAGGTAATTATAGATGTGTATGTTCCTATTACCATTTTCTTAATTGTTATGGGTTCGTTTTTGTAGGTCCTTTCCTTCTCTTGTGTTTCCCACTTAGAGGAGTTCCTTTAGCATTTATTGTAGAGCTGGTTTGGTGGTGCTGAATTCTCTTAGCTTTTCCTTGTCCGTAAAGCTTTTGATTTCTCCATTGAATCTGAATGAGATCCTTGCCAGGTAGAGTAATCTTGGTTGTAGGTTCTTCCCTTTCATCACTTTAAATATATCATGCCACTCCCTTCTGGCTTGCAGAGTTTCTGCTGAGAAATCAGCTGTTAACCTTATGGGAGTTCCCTTGGATGTTATCTGTCGTTTTTCCCTTGTTGCTTTCAATAATTTTTCTGTCTTTAATTTTTGTCAGTTTGATTACTATGTGTCTCAGCGTGTTTCTCCTTGGGTTTATCCTGCCTGGGACTCTCTGTGCTTCCTGGACTTGGGTGGCTATTTCCTTTCCCATGTTAGGGAAGTTTTCGACTATAATCTCTTCAAATATTTTCTCAGGTCCTTTCTCTCTCTCTTCTCCTCTGGGACCCCTATAATGTGAATGTTGTTGCATTTAATGTTGTCCCAGAAGTCGCTTAGGCTGTCTTCATTTCTTTTCATTCTTTTTTCTTTATTCTGTTCCGTGGCAGTGAATTCCACCATTCTGTCTTCCAGGTCACTTATCCGTTCTTTTGCCTCAGTTATTCTGCTATTGATTCCTTCTAGTGTATTTTTCATTTCAGTTATTGTATTGTTCATCTCTGTTTGTTTGTTCTTTAACTCTTCTAGGTCTTTGTTAAACATTTCTTGCATCTTCTCGATCTTTGCTTCCATTCTTTTTCCGAGGTCCTGGATCACCTTCACTATCATTATTCTGAATTCTTTTTCTGGAAGGTTGCCTATCTCCACTTCATTTAGGTGTTTTTCTGGGGTTTTATCTTGTTCCTTCATCTGGTACATAGCCCTCTGCCTTTTCATCTTGTCTATCTTTCTGTGAATGCGGTTTTTGTTCCACAGGCTTCAGGACTGTAATTCTTCTTGCTTCTGCTGTCTGCCCTCTGGTGGATCAAAAAACCTTTTTAATGGAGATCACACACTGTTCTTTCCTTAGAATTTTTAGCCTAATAACTCTTATGCAAAGTGAGGAATAAACTGCATTATCAACACTGGGATCTAGGCCTAGATTTGTCTTGATGTGGGATTCAAGGTTTTCATCTGAGGAAAGTGTGTTAATAATATTCCCTGCTTGCCTCTGCATAAAATTGCTTTGAGGAAATATTTAGCTTATATATGAAACACTTTTTAAATGTATGTATGGTACTATTATGCATTAATTCAAATATAAGTTGAATTATATTTAATATGAAATATATATATATTTGGTATATATATCTGACACACCAAAATCAGATACACACTCATGAGGCTTTCAAAAAACTATTCAAAATTCTGCTAATCAATCATAATCCTAAAATCAATCACTGATCCTAAAATTAATCCATAAGGATACACGTGTCATATGAGAATTGAAGATTTTTGAGAAGTAATATATACTTTCAATTTGTAATTTGAAAAAAAAATTTAAATGTGACTAACCCAGACACAATAGTTTATTAACTTCATGTTGACATATTTGGCTGGTCTTGGATTCTTCCAGAGGACATGCATTAATACAGAAAGACAGAGGTGGGAGAGGATGGGCTCTTTGATATGGGTAGAGAATATTACATGGAAGGGAAACTAGGAGAGTATACTTTTATCCAAAGAACATCTACTGTAGACCTAGCCAGAAGTTTTATCCACAGCGGCATAGGTGATCTGAAAGAAAAGGTTCTGGTGCATCCAGACTTTGGCCCCATCACTACTATACGATAAGCTGAGCCCTTGTCAGAAGTATTGCCTTCCTCGATCAGAGACTGATTGTGTTCACAACTTGTCATATACGCCTAATATCACTCTGGAACTCTGCAATTAGCAGCATCCACACAGCACCAGTATCACTAAACTGAATTCCAAGTGGGTAAGAGCTAATTTAAACAAGTATCCTCCAAGAAAGGAAAAGAATCCAACCTTTCAAGTGCTTCATCATATTACACAATATTCACCATAAGTTACATCCTGATTCACTTAATGACTCAGCTACTCTCAGCTTAGGCAAAACATTGTGGGTTTTTTTTGCTCAAAGTTCCAGTTGTGGAACTCTTAACCAGTAGGTTTCCCAAAGTGTTTTCTTTGCCCAAAAAAGGGTGCATCTAACGTTAAAATGTAGTGTGTATATGATAACTCAGAGCCCACGAGAAAACTCTAACTTCTATCGCTTTATGATTTAATTTGAACCCTAAGGCTCCTACAGAGAGTTAAATTAAGGGTCTCATGGTTGAATATGGGTCACTCCTCTCCTACAATTAGTTGATCAACACTGATTTTGGAAGCACTAAGGCAATTTGCAAATCAGAGGGCATCAAATTATTAAGTTGGCTAAAGTTTCAAACCAGCCAATGTTTGCCATACATCTGTTGTTGGAGTCAATGTTCAAAAATCTTTTTTTTGTCTCTGCATTGTAGTTATTTACCCTCATTACCTTATGTTGAATAAGGAGAGCAAAGAAGACCTGAACTTGATAAAATGTCCCCTGAATGATCAAACTACACTTAATTTAAATACTAATAGTAAGAATTCCTATCCTATAAGGGTAAAGTCCATGCAGGTGATCTTTCTACTACTACCAGATGTATCTGTACATGTTGGCTGGGAATGAAACCCTAAACAACATCTTTGTTTAGGGTTTAATGGAGTTTAAACCACTCCTTCATCTCTCTCTTTCATTTATCAACACAGTTGACTTGTAACTGGAGTTTCATATATTCAAGGACCTCTATGGTGCTTTGTTAATCAAAAGCAAACATTTAAATGATCAAGTAACTGCTCTGTCTTTTGGGGATGGTTCTAAAAATTGTGTGGCTCACTTATTTTCCTAAACTTTAAAAATAATTCCAAAGAACTATTGTCCAGTATCTTTCCACTTAATATTAACATATTCTAAATTGAGAAATTCAATGATCTTATAACTTTGAAGTAAGAACTACAAGAGCTCAACAAATCAACAGAACGTTCTTTTTTCTTTCTTATACTAGCACAAAAGAAAACGTTTTTCAAGAACTGAAACCAATGCATAATTTTTGTAGAGAAACACTTTTACACAAACCACTGAAAGTTAGTGGTTCATGGGTTCATAGTTAATGTTAAGTATCTATCTATGCTTCTTTGGGCACATCTCCAAATTCCAATTCCAGGGCCACACAATCTCAGCCCAATATTTCTACCATAACCCAAAGGACTCACAATCCTTTGCCTTCAGTTGCAACATAATATGAAGAGTAAGGCACTTTCATGACTACTGAGTAGTCATTTTCTCCAGACATTTTCTCTTCCCATCAGTCATCTGTTGAACTCCCTCATCTGGCTACCTGAGTGACCAATGATTAACCACTCAAGAGGACTGACTCATCACAGACCTAGTCAATGGCTGATAATAGAATTAGTCCAAAAGAAGCTAGAAGGGCAATAGTGTAACCCAAACTCAACAGAGAAACAAGACTCTGGGGTTCCAGTGGGCTTCCCTGGATGACCACTGATAAGCCACTTAAATTCTCGGGGCCTCGTCATAAAATGAGGAGTTAAGCCTAATAAGTAACTCTATTATCACGTGTATTACTTGTGGACATCTTAAATATATCCATATCCAAAAATAAACAAACACATCAATGGAATAAATAGAGGTACATGAACAAACCCAAATAACTGCATGCATTTGTTTTTATAGATCAAGTAGCATCACACAACAATGCTAAAAATGTTGCATTTAATAAATTATGTTTGGGTGATTGATACCCTCTTAAAAACAACTTAATTGCATCCCTAGCTTACTTATTAGGCTAAAATAAATTTCTAGGTGGCCCACAAATGTAAATATAAAAAAACAAAACTATAAAATTTTAGAAGAAAACATAGAGAATAGTTTCATCATATCTGTATGAGGAAACCTTTTCTAAATATGTCACAAAACTTCTATGGAAGGACATACTGATGTATTTGACACATTCTAATTTAGAAATTCTGGAATAAAACCAAAGATAAAATCAGAAGACAAACAGAAAACTGAGATAAATATTTATACTACTTATCACATGGGGTTGATTTCTTTAATATGTAAAGATATCTGACAAATCAATAAGTAAAAGGTAAGCATATCATTACTAAGTAGTTAAATATGAAAATGCAGTACACAAAATGGAGTATTAAAAGGGCTTTTATCATATGAACTATACAGAGTCTCATGCAAATGTTCAGATATCACTTCTGGAGTTAACCCTTCATCCCTCTCTAGCTATTCTTATCTTTCTCTTCCTTTCTTCTTAGCCAAACTTTTTTGGGAAAAAATGACTAAAACCCATTGTTCTTGCTTGTATCTAACCACTTAAGGCAATCTGGCTTCACTGAAATCATTCGAGCAAAGCTCACTAATGACTTGATGTTGCCAAATCCTAAAACAAGTCTCAGTCTTAGAATAGAAAACTTCTCTGAGGCATTTGGTCTTTGCCTTTTTTTTTTCTTTTTTGACAAGTCCCTCTTTAAAATTCTCTTATTCTATGTCTTTGCACCTTACATTCCTACATCTTGGAATAAAAACTTTCTCATTCTCCTTTCCATGATTCTACCCCTTTGTTTGTGGCACAATGATATTCCTTATTCTTTCGTCTCTTCTGGTCTTCTAAGGCTATATTTTCAATTTCAAGCTTATTATATCTACCACCTAAAGGCTGATGGAATGTAAATATATAACTTTAAACAAAACAGTTCTGTGGAACTCAAGGCAAATATAACCAATCATCTGTGAGGGTCTCATCCTGTATATCCCCAAAGCACTTCAAATTTTGTATGTGAAAAATGAACTTACATTTTTACACTTGAAAATAATGTCCATTTCCCTGTATTTTCTATCTCATTACACACATCATTATCCAATCTCCCAAGCAAAAATCCATGCATGAACCTGGAAGCCTTTCCATTCCCTATCATTCCATACAACCTAATCATTAACAAGTATTATGAAATCTACATCATCAGTACCTCAAACATGTCCCATCCAAATGTGTTGCTGCTAGTGCCTTGGTTTAGGTACCCATCACCCCTCATTTGGTTAACTGTAATACCTACTAATTGATTTCCCCATCTCTAGCCTCTTTACACTGATTCAAAGGTCAGCTTTTAAGGCTTTGCTCCAACATGGTCTCCCCTCCCTAAAAACCTCTCTTAGTTCTTCATCGCATGGGTCAGACTCTGAGAAGTTTTACCAAGCACAGAAAGCTTTAGTACTCTGACCTTTGCCAAGTTCTTAAGCCTTATATCTTCTACTTTGTTCCTTCCCCTTTGTGTTGCAGTCATACCAACTGCCTTATACTTTCCCAATCTCATCAAATTGTTTCCCATCTCCTTGCCTTTGATTTTTCTTTGAATCTTTAAAAAAATATTTTACTTATTTATTTGTTTATTTTTGGCTGCACTGTGTTTTCTTTGCTGCGCACGGGCTTTCCCTAGTTGCAGCGAGCGGGGGCTACTCTTCGTTGCGGTGTGCAGGCTTCTCATTGCGGTGGCTTCTCTTGTTGTGGAGCATGGGCTCTAGCCACGCGGGCTTCCGTAGTTGTGGCTCGCGGGCTCTAGAGTGCAGGCTCAGTAGTTGTGGCACACGGGCTTAGTTGCTCCGTGGCATGTGGGATCTTCCCGGACCAGGGCTTGAACCCGTATCCCCTGCATTGGCAGGCAGATTCTTTACCCCTGCGCCACCAGGGAAGCCCACCTTTGACATTTTTTATCTTGGTACTAGACTTCTATTCTGCTTTCAAGACTTAGGTAGGCATCTCTCTAGAAAACATTCCTTTGCATTCTTTGAGAATTCATTGCTCTCTCTCCTCCTCATTGCCTTTCTGCTTTGGACTTGCTTTAAATGTTACATCTGTCACCTTGTATTCCAATTTAAAAATACATTCTTGCTTCTCCTACTGAAGTATGGCTTGTTGAGGAAGGGTCTGTGCCTTGGGTGAGGGGGCAGTCAATGACGTAGTACTAGAGCCTGGAAAAACACTCAGGATGAGGTGCTCAATGAATGTTTGCTGAAGGAAGAAAAGAGGTAGAGAACAAGGCAACCATAAAATTTTTACTAATAAGCCAAGAAACACAGTCTAACAATTTTTAAACTTCAGCATCCATAGCATTTACGAAATGTCTACATACCCTTGGTGGTATACTGAGCTCTGTGCAAGGCAAACTAGTTTAACTGGTGAGGTGGGTTTTAGGTAAATATAAAACTAATAACTAATCCTTAATATTACTCAATTTGATGCAATCCTATCATCTCAGAAGCCACATTAGTGAATTACCATAGCCATAAAGTATCCCTTTCTTTAGCATCTCAGTGGATACTGACTTGCCTCAGTTAATTTTGGTTCCTTAGAAACAAGAGCCAAATTTCTTCAAGTGTGCTCTGAGGAACCTAGTCCTATGAAGCTTCCTCAAATAAAAGGGTCTCATGTTCAATCATGTTTGTGCAACGTACATGTCATATCTCTCTTTTGGAGACGGAGAATGGCCATTAGCATCTAAAAAGCTCCAAGAAAATTATAAAGTAAGGAAATCTTGTTTACACTTGTTGAGTGTAATGTTTCCACGAACTCATTTGATCATGGAACTTCTTTCATGCCTTATCTGTAAAATCTCATGAAACTAGTGTTCTGTGAAACAAGCTTTGGAACATTGGTCAGAAGGCTGGTTCGAAAACATCACAACTTCACCTCCTTCCTGTCATCAATTCTCTCCTGCTCCACTGACCCAAGTGAGGACGGGGCTGGGAGTACTGGCTGGAGGGATGTATATTCATTCCAGAATCCCTTTACTTAAATTTGTTTAACTGAAGTGGAAACAGTCTTGCACTTTAAACAAATCTGATTTTTCATAATATATCATAGGACCAATATGATATGATTATTTTGCTATAAGAATCAGCAGGCGAGGGGACGTGCCTTAAAGTCACTTTAAAAGGTCTTCCATCAAGACAATTATCTGAAAGTAAAGTGAATAAAAAGCTGAAGGATCCTATTTCATAAATAGGTAGCATGACATCAAGCTTTTCCATTTCAGGGGTCTGTACAGTACAGTACAGGGGTCTGTACTGTAGCTACGAAGAGTTATGGAGCTGAAAGGAATTTAGAGATCACTTAACTCAGCCAATTCATTTACCAGAAAGAAGATAAGAGACTTAACAAATATTATTTATATACTTAGAGGAGTTGACAACACAGAGTCTGTGATTTTTATTTCAGTGCTTTTCCTACATTCCACTTCCTGCTAATGAATTTAAGTCAAGGAATAGAGTTCAGGGTTGCAATCAAATAAAACATACATTGATATTAACCTGATACATATTCAGTTTCCTGTCACTTATAAAATGCTGTCATGGGCATCATTCATTATTCCCATCTGCCCTGCAAGGTGAGTCAGACCGTCCTTGCTTCCTTCTTACCAAGATTTACAACCTAGCCCTAAGTGAAAAGTTCCCCAAGCCTGTGAGGTGATGCCTCATTAAAATGTACCGAAACTTAGTTGTGCTTTCCAGGGACGCATCCAGGAATAATTTATATAAACCAAAGATGGGGTGCATATACTTCAGTGGAAACTGTGGTTCTGAGAAATTCGTGGAAAACCAGAGGTCCTATTAGGTTATTTTCTGCTGCTGCATAGCACAGGCAAAATGCCCAACTCTTAATGGCTAAAAATACACATTTTCAGAAATCCAAAGTGTTTAATTTAAATCGAATCTAACAGAAAAGACAAGCAGTCTGGTACATGGGGAGCTCTTCTAAAACCACTCTCTCGAAGACAAAAGAAAATAAGACTGGTATTGAAGTGGAGCCATTCTCCAAACAGCTCCCGTCCGCTGGAACCGAGGCCTCACTAAATGCAAACGATTAGAGCTTCACGGAAGATTAGAAAACATTCTGTTGCAAACAGCTCTCCCAGATCCACAGAAACAGGTCAGTGCTATGTAAACACTTTGCACCGCTTCGTAAACAGATAAAAATATCCAATCAGTTTGGTGTAAACAGATCAACAGCAGGAGAAGCCAGCATCCTTCTCAGATGGGGCTCTGTGGACAAGCAAAGACTCAACGTTTGCTGATTTGGAATTGCATTTGACTGTTCTCATTTAAGTGGTTACTTTTCTGAAATCAGGCCATTTGTTGAGAAGCCAGTGGCAGGATCACAAGGAATTCAGGGTGGTGCATAGCAAGTTCCAGATACTACTTGCTAACTTCTAGCTCTGCCCCATACTACTTCTGAGACAAACAACTATTTTCAGGCTATGATTTAAAATAGGAGCTGAAAAGGGTGGACGTGAAAATAACAAATGGCTGAGAGCTCTTGGGCAGACCTTGGGGATCATGAGACAGGAAATCTAGGGGTGAAAAACAAAGCCTGAGCATGAGTTCATACGATCCATGATTTATGAAGTATCCGGCATATTCGGCAGAGTAGTTAATTCTCTCTCACTCTACCACAGTATCCTACTCAGCCAACCTAACATCCACCTCTCCTGTCTGCCGTCACACTTACCAGAAGGAAAGGGGAAGTAGATTATGAACAGAGAACGGGTTCACCCCCTCAGACCTGTATGGTATTGCAAGGAACAACTGGATTGGATCCCCCCCCGCTTACTTTTTTGTTTGTTTGACTTAATTTTTTAAATTAAGTTATTTATTTATTTATTTATTTATGGCTGCACTGGGTCTTCGTTGCTGCGCGCGGGCTTTCTCTAGTTGAGGCGAGCGGGGGCTACTCTCCATTGCAGTGCGCAGGCTTCTCATTACAGTGGCTTCTTGTTGCAGGGCACGGGCTCTAGGCACATGGGCTTCAGTAGTTGTGGCATGCAGGCTCAGTAGTTGTGGCTCGCGGACTCTAGAGCGCAGGCTCAGTAGTTGTGGCACACGGGCTTAGTTGCTCCATGGCATGTGGGATCTTCCCGGACCAGGGCTCGAACCTGTGTCCCCCGCATTGGCAGGCGGATTCTTAACCACTGTGCCACCAGGGAAGTCCCTGACTTAATTTTTTAAATTGAAGTAGAGTTGATGTATAACATTATATAAATTACAGGTGTGCAATATAGTGATTCATTATTTTTAAAGGTTATACTCCATTTATAATATTATAAAATATTTACGATACTCCCCGTGTTGTACAATATATCCCTATAGCTTATTTTAAACCTTATAGCTTGTACCTCTTAATCCCCTCCCCCTGCCCCTCCCCCTTCCCTCTCTCAACTGGTAGCCACTAGTTTGTTCTCTACACTAATTAAAAATGATACATGCACCCCCAATGTTCATAGAAGCATTATTTACAATAGCTAAGATATGGAAGCAACCTAAGTGTCCATCAACAGATGAGTGGATAAAGAAGATGTGGTGTATATATGCAATGGAATATTACTCAGCCATAAAAGAATGAAATTTTGCCATTCGCAGGAACATGGATGGGCTTGGAGGGCATTATGCTAAGTAAAATAAGTGAGACAGTGAAAGACAAATACTGTATGATATCATTTATATGTGGAATATAAAAAATACAACAAACTAGTGAATATAATGAAATAGAAGTGGATTCACCTTACTTTGAAGTGTCTTTGAAGCTCTTTTCATTGACACCCAGTCTTTACTGAGTTCCTTTGATTGCCCGTCCTTTTACTAAGCATGTGAATAGTAAAATAGAGAAAATATGGTTCCTGCTGTCAAGTAGTGCACTTTATATATTTAAATATATTTAAAAATTGTGTAATATTTTAAAATATCTGCCCATTTAGAATCCCTGCATCCTATAATGGCAGGTGGTAGAAGAAAGGCAGATCACATATATATTACATATAATACAACACTCACTTTCACCACAAATATGTGACTCCAGTAATCAATTTTGACAGTTTTCAAGAATCATGGATCTGATACCTCCAAGTGCTCTCGCCTCACATTCGGCTACAGCTGCGGTGACGAGGTACACGTAAGCCGCCGTCATCTTTGCACAGGTGTGGCCGGGACATGCTTCACCTCAGGCACTGGCCCCTCCTCTCCAGCCTCCTTCCCAGTACCTTCTCCTACCAGGAGGCATGGGAAGCCTGCATAGACTATTGGCTCAAAAGCCAAAACGCAGAAGAGCTGACAACCTGTGAGAAAATCCTTGAAAACGGAGAAGAGAAACTCACAGAAAAGTGCTTTTTTTCCTTTCCTCCATCAGATTGGCAGTTCTGAGATGCATTCCATAAAGGTTCTCAGATCATCATGAAATAGCACATCTGTGAAATCACGCATCTGTCACATGCAGTGATCACCAACTGGATAACACATCTTGTATTAATATTCCCTCCTTCCTGGTTGTGCTCTACAGGGCTCTCACGTCTGCTTCCTGGGAGCGTATTCCACATAGACCCCTGCCAGCAAACTTTATCTCAGGTCAGCTTTGGGGGAGACCCAGGTTAAAACAATTCAAATGGTCCCTTGTTGCTTGAGTTGTTTACTAAAGTTCAGTGAAACTGAAATTTTTTACATTTTCTTCATTGGTCCCTCCCTTAGACACAAAACTGTAGGAATCTGGCAAAGATCTCACCCAGAGATTAATCACTATCTTTTACAAAAGTTTCTCCTTTACTTGACTCCTTCATGCAGCTAGATCTAAGGAAGGAAGGGAGGGAGGGAGGAAGGGAGGGAGGGAGGGAGGAATCAAAACATATTTGTGAACTCCTTAACTGAATCTGAGAATCCATGGCATTTTTGAGAGACCATTTCCTATGATTAAGTTTTCATGACAATGAAGAATTCTAAGAAGAATTCGATGCTTTGTTTTCATTTATTCTTTTGTTTTCTCTTTTTCAAGCCTCTAACTCTTCTTTCTGGTCAGTTGTGCGGTGGGACGTACAGCAGAGAATCGGGGATGGTACAGAGGGAGGAGTCTGGACCCAGAGTCCATTCGAGCGATGACCCAGACATACCCTGGGAGCCGTGGGGACAGAGACTAAATAAGAGGCACCACTAGAGCTTAAGTAAAGCATCGTTTTGTGTGTCTTTAGAAAACTCACAAATGGAACATACTGTATACACTGCAAATTCAATTTTTCACTTGCTATTCATGAGAACTTTACATATCCACTTGTCCTCTTAAAAAGGAGCATAGGGGCTTCCCTGGTGGCGCAGTGGTTGAGAATCTGCCTGCCAATGCAGGGGACACGGGTTCGAGCCCTGGTCTGGGAAGATCCCACATGCCGCGGAGCAACTGGGCCCGTGAGCCACAACTACTGAGCCTGCGCGTCTGGAGCCTGTGCTCCGCAACAAGAGAGGCCGCGATGGCGAGAGGCCCGCGCACCGCAATGAAGAGTGGCCCCCGCTTGCCACAACTAGAGGAAGCCTTCGCACAGAAATGAAGACTCAACACAGCCATAAATAAAATAAATAAATAAAATTTAAAAAAAAAAAGGAGCATAAATGTTACATAGTGTAATGATGTTACATTTTGCTTAATCATTTTTCCTGCTGCAGGATATTTCAGCCTCTTTGATACACATCAAACTGACAGTTATCTCCAGGAAAGGGACTAGGATTGGCCTGGTAATCAAAGGAGGATTAGCCTGCATCTATGAATGTTAATGTCTTCACGTGAAAAGATGCTCAACATTATCATCAGGGAACTGCAAATCAAAGCCACAATGAGATATCACCTCACACCTACCAGAATAGCTATCATCAAAAATAAAACAAATAACAAGCGCTGGTGAGGATGTGGAGAAAAGGGAGTCCTCATGCACTGCTGGTGGGAATGTAAATTGGTGCAGCTACTGTGGAGAACACTACAGAGGTTCCTGACAAGGTTAAAAATAGAACTATCATAAGACCCAGAGATTCCACTCTGGGTATTTACTGAAGAAAATAAAAACACTAATTCAAAAATATACATACACCCCTATGTTCACTGCAACATTAGTTACAAAAGCCAAGATACGGAAGCAAACTAAATGCCCATCAATGGATGAATGGGTAAAGAAGATGTCTGTGTGTGTGTGTGTGTGTCTGTGTGTGTGTGTGTGTGTCTGTGTGTGTGTATATATATATTACTAGGAGAGACTGTTCATAACAGATGTCTCCTGACAAGTAAGTTATTGGTACAAGCGAACTACCTTATTGCAATAATGCTAAGATTCAGACTTAAGCTAAAGATAGTAAGAGAGAGTGGGGGAGGGCAGCAGGGAGAGAGAGAGCAAACTGAGTAAGAGAGTGAGATACAGTTTGGCCTGAGTCCACATCCGACCCTACCACACTGACTTACTCTGGGATATATCAAGCCAGCACAGCCCTCAGAAAGCTAACATATGCCAGCTTGAAAAGGCCAATTTCTGGCATATTCATTTGTCAACATCTTAACAGCAAGCACCTCTATTTTTCCAAAATCTCTTGTGCATATCAAAATGTTTTCTATGCAAATTAAAGGTGGTATTTCCTTCATTCCATCATGGCAGATTCATAGAATCATGCAATGTATAAGATCTTGAATCACTTAGAATTTTATCCTGGTATTAACTATGATATTTTTTTCCTTATTATCGAATTGTACAGAACATAAGTCTAGTAGAATTAAGGGGACAGGTTTTAGAATTAACAGGCTTTCTAGAGAAAGGTAAAGAAGGAGTTTACAGCTAAATATCCCCATAGGAAATGGAAGCCTTACACATGAAAAAAAAGAGCTTAGAGTTTAGGATGTAAGTGAAAGTAACAGATCCAAATGAAATTTACTTCAAAAATTTGATAAAGTTTCATAAAAATATGCTTTCCTTAAACTCGCCAAATACAATTATTAAGATCCTTAATATATAGCAATAAATCCTATTTAATTATGTCACTATATATGTGTACGGTTGCAGTAGAAAAGATACACGGTGTTTTCCATTATATACAAAGTAATACATTCCTTGGGCTGTAAACTGCTCTCAGAATATTTTTCAACTATCTAACGTTGTTTGCATCGTTAATCTTAGATTCAGGTTGATGGTTACACACTACTGTTCTTTCTTAGGAATTCATCCCCATTCAATATTGTTGAGGTTGTATTTTAGGGAAACTTGAAGGCATTTCTTCTTCCCTCCTTGCAATCATCCCATTTCTTAACACACAGCAGTGTTTCAGAATAACCTACTGTTCATCGCCTTCTGTAGGTGTCCTGCCACCAAGGATGGCTTCAGTGATGCTTGCGTTGTTCTGTCTTGCAATGCAATACTAGTTGATAATCATTTATGCCAAACCAAATAAAACCACTCCAAAAATGTTTTAATTAGGATTTTTGTCAATCAAAACTATGCAGCCACTTAATAGTTTAAACATGTTCACTATTAATAGACCTCCAGTTGTCTGGTAAATTGTTGCCAATAACTCAAGCACTCAGTAAGGCATTTGAAAACCATGATGTGTCTTTCTACTTCCTAATTTATTAAAACTAGATTTTAAGAGACTTCGATGATGAATTTGGATCTGGTTCTCTTGTGACAAACCAGTCTTGTGACTGCTTTCTCTAGCTAATAAGTTAGTTTTTTAAATTTTGTCATCTTCTTGGACATAGACTATAAAAGAGATTATGAAAATCTCTCAAGGAATTTTGATGAAAGTCATCGTGTATAGAATCTTAATCTATAGAAGAATTTTGATGAAAGTCATCGTGTATAGATCTTAATCTTTGTTTTTCAGAAGAAGGTAAACATGCAATATACTGAATTATGGATAGACTGAAGAATAGACAGTGCTGTTTCTTGTAGCTGTCCTCCTGTAGATAAGAGGTTGGAAGTTACTTGTGAATGTGAAAAAAAAAAACAAAACTAAAAAAACAACAAAAACCCTGCACATTTGAAACCTGGAAGCATCAACAGAGTGTGCTGAACTAATCAGGTCCCAAAGCCAAACATTGTTCTTGTCATTATTCATATGCTAACAAGGTTTAGCTTAGGGTATAATGGTAACCCTCACCGTAATGAGCAAAAATTTCAGAAAAAAAAAGTGTAAAAGTACAAACAGGTATTTCCCTGAACCACTGCTAGCAGGAGGGATGTTAAACTGTGTAAAATGAAAAGCATCTAAATATGGTTGGATTTATTATTTACAAATTGCACTTCAAGCGAAGAGGGAACTCTTCTCATGAGAAAATGTGGCCTATAACCTTCCTCTCTGCTGCAGTGAAGCACACAGTTCAGAGAGAGCTGAGAACGAAACTCACAGAGGCAGAGACCTTGGAACCCGGCCATTCCCATGATAACATCCCAACTTGGCAACCAGCACTCTCCAGGGCACTTTAAGTGTGGATAAACAGTGAGTAATAAATGTTTAATGTTTGAGGCAAACTTTGAGCAATTGCATCATCAGAGATGTGGATGGACCTACAGTCTATTATACAAGTGAAGTAAGTCAGAAAGAGAAAAACAAGTATCGTATATTAATGCATATATGTGGAATCTAGAAAAATGGTACAGATGAACCTATTTGCAGGGCAGGAATAGAGACACAGACGTAGAGAACGGATGTGTGGACAGAGCAGGGGAAGGGGAGGGTGGGATGAATTGGGAGATTGGGACTGACACACACACACCACCATGTGTAAAAGAGATAGCTAGTGGGAACCTGCTGTACAGCACAGGGAGCTCAGCTCAGTGCTCTGTGATGGGAGGGGGTGGGAGGGAGGTCCAAGAGGGAGGGGATATATGTATACATACAGCTGATTCACTTCGTTGTGCAGCAGAAGCTGACAAAACATCTTAAAGCAATTACAC